>NW_027507784.1:55454856-56176106 GCF_037356315.1 Lithobates pipiens
CAGAAAATTCGGAATTTTGGAATTTCGGAAATTCAAAATCCAGAATTCAGAATTCATAAATTCGTAAATTTGAAATATGCAAATCTGAAGCACGGAAATTGGAAAATTTGAATTCTGAAATGTAAAATTTCTGAAATTCGAGATTTGGAAATTCGGAAGTTTGGAAATTTGAAAATTCGGAAATTTGGAAATTTGAAAATTCGTAAATCTGAAAATGTGAAATTCGGATTTCTGAATCTTCGAATTTTCGAATTTCTGAAAAAGCAAAAAAAAACGAATGAAATGAAAACAAATGAATTTTTTTGTCAGTGCACAAGTCTAATTACAAGCCCACTTCATGGTGTCACAATTCTGTAGCCCTCTTCTTTTTTTTTGGGGGGGGGGGGTTGTTGAGAAATGGCTCTCCCCAAACTGAATATTGCACCAAACCTATAGGTACATAGTAGAACCAGAACCTTTGCTAAGTGGAGGAGTGGGTTTGAAAACAAAGTTGGCAATGCCTCCACCCAGGACTGGGCCTCTGTGAGGGATTTTCTTTTCTGGGACGTTAACCAGTTATCTAATCAAAGTGATTGGGAGCAGATGAAGTACTGCAGCCATCATATAAGCCTAACCATGGATACATAGCTGCACACCAGTATGGTAATAATATAAGATTTATATAACAAAAGCAGCGGCAGCCCATCCATAAGGGGCGCTGCTCCCCCATCCATGCATCTCGCCCCCTAATCTACATGCGGGGCGCCGAGCACATGGATTCCAATTGTTTTTTGTATTTTTGAAACACGTGATTAGTACCAGAGGCTTCAAAAAAGGCCACCCTTTTTTTAAGCCTCTGGCTCTAATCACCCCCACTTGTGTAACAATAGTGAATGAATATTCACTATTGTCACACTGATTTTCCTCCCACCCAATCAGGAAGTGGGTCCTGAGACCCGTAACCTGATTGGCTGAAAGGAAAGGCGGTTTTATTGGGTGCCTAGGTCCCCATAAGAGCGCTGCCTGTCCACGACCTAGATGGGCGGGACTGGGTGACCTACTGATCAACCCCATGGGGGGTTGCCAGCCAACCGGGGGGTGGTTGTTTGCCCCCCCCCCACAAAAAAAACAAACACAACACCAGCCATCACCGAATAAAAGATTAATAATAGTACATACTGTATATCCAGTGTACAAACAGGTAATATCAACAAAGGGGCCCAAACGGAGTCCTGGGGGAATTTTGCACATACACACAGGTATGCACTATATTGTTAAAAGTATTGGGACAACTGTCTTTACACGCAGATGAACCTTAATGGCATCCCAATCTTAGTCCATAAGGTTGCATATTGAGTTGGCCCATCCTTTGCAGCTATAAGGTTTAGGAGTGTGTCTATGGGAATGTTTGAACATTCTTCCAGAAGCGCATTTGTAAAGTCAGTCACTGATGTTGGGTGAGAAGGCCTGGCTCGCTGTCTCTGCTCTAATTCATCCTGAAGGTGTTCTATTGGGTTAAGATCAGGACTCTGTGTAGGCCAGTCAAGTTCCTCCACCCCAAACTCTCTCATCCATGTATTTATGGGCCTTGTTTTGTGCACCCTCTAATAACACAAATGTTTAATTCAGAGTGCTGAAAGCAGTGCACAGGTGGCCGGCTACAGAGAAGACCACTGGGCTCTGTGTAAGGGCTAGTTTACACTTGCTTCAAAACAAGGCTTTGTTAAAGCTCTCTGAATGCCAGTCAAGGTTCCTGTCACTAAATAAAATGGTTAGCTTACAGTCCTGTTTAACCTTGTGCTTGCTTTGCTTTGGCTTCCCTTCAAACATTACACCCCATGTCGCTTTAGTGGTGCTTCAAAGCATCTTCAAAGCCTCCATAGAAGACTATGGCAAAGCTCGCTGGAAGCACCTGTAGCTTTTGAGAGGCTTTAATTCAGCTTTAGCTTCACTTTGTTTTAGAGGGGAAATTGCATGTATGAGATATCCACGCACATACGGGGCATCTGTCAAGCTTCAAAAAAGCATCACGGAAACATCATCAAAGCTTCATCGAAGCACCACTGAAGCATCAAAGACACATCATAAAAGCATGTTGAAGCGGTAGGTCGCTTTAATGTGTGTTGAAGCCAAAGCAAGTGTAAATGAGCCCTAAGAGCAAGAGGTCTCTCTGCAGCAGTCCAATGTGACCGCCTGCTGAATCACAGCTAGAGCTGTCCAATCAGCAGGGAGCATGAGCTTTGTAAATTGCCTAGTGGTAGCTGTGACTCAGCGGGACGGCGTGTTGGGCTGCTGTAGGGAGAATGGCGCTCTCTCACACAGAGGGGGTTATTTACGAAAGGCAAATCCACTTTGCACTGCAAGTGCACTTGGAAGTAAAGTCACTGTAGATCCGAGGGGGGCATGCAAGGAAAATAAAAAACAGCATTTTAGCTTGCACATAATTGGATGATAAAATCAGCAGAGCTTCCCCTCATTTCAGATCTACCCCTTAGATTTACAGCAACTGCACTTCCAAGTGCACTTACAGTGCAAAGTGGATTTGCCTTTCGTAAATATCCACCAGAGTGTCGTCTTTTCTGCAGCCGACAGACTTTGACCTGCCACTGGACATGATCTATAAGCCAAAAAGAAAGTAAAGGCTCGTATAAGAAAATCAGGGGAACATTTTCGTCCAAAGAATTTTCGTAAAATTTTCGTATAGTGTGTACACAACTTTCAACAGCCGACTCCAACTTTCTGGATGAAAATTCCCAAAGGGAGAAACAGGAACAGAATGAATGGTTTTCGTTTAACGTGTGCCGTTTATGTACGATTTTTGTACAAGAAAAATCAGAAAAAGACTGCACATGATCAGAAACAATACATAACAAAAAAAAAGCCTTTTTCGTTCATCAGTTTCGATTTGCTGTGAAACTAGTAAAATCGGACAATCATTTGCCCGATTTTCTTACATTGTGCACCCCACTTTAGACTGCAAGTTTTATGTTTTCAGCACTATGATTTTAGGAAGTGTATTTATAAACATTTGGCAGAGCTATTTGTTCTGCCAAACTGCATATACATTGGTTCTGTATGAATGCCAGCTAAATCGTATAGTACTAGGTTATTTTGTCTCAAGGTCAGATGTTCTTTATTCATGTGAAAGCATGAATCAGGAAAATACCACATTATAGCCACTAGATGGAGCTGATGATCATAGGAAATACTATTTTTGAACATAGTTTACTAACTTTCAATTTTGCCAGCACCGAACGAATGTACATGCAATTTCCCAGGATAATTCGCTCTGCAATGTTTTTTTTTTTCATAAACACACCTTTAACTATTAAGCTTTTGTTAAAGGTACAAGTTCAGCTTTAAATTATTGTTTTTGGGCCATTGACATCAACCGAAAAACTTTTTGGACTATTTCTGGCTGCACTTTTGTAAGTTCATTAACTAAGGAAGCATACACAACCTCTTTCTGGGTTTAAAGAGGAGCTGCACCTAAAAAAAAAATATTAAAAGCCAGCAGCTACTAATATTGCAGCTGCTGACTTTTAATAAAATCACACTTACCTGTCCCAGGTTCCAGCGATGTCGGCGGCAGATGACGAGCGATCGCTCGTCTCGCTGCTGCCACCGCCGCCACCCTCTGTCAGGGAATCGGGAAGTGAAGCATGACGGCTTCACTGGCCGGTTCCCTACTGCGCATGCGCGAGTCATGCTGCGCGTCTCTTATGGTCCCCCGCTGTGTCTCTGGGAACTGTGTGTTTCCCAGAACACAACGGGGGGGGCGGAGCGTCTGCGGGGGTCTGCGGCGTTCTGGCCGGAAGTGGGTGCAGTTACCTGGATCATCCAGGTAACTGCACCCCCCTCCCCCCTGAAAGGTGCCGATTGTGGCCCCGGAGGGGGGGAGGGATAAGATTAGCGGAACTTCCCCTTTAGGGTGAAGAACCGCTTTGTAAAAGTGGTTTCCAACTTTGCTACCTGCTATCTTTTTACTTTTTTTGCTACACGTTTTATCTCTTGTGCAAATATAAATAACTATGTTTTAACAATGTTTCTATTTAAATATGACCCACAACGATGTTGTCTTTTGTCCTAGAGCTCAGAAATCCTTCAGGATCACCAATGTGCCGCAATATCTGCCGATCACAACATTTTTCCTGTTGGAAAATGGTATCTTGAAAACTGCGGCCATGAAGGCTATGGATTCATTTGTGAGAAAGCACAAGGTAATGGTCTGGCCCTACAGGGTCACTCAGTAGCCACAGCCAATAATAATAATAATTATTATTATTATACAGGTTTTATATAGCGTATAATAATTGTATCCTTTCATAACTCTAAAGCCAGTTTAGCAGGGACCAGTTGAGATTTAATCCATCTATAGGCAGGCTGGTTGTACTAAATTCAATTCAATTCATCGATCAACTTCAGTATTACCAGCTTTTCAGATTTTTTTGCACGTGATCACTGCCTGTGGCTATAGCTGGCAGCAGTGATCATGGTGTTCTTCTGGCAGTGAAGGCTTCCCACCAGCAGAACACAATAGCTCTGCAGGAGGGATTCCCCCATTAACACTGACTGTGTTGATGGGGAAATTTAGCAATTTTCTTTCCTTCCATCCCTAGTGGAAGGAAAGAGAATTGCTTGCATTAATCAAGTATTGGTTAGGTGACCCATGAGTGGCATACCAAGCAGCACTGTAGTCATCTCCACATCACAAGGCAAAATTTCCAGCATCCCTATACCTATTTTCAAATCGATTAAATTTAACATTAAAATAAAATAAAAAAATGCTTCCTGGCAGCTATTAAAACAAAAAAGCTGGAGTACTCACCTCAATCATCCACCTCAACTCCTCTTTCTGCTTGAATGATGGTCAGCATCATTCCACCCACTTTCTATAAGCCATGGGTGTCGAGGACCCACCTCCTGGTGATACATTATCAAACTGCTCTGGCATCACATGAGAATGCCATTTCATGCAGCATTTAAGATTGCCCACCACCAAAGGAGGAAGAGGATTCATGGTGCCGTATGACCAGATTAAAGACCCTTATGCCGCATCCACACAATCTGACTTTTCGACGGACTAGGTCCGGCGGACAATCTGACAGACTTTGCAGCTGAGGTCTGACTTTAGACTTTAAAACGAACGGACTTGGCCACACACGATCACTCCAAAAGTCTGACGGATTAGAACGTGATGACATAGAATAAAGAATTTCATAGCCAATAGCTGACCTAGCGTTGGTTTTAGTCCGTCGGACTAACACACAGACGACCGGATTTTTTGACCGGACTCGAGTCCGTCGGAAAAATTTGAAGCAAGTTTTATTTCTAGGTCTGCCGAAAGTCTGCTGGAGCCCACAGACGATCGAATTGTCTGACGGATTCCAGTCCGTCGGACCAAGTTCATCGAAAAATGAGCTTAGAAAAACAACATGAATGCAATATTTTTTTTTTTTTAAAGTTCTCTCATATTTTTCATAATGCAATAGAGGGAGTTTTTGAACTAGTGCTTAGTAGCTACCATGGACACAAGGTACATCATCACCTATAGGGCTGCACTAAAGAGAGCTAACACCACCAATGGATCATGGAGGAATCTAGGTGTATTGTTCTATTATTTCTGCATTTGGATGACTTTTGAATGTCCTCCTATGAGTTGATGATATCCTATGCAGCTTTCCTCTCCACTATTAGCAAGGCTTTATATCATGTCAATCAAATAAACAGTATACTTCTGCACCCATCAGTGTAAGCACATGAAGTCAGAACAGTAAGCAAATTGTTTGCTAAGCCATGAAACTCACATCATATGTTTATCCTTCCTATTTTAGATGTTTCCGTTCACAGTGTAAATGGTTCCGACATGTTCCCACTACCAGACATATTGCCATATGGACATAAATTGTACAGAGTAATATCTGGAAACATGACCTGGTATGATGCCTCTTTTGCTTGCAAGAGATATGGGGCTGATTTGGTCACTATTACTGACGAGTATCATCAAGCCTTTGCCACTGTCATTGTCCACCGCAAAGGTTTAGCCCACTGGATTGGATTCTATAAAGAAATAGTAAGTGCTATTGTATTTAATATATTCAGTATAGACTATAATAAGACAATCTTATATTTATCTGAATTTGGGAACACATTGCTCACATCCCAGTCTAAAGTTGGATACACACTATACAACTTTTTTGTTTGATGTCCTTTAGATTTACCTTCAACTATATAGTGCAAGGACCTGCCTAATGTCATACAAACTGAAAGTGTTTAGATTTACCAAAACCATATAATATGAGTTCAAACCTAAAGGAAAAAAAAATCGAAAGAAAATTTTATAGCGTGTATCCAGCTTTAGTCTGTAGGGTTCAATATTGAGTTGGTCCACTCTTTGCAGCTATAACAGCGTCAACTCTTCTGGGAAGGTTGTCCACAAGGTTTAGGAGTGTGTCTATGGGAATGTTTGACCATTCTTCCAGAAGCGCATTTGTGAGGTCAGGCATTGATGTTGGAGAAGGCCTGGCTCGCAGTCTCCACTCTAATTCAGGTCAGGACTACATTTATTGTAGTATACTGAGAACTAGATATGTTGAGAAGAAAAACAAAAAACAGATATTTGCTGAATAGCACACAATAAACTACAGTAGATGCAATGAATCTTCTAAGCCCTTGTACACACGGTCGGACATTCCGACAACAAAATCCGTCAGATTTTGTCCAAAACTGGTGTTGCATACACAACACGGTTGGACAAATTTGTTGGAAAACCCGATCGTTCAGATGATGACGTTATTTCGTTACGACGGGACTAGGTTCAGGCTAGTAGCCAATAGCTTTGGTCTAGGAATTTGATCTGAGCATGCGTGGCACTTTGTCCGATCGGAATTCTCTACAAACGATTGGACAAAGTCTGATCGGATCATGTTGTGGGAAAATTTTATAGCCCAGCTCTAAAACTTTGTTGGTCGGATATTCCGATGGAAACAGTCAGATGGAGCCCACACACAGTCGGATTATCCGACAACACTGTCTGATCGGACATTTTCCGCTGGAATGTCCGACCGTGTGTACAAGGGCTTAACAGATATCCAGTGATGAAAAAGCAACAAATGATGTGTGAATCAGACATTTGCTGGCTGATAAATACGCATTTAAAGAGGAAGTAAACCCTGATGGGTTTACTTCCTCTTTCATTCCCTGCAAAGGCAAAGCATAATGGACTACTATGCATCGCATAGTAGCCCATTATGTGTCACTTACCTGACACAGGAGCCAGCGATGTCACCGCTGTCCCCTGTAGTCCGGTGCATCCATCTTTTCGGTGGGGTCTCGCAGCTCCGCCGCTGTCATTCGGCGGAGCCGCGATGACGTCACTCCCGCGCATGCGCACGGGAGCCGACACGCGCGGCAGCTCCATTGTTGGAAATGCCGCGCTCAGTGCGCCTGTGCGCCGCTGTCTACGGCGCATGCACCGTAGACAGCGGTGCCTGTCTTCGGGCAAATATCTCCTAAACCGTATAGGTTTAGGAGATATTTCTTGGACCTACAGGTAAGCCTTAATCTAGGCTTACCTGTAGGTCAAAGTGGTTTGTAAGGGTTTACAACCACTTTAAGATTGCAAAATGGCGTTGAGGTGAGTGTTTTTTCACCATAGTGCCTTTAATCTTCAGCTACAAAGCCTTGGTCCTGGCACACTAAAGCCTTTACACAGCAATTCTGCAGCTGGTGAGCATTACTTATAATCTCTGGTGACATCTTTGGGGATTTCCCTGACATCTGAGCAGTTGCAGAGATGTGCACATAGGGCAGTGCATGCTGGAAATTTAAAATTATACAGCTGAGGATTTCCTTAGGGAAAATAAAGGTAATAATAAGCTCTATGTTTACATCTCTGCTCCAGAACCAAAAGATCTTTAGCAGCAATGTTAGGTCCCTGAAGTCTTTTGTCCTCGGTGCTCACGGGGGGCCAGTCCAGTGTTACTTGCCATCCCCAAACCATCCACACGCACAAGGGCAAGCAGAGGATGGAACTGTGCCAAGACAAAATATTTGCAATTGAATATATCAGGATTGGAGGCACAATTTTAAAATTGCACGACCCTCATCTAGAAACGTTTCCCTTTGATGTAGAACTGTGGTCAGGCTATAGACCAGCCATGACTGCTGAGGCTCAATGTGCTTAGGTCCCAAGTAACGTAACACAATGGGATCAAGTCCCCCCGCCACCCTTGCCCTTTACCCCATTAAAAAAGACACCAAGGCCCCTTTCACACCTGCGGACAGTATGTCCGTATTTCATCCATCCGTTTTCGGATGCAATACGGACATACATGCATAAACATCCACGGACACCCGATATCATCCGTCTCCGCTATGGTCCGATTCTGCAGACGGATGAAAATCCTATTTTTCTATCCGTCTGCAGAGCGAATTGAATGAGCACGGACAGACGGTCCGTGTTCATCTGATCCCCCCATAGGGGAGAGCGGAGATCTGACAGGGCGGTCCCTGCACAGTGTGCAGGGACCGCCCTGTCATCCGTTGGCTCAGTGGGGATCAACGGAGCGATCCCCACTGAGCAAGCGGATGTTCACAAGGCGGATCATCACGGATCCGTCCCATGTGAAAGGACCCTTACAATGGTTGGAAAGGGCAAGGCCACAGCTTTATTAAATTCCAACTAATAACATGTGAACACATTTAAAGGGGAAGTAAACCCTGATGGGTTTACTTCCTCTTTGTCTCCCTGCAAAGGTAAAGCATAATGGGCTACTATGCATCGCATAGTAGCCCATTATGTGTCACTTACCTGACACAGGATCCAGCGATATCACCACTGTCCCCTGTAGTCCAGAGCATCCATCTTCTTCTGGGTATTGCTGCTCCGGCCACTCACAGCGCTGGAGCAGTGATGACTTCACTCCCGCGCATGGGCATGGGAGCCGCCACTAAAGGCATAGTGCACCTGCGTGCCACTGTCTACGGCTCATGTGCCATAGACAGCCGTCACTGTCTTTTAGTAAATATCTCCTAAACCGTGTAGGTTTAGGAGATATTTCTTGGACCTACAGGTAAGCCTTAATCTAGGCTTACCTGTAGGTCAAAGTGGTTTGTATGGGTTTACAACCACTTTAACCAGTGCCAGTCACAGTCGTACTATGAGCACTTAACTAAAAGAGGGAAGTAGGATCTGTCCTTACCATAGGTACTGGACAGATAGCCTACGTCCAATTCTCCATCAAGGGCATAGCCCATTACAGCAACTTTAACTGCTGGCAAGGTCAAGAAAACCGCAGCAAGCTATGACATACCATAACATAGAAAAAAGGGGGTGGGAGGGTGGGCAGCTCTTCCAACCAACTCTTCCGAAAGACCCAGAATTCCTTGGGGCACACGTTCCCTGAACTCAGGCCCACCCCATCCCATCCCACATGTTTCAACCAATCGTTCCCCTTGTCATACACCTAGCCATGCCCCCATCAGTCAAGGCTCTTTCCCTAGGGAGGGTGCTCAAGAGGCCTTCATTCTCAACCAGCGTTCCTCCAGAAGTTGCTAGGAGTTCACTGAACTGTGGCTGATTGATCTCCAATTTTATGTTCTTAAAATGTATCTAAAAGCAAAAATAAATATGTAATGTATTGCAGCTTACCAGTCCTTAGATGTATTGGCTGCATTTGTTTTCTGTTTATCAGGCTTTCCTTCCTTTCCTTTTCTTTCCACTTAGGGATCTGGAAAATAACATCTGAAACTTGATTGATTGCTATGGGTTAAGCCTCGCACACACTATAAGAAAAATTCTGCTTTTGACGATAATTTCGTACGATAATCAGCTTTCGTCCAAAATTTTCCGAAGGGTCAAATATGAAAATTTCTCTCGTACGATACCAGATCGTACAATTTTCGTTTAATCAGTACAATTTTCATCCAAAAACACAATACAAATACATGACGTCACTTACGAATTTTTATTCTGTCATACGAGAATTTTTGTACTTTAGTAACCCATTTGCTTTTGGATATGGAGACTAGCATGCAAAAAAAAGTTTAATAAACTAGTTTAAATGGTTTCAAAGCATGAACACACGGTAATGAGATTATACATGTTAAAAAAAGGTTTATGATGTAAATGGAGAGAGGTTGGGACTTTGAGTGAGACGTGCAGGTAAGCACATCTCCATCCCTGTGTATACATTGAAATTCATTTATTTTTTTTGTAGACTTTGGTGCACCTGAAGAGTGTTTTACACACGAAACGCGTAGGGACCATGCCATACACCTACTTTTTCATAGAATAATTTTTTAGATAGAAGTGCTTTGGATTACAAGCATGTTTCTGGAATGAATTATGCTCGCAATCCGAGGTTTTACTGTATTCTGGATTATATTAAATAAAGCTGGGAGCAAATAATGCCTTTTTCCTGTATTGAATTTTATATATGTTATAATGTCTGACTTTTTTTCCACAATTGCTTATACTATGACATCTTTATATAAACAGGGAGATGAAGCATTTGAATGGGCAGATGGTTCTATTTCTTGGTTTACATCATGGGCAGATGAGTCACCATCAGAAGATGGGAACTGTGCATATATTGACACCGATGGACTTTGGAGAGCTGTGGACTGTAATATGCAACTGCAAGGTGCCATATGTCTTGTCAGCACGGGTAAGGACATGTCATTCTGTTACCACTCAATGCTCTGTTCTGGGGGGTAAATACATGATCCATATTAGCAGAGTTTCAGAAAAAGGAAAGCCTGGGCTCATTTATTCAGTTGTCTTCCATAAGAACTATCTGCTTTGTTTTCGGTTTAAATCTGGACTAGAAAATGATAAATGGTTGTTGAAATCTTAAAGACTCTGCTGTCATGCTGACAGGTATAATGTTTAGAGACTGGGTGTGCAAGCAGGGCTGGTGCAAGGAGTTTTGACACCCTAGGCGAAACTCTACTGGTCAGACGAAGCAGCTGCCTGAGACTGAGTTAGTTACATGCTGCAGCCTGGAGAGCGTGCAGACACGGAGGGAAACCAGTGGTCGGGATAGTTTGCCTAGTAGTGATGGACGAACTTCCGACGGGACGTTTCGCGAACGCGAAACGCGAACGGGCACAAACGTTCGCGAAAACGACCGTTCGCCGCGGGCTCCATTGACTTCAATGGGAGGCGAATTTCGCAAACCTTTAGGTCGAATTTGCGGCCACGGGGTAATTATTAGGGGGTAGCACGTAGTCCCACCACCTGGACAATAGCATAATACATGTATGAGGTGAATTTGGGATCGATAACTACAAGCATTTTTTTTTTATTTGGGAAATTGTTCTGACAATTCAGGACTATGGAGCTAATGAAGGCAATGGAGGAGAGGGAAGGTCAGGGACCAGGGTAGGCAAACAAGAGGGTGCAGGAGATACAGAGCACTGACAGCAGCACCGTAATACAGAGCACTGACATCAGCACCGTGACATACAGCGCTGACAGCAGCTCCGTGACATACAGCGCTGACAGCAGCTCCGTGACATACAGCGCTGACAGCAGCTCCGTGACATACAGCGCTGACAGCAGCTCCGTGACATACAGCGCTGACAGCAGCTCCGTGACATACAGCGCTGACAGCAGCACCGTGACATACAGCGCTGACAGCAGCTCCGTGACATACAGCGCTGACAGCAGCTCCGTGACATACAGCGCTGACAGCAGCTCCGTGACATACAGCGCTGACAGCAGCTCCGTGACATACAGCGCTGACAGCAGCTCCGTGACATACAGCGCTGACAGCAGCACCGTGACATACAGCGCTGACAGCAGCTCCGTGACATACAGCGCTGACAGCAGCTCCGTGACATACAGCGCTGACAGCAGCTCCGTGACATACAGCGCTGACAGCAGCTCCGTGACATACAGCGCTGACAGCAGCTCCGTGACATACAGCGCTGACAGCAGCTCCGTGACATACAGCGCTGACAGCAGCTCCGTGACATACAGCGCTGACAGCAGCTCCGTGACATACAGCGCTGACAGCAGCTCCGTGACATACAGCGCTGACAGCAGCTCCGTGACATACAGCGCTGACAGCAGCACCGTAAGCAGCCCCAGGAGGAAGTCAGCACAGCACAGGGATGGTGTGATCCCCTCATAATAAGAACCCCCAGGAGGAAGTCAGCACAGCACAGGGATGGTGGGAGCCCCTCATAATAAGAACACCCAGGAGGAAGTCAGCACAGCACAGGGATGGTGGGAACCCCTCATAATAAGCAGCCCCAGTAGAAATATGACACCGCTCAACCTCTTCAAAGAGGAGGGTAGGGGCATATAGTACGGTGTGCTTTTTTGGGTCAGGGAAGTGAGCCAAATGAATTAAGAAGGTCTGTGTGCTTGATTCCAAAAATTGTTTATAGACATATACATGGTCTACTGATCACATGTGTTGAATTCCTCCGAGATCCATGCCTCATTCATTTTTAGAAATGTGAGGTAGTTAACACTGTGGTGAGCTAGGCGAGTACGCTTATCGGTCACAATCCCCCCTGCTGCGCTGAACGTCCTTTCGGACAGGACACTGGATGAGGGGCAAGCCAACAGTTCGATTGCAAATTGGGCAAGCTCTGGCCAGAGGTCAAGCCTGCCCACCCAGTAGTCTAGGGGTTCATCACTCCTCAGAGCGTCCACATCGGCCGTTAACCCAATGTAGTCGGACACCTGACGGTCTAGGCGTTCCCTGATGCTGGATCCGGATGACACCTGTCGATGGGTCGGCTGAAAGAATGACCTCATATCCGAAGTCACCAACACATCTTCAAACCGGCCTCTTCTTGCAGGCGCTGTTGGATTGGTACCCGCAAATCCTTCTCTGGGAGTGGGAATTGCTCCTCTGCCAGCGCACGCAAAAGCAGAATGCAGCATTTCTCGAAGCAAGGCCTGGAAGTGCTGCATTCTGACAGCCCTCTGCGACGGCGGTAACATTTCCGCCATTTTGTGTTTGTACCGGGGGTCTAAGTACGTTGCCACCCAGTACTGGTCCTTGACCCTCATGCTTTTTATACGGGGGTCCCTATTAAAACACTGGAGCATGAAGGCCCCCATTTGCACTAAAGTGGAAGCGGTGTGGTGGCCTGGCTCCTGCTCATCATCCAGGATAATGTCGTCCTCTTCATTCTCCTCTCCCCATCCTCGCACAACAGGGATCCCAGAAAGGTTTAAAGCATGCTCTTCTTGCTCCTGCTCATCCGCCCCGGCACCATCCTCCTCTGACTCCTCATCAGACTCCTGTTGTTGACTTGTCTCAGATAGAGTAGCCCCCCCTGGGAATTCATCCAGCATTGCGACTTCCTCATCTTCCCGCTCCTGCTCCTCCACAGCCTGATCAATGACACGACGCAATGCACGCTCCAGAAAGAAGGCATAAGGTACCATGTCACTGATGGCGCCATGGCTGCGACTGACCAGTTTGGTGATCTCCTCAAATGGCCGCAGAAGTCTGCATGTGTCGCGCATGAGCAGCCACTGGCGCGGTGAAAAAAAACCCAGCTCCCCAGAACCGTTTCTTTCGCAGAGTTCATACAGGTAGACGTTAACTGCACGTTTCTGCTGGAGCAGCCTATCAAGCATATAGAAGGTTGAGTTCCATCGCGTCGGGCAATCGCAAATAAGACGTCTGACCGGCAGATGGTGTCGCCGCTGAATGTCAGCAAGGCGAGCCATGGCCGTGTAAGATCTTCTGAAATGGGCCGAGATTTTCCTTGCCTGCCGCAAGATGTCCTGGACCCCAGGGTATTTGACAAGGAATCGCTGCACGACCAAGTTTAAGACGTGTGCCATGCACGGCACGTGCGTGATTTTGCCCTGTTTCAATGCGCTAAGCAGATTGGCACCGTTGTCACACACCACTTTACCAACTGTCAAATTGAGCGGTGTTAGCCACTCATCTGCCTGTGAACGCAAAGCTGAAAGGAGTGCCGGGCCAGTGTGGCTCTTTGCTTCCAGGCACAACAGACGCAGCACGGCATGGCAACGTCTCACCTGGCATGTGGAATAGGTTCTGGGGAGCTTGGGCGGTGCAGTGGAAGAGACGCTAGCAGCGGAAAAGGAGGAGGCAGCTGAGGAGGAGAGGGAGGAGGATGGAGTAGGAGGAGGAGAAGAAGAGTCAGGCCTGCATGCAATCCGTGGCGGTAAAACCAAATCTACACGGGTGCCACGGGTTACATGCTTGACGGCCGTCAGAAGGTTCACCCAGTGGGCAGTAAAACTGATATACCTTCCCTGCCCGTGTTTGCTAGACCACGTGTCTGTGGTCAGATGTATCTTGGCACCGACACTGTGTGCCAGAGATACATTCACTTGCCGCTGAACATGGCCATATAGCTCTGGGATGCCCTTCTCTGAGAAATACTTCCTTCCTGGGACCTTCCATTGTGGTGTTCCAATGGCCACAAATTTGCGAAAGGCCTCCGAGTCCACCAGTTTATATGGCAGTAGTTGGCGGGCTATGAGTTCTGACAAGCCAGCCGCCAACCGTTGGGCAAGAGGGTTATCCGGCGTCATCATTTTTTTACGCTCAAACATTAGGCCCACGGAAGCCTGCCTTTTTGCAGAAAAATGTGAGCTTGGCGTGATGGAAGGTGGAGTGGAGGACAATTGTGAGGAGAGAGGAGAAGGAGAAGTAGAAGACGAGGCTGGACGGTGAGAGCCTGCAGTGTGGCTTTGTGTGTTCCGTTGCTCCCACTGGGCTCGGTGATGGCTGCTCATGTGCCTTCTTAAGGCGGTCGTCCCTAGGTGAGTATTGGGCTTACCGCGACTAACGCGTTGACTGCAAAGATTGCAGATGGCAACGCTATTGTCAGCAGCGGACACGTTAAAAAAAGCCCACACTGCGGAGCCATGTGCCGGTGTCCTGGGAGCGCCAGATGTGACCGTACATGGTCGATGACTCGCTCCTGATACATTTGCAGTCTGCTTTGTCCCTGCTGTGCAATGTAAGTCATTGCTGCTTCTCCTCCCTATCTGCTGGTCCATATCTCCCTCTGAACTCCCCTCCTCTTCCTCTCTTGTGGGCACCCACGTGACATCACTAGACACGTCATCATCAACGTCACCTTCCCCACCGCTATAAGTAGAGTAGGCAGCAACACCGGGGACCAACCTCCTCCTTGGGCTGATCTGGGTACTGGCGTCAGACTGCTGAGTAGCGCTTGTTGCTACCTCCTCTTCCTGATCCAATACCAAGAGTGGCTGCGCATCAGAAATGTCCTCTTGATATGGATCGGAAAATAATTCCAGTGACTCAAGCGGAAGGTATGTGGTGGTGGTGGTGGTGGTCGTGTTGTTGGTGGTAGTGTCTTTGGGGGTGCACATAGCAGAGAGTGAAGAAGAGGGTGCAGATCGAGAGGATGAGGAGGGTGCAGAAGAGTAAGGCTGAGCGAGCCACTCAACCAAGTCTGGTGCATCCTTTAAAGTAATTGAACGCACCTTCTGCAACTTCCCACTTTGGCTCAAGCCTGTTGCTCCTGCCCTACCCCTACCACCCCTGCGGAAGGGCCTGCCTCTTCCTCTGCATGTCATTTTTTAAATGACCCTGTGACAAAACTCTTAGTCCCTATACCGCTGAAGGACTGCTGCAGTATAGGTGAGCGGTCAGCAGTGGTGCACGTCAACCCTATCTATTGTGGACCTATAGCGGTCCTTACAGAACAGCAGACTGTACCGCACTCAAGCCTATGTACCGTAGCACCCTATACCAAGTTACCAGTCCTTATAAGAACTTTTGTGGACCAAGCAGGTTGTGTATTAGTGTTTAGCAGACTGTACGTCAGTCCCTATACCGCTGAAGGACTGCTGCAGTATAGGGCAGCGGTCAGCAGTGGTGCACGTCAACCCTATCTATTGTGGACCTATAGCGGTCCTTACAGAACAGCAGACTGTACCGCACTCAAGCCTATGTACCGTAGCACCCTATACCAAGTTACCAGTCCTTATAAGAACTTTTGTGGACCAAGCAGGTTGTGTATTAGTGTTTAGCAGACTGTACGTCAGTCCCTATACCGCTGAAGGACTGCTGCAGTATAGGGCAGCGGTCAGCAGTGGTGCACGTCAACCCTATCTATTGTGGACCGATAGCGGTCCTTACAGAACAGCAGACTGTACCGCACTCAAGCCTATGTACCGTAGCACCCTATACCAAGTTACCAGTCCTTATAAGAACTTTTGTGGAACAAGCAGGTTGTGTGTTAGTGATTAGCAGACTGTACGTCAGTCCCTATACCAATGAAGGACTGCTGCAGTATAGGGCAGCGGTCAGCAGTAGTGCACGGCAACCCTATGTATTGTGGACCGATAGCGGTCCTTACAGAACAGCAGACTGTAACGCACTCAGGCCTATGTACCGTAGCACCCTATACCAAGTTACCAGTCCTTATAAGAACTTTTGTGGAACAAGCAGGTTGTGTGTTAGTGATTAGCAGACTGTACGTCAGTCCCTATACCAATGAAGGACTGCTGCAGTATAGGGCAGCGGTCAGCAGTAGTGCACGGCAACCCTATGTATTGTGGACCGATAGCGGTCCTTACAGAACAGCAGACTGTAACGCACTCAGGCCTATGTACCGTAGCACCCTATACCAAGTTACCAGTCCTTATAAGAACTTTTGTGGACCAAGCAGGTTGTGTGTTAGTGATTAGCAGACTGTACGTCAGTCCCTATACCAATGAAGGACTGCTGCAGTATAGGGCAGCGGTCAGCAGTAGTGCACGGCAACCCTATGTATTGTGGACCGATAGCGGTCCTTACAGAACAGCAGACTGTAACGCACTCAGGCCTATGTACCGTAGCACCCTATACCAAGTTACCAGTCCTTATAAGAACTTTTGTGGACCAAGCAGGTTGTGTGTTAGTGATTAGCAGACTGTACGTCAGTCCCTATACCAATGAAGGACTGCTGCAGTATAGGGCAGCGGTCAGCAGTAGTGCACGGCAACCCTATGTATTGTGGACCGATAGCGGTCCTTACAGAACAGCAGACTGTACTGCACTCAGGCCTATGTACCGTAGCACCCTATACCAAGTTACCAGTCCTTATAAAAACTTTTGTGGACCAAGCAGGTTGTGTGTTAGTGTTTAGCAGACTGTGCGTCAGTCCCTATACCGCTGAAGGACTGCTGCAGTATAGGGCAGCGGTCAGCAGTAGTGCACGGCAACCCTATGTATTGTGGACCGATAGCGGTCCTTACAGAACAGCAGACTGTAACGCACTCAGGCCTATGTACCGTAGCACCCTATACCAAGTTACCAGTCCTTATAAGAACTTTTGTGGACCAAGCAGGTTGTGTGTTAGTGATTAGCAGACTGTACGTCAGTCCCTATACCAATGAAGGACTGCTGCAGTATAGGGCAGCGGTCAGCAGTAGTGCACGGCAACCCTATGTATTGTGGACCGATAGCGGTCCTTACAGAACAGCAGACTGTAACGCACTCAGGCCTATGTACCGTAGCACCCTATACCAAGTTACCAGTCCTTATAAGAACTTTTGTGGACCAAGCAGGTTGTGTGTTAGTGATTAGCAGACTGTACGTCAGTCCCTATACCAATGAAGGACTGCTGCAGTATAGGGCAGCGGTCAGCAGTAGTGCACGGCAACCCTATGTATTGTGGACCGATAGCGGTCCTTACAGAACAGCAGACTGTACTGCACTCAGGCCTATGTACCGTAGCACCCTATACCAAGTTACCAGTCCTTATAAAAACTTTTGTGGACCAAGCAGGTTGTGTGTTAGTGTTTAGCAGACTGTGCGTCAGTCCCTATACCGCTGAAGGACTGCTGCAGTATAGGGCAGCGGTCAGCAGTAGTGCACGGCAACCCTATGTATTGTGGACCGATAGCGGTCCTTACAGAACAGCAGACTGTAACGCACTCAGGCCTATGTACCGTAGCACCCTATACCAAGTTACCAGTCCTTATAAGAACTTTTGTGGACCAAGCAGGTTGTGTGTTAGTGATTAGCAGACTGTACGTCAGTCCCTATACCAATGAAGGACTGCTGCAGTATAGGGCAGCGGTCAGCAGTAGTGCACGGCAACCCTATGTATTGTGGACCGATAGCGGTCCTTACAGAACAGCAGACTGTAACGCACTCAGGCCTATGTACCGTAGCACCCTATACCAAGTTACCAGTCCTTATAAGAACTTTTGTGGACCAAGCAGGTTGTGTGTTAGTGATTAGCAGACTGTACGTCAGTCCCTATACCAATGAAGGACTGCTGCAGTATAGGGCAGCGGTCAGCAGTAGTGCACGGCAACCCTATGTATTGTGGACCGATAGCGGTCCTTACAGAACAGCAGACTGTAACGCACTCAGGCCTATGTACCGTAGCACCCTATACCAAGTTACCAGTCCTTATAAGAACTTTTGTGGACCAAGCAGGTTGTGTGTTAGTGATTAGCAGACTGTACGTCAGTCCCTATACCAATGAAGGACTGCTGCAGTATAGGGCAGCGGTCAGCAGTAGTGCACGGCAACCCTATGTATTGTGGACCGATAGCGGTCCTTACAGAACAGCAGACTGTACCGCACCCAAGCCTATGTACCGTAGCACCCTAGACAGACCAAGTTACCAGTCCTGATAAAGAGCTTTGTGGAACAAGTGAGTTGTGAATGATTAGCAGACTGCAGCAGAAGGGCAGCAGTCAAGTATAATATTCTTTCTATATTTGGAAGAAAGAATATTATACGTGTACAAGCCTATTACCGTACCACTGATACCAGTCCTGAAAAGAACCTTTGTGGAACTAATAGTAACAGCAAGTCTTTAAAATTATCCTCACTGCCTGACACACTGCTTCCTGCCTGTCCCTATACAAATTGGCAAAAAAGAGTAGGCTGGAACGATTAGCTGGAACAGCTCTTTTGTGGACCTGATAGTAACAGCTAATGATGATGATGATGATGATGATGAAGAAAGACTAATCTGGCTGAGCTGTCCCTAAAATAGCAGCATACAGCGCTCTGTCCCTTTATCTAAACTGACAAAAGAAACTCAGGCTGCTGACCTAACACCTATACCAGTCCTGAAAAGAACTTTTGTGTACCAAATAGCTAGCGTTTTCTCTGTCCCTACTCCACACAGGATCCTTTCCCTACAGTGACAGAAGAAAGAATGTAAAATGGCCACCGGATCGGGTGTATTTATAGGTTAGGGGGAATGTCCAAGTGTCCATGAGCTGTCATGTCTCAATTGGTTGTCCTGTAACACATGATAAACGTGTCACGAAAGGTTAAAGTTCTTGTATACATTAAACACGTAAGTCCGCCGGGGCGAACGACGGAAAAAGGCGTTCGAACCCGCGGACGGCGAAAGTCGGAAATTCGCCGCGAAACGACCGCCGGGCGAACCGTTCGGCCATCACTATTGCCTAGTGATAGCACTGGTCCTGTGTGCAAGGAGAAAAGCAACAAAAGCAGAAGGTAAAAAGTCTCTATTTTATTTATTTTTTTGAGTCAGGCCGCAGTTTCACAAATAAAATAAAAAATCCAACACATTTCGAGGATTTAAAAGGTCCCCCTACATCAGGGCTCAGTACTGTTGAATGACTCATTTACCGGGCTTATAAAATTGAAGGGTTCGGGGGGGGGGGTAATTGGTATAATTGCTCCAGTTGCTGGTTAAAGGGATTGTAAGGGGTAATTTTTTTTTTTAATAACAAACATATCATACTTACCTCCACTGTGCAGCTCGAGCTGAGTGGCCCTGAACCTCATCTTCTTGGATCTCCCGGCAGCTCTCACGGTTCCTCCCCACATCAGATAACCCCTTTAGGAGAAGCACTCTCCCTAGGGGTCACCTTGCGGGTGCACTCATGGGTGCACTCATGAGTCCATAATTCGGCATCCATAGCTGCCCCCTGGGGCCCACGTCATTGGATTTGATTGACAGCATTGGGAGCCAATGGCTGCGCTGCTATCAATCTATCCAATCAAGAGCCAAGAACCCCGGGCAGAGAGACAGTGTTTCCCCATTGGGTTAAGCTCCGGGGCTCAGGTAAGTAAAACTGGGGTGCTGGGGGGGCCTGCCCCTGCCAGGTTTTTTTTCACCTTAATGCATAGGATGCATTAAGGTGAAAAGACACTAGGGTTTATAACCCCTTTAAGCACGGAAAAAAAAAATCTGCTTTTGGCACGTTCCTCCTTGAGCACAAAGTCCCTATTCATGCAAAAAGCAAAACTTTGGTTACCACTCCTAGATGAGCTACTTAAAGTGTTACTAAATCCACAACAATAAAATCTGTATATACAGCATAGCATGCTTGTTATACTCACTGTGTAACTTAAGGGGTTAATCCTCTGCATTGTGTAAAAAGGCTGTTTTATCCTATATGCACAGATCCCCCCCTTCTGAACTGTCTATCTGGGGAAGGCCACCTAACACAGACAGAGTAGCTGACCTGCACATGCTCAGTTGTGTCTTTTATGCTGGAGAGAACATTTACTTGTTCTCAGAGATAGCCAGGTCACATGATACTGACATCACACATGTGGGCATGTATTCAGGCTGTAGTGGAAATCTCCTCCTTCCTGAACTCTCAGCACTGGGGAAACTGTGCAGGTCATCATGCCCTTAATGCCCTTAATGGATAGGCCGCCCCTGGTTTTTAAAAATATACCCTTTTTTTTCACCATCTGCATAAAGCTAAATATGACAATCAGACAGAATTTCTAATTGACAGATCACATATGGGCAGGCCATCAAATGATAGAAATGTTCTCAAATGTTTATATGGCTGTATATAAGTCCATAGCTCAGATCAAGCCTCAGGGGGATGTTGAAGCAGTCTGCAGTTAACATGCAAGAGAGAAGGATATAGAGGCGCCTCTAAGTGCAGACTGTTAAAAAAATTGTATTTATTAAACAAATAAATGTAGGAGAGCAACTCGCATTTTTGTAGACAGATATAGGCATATAATAAGGTAATAATAACAAGGTGCACTGTGCTGCTGGTGACACCACTCTGCTGGGTCTGGAAGCCGGCTGTTTGTGTAGAAGGATCCATGAAAGGGGGCTGGAACACTCTTGGAGCACAGCGTCAGGCGCAATGACGTCACTGGACAAGCCGCAAAGCGTTTCTGAGCATACGCACTGGCAATGGCAGTCAGTGTGTGCTCCTTTGTCAAGCTCTTCCAAGTCTCCGAGGTTCGACTGCCAGGAGGGGGTAGCGATCCAGCAACTTATAGCTTGTGTGCCCACAGAGAGGGCTCTGCGTGCCAGCTGTGGCACACAAGCCATAAGTTTGCCATCACTGCTCTAGTGTCACCTTACCATAGTCCAATCTGCCAAATACTTGCCTTCTCTAGTGGTAAGTAGAATTCCCAGTCCAGGCACTTCCCCCTAATAGCCTTGGTCAAAGTTGGGTTCTTTGTAGGTGGGTTCTGTGTGCAGACCCTGACTGGTTGCCTCTGCCTTACTCCACCCTAGAACCGAAGAAGGTATGAAGGGCCTTAACTGCTTGCTGTGTTTTTTTATGTTTGCAGCAAGGGGTACTGGCAAACATTAAGTCAGCTTTTAATTTTAAGTCCGCTTTGTGGAAATTGTTTTTGGCAACCCATGTTAGTTAACTGGATGTTTTATTTTCAGAAAACAGAACAATGGGATTTAATGGCAGCTGTCCAGAAGATTGGATACAGTTCCAAGATTTTTGCTACACATTTTCAGGTGTTTTAAACAACACAGATTACCACACCGCTGAGGAAATCTGCCAGCAGCAAGGTAAACCTGCACGAATAATGCCTTTGAGCCGGTTCACACAGGGGCGACACGACTTCCAGGACGACTTTGTGAGGCAACTTGGAGACGACTTGAACATGACTTAGACAGGACCTGGGGCGACTTACAACACGACTTTAAGTTGCCCCAGGCCAGGCGACTTTTGCCATGGCCAATGAGAGAATGAGCTCTGAAGGGGGAACTCCACGCCAAATTTATGAAAAAAAATTGGCGTGGGTTCCCCCTCCGAGAGCATACCAGGCCCTTAAGTCTGGTAGGGATTCTAAGGGGAACCCCCTACGCCGAAAAAACGGCGTGGGGTCCCCCCCAGATCCATACCAGACCCTTATCCGAGCACGCTACCCGGCCGGCCAGGAAAGGGGGTGGGGACGAGCGAGCGCCCCCCCTCCTGAGCCGTACCAGGCCGTGTGCCCTCAACATGGGGGGTGCCTTAGGGAAGGGGGGCTGCGCGGCCCCCCCACCCCAAAGCACCTTGTCCCCATGTTGATGAGGACAAGGGCCTCTTCCCGACAACCCTGGCCATTGGTTGTCGGGGTCTGTGGGCGGGGGGGTTATCGGAATCCGGGAGCCCCCTTTAATAAGGGGGCCCCCAGATACCGGCCCCCCACCCTATGTGACTGAGTATGGGGTACAATGTACCCCTACCCATTCACCTGTGAAAAAAATGTTTAAAAAAAAACACAACACAGGGTTAAAATAGTTTATTGCACAGCTCCGGGGGTCTTCCGTCTTCGGGGGTCTTCTCGCCGGACTCCTCCGCTATCTTCTGCTAGCGCTTTTACTAGCGGAGGAGCCCGGCTTTCTTCTTCGTCGCCCTCTTCTTCCGACTTCTGGGGTCTTGTCTCCCTCTTCGGTTCTTCTTGCCGGGCCACCGCTTTTTCTTCCAGCTCTTTTACTAGTGGTGGCCCGGTCTTCTTCTTCTTCTTCTTCCTCTTCCTCTTCTTCTTCCTCTTCTTTCTTCTTCCTCTTCTTTTGACTCGACGCTCTCTACGGCCGCAATGCCAGGGACGCGGTGCGCGGCGACTTATATAGGGACAAGGGGCGGGGTCACCTGTTGATGTCACATGGTGACCCCGCCCCCTTACGATGTCACAGTCCCGGAGGATGCTTTGCTGATTTTATCATCCAATCATGTGCAAGCTAAAATGCTATTTTTTATTTTCCTTGCATGTCCCCCACGGAACTACCTGTAAGTGTGCTTACTGTCTGCCACTTCACACTGCACCTAGCCCAAACACTCTTTGCTTTATTTTGGACATTTTTTAGATAAACTCTTTGTTTCTTGTGAGATTAGCCATAAGGAAAGCAGGAAACTGATAACTGGCTGAACAAATGAACTTATGTATGTGTTTTGTGGCTGTTCCGTGTCTAGATTCTACAATCCTGAGTCTAATGCATGCAGAGGAAGATGCATTTCTTCAGAGATTTCTCACTTCCTTTACCATACAAGACATATGGTTAAACAGAATAACGTATAGCAACGGTAAGAAAATTGCTCTAAAAAGTAAGTCATTTAAAACTTATGATTCAAATTATTAAAGCAGTATTAGGCCCCTTTCACATGATCAGGTTGGTGTGGATTTCTGTGGCAAGAATCTGCAGATTCATACTACTGGAATGACTGGGTTATGCGATTCTGTGGATTCTTGCTGCAGAAATCAGGTGGCTGCACCAACCCGGCTGTGTGAAGGAGGCCTTGATGCTGGGTTTACACTAATGTGATGACAAACATTGCACTGCTGTGCACATCACATGCGAAGTCTGTGCCATGCAAATTCAGCCATACAGTTTTTTGGGCTGAAATTGCATCGCACCAAATTTTTTGTTTGCACTGGAATCGGATCACATGGGTGTACAGACCCATGCGATCCAATTCCACGGTAAGCACTGCGTTCTGCAAACCGATTTGGGGGTGTCATTAACTTTATAGTGACACCCGCAGAGAGCAGTGGGAACTGCCTGCGAGACAGATGTGATGCGGGAGCCGCACAGGAATCGCAGTGGTTCCCATATCGCACCAGTGTGAGCCGAGCCTGAACCCAAAAGCAAACATTTATAATATGTCAGCTTACCAATTCTTAGCTGTGATTGCTGCATTCATTTTATTTTATTTTTTTAGCTTTTCTTTTTTATTTGGTAATCTGGCCAGTAATCTGTTTTTAAAAAAGAATAAACATTGACATGGGTGCTTACAATGATCAGCTTGTATTTATTTATGTAAAACCTTTATGTAAAGAGGAGAAAAAACTGTTTGCTATAACTGATTATAAAGTGTTAGCTGGAGTTTGGCTTCAATGTGTTAGGCTGGGTTCACACCTGTGTCCGTCTTAGGCCGCGTACACACGGGCGGACTGTTCGCCCAACTTTGTCCGTCAAACAGTTTCGACAAACAGTCCGCTCAAAATTAGCATGGACGGACATGGCCACACACGACGAACGAACAGTTTGCTGAAACCGTGCGCGATGACGTGAACGGCACGTACGACGGGACGAAAAATACGACGTCCTATACACTGCATTATAACTTTCGGCGTGTTAAGCCTTTCTGAGCATGCGCGGAACTTAGTTTGTCGAACAAGCCTACACACGGGCGGACTGTCCGCTCAAACAAGGTTTCAGCGGACAGTTTTACGGAATTTCCGAAAAACCTTGTTCGTCAAACTGTCCGCTGAAACTGTCCGCTGAAAGCCCACACACGAGCGGACTGTCCGCCCAAACACTGTTCAGCGGACAAAGTTGGGCGAACAGTCCGCCCGTGTGTACGCGGCCTCAGGGGTCCCATTTTAGAGTAGATTAAAGAATGTTAGCTCCGACACTTAGTCCTTTTTCCAAAGATTTAT
Organism: Lithobates pipiens; assembly: GCF_037356315.1. Classification (NCBI taxonomy): domain Eukaryota; kingdom Metazoa; phylum Chordata; class Amphibia; order Anura; family Ranidae; genus Lithobates; species Lithobates pipiens. Next base: position 55,479,447 of record NW_027507784.1, read on the forward strand.
TTGAAAGAAACATGAAGTTTTGCAATAGAGGGATAGAGGGTTAAGGGGAGTTCAGGTACCTGGTAATTGCAGGTTAGAGGTATATCCTTGATCCAGAGGACAGACGGCTTCCACAGGCTGGATCTAGCAACTACCGGATAGGTCTCTCTCACTGACCTAGCAGCCGGTGAGATGCTCGAATAAAGTCTCTGCCACAGACTTGTCAATATAACGGAATCGTTGTGCAATCCTCTGCCACAGGAGAGCACAACCAGCAATTTGTTGATAAATTAAAGAGCTGTCACACAGTACCAGTTTCCTTCAGCCGATCCGGCGATACTGTGTGGTAGGTGACCCAGGATGCATCCTCCAACTGAGTTTCCAGGCTCTTCCAGAGATACCAGCCTTGTTGCTCGGTCCTCTCCTGAAAAAGTCCTCCCCTGGATCCTCCAGTCGCTTGGCTACTCCCCGCAGGCAAGACAGCACAGGACCACCCCTGGATTGGTAGGCCACAAGACTTTTGGGCCCACCCTTACAGTTACAAAGCCTCGGGCCAGCCGGCCCCGAGACATAGAGTCAGGCAGCACACACCTCAGGCCAGGAGGGCCATGAGGTCGGGATAACGAACCCGAAAAGAGACCCCTCAAAATGGCATCAGTACCTTAAGTAACCTTACCCAGAATACACAGCGGGTGAACCGCTCCCACTGGGCTATTTCCGAGTAAAAGGGATACCCAATGCATTCAGCCTGTTACATTTACAACACTTACCAGTGGTGACAGCGACACACGCAGCCAAGTGGAAACTAGCACAACCCAGCTGACCTGGTATAGAAACCAGAACTTTGATATAATTAGTCTGAGCCAAACTGCAGCTTAAGACAAACTTAAATTTACAAAACAATAGCGTCTGTTCATTAGGAGCAGGGCGCTACATTTATTTTTACTATCTATATGAAAAATTTGAAATACTGATAAATATTCTTGTTCAATATTTTTATTGGATAATTAAGAGTGTACAATAATCAAAATACTGATAAATAATCAATACAGAATTTAGTCATAACACCAGTGTAACAAAGTTGGTTTTCTATAGAAAGAGCATGGTACAGTATGTTTTAATATATTATTATATTTGTTTAATAATTATTATTAGTTTGTCCATTACTTTACAAAATCATTCAATCCAAGCAGGGTTAGGTGAGCCCTGCTAAATTTTGTGTGGTGGCTCTCCCAGTATTCCCAGTTACAGCTGGTTATTCCCAGTTATAGCTGCAACTGTTATGACTCTGCCGTACTCCCTTGATGATATGACAAACACAAATAATTGCCTCATGGGAGGTAGAAGAAACAAAGGCTACCATAAATAAATAACAATTGAATCTTTGAGAGCCATAAGATGTCTGTGATTATTACCATTAGTGGCCACCCAAAACTTAAATATAATTTCTTGGGCAGATCTAGCTAATAACCACAACAAATTTACGTGTTTTTCCTTTTATACGGTACAGAACATTGGTCAAAAGGCACAACGTTAAACTACACCAATTGGAATAACGAGATAGATTACAAAGCCTTGACTGACGGCATGTGTGTCACACGCTTGACTGTTGATGGTACTTGGGTGCCGACAGAGTGCTCTGAAAGAAGAGGATTTATATGTAGGAAAAACACAAGTAAGTCTGTTTGTCAAGACGTTTTTCTGATAAATGTTTTGTGTGATTGAAATGGTATATTTCATATTGAAACTTCTTCACACCTTTTAACATTGATTGTCAAGCTAAGCTCATAGGAGGGATCCGCTACAAATACAGTCTGAGTCAGCATTCTTTAGTATTGCATACTTGCAAATAACTACGCTACCAAAGACCCCCCAAACCCCCCCCCCACCCCCGGGGTCCGGCACTTATCCTATCTGGGTGGTGCGCTGTGGGCAGTAGGGTTGCCACATCATCCCTTTAATCCAGGACACACATTAATTAAGGTGGTAATTAACCTCACTTGGTGCCTTATCTGCATTAAATCCGCCTCAGAACCTGTGTAATTGCCAGGAACCATGAAACAGACAGAGACAGAAGTACAATAAAATCACACTTGTTTATTAATAAAAATAAAAAGTTAAATAGAACAAAGCGTAGTCAAGCATAGCCAGAGTCCAGTAGCCAGATCGGGTAGTCAGCCAGTCCAAAGTTCATAAACCAGATCGGGTAATCAGTCAGTCCAGACGTCAGGGATCCAAGGAGAGCAACTGCAAGCAGGATAGAAGCCAGGAGGGATGTCAGCAAGCCAGTCTTGAAACAAACAGCAGGAGATGGTTCCTAGTGATGTGACCAACGTGAAGGCAATGGAGAAATGAGCTGGAAGGCTTTAAATAGGCAGGTCAGATGAGCATCATTGGGAACAGCTGGTAACTGTGGAAAGAGAAGAAGCTGGCAATTAGCCGACAGCAGAGCGGCCAGCCCAGAGGAGGAAGGGCTAAGCCAGCCCTGACAGTACCCCCCCCTCAATGACCCCTCACCCTCGGAGGGCCACCGGGCTTGAGAGGAAACCGTCTATGGAACTCGCGGAGGAGGACAGGGGCATGTACGTCGGAAGATGAAACCCAGGAGCGTTCCTCTGGACCGTACCCCTTCCAATGCACCAGGTACTGTATGCACCCACGGAACCTACGGGAGTCAACAATGGATTGTACCTCATACTCCTCATGGTTCTCAACCTGAATAGGGTGAGGACGTGGCACCGAGGTGGTAAATCGGTTACAGACCAACGGTTTCAATAAGGAGACATGAAACACATTTGAGATGCGCATACTAGGAGGAAATTCCAACGCGTAAGCTACTGGGTTAATCCTGTGAAGGATATGGAAAGGCCCAATAAACTGAGGTGCAAACTTCAGTGAGGGAACACAAAGCCGGAGGTTGCGAGATGACAGCCAGACTCTGTCCCCAACCTGGTAGGAAGGCGCAGGCGTCTGCGGTCAGCATGGAGTCTGTACCTATCATTAGCATGACACAAAGCCTCCTGGACCCAAGTGGGACGGAGACCACGGAGATGCTCCTCTAACACAGGAATACTCTGCGGAACAAACGAGTCAGGCAACATGGAAGGTTGGAAACCATAATTCGCCATAAATGGAGACAATCGGGAGGCAGAATTCAAGGCACTGTTGTGAGCAAACTCTGCCCAAGGTAATAGGTCAGACCAGTTGTTATGATGGTCAAAAATATAGCAACGTAGGAATTGCTCCAAGGACTGATTGGCTCGTTCTGCGGCCCCATTAGACTGCGGGTGATACGCAGAAGAGAACGCAAGCTGGATTCCCAACTGTGCATAAAAGGCTCACCAGAACCGGGAGACAAACTGACTGCCCCTGTCCGAGACAATCACCTCGGGTAGCCCATGTAAGCGAAAGATCTCCCGAGCAAAACTGGAAGCCAGTTCCTTAGAGGTGGGCAACTTCTTAAGTGGAATACAATGACACATCTTTGAGAAACGGTCAACCACCATAAGGATAACAGTGTTGCCTTGGGAGTTGAGCGATTCCACAATGAAATCCATAGACAGGTGAGTCCAGGGCCTCTCTCCATTGGGTATGGGTTGTAGGAAGCCCACTGGAAGGTGTCGTGGAGTCTTACTCTGAGCACACACGGGACAGGCAGCTACGAAAGCAGTAACATCAGCCCGTAGGCCCCCAGAATTGTTGGGAGATGGCCCAAATGAGTTGATTATTTCCAGGATGACCAGCTGCCTTGGGAGAATGGTAAGTCTAGAGCACAGCAGTACAGAGATTTTCTGGGACAAAGGCTGCAATGAAAGGCTGCAAATGACTGAAAAGGCTGCAATGGAAGGCTGCAAATGACTGACAAGGCTGCAATGCAAGGCTGCAAATGACTGACAAGGCTGCAAATGACTGACAAGGCTGCAATGCAAGGCTGCAAATGACTGACAAGGCTGCAAATGACTGACAAGGCTGCAATGCAAGGCTGCAAATGACTGACAAGGCTGCAAATGACTGACAAGGCTGCAATGCAAGGCTGCAAATGACTGACAAGGCTGCAATGCAAGGCTGCAAATGACTGACAAGGCTGCATTAATGGGCATTTAAATGTAAGTTTTCCCTCCTAAACTTGGGGTGCGTGTTATACGCTGATAAATACGGTAAATGATTTGTGATGTAGGGATGATTCAGTGTATAGCACAGCCCGATGGCACTGATTGCCCATTAATAAAACTGTAAGGTCACTGTGCTGGATCAGTCGGGTTGTATATACATAAAAGCAGTCGCTAGTAGACAAACAGCCCTGCAAGCCGGGTGTGATGACCTCAGCTGTCAATCAGAAATTTGTCTTCTTCATAGTGGCAACAGACCATTCTGCTTAAAAACTAAAGCTGGCCATAGCTGGATCTTTTTTTTCTCAGACAGCCAACTGATAAGAGAAAAGAAAAAAACTGATTCACACATTTGAGGTAAATGGGAACCCCCCACTTCGCTATTGTATTTTGCTGCCACCAGGACTCCTCCACTAGCAGAATACACTGCCTGGATTTTGATCCACGTATGGCCAACTTAAGGGACAAATTTAAATGAGACCAAGTGTTATACACACTTGTTCATGTCTCCTGGGGAGTTAAAGTGGTTGTAAACCCTTACATATACCCAGTGAAGTTAATGGCTTCGATGATACACACAGATGAAACCAATTTTTCTACATAAGTTGTACCTGTTTAACTACAGGCTTTTCTCCTCTACATCCAAAGTCCAGAATTGATAAAGCTTGTTTGAGCTGTCAGAAAAAAAGCTGGTGGAGCTCTGAGAGCTGATTGGAGGGAAGGGACAAACCCACTTCGCACAGCATACAGGAACAGAGCCGGCGCTGTCAATCACAGGCTGTGTGCTGGAGGTCCCACCCCTGTCACCTTTTTTCTCTTGGTGTTAGGAAAACTTGTCAGAAGTGATTCATACAGATAGCAGAACAAATCACATGCCAAATCACATCAATGTGAACCAGGGCTCAATGATAGTTTTTAAGTGTGCACTAATATATCCAGTAAAAGCAACAGGGGTTGGTGAAAACATAACATGCCCAGAGGCTTAAACATGCACAGTAATGCCCCGTACACACGGTCGGAATTTCCGACAACAAATGTTCGATGTGAGCTTATTGTCGGAAAATCCGACCGTGTGTATGCTCCACCGGACATCTGCTGTTGGAATTTCCGACAACAAATGTTTGAGAGCTGGTTCTCAAATTTTCCATTCCAATCGTTTGTACACAATTCCGACGCACAAAAGTTCTATGCATGCTTGGAATCAAACAGAAGAGCCGCACTGGCTATTGAACTTCATTTTTCTCGGCTCGTCGTACGTGTTGTATGGCACCGCGTTCTTGACGTTCGGAATTTCTGACAACATTTGTATGCAAGACAAGTTTGAGCCAACATCCATCAGAAAAAAATCCACGGTTTTGTTGTCGGAAAGTCAGATCGTCTGTACGCGGCATCATTTTTTATTTTTTTATACAAAAGATTTAAGCCATGTAAATAAAAGATAACCATTATAAGTCCACCTGTTGGTGTTATAGTTAGGCCCCAGCTCCCATCACTATTACCTGTGTATAAAAATTTAAAGAAGACAAGTAAAATAAAACAAGGAAACCAAGTACTAAATACTTTTACGTCTTAAACAGTTATATAATAATACGTTTTGCTAATAAGGTTCACAATGCTTTTCATAATCCCGGGCCTTTAAAGTGTACCTGCCCCTATGGAACACTATAAGGGTAATTCCACCAAATGTAAATGAAAACACCACTGTAGGTGTGCCAACTGGCATACTCTGTACACAGGTTGTTTACAGATCGCCCTCAGAAATGTAACCGTATGCTTAGGTTTCTGTTTTTTTCTCAACAGTACAGACACACAGCTCCCAAATGTCCCTGATTTCAAGGGACTGTCCCTGATTTGGAACAAAGTCCCTCTGTCCCTCATTTGTCCCTTGTTTTGGTTTGATCTATATAGTTGTATACAAAATGCACTTTTTATCTTTTAAATAGTGTTTCCTGATGACTGAATGTCAGCACAGCTGGGTATAGGCTCTGTGCCCCCCCCCCCCCCATGCCTCCAGGACTTAACTCATAACTTTGAGCCCACCTACAGCCTTGGCGTTCTTCTTTTTTCCTCCTATGCGCAGGGCATAGGTGTGCCCATCTACCTGGCTGGTCTAAAGGGCTGTCAGTCCATCTGTCCATGTGTGTGGATTAGGCTTGACACAGTTCCTGGTGCCTCGGCTAAATGACCCATAATCCAGGTTGCCCTGCTGCTGGTCATCGGGGTGGCTTTTATCATGGCTAACAGCCTTGTCTGCTGGGTCCATGTAAAGTGGGCAGCGGTGTTGGCAGAGTCTCCCATATGCACGCTTACCCGCGCTGTGCCAGTGTTTATAGTCAGATGACGGAGGATGGGTGAGCTAAATTTTAAAAATGCTTTGTACCCAAATGAATGCTACATTGCTGGGTATTGTTTTGCCTTGCTCCCTACAGCCACTATGCATAACCTGAGCTCCTCCACAGGGAGTACTCTGCATAACAGGAGCACAAAGTAATACCAGTACTTTGTCTGTTCACACATGGCAATAACCTGTTTTTTGGCTTCTCACGTTTGCTTTACTACTGTGCCATTGTGCCAACCCTGGCCTGTTGAGAGATGGGATGTCCTCTTTATATTTCTATGTGCTCTCCAGTTTTTCACCAAAAAAAAAAAGGGGGGGGGGGGAGCATGTTTATGATGTCTACAATTCCCTTGGTTTGTGTACATTGCAGAATATTATTGTTATTCTGTTGCAAATTCCTATCGTTTTGTTGCTGTTCTGAACAAACTTTTTCATTATTTCCCAATTCCTGGCAGGGCAAGGTTTAGCTTATTAACCACCTGGTGAATCAGGGCTGTAGATGGAGGCTTCAGTCTTCCTCTAGCAGTGGTTAACCCTTTAGAGTTTGTTACTAAGCAAACTATTTTACTGCATTTATTTTTATGGGCTGGTTTGTTAAAAAGCATGCAAAACCCTGTGGAAAAGGTTATTTATTGGTAATTACCAGTCTCAGAGCAAAACAGCCCTCTTCAGGCTCTTCAATAAAGAAGACGTGTTTTTATATGGTTATATGTTCTGGCAATGACCAGTCTAATTGCCTTCCCAGGCAAATCAGCCTCTTCGGACTTTCCAAATGGGAAGATGTGGAGGAACATGACTGTGTGAATCTTGCTTTGATTAAACAACCAGAGATGTGGATGATGATACCTAACAGGTTGTCTTATTTATTAAACAAGTGGCCAATACACTCCAAGGAGTTATTCCTACTTACCCCACGAAGGGGTTAAATTCTCTGGCAAGGAGCAGTCTCATAGCTTCCCCAAGCAAAACATCCCTCTTCAGACTCTATAAGAGGAATACACAGATGGGCATGACAATATGTATCCCACTGGCTCAGGCAGCCAGTGATAAGAATGACATCTAATAGGATGTCACATTCAATAAACACATTGTCAATACACTCTAAAGGAGTGGTTTCCACTCACCCATTGGAATGGGTATCTGCTCTGCTCTGGCAATGAGAAGCTGCCAAGCCATACCACGTGAAATGGCCCATTTTCCAAATTTCCGGATGGACATAACTGCATAAATACCACTTTGTTCAAGCAACCATGGATAAGACATCTAACAGATTGTCACATGAGGTTAATATGCTCTAAAGAAGTGTTTCCACTTACCCTGTATAAGGGCTATCCTTTCTATCAGTGAGCAGTCTCCTAGCCTGGTCAGGCAAACCATCTTATTCAGGCTCTTCTAAGAAGAAAAGACAGATGAGCATGACATTATAAGCCCTGCTGGTTCAAGCATCCAGGGATAAAGGTGTACACACCTGCCAGGTTGTCATATTCATTGACCACATTCTAATGGAGTTGCTTCCACTCTGTGAAGGGGTCATATATTGTGCCAATGAGTAGTGTAAGAACCTCCTCAGGCAAATTAACCCTTGTCAGCTTCTTCCCAAGAAGAGGTGAATGAACATGTGATTCCTACTTTGTTTAGGCAGACTGTGATTAAGATGATGGTGACCAAGTTGTCCCAATTAAGCATATGGTCAGGAATTGCTGAAATCATCTTCTGCAAGGGCCATCTATTCTGGCAATGTTCAGTCTTCTTCTGAACAGGAAGATGAGGATGACTTTTTGTCCAGATTGGTAAGGTTGGTGAAATGCCTCTAAATAGGATAAATGAGGCTTTGGAAGTATTTTAAGTACCGTATTTATCGGCGTATAACACGCACTTTGTTCCCCTTAAAAAAATCGTGGGTGCGTGTTATACGGCGATCCCCCGCAGTTCTGAGCCTCTGAGCAGCTTTCAACCGCCTTCGGCTCTTCAAGACGGCTTTCGGCCGCCTTCGGCTATTTTCGGCAGCTTTTGGCCACCTTCGGCCGTTCTCGGCAGCTTTCGGCCGCCTTTGGCCGTTCTTGGCAGCTTTCGGCCACCTTCGGCTCTTCTTGGCGGCTTCCGGCTGCCTTCGGCCGATCTCGGCGGCCGAAAGCTGCCGAGAAGAGCCAAAGGCGCCGGAGGCCGCCGAGAACTACTGCGTGCTGCCGAGATACACATCCGGCTCTGTATCTCGGCGCCGGCATTTTTAAAAAATAAAAAACAGGAAAATAAAATAGACAAGGCTGCAATGGTGGACAAGGCTGCATAAGGCTGCAATGGTGGACAAGGCTGCATAAGGCTGCAATGGTGGACAAGGCTGGATAAGGCTGCATGACAAGGCTGCAATGGTGGACAAGGCTGCAGATGACACTGATAGGCATATAAATGTAAGGTTTTTTTTCCCTTAAACTTCCCTCCTAAAAGTTTTTTTCCTTAAAATTCCCTCCTAAACTTGGGGTGCGTGTTATACGCCGGCGCGTGTTATACGCCGATAAATACGGTACCTCCAGAGGACAGCTTGACAATTCCCTTATGTTGGATGGATCAAGTGCTTGTTTTACAACTTTTGATGTATGTTATCACAGCAAGATTTCAAAGTATTGCCCTTTTGAACTGAAAGATGTCCAGGGGTTGGGATCACCCCTCTGGTCAGCATGTGGCCCTTGTGGGATTGGCCAGATACATGACCTTAACGGAAGATGTGGTGGCCTTCAAGGACAAACACAATCACTTTTTTTTCTTGGTCGCAGAAGGTCAAGCCTAAATTTAATAGTGGTCAGTTTGGCTTCCACCCTCAAGATGAATCTCTGCTGAGTTAAAAGAGACCGAAAAGCTGAAGAGTCAGTTTCTACACTCACTCTTACTCCAGAGAGGTTAGCTTCTGCACTTCTGGCTGAGAGTCCAGGGAAAACTGGGAAGCCAATGCATAAGCCAAGAAGTCAGTAAAGAGTTCCATGTCAGGAACTTTTTGGTATTTTAGGATTGTGCCACCCATACATGCCTTATGGGCACTTTATGGCTCCTTTGTGGACATAGGTTTAGGCTTTGGTGATTGACACATGGTCCCTTAAGGCAAGCATTTTAGGCCATGTTTGGAGATCTTTCATCCTTCACGTTTCAGATTGAGCCACAGAAATCGCCTCGCTCCAGCAGCTTAGGTAGGCTCAGTTTTACTCTCGCTCGCATTCAAGTCGGCTTTCTGGACCAGTGGCCTAAACTTGTGGTTGAAGAAACTAAATAGTCTGCAATGTCATTCCCTTCTGACGACCTAATGGCTGGTGGTGCAGCCAGACACCAGCAAAGTAGTAGGTTAGCCCTACCTCAAGAGTAATGGGCTCAGGGCCAATGGTCTTTTTCAAGGGTCCAAAATGGTGTCCAACGTCCTGGAGTTAAGAGCAGACTTTCAGACTCTTAGCCATCAGTCACCCCATCCGGGGTAAGCCTGCCCTGGTGAAGTTGGACCACGACTGTGGCCTACATCTGAAAACAAGGCTCAGTCTTTCCCACCTGAAGGTTTCTCTGATTCTACAATCTGCCCAAGTCAATCTTCTGCACCTATCTGTGGCCTATGTGCCTGGTCAGAAGAATCTTCAGGCAAACTATTTGTCCAGGACTAGTCTGGACGACAATGAATGGTCCAGACTACTGAAAATCTTTCGCAAACTAACAGAGGTTGGTATTTTTCTTCCAGAGGTACACCGCTCACATCCCCAGTTCACATCAAGTTGATTTAAGTTCTATTCCAGGGTCCAGAATCTGCCAGCAATCGGGGTAGAGGTGCTGACCGCAGAGTGAATCTCCAAGACAGCTTATGCCTTTCTGCTGGTCCCTCTGATTGTCAACTTCCAGCTGAGGCTGTGGTTGGGGAAGGTGACAGTTCTGGTGATAATCCCAGATTGGCCAAAGTGGCCTTGGTACCCTCTGCTCATCCTTATGAGTATCAAGGATTGACTCCCTCTGCCTGAGGGCTCAAATTTATATGAGTTAAGTGCTGGAGGCATGGGTGGGGGGGGGGGGGGGACCTATACCCAGCTGTGCTGCCATGGAGCTCGTCAGGAAAGGAAAATTACGGTAAGTATTTGAATTACTTTTTCAGTTTTTCCAGTGTTAAACCTTTCATCCAATTTCTAAATTGCTGCATTTGTAATTTTCATAAGCTAGTATAAAGGAATAGTAGTGGTAAAAAAAAAAGTAGCTGTGGGTTTAACTATTTTTTTTGTATAATGCTCCTTTAAGGGGGCATGGCAGGGTGTGTGTCCTACACCTACATACTCTTGCTAATAGGTGCCCCTCATTCCCATCGCAAAGTTGGGAGGTATGCAGACATCTAATGCCGCGTACACACGGTCGAACTGTTTGGCGTACTTAGTCCGTCATACAATCCGACGGACAATCCGTCGTACTTTCCACTGAACGGACTTGACCACACACGGATGCACAAACAGTCCGTCGAAAGCTTGCGCGATGACGTGTACAGCACGTACGACGGGACTAGAAATAGGAAGTCCAAGACACAGCAAAGCACCCTTCCGCCGTGTAAATCCTTTCTGGGCATGCGCCATTCTTAGTCCGTCAAACTAGCATACTGACGACCGTATTGTCCGCTGAAACCAAAGTACGACGGACAGATTTTTGGAAAATCCGAAATTCTTAGTACTCCGGACTGCACGCTGAAAAAGTCCGCTGAAGCCCACACACGAGCGGATTGTCCGCTGAAATGTGTTTCAACTGACTAAGTACGTCAAACAGTTCGACCGTGTGTACGCGGCATTAGTTTTTGGTGAGATAGTTTCAAATATTCAATATTCAGTAAAGGGATGCAGGGGTTGCGGGATTTTTTTATTTTGACACAGACTGATAAAGTGATGATAATGAAGACCAACTGCTCCACTTAGCACTCAGTTTCAAGAAAATAGCGGCATTATTATTTTAAGTTCACCTATAGCAGACCGTTTTCACTCAATCAAACTGAAGCTTCTTTTTATTAATATCCTAATGATCAAATATCAATTTGTGTTTCACAGGTATCAAAAAATTGGAAGAAAATCTTGCAGAATTAGGTAAGTGTAATACCTCTATAAACTTGGATATACAACTTATAGCATTTGACCTGACTTTGAAGCATATTTAGGGTTTTGTGTAGGTGGACAAATACAGCATGTTTTCAGATGTGTTCAGCTTGCTTTCAAAATCTCTTTGAGATGTCTAGGAGTTACGGAAATATAAAAAAAGTGACAACAGAAAAAGACAGAGTAGTCCACCGTGCCTGCCCTTTTTTTTTGTTTTTTTTGTTTTGGGTTGTCTGACTGTAGATTTATGTTTATCCCAAGCATGTTTGAAGCTATTTACTGTTGAAGTTGAACTTCCTTCACATTGGAGGTGTGGTGGACCTCCTTTTGAATGGCAAGTGTCACCCTAATGCCACGTACACGCGATCAGACTATCTGGCGGACTTAGTCCGCTGGACAGTTCGACCGTGTGTGAGCTCTGGCTGACTTTTTCTTCCCAAAAGTCCGGCAGACTTTCAAAGAAGACTTGACTCAAAATTGTCCACTGGACACGGCTTTCCGGCGGACAGTCCACTCGTTTGTGTGCTAGTCCACTAGACTTTCCAAATGAACGAGACAGAGTTTTATACCCAGCAAATTTGGTAACCTGCCTCAGCTGATCCAGGAGTGACAGGGACAAACAGAGAATTGCCCACAGTACTTTATACTAAACTAGGCATGGCTGGAAAGCAGGCTGAGTAAAACTGAGGTGTGGCTCAGAGGTAAAGAAACAGGAGCAACAACTGACAGTCATGAATTCAATACCACCCAGAGCAACTTGGGACATGACCATGCCTGGCCGTCTATGAGGCATGGTAGTGATTGTGACACAGGGGCCTCTTCCCGACAACCCTGGCCATTGGTTTTTGGGGTCTGTGAGCGGGGGGCTTATCGGAATCCGGGAGCCCCCTTTTATAAGGGGGCCCCCACCCTATGCGGATGAGTATGGGGTACATTTGGGGGGAAAAAGTGGTAATAAAAAAAACACAACACAGGTTTTTAAAATAGTTTATTACCCCCAGGTAAATGGGTAGGGATACAATGTACCCCATACGCATTCACATAGGGTGGGGGTGGGATCTGGGGGCCCCCTTATTAAAGGGGGCTCCCGGATTCTGATAAGCCCCCCATCGCAGACCCTGGCCATTGGTTGTCGGGAAGAGGCCCTTGTCTTCATCAACAAGGGCCCCCCCTTCCCCAAAGCACCCACCCACCCATGTTGAGGGCACGCGGCCTGGTACGATTCGGGGGGGCACTCACTTGTCCCCACCCCCTTTCCTGACCGGCTGAGCTGCGTGCTCGGATATGGGTCTGGTATGGGCTTTAGGGGGAGCCCCATGCCGTCTTTCCTTAAAACCCATACCAGGCAACGGGGCTTGCAAGGTGTCAATCTCACCAATGGAAGTGGCGACATTGACTTCCTTCGCTAGTCCCGTTGTACCTAAAGTTACGTTCAAAATGAATGGACTTTAGTCCATGTGTGGGCAAGTCCGTTCAGTTGGAAATTCCAGCGGACCTCCGCCAAAAGTCCAGCGGATTGTCCGCCGGACCTAGTTTGCCGGAAAAGTCAGTTCGTGTGTGGTCGTGTGTGAGCAAGTCCACTCGTTCGGAAGGTCCTGCGGATTGTCCGCCGGACTAAGTCCGCCGGATAATCTGATCGTGTGTACGCGGCATAAGTTGTATTAAAGTGATTGTAAAGAAAACATTTTTATTTAAATAAAATAATAAACATGTTATAATTACCTGCTCTGTGCAGTGATTTTTCAAAGAGCAGCCCCGACCCTCCTCTTCTCGGGTCCCCTGCTGGTGCTCTGGGCCCCTCCCCCTTGCCGAGTGTCCCCATAGCAAGCCATTTGCTGTGGGGGCACTCATGTGTGCTTGCTCCCGTCCCAATTCTCTGTATTCATAAGACATTGGAGAGCACGGCTCAGCCCCGCCCCCTGCTCCCATCTCACTGGCTGTGATTGACAGCTTTGCACGCCAATGGCTCCTGCTGCAGAATCTCAGCCAATCAGGATGGAGAGACCCAGGAGAGCCTCGGGTCTCCTGCACATCACTGGATCGAGATCTGGCTTAGGTAAGTATGGGGGGGGGGCTGAGGGAGGAGCTGCACACTGAAGGTTTTTTACCTTATACATACTGTAGAATGCATGAAGGTAACAAACCTTCAACCTTTACAACCACTTTTAGCTTGTTGAAGCTTATTTTGCTTTCGCGTTATAAGTAAAGCTGTTCTGATGCAAACAAAAGCCCATGCACACACCATTGCTATCTACAGAGTTGGTAAAGATGACCAGTCAGTAGGTTCAGCAATCACATGGACCATATTTAGATTTCATAATGCTTCATACCAATCCTCAGGCCATTTTTCACCAGATATATTCACTGAGATTATAACAATGTACATTGAAGGCATTGTGCTGTAAGCTTCGCATTTCCAAGCTACCATTGGACCACACAATCTGCTAATCAAGAACCTGCACAGAGGAAAATACATTATTTCCTTGTATCTCTACCTAAAATATATGCTTTTTAAAAAAAATTGAGATAGAATGGGAAAGAGAAGAATTTATTTTTTGTTGTGCAGGTTTTTCCTGCAGTTGAAATCTTTGAAGAGTAAAGGAGAATCCCCCCTTAGATGGTTGTCACCAGAAAAAGAGTTTCCATAACTCTAGGCTGAGTTAAAAAAGTAACTTTGCCCCCTAGCAGAAAAATAATATAATGCTAATTTTTACAGTGGGTAATTTAACAGAGAACATTACTTACAAAAATTACAATGATTGATGCACCATCAGTGAATCATTGGTGAAAATCACATTCACTGCGTGTCTTATATACATTTTGCACTTTGACACCAAAGAAATTATCATTTTTGTGCTTTTATCAAAATGTAGTGTAGCACCCTCCTAGCGTAGGTTGTTAGGAAAATTTAGCTTTGGCGCCTTCAGTATTCCAGGGAGCAGTGATTGTTTGTTCTGGCCTGTTCAGGGTCTCATAGTCTGGGAGTTTGATTACTTCCCTCTACCTTCCAAAGCTTCTGGAGATTGAAATCAACCAGTATTTTTTGAATGAATATTTATCAGGTTCTAGCCAATTCCTGGAGAGGAAGTGTCCAGTAGGGGGCTGGAATGGAGATAAATATTTTGGGACACTGGAGAGCAGAGTTCCTTCTCTCCAGAAGGGTTCTAGAGGTGCAGGGGCTGCTGCTCTCAGGCAGCCCATGGAGTACAACTGCTCTAGAGGCCACAGAGGTGCCAGTACTGAGGGCTTTAATGGACATTGCTTAAAAGCTGATTACAGAACCTCTCACTCTCAGGGATCTGGTCCTGACAGGTGCCATCTCACTCACTGGACTGTGTCCGGGGGAAGATAAAAGGAAGCAGCTGTCCTTGGGGACTTGAGAGTAGTGACCTGGAATAAGTTGCATAGCGTGGGGGGTGCAGGGGGTGCCATGACATTTGGGGGGGCGAAGTTTCATGCCAGTATGTGTCACTACCTTCTCCTAATTTTAAGTTCCTGTGTCCCCGCACTCCGACCGCCATGTTCATTGTCTGGCGCCCTGTGATTGGGCGTATGGGAGTCATGTGAGGCGTAGGGCTGGCCTGTCCACGATCACAGTTGCTCCTGAAGTCTCGCTTCCGCACATGACCCCATGCATCCAATCACAGTGGGCCGGACACTGAACATGGCGGCCAGAACACGGGGGAGACAAGCAAAAGTGTGAGCTGCTGCGGACGCTGTCTTCTCCTCCTCCTATCTTCCGGACCATTGCAGGCCAGGACAAAAAGGAGAGTGAGATTCCCTCGTGAGAGTCATGTTACTGGCCCTTGGGGGGGGGGGGGGGGGAAGAGAAGAGAGAGAGAGAGAAAGAGTTCTCAGCATAGTGGACAGTACAGTGGTCAGTATAGTGGTCATTGTTGTTCTCAGTGTCTAGTATAGTTCTCAGTGTAGTGTACAGTATAGTATAGTGGTCAGTGCAGTTCTCAGTATAGTATAGTAGTCAGTGCAGTTCTCAGTATAGTATAGTGGTTAGTGTAATGGTCAGTAAAGGATTCAGGTTGGTCAGTACTATTGTATTGTTGGAAAGGACTCGGGGAGTGCTAAAAGTCCGCAGGTGAGGGGGCGCAAATTACTTGCCTTGCCCCGGGTGCTGACAACCCATGCTACGCCACTGCCTGGAATTGATCCCTGCAATTGTTGGCTGAAAGCTACACTGGGTACCAGTAGTTGTGCATTGGCGTAAGGCCACCAGATGCCCATAGACAAGCCTTATGGTCTTCTGTTGTGAGGCCTTGGACTGTTCACCACTAGCCATTACTACTATTAGGAGAGATTGTCCTCTAATTACTAACTACTGAGTGTTTTGAAGAACCCCATTCTCAAGTTCCCTCTCCCCTGTTGAAGATCTTCAAGCAATAAACTTTAAAAAGACGTCCCTTAGAATGTTTATTGGAGCCAGTTTGAATGGACTGTTGCTTCTGTGGACGGGCAACCTCTGTACTTATTGGGGACAAACTGGTTAAAATCAGTGACCCCTTTGGGGGGGGGGGGTGTCGCTAAAGCAGTTACATACACAAATCGGGTGACTTGCAGACAAACATCTATGTGGGCCTAATATGTTATTGTTTTTTTTGTTTTTTTTACTTTAACATAGAATGGTCTTTTATTGCAGGAACAAGTCATGTTGTGATTCCAGTTGCTGTTATAGTGACCCTGGTACTGTCAAGTCTTTTCATACTTGCATTATATCTGTTCAAGAAGAAAAGATGCCCTGCAGACTCCAGCTTGCAGGACCTGATCTGCATGCAGTCTGGCACAGAGGGAAGTAATGTGGAAGAAAGTATATTGATTACAGAACTGGAGGATGAAGGAAACAGATAGCAGTGTTTAGTTATGATCAACGCAAAGATGAAAGAGATCAAAGTGAGCTTGAAGACTTGTTACAATTTGGCACTGGAATGTAGATACATTTTCTATGCTTTTTTAAGCTTACAGAAAAACACCACTTTTTTTTAATAGACTTTAAAAAAATAAAAAACTCATCATCCAGGAAAATCAAGCAAGTTTTCAAAAAACAAAACAAAACTTTTCACCTTTTTCCTTTCTCCCACCGTCCCCTGAGAGCATTGCCTTAGACTTGCCCCCCAGTTTTCTGCAGACATGAGCAACTTTGAAGAAATGCTGAGAATAACCGACATGACAGAACAATGAAACTGAAGGCACTTTGGCTGTCTCTCACTTTAGGATTTCCTTCTGCTCAACTATTCAGCTCCAAAACACTGCTTTTTCTAAAGACGTTCTGGATTTCTAAAATGGTGATTTGGCGGACTGTAAGTGCTAAGATCACTATAAATGTTCACTGTTATTTCTTACCACGGTTTTAAAACATACTTGGCTCTCTGGAAAAAATGTAAACCAACAACAAGCAGATACGGGTTCTTACATGCAAGATTTTATCCCATGCTGAGCACCCACATAGAGAGGCCCGGAGTACAACCCCAAAGCCATAACGGAGGGCCGGCATGACAGGGGTTAATGGGGCATTAGGTATCTGAGGTTAGAGAAGCAGGGGAGTGCAGTGGGTGATTGAGGTGAGCGGAGCCCAGGAGGGGGAAGTGACGTAGGACAAGGATAGGGGGGTGGGGGACATCAGTCTGCAGGGGAAGAGAGAGGAACACAAAATATTTTGGAGTTAACAACCACCTTCTGTTGTCATTGCTTCTGCTTACTGTTGGCCTGCAAGTCTAGACATCTCAGCCATGGACTAATAGTATGGAGGGGTTAGGTCACACATGCTGACCACCGAAGTTGGTTGCTTGTTGCATTACAACAACACAACTCTCACTAGCGTGACCCCTACCCCACGCTCTAAAAGAAGCAAAAATGGAGGGGAGGTTCCTGATGTTTGTAATGAGCAACATTTGTTGTGTATATATTGGGTGAGCCTTAGGGCCATCAACAAATATTTCACCAGACATGAAGTGAAGGGAAATGTGCAACAGTGACATAGACAGCAATAAAAGCATACCGGGCCTTCCCCTACTCTGCTTAAAACAAACCTTTTCATGTCAATTTGTGGTACCATTGGAGATTTATCCATTGATGCATGCAGGTTTGTAAAGCTACTGCAAGTTTCACTTCTGGCTTTGGTGATGTCACATGCAGTTTCAGGAAATGGTTGTTGCTCAGAAAATTTCCTCTGAATTTTAAGGCTGAAATTATGACTAAGCAGAAGATGTGTGAAACATGTTAACCTTCCATTCATTTCTGTGACTACATCTGTCTACATTACAATAAAGACGTTTTTATTGGTATCCAGTTGCGATTTGCAGCTGCCTATTCCAAGTTTCCTTGTGTGTCGCGGTGGCGAGCCAGGCCAGCGCATGTGGGGTTACCTGCTGTGGGATCTCCTCAGCTCACCTGGAGCGGTGATTTCTCCTCTACCTTCCCAAAATCAATTCATATTTCATCCCTCTGGTCATTCTTTGGTTAAAAAAGTAGCCACAGTGAGTAAAAAGGTACAAAAGAATTTTGGGGCTCAGAGAGGCAGAAAATGTCTCAATGGGCTCAAAAGTCCCCAAAACAGATGTAACAAGGCTTAAAATGCCAAAAGATCAAGAAGGCCACTGATGATTCTGCTGACGTCACTTCCTGTTTTGGCTGCGTCACTCAGGAAAGGGGAATTTTCAAGCCAATTTTGGCGCTTTTTAAGGCTGAAATCAATTTTTATTGAATCTCTCTGGTCATTTTTTGGTAAAAAGAAGCCACAACAGGTAAAAATGTGTGAAAATGTAAAGGGCTGCACCCCCCAAAAAATTTTGCACCTTTTTACCTGTTGTGGCTTCTCTTTACCAAGGAATGACCTGAGGAATGAAATATGAATTGATTTCAACCTTCAGGCTGGGTTCACATATCTGAAAATTGGATGCGGGTTTCCATGCAGTGAACCATGGCCACACATATGCGCATTTCCTGAAACTGGAAGTGACATCACCAAACCCAGATGGAGTAAGGAAGGGTTATAACCCCGGTTGTTGTTGTTTTTTTTTTGCCATCTGTCTGCCATTGGGGAGATTTTCCTTCACTTTGTTCCGCCAAAACTGGAAGTGAGAGGTAATCCCTCCAAAGTAAGGGAATCCCTGATTGTCATCAGTGCTAGTGTACCCATTGGAAGATTTCCCTTACATTCCTGTTCTAGGGACAGCCCACAATGTAAGGTTTTCTTTCACTTTTCACTCTCGGTGATAATGGTAAACAGGACAGATAAAAAGGGTGAATCTCCCTAATGACAGACAGCAATAAAAACTTGCAGGTGTTTTAATCACTGTCTTCTCTATCCAAAACTAACATTTTGGCTTTATATTTTTAGCACATCTTAATTAATATTAGTGAGCAATGGTTTGGGCCCTTTGTCTTTTTTCAATCTTTTTTATACAGGAAAAGCTTGTAAAATGTCTCTGCACCATTTTATTATCCATATAAAACCCTTTGTGTCATATACCTTATGATGATTATTTTCAAAGTAGAAAGCAGGCTGTAACTGTATTCACCATACACGTCACTGTGGCCATTTTAACTGTAGGGAGCACCCTCAGTTTTCTGGGGAATTCATGTCGCTTCTCGGCCCTCTGTGCGTCCACGTATATGCAGTACAAGGCGAATCCATGCACGCGCAGTACAGCGGCACACAGAGAATCTGCGTGTCTGCACTACACGTTGGGGTGCATTTTTTGATGCATTTTTCAGAAGTGCAGGGAATTTTTTTTAACATGGGTTCCTAAGGAGCACGTTCACATCAATGCATTTTTGTGCCTCTGCGTTTTTGGAAAGGGTCGGGGACTTTTTACATGTAATAGACTTCAATGGACCCGAATCACCAAACACGGATGGAGTGTTTACGGACGGAGTAAGGGAGGGTTGAAAACCCTGTTGTTTTTTTGTTGTTTTTTTGCCATCTGTGTTCCATTGGGGAAATTTTTCTTCACTTCCTGTTCCCATAGCCAAAACTGGAAGTGAGAGGTAATCCCTCCAAAGTAAGGGAATCCCTGATTGTCAGTGCTATTGTCCCCCCTATGTAAATTGGTATCTGCTATATTGTACCCCTACCCATTCACCAAAAAAAAGAGTAGTGTAGTGTAACAAAAGACAATAGACAGTTTTTGACAAGTCCTTTATTAAAAATGTCTTCTTCCTTCTAGAGGGCTTCTCCCACTTCTTCCTCCGGTCTTCTCCTTCTCCCTGCGATCTTCTTTTTATTACTCGGTTGTCTTCTTCTCCCACTTCTTCTTCCGGTTTTATTCTTTTTCTCCTGTCTTCTTTGTCCAATGTTCATCTTCCTCTGCCGCCACTCCCACTGACGACCCTCCTTCGCTGCGTCCCAATGATCTGTCCGCGCTGATGTCTTAGTTAATGATGGGGGCGTGGCCAATAGATTACATCATCCGGATGATGTCATCTGATGGCCACGCCCTCATCATTATCTAAGAAATGCTTGACATTGGAGTGGACAGATCAGCAGGACACAGCATCGGAGGAGGGTCGTTGGCGGGAGTGGCGGAGGAAGAATACAGAAGAAAGAAGAAGACCAGAAGAAGAAGCAGGAGAAGGAGAAGACCGGAGGGAGAAGGATAAGTCCAGAGGAAGAAGTGGGAGAAGCCCGGATGAGGGAGGAAAATGAAGACATTTTTAATAAAGGACTTGTCAAAAACTGTCTATTGTGTTTTGTCACACTACACTACTTTTTTTTGGTGAATAGGTAGGGGTACAATGTACCCGAAACCCATTCACATGGGGGGGCGGGATCTGGGGGCCCCCTTGTTAAAGGGGGCTTTCAGATTCCGATAAGCTCCCCACCCGCAGACCCCAACAACCACCGGGCAAGGGTTGTCGGGAAGAGGCCCTTGTCCCTTTCAACATGGTTTCAAGGTGCTTTGGAGTGGGGGGCACAGAGCCCCCCTGCCCCAAAGCACCCGCCCCATGTTGAGAACATGCAGTCTGGTATGGTTTGGGGGGGGGGCTCCTTTCCTGACCTGCCGGGCTTCATGCTCGAATAAGGGTCTGGTATGGATTTTTTTATGGATCCAAAACCTTACTAGACCCAAGGGCCTGGTATTGATCTGGGAGGAGGACCCCATGCTGTTGTTTTATTTTACACTATTTTTTTTTTAGCCGGCAATTTTTATTTTTGCAATCAGCTGTCAGCAGGGAAGCCCGCTGACAGCTGATGACTCATCGGTTGTTAAGGACGCAGCAGCCAGCTTTCCGGCCCCCTCCTTAGCAACCAGCTATATACAGTGTAAAAAAAGAAAATGCAATTTGTGGTAAAAACACGGAAACGTGGCAAGCACCAAAAAAAGCACTACAGAAATGCTCAAGAGCAACATGCCTAGATGTGAATCGAGCCTAACTGAACAATCTGAAGTTAGAAGCTGATTGGCTACTATGCAGAGCTGCACCAGATTTTGTACTCTCCCCTTTTAGTAGATCAACTCCATTTTCTCCATCCATCCTCCACCCATTTTCACTCACCTCTGCCTGTCCTTCACAGTCCTCCATCTCTCCTCTCCCCACAATAAAAAAAAAAAAGGCCTGAAGATTCCTGGCATTTCTAAAGGAAATATCCCAGGAGTCAACAGGAGTGGAGTTTTGAGGTCATTCACCTAGGCGGGAGAAGCAGAAAGTTGAAAGAACTATGAAAAAAGGCATTTGGAGATAGAAAATTATAATTTTGTCATCCATTTGGTATTTAAAGGGGGGGGGAGGGGAATTCTAGTAGAAGAAAATTCTATTAAAAAGGTTGAAGATTCGCTTTAAATACCAGTTTATTTATTTTTATTTCCATTCTCCCAAATTTAAATACCAAATTAAATATCAGCCTTTTTTTTTTTTATTTCATTCTCCTAGACTGAAGGTATTCTTTTACCTAATATAACCAGACCAAAAATCTATTTAAGAATATGGACAGCTACTGTATGCAATATATAAGGTTTGCATATAAAGTGTTACTAAAACCACAAGTAAAATCAGTCTGTATATGCCAGGCATATGCAGTTATTGGACCTCCAGCTGCTGCAGAACTACAAGTACCATGAGGCATAGCAAGACTCTGACAGCCACAAGCATGACACCCAGAGACAGAGGCATGATGGGACTTGTAGTTTTGCAACAGCTGGAGATCCGCTAATTGCATATCCCTGCAGTAAAGCATGCTTATTATACTCACTATAGAACCAAAGGGGTTAATCCTCTGCATTGTGTAAAAAGGTTGTTTGATCCTGTCCTCTCTGATCCTCCCCTTTTTCCACTGTCCCCAATCCATCTCCTCGTAAGACAGAGCCTTTGGAGTCACTCACATTCTCTGTTTGGTGTGTATTGCTAGAGAGTTTTTTTTTTCTCTTGGGAAGGTGCATGTGTTTAGCACAGGGCCAAATAACACTATCTGGACAGAGAGTCAGGGGTCCTGCAGCCTCATAGGACAATCGGAGGAGAATGAAAACAACTCATCCTACAAGCTTTAACCAGACAGTGATAGAAGTCACAAGACTGCTATATACTGCTGATGAGAAAAGGTATTTAGCAGTTTATAGTTACAAAAATAATTGCATTTTCAAGTTCTGTGTACTGTGGGAGACCAGATATAGTGAATGCAGGGTCCTGGGTTTAGTAACACTTTAAAGTGGGGTGCCCCCTGAAAAAAAAGACTTTTAATAATCAGACACTTACCTGTCCCAGGGTCCAGTGATGTGGGGGAATGAAGCCCCCCCCCCCCCCCCCTCCGCTCATGGCGCCGTCATTCGTACTGTGGGCACCCGGCTGTGGCTTCACAGTCGGCTCCCACTGCGCACGTGCGAGCGGCGCAGGGCGCCGTGATACGCCGCACAGTCACCTGGGACACGTGACAGGTCCCAGGTGACTGTGCGACGCGAGGGGAAGTGATGTCACCAGCCCGGGCAAGGAAGAAGGCAGACTATGAGGGATCCCCTAGCAACAGGTATTTAGAGGTGAGTAAAAAAAAAATTTTTCCAATTATTTTTTTTAAGAATTTTAAACAATTTTTTTTTTTTTGGTGGCAACACCACTTTAAGCTTCAGTTTGGCATTGTACAAGATCATGGACTGTTATGGACAGCTAATCTCATTATTTTTATTTTCTGTTGGCACCAGACCAGGAGCTTCCAAAGTCCTATGTATAAGTAAAGCCTCATACACAGAAGACATTTTGCTATCTCTCCTAGACTCCTTTCATCCTGACACAATTGTTTTTGGCAGAAAAACAAAAAAACATCAGATGCCCCTAAAAGCCATGTTAAAAACATCCTGTGTGTATGAGGCCTAAATGTGATTGTGACTACCGTATATAATAGATGGTATAAACCCAACACAATATACAATCATAAAATGACAGGTTTTGTTTCAGTAACCGCACATTGTTGTTGTTTTTCACTGCAGCAGTACAGGAAGTAATGTCTGCTGTGTCAGCTCCACTTTACCTACTTGCTGCTCTGTATTGTGCACACTGCACCCCACACATCAATGGTCTCTGGAGGCTTTGCTTTTGGCATGACACAGGACTGATGGTAGCGCTCACCTTTTCTTCTCCAGTCAAATTGTTTTTCTGGATGCCCCAAACAATGGGAAAGGGGATTCATCAGAGAAAATGACTTTACCCCAGTCCTCAGCAGTCCAATCCCTGTACCTTTTGCAGAATATCAGTCTGTCTCTGATGTTTTTCCTGGAGAGAAGCGGCTTCTTTGCTGCCCTCCTTGACACCAGGCCATCCTCCAAAAGCCTTGCACTCAAGTCAATGTACTCACACCTGCCTGCCGCCATTCCTGAGCAAGCTCTGCACTGGTGGTGCCCCCGATCCCGCAGCTGAATCAACTGTAGGAGATGGTCCTGGCGCTTGCTGGACTTTCTTGGGTGCCCTGCATAGGATTGACACCTGTCCGGGATTTGAATCATATGTCCGGGTTTCAGTCCACCTGAAACCCAGACATAAAAATTCAGACAGGGATGTGGCTTGCAACAAGGCCTGAGAGGAGAGTGAGGGGGCACTATACATGCCGCATTACTATTCTCTTTAGAGCGCCCAAAGGTGTCCCAAGTCTAATACAATTAGGGTTGCCACCTGTTTGGGATTCACCCGGACAGTTCAGGTTTGGAATCATGTGTCCAGGTTTCAGACTGCCTGAAACCTGGACACATTATTCACACTGGGCT
Organism: Lithobates pipiens; assembly: GCF_037356315.1. Lineage (NCBI taxonomy): Eukaryota > Metazoa > Chordata > Amphibia > Anura > Ranidae > Lithobates > Lithobates pipiens. The sequence continues at coordinate 55,503,160 of NW_027507784.1, forward strand.
ATGGCTTCCCAGCAGGGTTGCTGGCTACAGTTGTCTAAGCCGAGAGTGTCTGCTTCACTCTCTTTTATGCTGCCCAAAGCAGGCACTAACAATCCTCCCCTCAAATACACACACAGACAGGAGAGGAGAGAGGGCTCGATCTGCACCTCTTCCTCCCTCCTGCCCCTACACCCCTGTGTCTGCCCACATTTCAATCCCGGTCCTGTGCCTCAGAAAAGGAAAGTGTGGGCTGTAAATTTGAAGTCCAGCAGCCTCAGATACATCTGGATGAGAGGTGCTGACTGCCAAGGGGTGAGTGAGCTCACCATCCATCCCTGTCTGTGACTGAAGTCCCCCCCTTCTCTCTCCTGCCTCTGAGTAAGTACACTAAGGTAAATAAGGGTTCTCAGAGCACCCCTTACATCAGAGCTCCCTTTACATCAGAGGCCACAGTGTTCCCCCTTACATCAGAGTCCTCTCCGTACATCAGAGTTCTCAGTGTTCCCCCTTAAAGGTTTCCCAGAGCATCCCTTATGTCAGAGTCCCCATAGTTCCCCCTTACATCAGAGTCTGCAGAGTCCCCCCTTACAGTGAAAGGGAACTCTGTGAGTTCAGATGTAAAAGGGGAACTCTGTGGACTCTGATGTAAAGGGGGACTCTTGTTTTTAACTTCATATGATTAGAAATGTTTTTTTATGGGATTAAGTTCATTTTCATGAAGAGGGACTTTGCATTCTGGAGTATCTGCAAACTGTTATCATAAAAACTGAGGCAGCAGACTTTGTGAAAATTTTTATTTGTGTCATTTGGAAAACTTTTGGCCACGGCTGTAGATTTCATATATGAAAATTTTCCCTCTAGTGGTCATCTGTATATGATTGCATGTGATTAGCAATTTAGTGAAACACAAGCGCCCTGTAAGGCTAGGTTTTGTTTAATTACAGGTACTTGTATAACGCCATCAATTTACACAGTGCTTTATATATGTATATATATATTATACATTCACATCAGTCCCTGTCTTCAAGGAGCTTACACTCTAAGGTCCCTAACTCACCTTCATACATACACATACTAGGAAAAATTTAGAAAGGATCCAATTAACTGCTTGCCGCCCGCCCACCGTCATATGACGGCGGAGCGGTGCAGCACTTGTTCTGGGCCGTCATCATATAACGGCGGCCCAGAATGGCTGCCCCTGCACGGCGATCGTGGCAGCGCCGTGTTACTAGGACACGGCGCGTGACCCCGATCTCCAATCACAGCCGGTCACATGTAAACAAGGAAGTGCTGGTAATCGGTGCGCCTCGCCTCACACTGACTCCTCACAGGGGAACATTTAGGAATGTAATCAGGGCACTGATCATCAGTGCCCTGATTACAATAGTAAAAAAATTGTGTAAAAAAACAGTGCCCACCAATGCCAACGATCAGTGCCCACCAGTGGCAGCAATCAGTGCCCACCACTGCCCACAAGTGCCACCAATCAGTGCCCATTAGCGATGCAAGTCAATGCTGGCAATCAATGCTGCCTATCAGTGCAGCCCATCAATGCACATTACTGCAGTCAATCAATGCCCATCAGTGTCGCCCATCAGTGCCACCCATCAATGCCCATCAGTGTCCACCAGTACCGCCTAGCTGTGCTGCCTATTAGTGCCCACCAGTGCCGCTTAACAGTGCCTACCAGTGCCACCTAACAGTGCCCGTCAATGCCGCCTATCAGTGCTCATCAGTGCCACATATCAGTGAGACCTGTCAGTGCCCATAAGTGCGGCATATTAGGCCTCCTCATCAGTGCCACCTAATCAGTGGCAGTAAGCGAAGCCTCATCAGTGCCCATAAGTGCCACCTCGTCAATGCCCACCAGTTCAGCCTATCAGTGCCCATCTGTGCCGCCTCATCAACGCACATCAGCGAAGGCAAAAAATTACAAAATTTAATGACAGAAAAAAAAGTGAAAAACATTTATTTTTTGGTAATTTTTTATTTTTTTTTGTAAAAAATAAAATACCCAACAGTGATTAAATGCCACCAAAAGAAAGCTCTATTTGTGTGAAGAAAATGATAATAAATTTGTTTGGGTACAGTGTAGCACGACCGAGAAATTGTCATAGCTGAAAAATGGCTTGGGCAGGAAGGGGGTGAAAGTGCCCTGTAGGCAAGTGGTTAAAGCGGTTTTATAACTGCAGAAAAACAAATCTGTAAGGCAAAAGCATAATGAGCTGCTACACCACATACTAGCTCATTTTAAAGCGGGAGTCCGCCGGGAGTTCCGCCGTTTTTTTTTTTTAAAAGCCAGCAGCTACAAATACTGCAGCTGCTGACTTTTAAAATAAGGACACTTACCCGCCCAGCGCGCCCGTGATGTCGGCACCCGAAGCCGATCTCTCGATCGTTTCTCGGGTGCTGCCGCCGCCATCTTGGGTATGGGAATCAGGAAGTGGAGCCTTTCGGCTTCATTTCCCGGTTCCCTACTGCGCATGCGTGAGTTGCGCTGCGCAATAAGGATGGACCCGCTGCCTCTGGGATCTGTGTGTTTCCCAGCAGGCAGCGGGGGACTTTCGGAAAGGGGCGTAGATTCACGCCCCTTTCCGCAGAGAGCTATCCTGGAAGTGGGTGCAGATACCTGTACTGTACAGGTACCTGCACCCCCCTCCCCCCTGAAAGGTGCCAATTGTGGCGCCAGAGGGGGGGAGGATTCCAATGAGCGGAAGGTCCACTTTAGGGTGGACCTCCGCTTTAACTTACCTTAGATTGAAGCATCAGTATTGCATCTCGGTCGCAGCTGAGGGAGCTGACATTTTCCCCTCTGCGTGTCTTCCGGGTTCACAGCTCCGGTGCTGTGAGTGGTCAAAGTCTATGACGTCACTCCCATGCATGTGCGCGGGAGTCCTCCATTCCGGCAAGGTCTGGCAGCATCCGCCGGACCTTCAGAGTGCATGCGCCGCTGGCACCAACGGCTGCATGCAAGGTGAATATCTTATAAACCTCTTTAACAAGTGGTTAAAAGAAAAACTCCTTTGAAGGATGAGAAGATGGGAAACACGTCACTGGGCACCAGAGGGGATCTTGCCACCATCAGGAAATGCAGCCAAGAGGTTCTCCTCAAACATTCTGGGCTCCCTTTGGGATGGAGGCAGCAGAATGGCAATTTTTTTTTTCTAGGATCTAACAAGGTGGCCACCCAATAGCGATTCCTCTTTTTGATAAGCCAACTCCTGGGTAGAGATGGCCTTGCAGTTCGCCCGGCGGTCGGTTCGTGGCGAATTTTACTCGTTCGCGATTTGCCAAACCGGCGGACTTCTGGCGCTGTTCGCGGCGGCCGTATTTGTTTACATTGTGAAGAACTTTGACCCATGACACATCCATCATGGGGTACAGGACAGCCAATTGAGACATTTCAGCACATGGACAATTGGACATTCCCCCTACCTTATAAATAGACCTGATCTGGTGGCCATTTTACATTCTGTCTTTTGTCAGTGTTGGGAGAGGTTGCTGTGTGGAGCAGGGACAAACTGTAGTGACACAAATCGCTAGCTATTAGGTCCACAAAAGTCCTTTTAAGGACTGGTATAGGTGTACAGTATATAGGGTTCTGGTGCACTGCTGCTGACTGCTGTGCTGGTGATTACTGAGGGCACTGCTGACCGATTCTGCAGCTGTCTTTTGTCAGTGTAGAGACAGGACGCTGTGTGGAACAGGGACAGTCAGTTTAATCACTAGCTATTACTATTAGGTCCACAAAGGTCCTTTTAAGGACTGGTATAGATGTACAGTATATAGGGTTGTACACGTATAATATACTTTCTTTCAAATATACAAAGTATATTATGGTGCACTGCTGACTGCTGTGCTGCTGAGTGCTGCCCGATTCTGCAGCTCATTTATCAGTGTAGGGACTGAAGGACAGTTTGGTGTTCTAAGCAGGGACAGTCTGCAAATCACTAGCTACTAGGTCCACAAAGGTCCTTTTATAGATGTACAGTATATAGGGTTGTACAGGTATAATATACTTTCTTTCAAATATACAAAGTACATTATGGTGCACTGCTGACTGCTGTGCTGCTGAGTGCTGCCCGATTCTGCAGCTGTCTTTTATCAGTGTAGGGGCTGAGGGACAGTTTGATGTTCTGAGCAGGGACAGTCTGCAAATCACTAGTAGGGATGGCCGAACTGTTTGCCCGGTGGTCGGTTTGTGGCGAATTTTGCGTGTTCGCGATTCGCCCAATCTGTGGACTATTGCCACTGTTCGCCCGGCGGACATATGTGTTTACAGTGTGAAAGAACTTTGACCCATGATGACACATCCATCATGGGGTACAGGACAGCCAATTGAGACATTTCAGCACATGGACAATTGGACATACCCCCTACCTTATAAATAGACCTGATCTGGTGACCATTTTACATTCTGACTTATGTCAGTGTAGGGAGAGGTTGCTGTGTGGAGCAGGGACAGACTGTAGTGACACAAATCGCTAGCTATTAGGTCCACAAAAGTCCTTTTAAGGACTGGTATAGGTGTAGTACAGTATATAGGGTTCAGTGCACTGCTGTGCTGGTGATTGCAGCAGCCTGTTTTTTGTCAGTGTAGGCACAGGATGCTGTGTGCAGCAGGGAGAGACTGTAGTGACACAAATCACTAGCTATTAGGTCCACAAAAGTCCTTTTAAGGATTGGTATAGCTGTAGTACAGTATATAGGGTTCAGTGCACTGCTGTGCTGGTGATTGCAGCTGTCTTTTGTCAGTGTAGGGACAGGACGCTGTGTGCAGCAGGGACAGTCCGTTTAATCACTAGCTAGCTATTACTATTAGGTCCACAAAGGTCCTTTTAAGGACTGGTATAGGTGTACAATATATAGGGTGCTGGTGCATTGCTGTGCTGCAGATTACTGCTCGTTTCTGCAGCTGTCTTTTATCAGTGTAGGGACTGAGGTACAGTCTGCAAATCACTAGCTACTAGGTCCACAAAGGTCCTTGTAAGGACTGGTATAGGTGTACAATATATAGGGTGCTGGTGCAGGGCTGTGCTGCAGATTACTGCTGGTTTCTGCAGCAGTCTTTTATCAGTGTAGGGACTGAGGTACAGTCTGCAAATCACTAGCTACTAGGTCCACAAAGGTCCTTGTAAGGACTCATATAGGTGTACAATATATAGGGTGCTGGTGCAGGGCTGTGCTGCAGATAACTGCTGGTTTCTACAGCAGTCTTTTATCAGTGTAGGACTGAAGTACAGTCTGCAAATCACTAGCTACTAGGTCCACAAAGGTCCTTGTAAGGACCGGTATAGGTGTACAATATATAGGGTTGTGATGCACTGCTGATGACTGCTGCCCTATTCTGCAGCAGTCTTTTATCAGTGTAGGGACTGAGGGACAGTCTGCAAATCACTAGCTACTAGGTCCACAAAGGTCCTTTTAAGGGCTGGTATAGGTGTACTATTTGGTGTGCAGTATAAAGTGGTGTAATACAAGTATAAAATACTTGAACATATAGAAAGCATAGTATAGTGCATTTCCACTGTGCAGCATTGTGACTGCTGAGCGGTTCAGCAGCGATACTACAAAGAGTGACAAACGCAATAAAAAAAAAGTATTATAAGTGGTGTGAAAGACCAGTGGCCCCCAAAAACGACAGATTGAAGCGGGTGGTATATACCTTCTTCCACATACATACTAAAGACTTTTGTCACAGGGTCATTTAAAAAATGACAGGCAGAGGAAGAGGCAGGCCCTTCTGCAGGGGTGGTAGGGCAGGAGCAACAGGCTTGAGCCAAAGTGGCAAATTGCAGAAGGTGCGTGCGATTACGTCAAAAGATGCACCAGACTTGGTTGAGTGGCTCACTCAGCCTTACTCTTCTGCACCCTCCTCATCCTCTTGATCTGCACCCTCTTCTTCACTCTCTGCTGTGTGCGCCCCCAAAGACACTACCACCAACACCACCACTACCACCATATACCCTCCGCTTGAGACACAGGGATTATTTTCCGATCCATATCAAGACATTTCTGATGCGCAGCCACTCTTGGTATTGGATCAGAAAGAGGAGGTAGCAACAACCGCCACTCAGCAGTCTGACGACAGTACCCAGATCAGCCCAAGGAGGAGGTTGGTCCCCGGTGTTGCTGCCTACTCCGAGATCTCTACTTATAGCGGTGGGGAAGGTGACGTTGATGATGACGTGTCTAGTGATGTCACGTGGGTGCCCACAAGAGAGGAAGAGGAGGAGAGTTCAGAGGGAGATATGGACCAGCAGATAGGGAGGAGAAGCAGGAAGAACTTACATTGCACAGGAGGGACAAAGCAGTCTGCTAATGTATCAGGAGCAAGGCATCAACCATGTACAGTCACATCTGGCGCTCCCAGAATGCCGGCACATGGCTCCACAGTGTGGGCTTTTTTTAACGTGTCCGCTGCTGACAATAGTGTTGCCATCTGCAGCCTTTGCAGTCAACGCATAAGTCACAGTAAGCCCAACACTCACCTAGGGAGGACCGCCTTAAGAAGGCACATGAGCTGCCATCACCGAGCCCAGTGGGAGTAACGGAACACACAAAGCCACACTCCAGGCTCTCACCGTCCAGCCTCGTCTTCTACTTCTCCTTCTTCTCTCTCCTCACAATTGTCATCCACTCCACTTTCCATCACGACATCCTCACGTTTTTCTGCAAAAAGGCAGGCTTCTGTGGGCCAAATGTTTGAGTGTAAAAAAATGATGACACCGGATAACCCTCTTGCCCAACGGTTGATAGCTGGCTTGTCAGCCCGCCAACTACTGCCATATAAACTGGTGGACTCGGAGGCCTTTAGAAAATTTGTGGCCATTGGAACACCACAATGGAAGGTCCCAGGAAGGAAGTATTTCTCACAGAAGGGCATCCCAGAGCTATATGGCCATGTTCAGCGGCAAGTGAATGTATCTCTGGCTCACAGTGTCAGTGCCAAGATATATCTGACCCCAGACACGTGGTCTAGCAAACATGGGCAAGGAAGGTATATCACTTTTACTGCCCACTGGGTGAACCTTCTGACGGCCGTCAAGCATGTAACCCGTGGCACCCGTGTAGATTTGGTTTTATAGCCACGGATTGCATGCAGGCCTGGCTCTTCTTCTCCTCCTCCTACTCCATCCTCCTCCCTCTCCTCCTCAGCTGACTCCTTTTACGCTGCTATCGTCTCCTCCGCTGCGCTGCCCAAGCTCCCCAGAACCTATTCGACATGCCAGGTGAGACATTGCCATGCTGTGCTGCGTCTGTTGTGCCTGGAAGCCAAGAGCCACACTGGCCCGGCACTCCTTTCAGCTTTGCGTTCACAGGCAGATCAGTGGCTAACACCGCTCAATTTGACAGTTGGTAAAGTGGTGTGTGACAACGGTGCCAATCTGCTTAGCGCATTGAAACAGGGAAAAATTACGCACATACCATGCATGGCACACGTCTTAAACTTGGTCATGCAGCGATTCGTTGTCAAATACCCTAGGGTCCAGGACATCTTGCGGCAGGTAAGGAAAATCTCGGCCCATTTCAGAAGATCTTACACAGCCATGGCTCGCCTTGCTGACATTCAGCAGTGACACAATCTGCCGGTCAGACGTCTTATTTGCGATTGCCCGACGCAATGGAACTCAACCTTCTATATGCTTGATAGGCTGCTCCAGCAGAAACGTGCAGTTAACGTCTACCTGTACGAACTCTGCGGCAGAACAGGTTCTGGGAGCTTGGTTTTTTTTCACCGCGCCAGTGGTTGCTCATGCGCGACGCATGCAGACTTCTGCGCCCATTTGATGAGATTACCAAACTGGTCAGTCGCAGCCATGGCGCCATCAGTGACATGGTACCTTATGCCTTCTTTATGGAGCATGCATTGCGTCATGTCATTGATCAAACCGTGGAGGAGCAGGAGCAGGAAGATGCGGAAGTCGCAATGCTGGATGAATTCCCAGGGGGGGCTACTCTATCTGAGACAAGTCAACAACAGGAGTCTGAAGAGGAGTCAGAGGAGGATGGTGCCGGGGGGGATGAGGAGGAGCAAGAAGAGCATGCTTTAAACCTTTCTGGGATCCCTGTTGTTGTGCGTGGATGGGGAGAGGAGAATGAAGGGGACGACATTATCCTGGATGATGAGCAGGAGCCAGGCCGCCTCACCGCTTCCAGTTTAGTGCAAATGGGGGCCTTCATGCTCCAGTGTTTTAACAGGGACCCCCATATAAAAAGCATAAGGGTCAAGGACCAGTACTGGGGGGCAACGTACTTAGAGCCCGGGTACAAACACAAAATGGCAGAAATGTTACCATCGTCACAGAGGGCTGTCAGAATGGAGCAATTCCAGGCCTTGCTTCGAGAAATGCTGCATTCTGCTTTTGCGTGCGCTGGCAGAGGAGTAATTCCCACTCCCAGAGAAAGAGTTGCGGGTACCAATCCAACAGCGCCTGCAAGAAGAGGGCAGTTTGAAGATGTGTTGGTGACTTCTGATATGAGGTCATTCTTTGAGCCGACCCATCGACAGGTGTCATCCGGATCCAGCATCAGGGAATGCCTAGACCGTCAGGTGTCCGACTACATCGGGTTAACAGCCGATGTGGGCGCTCTGAGGAGTGATGAACCCCTGGACTACTGGGTGGGCAGGCTTGACCTCTGGCCAGAGCTTGCCCAATTTGCAATGGAACTGTTGGCTTGCCCCTCGTCCAGTGTCCTGTCCGAAAGGACGTTCAGTGCAGCAGGGAGGATCGTGACCGATAAGTGCACTCGCCTAGCTCACGACAGTGTTGACTACCTCACATTTCTAAAAATGAATGAGGCATGGATCTGGGAGGAATTCAACACATGAGACCAGTAGACCATGTATATCTCTATAAACTATTTATTTAATCGAGCACACAGACCTTTTTTCTACATTTGGCTCACTTCCTTGTACAAAAAAAGCACACTGTACTATATGCCCGTACCCTCCTGTTTGAAGAGGTGTCATATTTTTGGTGCCCAGCAGCGAGTTGCTGGTATCAGTGCTGCTGTCAGTGCTCTCTATCTCGGTGCTGGTGTCAGTGCTCTCTCTCTATCTCGGTGCTGGTGTAGTGTCAGTGCTCTCGATCCCGGTGCTGGTGTGGTCTCAGTGCTCTCTATCTCGGTGCTGGTGTCAGTGCTCTATATCACGGAGCTGGTGTCAGTGCTCTATATCACGGAGCTGGTGTCAATGCTCTATATCACGGTGCTGGTGTCAGTGCACTCTATCATGGTGCTGGTGTCAGTGCTCTATATCTCGGTGCTGGTGTCAGTGCTCTATATCACAGTGCTGGTGTCAGTGCTCTCTATCACGGTGCTGGTGTCAGTGCTCTCTATCACGGTGCTGGTGATCATCTCCCGCACCTTCTTCATAGCCTACCCTGACCTTTCCTCTCCTCCATTGCCTTCACACGTTCCCGAGTCCTGAATTGTCAAAATTTCACAGATAAAAAAGAATGCTTGTAGTTGTCGATCCCAGATTCACCTCATACATGTGTTATGTCAGTGGCCATGTGGTGGGACTATGTGTGCACAGCTAGTAAGTATTTTGTGGCTGAAAATATGACCTGTAGGTTTTTAAGGTTCGCTTCCCATTGAAGTCAATGGGGCCCGCCGCGAACTTTGTGGTTTGCAAACTTTTGGCCGCATTCGCGGTTCGCGTTCGCGAAACGTCCCATCGGAAGTTCGTCCATCACTACTCCTGAGGTTCTTGCATAGATATTTGAGCATTCACCACAATTTAACAGCGGCGAGACAAATGCGCAGAACAAGAACATTTGTTTAATTTCGTTATCTACATAAATTAGTTAAATCTGTTTTCAGAATTTGTTTTGTTTATTCTAATCGATTTGAATTCCTTTTGAAATCGAGTTTATTCTATTCAAAATATGAATTTTGGAAGATGGTTATATTCTTTCTATTCCATTGTGTTTTTTCTACTTTTATTTTCTATTCTAGCTTTTCTATTATTTTCTATACTATTCAAATTCATTCTATTTGAAATTTTAATTTCAGAAAACAGTTATATTGTTATATTCTTTCTCTTCTATTCTTTTCTATTGTCTATTCTATTCTCTTCTTTTCTATTCTAATATTTTTTTTCTATTCTATTTAAATTCATTCTATTTAAAATTCAGAATTTCAGAGGATGGTTATATTCTATTTTATTCAATTCTGTTTTTTGTTTTATTCTATTACTTTACTTTCTATTATATTTTATCATTTTATTTTCTATTTTGTTTTAATCTATTCTTTTATTTTATATTCTATCCCTTTTTTTACTATTATTTTATTTTGTATTCTGTTCTGTTTTACTCTATTATTTTCTATCCTATTCTTTTCTATTTTATTCTATTCTTTTCTAATCCTTTATTTTCTGTTATTTTGTATTCTTTTAAATTTGTTACCATTTAAAATGGCAGCATTTGATATGGCACAGTGGGAGCATTTGATGGGGCACAGTGAGGCTGCATTTGATGGGTACAGTGAGGCTGCATTTGATGTGAGGCTGCATTTGATGTGAGGCTGCATTTGATGGGCACAGTGGCGGTATTCGATGCAGCACAGTGGCTGCATTTGATGGAGTACAGTGGCTGCATACATGGGCACAGCGACTGCATAAGATGGGCACAGCAGCTGAATTTGATGGGCACAGACACAGTGGCAGCATTTGATATGGCACAGTGGGAGCATTTGATGTGTACAGTGAAGCTGCATTTGATGTGAGGCTGCATTTGATGGGAACAGTGAGGCTGCAATCGATGTGAGGCTGCATTTGATGGGCACAGTGGCTGCATTCAATGCTGCACAGTGGCTGCATACATGGGCACAGTGGCTGCATAAGATGGGCACAGCAGCTTAATTTGAAGGGCACAGACCCCGTGGCAGCATTTGGTATGGCACAGTGACTGCGATTGATGGTACAGTGAGGCTGCAATTGATGGGGACTTTTTTTTCAGAATTTTTCAGTTTGCACCGCCCTAAAAATTTTGAGCAGCAGCCACCACTGCAGGTAATCTGCCAGGAATACACCCGGGACGGCTCCAGAAAAGCAGAGGGCGGATCTTCTCCTGTCTGCCTTTTATCTCACACATAGCAACAGATGATGCTTTTGAAGAACCAATCAGAAAATGTCACCGGGAATCTGGCTCCCAGACCAATCCAGTGGAGGTGGGCGTGTCCCGGAGCTCGCTTTCTATTTCCAAAGTGGTGCGGAGGGTTCCGCCGTGTGTTGTGTTGTGTGCGGCCGGCGGGGGGATTATTATGGGGACGGGGGTCTTCCGGCAGCTGTGGTTCCTGGTGACGGTGGGGACAGCCGTGTTCTACTCAGCCTCCTCTGCGGACACAGGTAATGGGGGGTCACACTGCCCACTTGTGTCTCTCCGCTTCCACTTTCACTTTGTAGTTGATGTGATTTGTAGTTCCGTCTACTTCACCCGACACCACTGCGTGTGAGAGAACTATCCACACACCTACATTAGGAGGGAAGGTGGGATCACTCTTCTCTTCTGGGTGGACACCTGTGCCGGGACTATGACGTCACTGAGCTCTGTCACCTTGTGACCTTTGGGGGGAGGGGAGGGGCCACCTTGTGACCTCCTGTTGCAATTCATGTCATGTAAAATAAGTTGTCTGGGATCTGCCAGTATGCACTCTGTACCATCCCGCCATCTACTGTGATGTCATTGGGGAGAGTTATCATGTCAGAGTCATCCCCCGCACCCCCCTTCCTGGTGACGTCATCGCACCCCCTTCCCAGTGACGTCAGCGTCGTCCTCTCCCCCCCTCCCCGGTGACGTCAGCGTCGTCCTCTCCTCCCCCTCCCCTCCCCGGTGACGTCAGCGTCGTCCTCTCCTCCCCCTCCCCGGTGACGTCAGCGTCGTCCTCTCCTCCCCCTCCCCGGTGACGTCAGCGTCGTCCTCTCCTCCCCCTCCCCTCCCCGGTGACGTCAGCGTCGTCCTCTCCTCCCCCTCCCCTCCCCGGTGACGTCAGCGTCGTCCTCTCCTCCCCCTCCCCTCCCCGGTGACGTCAGCGTCGTCCTCTCCTCCCCCTCCCCTCCCCGGTGACGTCAGCGTCGTCCTCTCCTCCCCCTCCCCTCCCCGGTGACGTCAGCGTCGTCCTCTCCTCCCCCTCCCCGGTGACGTCAGCGTCGTCCTCTCCTCCCCCTCCCCGGTGACGTCAGCGTCGTCCTCTCCTCCCCCTCCCCGGTGACGTCAGCGTCGTCCTCTCCTCCCCCTCCCCGGTGACGTCAGCGTCGTCCTCTCCTCCCCCTCCCCGGTGACGTCAGCGTCGTCCTCTCCTCCCCCTCCCCGGTGACGTCAGCGTCGTCCTCTCCTCCCCCTCCCCGGTGACGTCAGCGTCGTCCTCTCCTCCCCCTCCCCGGTGACGTCAGCGTCGTCCTCTCCTCCCCCTCCCCGGTGACGTCAGCGTCGTCCTCTCCTCCCCCTCCCCTCCCCGGTGACGTCAGCGTCGTCCTCTCCTCCCCCTCCCCTCCCCGGTGACGTCAGCGTCGTCCTCTCCTCCCCCTCCCCTCCCCGGTGACGTCAGCGTCGTCCTCTCCTCCCCCTCCCCGGTGACGTCAGCGTCGTCCTCTCCTCCCCCTCCCCGGTGACGTCAGCGTCGTCCTCTCCTCCCCCTCCCCGGTGACGTCAGCGTCGTCCTCTCCTCCCCCTCCCCGGTGACGTCAGCGTCGTCCTCTCCTCCCCCTCCCCGGTGACGTCAGCGTCGTCCTCTCCTCCCCCTCCCCTCCCCGGTGACGTCAGCGTCGTCCTCTCCTCCCCCTCCCCTCCCCGGTGACGTCAGCGTCGTCCTCTCCTCCCCCTCCCCTTCCCGGTGACGTCAGCGTCGTCCTCTCCTCCCCCTCCCCTTCCCGGTGACGTCAGCGTCGTCCTCTCCTCCCCCCTCCCCTTCCCGGTGACGTCAGCGTCGTCCTCTCCTCCCCCCTCCCCTTCCCGGTGACGTCAGCGTCGTCCTCTCCTCCCCCCTCCCCTTCCCGGTGACGTCAGCGTCGTCCTCTCCTCCCCCCTCCCCTTCCCGGTGACGTCAGCGTCGTCCTCTCCTCCCCCCTCCCCTTCCCGGTGACGTCAGCGTCGTCCTCTCCTCCCCCCTCCCCTTCCCGGTGACGTCAGCGTCGTCCTCTCCTCCCCTCCCCTTCCCGGTGACGTCAGCGTCGTCCTCCCCCTCCCGGTGACGTCAGCGTCGTCCTCCTCCTCCCCCTCCCGGTGACGTCAGCGTCGTCCTCCCACATCTTATTACCCCCACCCCCTTTCCCTAAGAAATCAGATCCCCACCACTTCTTTCCCTATGACATCACAGTTCCCCCACCCCCTTTCCCTATGATATCAGAGGCCCTAGTGCTTCATTGGTTATTTTAGTGCTGACGTCTGTCCCACCCGCACCATAGCAATGCGTGGCACCGACTCAGGGCAAACTGTCTGTGGCACCCCAAATGGAGAACGGTGCAGCAGAGTATCCCATGGCCTTCATGTGTGATGTGGCTATCCCAGGCTGCGGGCAACAAATATGCCGGTCTCACTTAGGGGGGCACCCAGGAAAACAGATTGTTAGGAAGGAGGGGGGTGGGAATGAAATGACAGAAGGTGGGTTGGGGGAGGGTGAAGGTCAATGTTAATGTGATTTCAAAAGTAATTTTCTGTATTTTTACATCTCTATGCATTCATTCATCTTTGGCTGTTTTGTAGTGGCAGGGAGGGTGGACTTTAACACGCTGGACATACTTTGAGCGCGCTCAGTGAGGGCTCCCAGTATGGTGACCGAGCTGTCACAGACCATGCCCTGTCTGGTTCTGATTGTGAGTTGATGGGATGGGCTGGGCTTCTGACCATGTGACAACTATGGCAGCCAATCACTGTGATCATGCATTCAGAAGAACAACGCCATGATATCTAACATGGGGGGGGGTAAAAGTTTTTGCCTATAGTTACTTCCTGGTGATCCTGCCATGAAGGTCCTTGCCCATGCACTTCCTGTTACAGGGTGACCATGTTGTGTACATGTCACTCTGCTGTGCCCCCAAAGTCTCACCCCGTCACATGATCATTTCAGCCCATGTTGTCATCAGCAGGAAATCCTGCCCTGAGAAATGACAACCAGCTACTGTATGGGGCTGCCGCCAAATAAAAAGGATGGAAGGAAAGGGGAAAACCAGAAGAAATGATTTCATTACACATCGCTTCTAATATCCTAATGGTATTCAGGAGTTATTTTCTGGTTGTCATATCATGAAACCCAGCAGGGTGAGGTAGATGATTTGGTAATGTGTAACTAAAAGCAAAACTGCTTTCCATTTTTAGATTGTGGACAGGGATTAGAACCCCTGTCAGGTTATTATTGCTATCTGTATCCCTATTAGGGAGATTCTCTCTCTCTGTGTCCTGTTTACTGCTATCACCGAGAGTGAAAGTGAAAGAGAATTCTACATTTTTTTTTTTTTACTGTCACCAGAACAGTAAGGCTGGGTTTACACACATGTGGGTTTCCCCGCATCCAATTCACATAGCAGGAGAATGTGACCGGTTCTCTATGGTTCACATGTCTCCAGGGTGGCTGTGCCTGCACATGCGTCTTTGCCTCCTTGCTTCCGTTTCAGGCAAAGATTCCACCCTGATTGGCCCCTGAAATGAACAGGGATGGACAGCGTTGCTGTGCGATTCGTGGACGGTTTAGGTGTGAACCGAGCATAATGGAGGGGAAATCCTCCAATTGAGGACACTAGTTCCGATGACGACCAGAGAGAGGTTATATCTCTCCCCCTACTCTATCCAAATTGAAAAAAGTTTTGCCTAGAGTTCTACTTTAAAGTGGTCTTTCCCCTCCTTCACTAATTTGATCAGCTTTTACTTGCCTAGAATATATATGTTCCCACTTCCTGGTTCTGTTTAGTCTATATATATATATATATATATATATATATATATATATATATATATATATATATATATATATATATATATATATATATATATATATATATATATATATATATATATATAATAATGGTGGTTGTTTTAATATTTTATGTTGCATGGTACAAAAAAATTAATTTTTTATTTATTTTTAAAAAAAATACCCTTTAATGAATTCAAAAATACTAAACAGTAAAATTAGCTAAATTTTTTTTTTTTCTGTATAACGTGAAAGATGATGTTATGCAGTGAGAATCGTGATCTTTATTCTAAGCAAAAAATGTTGCGATTCTCATTTTGGCCAGAATCGTGCAGCTCTAGGCTGAAATCACACCACACAGACATCGCATGTTATGTGCACAGGAATGCAGTGTCACATACGGTGTTTCAATCACACGAGTGTGAACCCAGGCCGAGGTCAAGAAAAACGCATCCCTTTAAATCCTATGTATGTTATCACACTTGGTTGATGCAATTCCGTTGCTGTGTTACAAATCTTAATTGCTGCATTTTTGGTCAGTTTTTTAAAAACAAAAAACCTCCCTATTGAAAATGCAGCAAGAAAGCATCAATAACGCACCCGTGTTTTTGATGCAGGTTTTGAGGCACATGACCTAAGAAACACGCCATAAACGCTGGACAATCATGGTAAAATATTTGGAGCCATTATTGGTAAAATGGCCATTCTGATGAAGTTTTGGTGCATCTCTAAAATGCGCTGAAGAAATATCTCAACAAAACACCTGGGAAATAAACACCCCAAAAAGGGGTACAGAAACGACTTTGGTGTGTGTTAGAGCGGAGGACAGCCACTTCCAATGGTGTTGCTCCAAAAACACAAAAAACGGGACGCCTCCGGCCCCCCGCGTAGCACAGATGTGAACAGGAACTTCTAGGGGTAGTGTGACATTTATCTACATTCTGTTCTCTTCTGTATCAATTTCTACAGTTTGTCCTCGTCTGTATCAATTTTTAACAAAGTGTTCTGAAAAAATGACATTGTAAACAGTCTGGTACAGTCGTAACAGGGAACACAAGATGCAGAACTCACATAATAATAATATGGAAGTTGTATTAATTAGTGGGAAGGAGGACATGTGACAAGTTGTACATTGAATGTATCGCCATACACTCAGCTGGGAGCAGATCTGCTATAATCTACATACTGAGTTACAGGAAATCTGCAAATGGAGAGATATACCGGCTGCCAATACCAACCACCCCCTCTGAAAATACCAGATGCCCAGTTATCAGTCTCCTTTCATGGCTTGAGTGTTTACAGCGCATCCGGAAAGAATTCACATCGCTTCACTTTTTCCACATTTTGTTATGTTACAGCCTTATTCCAAAATAAATTCAATTCATTATTTTCCTCAAAATTCTGCAAACTATACCCCATAGTGACATATATGATATTTTTGCAAATGTATTAAAACTAAAAAAAAAATTTACATAAATATTGACAGTCTTTGCCATGACACTCAAAATTGAGCTCAGGTACATCCCGTTTCCACTGATCATCCTTCAGATGTTTCTACAACTTAATTGGAGTCCAGCTGTGGTAAATTTGGTTGATTGGATATGATTTGGAAAGGCACACACCTGTCTATATAAGATCCCACAGTTAACAGTGCATGTCAGAGCACAAACCAAGCCATGAAGTCCAAGAAATTGTCTTTAGACCTCCGAGACAGGATTGTATCGAGGCACAGGTCTGGGGAAGGGTACAGAATATTGTCTGCAGCATTTAAAGTCCCAATGAGGAAAGTGGTCTCCATCATCCTTAAATGGAAGAAGTTTGGACCCACCAGGACTCTATCTAGAGCGAGCCCTTCGGGCAAACTGAGCAATCGGGGGAGAAGGGCCTTAGTCAGGGAGGTGACCCAGAAACCTATGGTCATGCTGACAGAGCTCCAGCATTTCTCTCTGGAGAGAGGAGAACCTTCCAGAAGAACAACCATCTCTGCAGCACTCCACCAATCGGGAATGTATGGTAGAGTGGCCAGACAGAAGCCACTCAGTAAAAGGCACAATACCTCCCACCTGGAGTTTGTCAAAAGGCACCTGGAAGACTCTCAGATCATGAGAAACAAAATTCTCTGGTCTGATGAAAGATTGAACCCTTTGCCCTGAATAGCCAGCATCATGTCTGGATCCAGGCACTGCTCATTACCTGACCAATACCATCCATACAGTGAAGCATGGTGGTGGCAGCATCATGCTGTGGGAAGTTTTTTTAGCAGCAGGAACTGGGAGACTAGTTGGGATCGAGGGAAAGATGAATGTAGCAATGTACAGAGACATCCTTGATGAAAACCTGCTCCAGAGCGCTCTAGACCTCAGACTGGGGTGAAGGTTCATCTTCTAACGGGACAACGACCCTAAGCACACAGCCAAGATGACAAAGGAGTGGCTATGGGAGAACTCTGTGAATGTTCTTGAGTGGTCCAGCCGGATCCCAGACTTGAACCTGATTTGAAGATCTCTGGAGAGATCCTAAATTCACTGTGCACCAGCGCTCCCCCCAGCCAACCTGATGGAGCTTGAGAGGTCCTGCAAAGAAGAATGGGAGAAACTGCCCAAAAATAGGTGTGCCAAGCTTGTAGCATCATACTCAAAAAGACTTGAGGCTGTAATTGGTGCCAAAGGTGGATCAACAAAGTATTGAGTAAAGGCTGTGAATACTTATGTACACGTGACTATTATTTTTATATTTATCTATTTTATTTTTTCGTTAATTTTGTAAAAAAAAAAAAATTAAAATCCACTTCTTTCACGTTGTCATTAAGGGGTATTGTTTGTAGGGTTTTGAGGAAAATAATGGATTTAATCCAAATTGGAATAATTCTGTAATGTGGAAAAAGTGAAGCGCTGTAAATGCTTTTCGGGTGCACTGTATAAACCAGTGAAAGCATATAGATTAGGAGTTCAGACTTCCTTGAGCGCCTCCATGATCAGTGTTCTCTACAGCAGCCGCATTCTTCCTCTAGCGCCAACTCCTGACACACTGATGCTCGGGCAAAGGGGGGGGGAATTCAGGGGCAGAGTGGAAAAATTTGGGTTTTTGCCTGGGGCGTCAAAAATCCTTGCACCAGCCCTGCCCAGGTATAACAATATCTCTAGATGCTTCGCCGGCTTTTGTAAACCTTATGATAACTTGAAAAACCACATACTTCCCGTTTCCATCACTTTTGTTCTGAATACTAAAATTTCCTTGTATTATGTAATAAACATATTTTATGTATCGCACTACAATTGTACATTTAAAAAAAAAGAAAATCAGGTGAAGGCCTTGTCGGGGGGGGGGGGGGGGGAGTACTGTGACCTCTGTGAGGGGTAATACATTTTTACATTATTATTCTTGCAGATTACTTGGCAGATATGTACAAGGATTTTATTTTATTTTTATTTTTTTTGGGGTGGGGCTTTTGAATCTGACAGTCTGCACAGGACCCCTTTAGTGCTTGCATTGTATTCTTGTAAGCAATTTATCTTGTGACAGTTGCCAATTTTTCTTCTGTGGAATAAATACAGTAATTTAGCAGCTTATTTCGAGAATGCCGTAAGATTTGTTTTAGAGCTGATCTCAAGCCTTGCCTTTTCAGTCTTGCACAGTTGTCCAGGCTCCTCTCCTGTAAATAGTTTTGAATTTGAATGCACACTGTGAGCTTCTCACAAAGTGCCTTATGCTGCGTACACGCGACCGGACTTTTTGAGGGACTAGGTCCGATGGACTTTCCAACGGACTTTCCGAATGAACGGACTTGGCCACACACAATCACACCAAAGTCTGACGGATTTGAACGTGATGATGTACGACCGGACTAGAATAAGGAAGTTCATAGCCAATAGCTGCCCTAGCGTAGTTTTTTTCTCCGTCAGACCAGCATACACATGAACGGATTTCTTGGTCCAGCGGAGTTCCGGTGTTCTATCATATATGGTCCCCCATCGGATAGTGTCCGCTGTGTACTGCGCATGCGCAGTACACAGCACACACAGATTCCGAAAATAGCCGAGGATGAACGGCGCCTGCGCTGTGAGTCCAGGTTCTATCCCCACCATCCAAGTGGACATAGAGTAGGAATATAAAAGAGCTGAGTGCAGCGAGCGAAGCTTGCCTGCGAGGTTCCCTCTCATTTTCCCAACCCTATGTCTGCTTGGATGGTGGGGCTACCACCTCCACTCACGGCTCAGGCGCCGTTCATCTTCAGAGATTTTCTGAAGCTTCTTCTGCCCCGTACTGCGCATGCGCAGTACGGGGAGGACACTATATGATGGCAGGACACTATCTGCCAGAACACCAGTGGAAAAATTTTAATGTTCTATTTCTAAAGTCTGCAGGATTACCCATATGTGATTGACCGTGTACAGGAGACCTGCATGGCATCAGCAATCTGCTGATTGCTGGTGCAATGCTTTTTAGGTTCCTGCAACGTAAAATAATAAAACCTGCAACAAAAATGTGTTTATTATTATTATTATTATATATACAGTGGTGTGAAAAAGTGTTTGCCCCCTTCCTCATTTCCTGTTCCTTTGCATGTTTGTCACACTTAAGTGTTTCGGAACATCAAACCAATTTAAACAATAGTCAAGAACAACACAAGTAAACACAAAATGCAATTTGTAAATGAAGGTGTTTATTATTAAAGGTGAAAAAAAATCAAAACCATCATGGCCCTGTGTGAAAAAGTGATTGCCCCCTAAACCTAATAACTGGTTGGGCCACCCTTAGCAGCAACAACTGCAACCAAGCGTTTGCGATAACGTGCAATGAGGCTTTTACAGCGTCCTGGAGGAATTTTGGCCCACTCATCTTTGCAGAATTGTCCTAATTCAGTTACATTAGAGGGTTTTCGAGCATGAACGGCCTTTTTAAGGTCATACCACAACATCTCAATAGGATTCAGGTCAGGACTTTGGCTAGGCCACTCCAAAGTCTTCATTTTGTTTTTCTTCAGACATTCGGTGGTGGACTTGCTGGTGTGTTTAGGATCATTGTCCTGCTGCAGAACCCAAGTTCGTTTCAGCTTGAGTACACGAACAGATGGTCGGACATTCTCCTTCAGGATCTCTTGGTAGACAGCAGAATTCATAGTTCCTTTTATCACGGCAAGTCTTCCAGGTCCTGAAGCAGCAAAACAGCCCCAGACCATCACACTACCACCACCATATTTTACTGTTGGTATAATGTTCTTTTTATGAAATGCAGTGTTCCTTCTACGCCAGATATACTTGGACACACACCTTCCAAAGAGTTCCACTTTTGTCTCATCGGTCCACAGAATGTTGTCCCAAAAGTCTTGGGGATCATCAAGATGTGTTGTGGAGAAATTGAGACGAGCTTTGATGTTCTTTTTGCTCAGCAGTGGTTTTCTCCTTGGAACTCTGCCATGCAGGCCATTTTTGCCCAGGCTTTTCCTGATGGTGGAGGCATGAACGCTGACCTTAACTGAGGCAAGTGAGGCCTGCAGTTCCTTGGACGTTGTTGTGGGGTCTTTTGTGACCTCTTGGATGAGTCGTCGCTGCGCTCTTGGGGTAATTTTGGGCGGCCGGCCACTCCTGGGAAGGTTCACCACTGTTCCATGTCTTCGCCATTTGTGGATAATGGCTCTCACTGTGGTTCGCTGGATTCCCAAAGCTTTGGAAATGGCTTTATAACCCTTTCCAGACTGATAGATCTCAATTACTTTCTTTCTCAATTGTTCCTGAATTTCTTTGGGTCTCGGCATGATGTGTAGCTTTAAGGCTAGGTTCACACTATTGCGATGCGGGAACGCCGCGAATCCGCGGCGTTTTCCCGCATCGCTCACCTCCCGCCGGCAGTTCACACTGCCCTATGCGGACGGCTGGGAGTGTCAATGATATGTTAATGACACCCCCAGATCCGTCGGCATATCGCAGTGCGATCTGCCGACTCGCACAGGAATCGGATCGCATGGTGTGAACCCCCATGCGATCCGATTCCGTTGCGGACCCAAAAAAGGGTCCTGTGCGAGTTTGCTGCGGGACAGCTGCGAGTTCAGCCATACTATCTGTATGGCTGAACTCGCAGTGCTACGGAGATCGGATGTGATTTGCTGTGCGAATCACATCCGGATCTCCCCCCGCAGCAGTGTGAACCCAGCCTTAAGGATCTTCTGGTGGACCTTACTGTGTCAAGCAGCTCCTATTTAAGTGATGCCTTAATTGTGAACAGGTGTGGCAATAATCAGGCCTGGGTGTGGCTAGAGAAATTGAACTCAGGTGTGGACAACCACAGTTATAGTATGTTTTTAACAAGGGGGGCAATCACTTTTTCACACAGGGCCATGATGGTTTGGATTTTTTTTTCACCTTTAATAATAAACACCTTCATTTACAAATTGCATTTTGTGTTTACTTGTGTTGTCCTTGACTATTGTTTAAATTGGTTTGATGTTCCGAAAACACTTAAGTGTGACAAACATGCAAAGGAACAGGAAATGAGGAAGGGGGGCAAACACTTCTTTTTTACACCACTGTATATGTGTGTGTATATATTTTTTTTTTTTTGTTTCTTTTTTAAAGCTAACTTATCCTTTTTAAGTGTTCATAAAAATTTCACACCTCTTATCTAATGTTGTGCCCTTTTTATGTGGGAAAAATTGTCAGTGTTATACAAACAAATGAGCATAGCATAATAACTAAAGCAAATGTGTTTTTTCTTTTGCCCATTCAAGTAATTATTCTTTGTATCCAAAAAGGTCATGGTAGTAATGTACTCTGAGTACAATTAGTAGGGGGTTCGTTCTCCATGTATAGGGAGAGCGTAGCCACTCTGTCTTGCTCACTCCCAAGATAGACTATGGGATTTGTAGTGTGTAGAGAGCAGTGTGCATAACCACAACTAACACGCACTGCTTGTTCTAAACAAACAGAAGTGAGGGGGAAAAGGAGAAGGTTTGTTGCGCTTTGTGTCATTAGCTGCTTCTGGCTGCCCCACGTACATATACTGCAGCAGGACGGCCCTACAGCGAGAAATTATGTACCTGTGCGTCATTTCGACTTCTGGGGTGTGCATGCGGATACAGCAGGAGCCAATGAGTGGGTCCAGTGGACCCGATGTTCACCAGCGATCGTTCCAGAGAGAGGCAGAAAGGCGTTCTGTCAGAGGGGAAAATGGAGATCCTATTTTTCTGCTAAGCAGAAACGCAGATCTGTCTTCCCCCAGTCAAAGCACCCCCTGCACAGTTAGCAAGCACTCCCAGGGAACACATCTAACCCTTTGATTGCCCCTGATGTTAGCCCCTTCCCTGCCAGTGTCATTAGTACAGTGGCAGTGCATATTTTTAGCCCTGATCACTGTATTAGTGATCGCCGCCATTACTAGCAAAACCTTTTTTTTAAAAATATCCCAAAGTTTACAGACGCGAAAACTTTTGTGCAAACCAATCAATATACGAGTGTTGGGATTTATTTATTTTTTTTTTTACCAAAAACATGTAGCAAAATACACATTGGCCTAAATTGGTGAAGAAATGTGATTTTTTTTTTTTTATTCGATATGTTTTGTAGCCTAAAGTAGAGGGGTTTTATGTTAATTTTTTCATCTTGTAGGGCAAAAAATTAAAAACCACAGTGGTGATCAAATAACACCAAAAGAAAGTTCTATTTGTAGGGGGGGGGACCTCCAATTTTATTTGGGTACAGCATCGCATAACCACGCAATTGTCAGTTAAAATAGCGCAGTGCCGTATTGCAAAAAATGGCCTGGTCCTGACGCGGGGGCGGGGGGGGGGGGGTAAAGCTGAAGGGTCTCTGCCAATAAATCTCAGCGTTCAGGTAAGTAAAATGGGGGGGGGGGTTTGGGGGCTGAGGGGCTACAGCATGAGAGAATGTTTTTCACCTTAAAGTGGTTGTAAACCCTTTTAAAAAATTCAAAAAAAAAAAAAAACAACCTGCAAGACAAAAGCATAATGAGCTAGTATGCATGGCATACTAGCTCATTATGAATTACTTGCCTGAGATCGAAGCCCCCGCAGCAGTTCTTGTTCACCACTTCGGCAGCCGATATCTCCCGGGGGAGGTTACTTCCGGGTAATGTGGCTCCATCCAATCACATGATGTCACTCCCAGGCATGAGTGCAGGAGCCGCCAGTAATGGCACAGTACAACTGAAGCATTGGCACGTACGGTGCCATTGCTTTCGTTTGCTTAAGTGTGCATGTGCTGAATGCGTTGGCAAATACAGGGAAATCTCCTAAACCGTGCAGGTTTAGGCGATATCCAGTATAGCTACAGGTAAAAATAGTAGGTGCATCAAATTCTATTTAGCTATAAAACCCCAAAAAAAATTATACCTAGTAGCGCTAAAAGATATGTAAAAATGAATTCAATCCCCCTATCAATCAACTCTTACTTGATATTCCACACACACCAATAATGTATACCACAAATTAAATAATCACTTATGACAGTGAGCATAAATACATGCAATTGATTATACAGAAATTGGTGAATATACCCCTATATTACAATCTCCCATTCACATAGATAAAAAGTGAAGAAGTGAAAAGTATATATACTATATAAAAGGTGTGAATAAACAAATATATACAAAAAGTTTTTTTAGTGTAAATAAAACAGTAAAGTCTGTCATTCAAGGGTGATTGCATATCTTCCCGTAGTATTCCTGCTTTTTTATGTGAAACCAAATCATTCAGTGTGCAAAAAAAAAAAATCCTTCACCACACCAATAGTGTCCGTGACCGTGACAGGTAAGCCTTATTATAGGCTTGCCTGTAGTATAAAGTGGTTGTAAAGGGTTTACAACCACTTTAATGCATAGAATGCTTTAAGGTGAAAAAACACAAGGGTTTACAACCCCTTTTTAAGTGGTTAACCTTTCCTTTTTTACACACAGAAGTTCATTCCTTTGATCTAAAGGACAATCTGCTACAATGTTAATAGTTGCCTCAGCAGCTAAGGAATGTTGTGATACTTGGCTTTTTGACAGCTGTGGGCTTCAGCAGAGAATTCTCTGCATAGAAAGAATTGGGGAAAATGCGTTGTCAAGATCGGGGGGGGGGGTGGCAATCTTGATTCTTACCAATTAATCGTGCAGCTCTAAGGTGCACTTTAAAATTGTGAAGCAAAAAACATTTGGGCCCATTCACACTAGGAGTTGCATGTGAATTGCATGCACTTCTGTGCAGTGCGATTTCAGCCCATTCATTTTGAATAGGCTGAAGTCACTTTGCACCAAAAGTAATACACATGCACTACTTTTTGAAACGCACAGCAACCACATTGCATGTTATTTTACTACAATGCTTGCAAATGTACTGCCTTTGCAACCTGCGTTGGGGTGTAATTAACTTTGCATTGATCCCTGCAGTAGATTACAAGGGCAGTGGGATTGGAATGCGGTGTGGAAAACTGCATTCTGGTGGGGGGAACGGGCTCCTACAGTTTCTCTCATAAAGAGGTGCTCTATACAGGCATACCCCACTTAAAAATAAAATAAAAAAAATGACACAATGGGACCAGCGCATGTATGTAAAATGAAAATGTACTTCAATTGAAGGAATACCCTTTTTCACTTCTCAATGCATGTACTGCATTGCAATAGTCATTTACATGATTACCTAGCCACTTCCCATCCAGGCCATGACATTTCTTTCCTACATGTCAAATTCATAATTTTTTTTTTTTTTTACTAGAAAATTACATAGAACCCCCAAACATTATCCTTTTTTATGCCCAAACATATCCTTTTTTAGCAAAGACTCTAGAGAATACAATGACGTTCCACGGTATTTGCGCAGCAATTTTTCAAACACTTTTTTTGGGGGGAAAAAACATTTTCATGCTTTAAAAATAAAAATAAAAAAAACATTAAAGTTAGCCCAATATTTTTGCATAATGTGAAAGATGAAGTTACGCCAAATAAATGGATACCTAACATGTCACACTTCAAAATTGCACCAATTGAATGGAATGGTGCCAAACTTTGGTACTTAAAAATCCCTATAGGCGACACTTTAAAAATTGTTACTGGTTACATGTTTTGAGTTACAGAGGAGGTCCAGGGCTAGAATGATTGCTCTCGCTCTAACATTCGGAGCGATACTTCACATGTGTGGTTTGAACACCGTTTTCATATGTGGGTGGGACTTGCATATGCGTTCACTTCTGTGTTCGAGCACACGGGGACAGGGCGCTTTAAATCCTTCTTTTTTTTTTTTTTTTCTAGTTTGACACTTTTGAAAAAAAAAAAAACATAAAAAATGTTGATCACTTTTATTCCTATTACAAAGAATGGAAACATCCCTTGTAATAGAAATATGGCATGGCCGCTCCTTTTTACAGTGATTTCTGGGGTCAGTAAGACTCCATATCTCACCTCCTAGGCTGGAAAGCCTGAAAAACCGCTATGATCATTCTTATGGCGTAGGGCAGTGATGGTGAACCTTGGCACCCCAGATGTTTTGGAACTACATTTCTCATGATGCCCATGCACTCTGCAGTGTAGTTGAGCATCATGGGAAATGTAGTTCCAAAACATCTGGGGCACCAAAGTTCGCCATCACTGGTGTAGGGAATCTCCTGCTGAAAACGCCAATATCTGAATGATGCCTGTAGCTGCAGTTATCATTCAGATATACCCGCACAAAGTCAAGGACATATGATGTACCTTTGTCGGGAAGAGGCTAGGCAAACTGGCCGACCCCAAAATCGGATAAACCAGAAGCAGTGCCATGTCAAGCTGACAACGATTTCCCATAGACGCCAATGTGTCCATACTCGCGAGTGTACGTAAAGCGGGTATGCCTGTCGTCGTCTTCTTCTTCGTCGTCCTCTTCGTCGTCGTCGTCGTCGTCGTCTTCTTCGTCGTCTTCGTCGTCGTCTTCGTCGTCGTCGTCGTCGTCTTCGTCGTCGTCTTCTTCGTCGTCGTCGTCTTCGTCGTCTTCTTCGTCTTCGTCTTCTTCGTCTTCGTCTTCTTCTTAGTCTTCGTCCTCTTCTTCGTCTTCGTCGTCGTCGTCGTCGTCGTCGTCGTCGTCGTCGTCGTCTTCTTCTTCTTCATCTTCTTCGTCGTCTTCGTCTTTTTCTTCTCTGTAACGAGCAGGGCCCTCAGATTCCTCCTGTATTGAATTGTATGGTAACTACTGTCATGTTATAAATCGCTGTGCAAATTGTTATCAATCCTGTACAGTAATAATCCTTGCATGATTTATGAATACATTTATTGGGTGGAACAGCTTGTATCATTTCTGCTACTCTCACCTTCCATCACACACCCATAACAAGGAAGCTCAATTTACTAGAAGACCTGCCAGTTTTTTTTTACAGGAAGCTGTGACCGACGAACAAGTTTTGTTTGTTATAAATCTATCACTGGATAAGGATGTGAATTTTTTTATATTTGTGTAGGTGGAAAGCACTCTAAAGCTGAAGTCCAGGCAGATCTAAAGGTCCAAGTGAATGCAGCTCTGTATATCATTATATAACTAGTGTAATAACCTGACTTACAATCCCCTGTACAGCACAGCACAGACTGGGAGAGGGAGGTGCGCAGCACTGGCAGGCAGTCAGGACAAGCTTACAGACGAGAAGAGAGATTCTTTCTGTGCTTTTTCTGTTGAGAAATAAAAAATCCTAAACCTTTTGCACAAGTACATGTAAAATTTCATATCATGCTGAGATATTTGAAGAAGTGTATTGCATCATTATAAGAAGTCTTTGCTTTCCCATTATACAAGATATTTGTTTCTCCGCTTTATAGTCAAACATAAAGTACAAAGTGGTAACATTGAAATTGAAGGGTCAGTCCAGCGAACGAAGAGTATTTCATTCAGTATTTGGTAGATGTGGCATCCACCGCCCACTATGGTTTCTACTCCTGATTTCCCAGATCAGCACACCTCCTATTTTTAAAGGGGTTGTAAAGGTTCGTGTTTTTTCACCTTAATGCATCCTATGCATTAAGATGAACAAACACCTGTCGGTGACCGGCCTCGCAGCCCCCTGTTTTTTTTACTTACCTGAACCCTTGACCTTGTCCCACGGGGATGTACTGTCTCTCTCTGCCCCGGGTTCTCGGCTCTCGATTGGATAGATTGATAGCAGAGCAGCCATTGGCTCCAATGACGCAAGCTCCAGGGCTGAGTTCTGCATTCAGCCTATATGGACGCCAAATGCTGGACTCAGGAGCGTGCCCACAAGGTAATTCTCCTAGGGGGTTATCTGATGTGGGGAGGAGCCGCTGAGGGACCCAAGATGACGAGGTTCGGGGCCCCTCTTTGCAAAACGAGCTGCACAGTGGAGGTAAGTATGATATGTTTGTTATTTAATAAAAATAAAAACCTTTAGTGTCACTTTAAAGTAGCAGTTAACCCACCACTGCCACTTTTCACAATCCTCTCTGTTTATTACTGTTATGACCCCCTGTGACTGCTATATGAAAATAACGCTGTATATACCTTTTTGTATATTGAGCGCTGATTGACCCGCTGCTTCTCTCCTCTCTGTTCCTGATACAAGCAGTGGGTGGGGCCAGGGATTCCCCGCTGACATCAGTCAGGAGGGGAGGAGGAGAGAGGCAGCCCTGCCCACTGCATCTGTTGGGACAAGACACGCACAGACTACGGTGTCAGGACTCTAAAGCCCTGATACAAGGGAGTCAGCGCAGAGAGGGGAGGGACCAGGCAGATCAGCCAGGTATTTCAGTTGATACAGGGGGCCAAATGACACAGCACAAGCACTGTGCTGCAGAACATGCTCTAAGGGAACAGGATCTTAATTTCTTTTTTTTGGGGGGGGGTAAGAAAACTCTCTTTAAATCTTATTTATTTTCATATATATTGCAGACTGAAGGTATCTGTCAACTAGTCAGTGACCTGAATTCAAAAGTGAACCTTGGTTATATCATATGCATCCTTGTCTAAGCATTACCCTAAAATGTACCTTTTTGTCTTTTTATTTATTCCAGAAAAATATAAGTGCACTCCTGGTACATGAAGGCGTCTAGGCACTCCTGTGTCTATAGCCGCAAAGCTGTATACCTGCAGTATGAGATTAACCAGTTGCAGACTGAGCATTTTCTGACACTATTTTTTGTTTTTTTTATTTACATGTAACAATCTTTTTAGCTAGAAAATTTCTTAGAACCTCAAATATATATATATATATATATATATATATATATATATATAATATATACATTTTTTTTTTTTTTAAAGCAGAGGCCCTAGGAAACAAATTGGTGAGTGTTGCAATTCTTTATGTCGCACAGTAGTTGCACAACAGTTTTTCATACGTAATTTGTTTTTGGAAAAAAAATGTATTTTAATGCAGAAAAATACAATTCAATACCAAATTGTTTGGTAAAAATTTAGAAGATGATGTTGCATTGAGTAAATAGATACCAAACATGTCATGCTTTTAAAATTGTGCACGCCCCTGCAACAGCAACAAAAATGTAAAGCCTTTATAGGTTACCACTAGGGTTATTGCGATACTAGTATTGGTACCGAGCATTTGCCTGAGTACTTGTACTTGGAAAATGCTCCAAAGCTTAATCCGATACCTGGATGATCGGTGCGGCGCTGGGGAGGAGTTACAATTGCAGATTTCCCTGTAGAGATTTCAATAAAGCAGCTGACAGCCCCTCCTCCCTCCTCCAGCTGCTTTATTGAAATCTCTACAGGGAAATCTGTGATTGTAACTCCTCTCCAGCACCGCACCGATCATCCCTGACCTGCATATGCTCCTCCGGTCCCCCTCCGTGCTCCTCTGCCCCCTCTGTCCTCAATCTGCCAGGATGGAGAGTGGAGGAAGGAGCTGGTAAATCATTAACCAGCTCCTTCCTTTTTCTGAATGCACAGTCGGTGATAACTGACTGTTCATGCACAACTGTCACTGAGCATCGTAAATTGTGTTTACAATGCTTCAGTTTTTGAATGGGGAGGAGCCCTTGTCTCCTGTCCATTCATCTTCAGTGCAGCTGAGGCTCCAGCGAAAGGAACTGAGGAATCCCTGTGTCCTCAGTCCCTTTCCCTGTCTCAAAAGGGAGAAGTCAGAAGCATTGTAATAAATAAATATTGAAAAGGTTAAATTGTATAATTAAAATAAAATGAGCACACTGATACCGTCCCCCCGCCCCCCCCAATAAAAAAGAAAGCATTTTTAAATCAAAGTCGGGCTCCAAAGTTGCACTGAAAGTCGCGCAACTTTGGATTCAGCCTAGTGTGAACGGAGCCTTACACAGGAGGTCTGGTGCTAAAATTACTGCCCATGATCTGACGTTTGGGTGGATACCTCACAAGTGTGGGACAATTGCTGTTTGCGCGTGCACGGGACCGACTCGTGAATTTGGCTTTGCAAGCAAGCACAGGGGTTGGGGGCACTTTAAAAAAAGTGATATTTATTATTTTACTCTGTCGCTTTTTCATTTTAAAAAAAATATTTTTTATCAATTGTATTGTTCCTACTGGGAATATAAATGTCCCATGTGACAGCAGTCGGTAGTGACCGGTACTCTTTATGGAGAGATCTGGAGTCGCCCCACCCTTAAAAGCATTTGATCACACCATGATCGGTGTAATCAGATGTTTTTTTTCATTTTTAAAAAATGGCACCGTTTTACATCTGAGGGAAACTGGAAGTGATGTATGCTCATCACTTCCGGTCTCCTTTATCATAGAGACAATCGGGGCTGTTCCGGTCTCCTTTGTCTCTATGATAATCGGAGCTGTTCCGGTCTCATTACTTCTATGATCAGCCAGCAGAAGCGCTGACTGGTTAATCGGGTCTCCTGGTGAGACGGGAGAGCCTGAGAAAGCTGCTGAATGTGGTGGAGGGACAACCACTCCTGCTGCTTGTAAAAGCTAGTTAGCCGCTAGGATTGCTTTTTACAAGAGAATCAATCATTGCCTATAAAAACAAAACAAACAAAAAGAAAAACAATACTGAGATGATAGCTGCAGGCTTCATCCTGGTATAACCACTTGAACTCCAGCAATGTACTGGTATGTCCCTGATCGTCAAGTGGGTAAAAGCACCGTGTCTCTGACTGCTGGTCTCTGGAGATTTGGAGTGAGATTTGGTGAAGTCACCATTGTTCTCCATGCTGGAGGCTCAGACACGAGGAAGCGAAAGGCTTGCCTCTACCAAGATGACCAGCTCCACTGTTGGCTAGTTCCTTGCCCATTGCATGCTTTTTTTTTTTTTGGCAGCCGCTTTCAGTTTTCTGTTCTTAAAAACCATTAAACTTCTTCAGCTTGCTGGGCATGTGTGACCGTGCAGCCAATCATCTTTGTGACCTTGTTACTTGGTTATAAATATCAAATCTTTGGCAGCATGTAAAAGAAGAAGTTTAATAATTACCTTTCTGTCACTTTCTTTCAGGCAGTGTGCTAATTTTTCACTCTCTTAGGGCTTGTTCACTTGGATAGCCGGGGGGGCGTTCCTTTTTACAGATACCGTTGCTCCCTGACCACCCACCTAAACGGGGAAACCACTCGAGCTGTTGGTATACCATTTTATTTTCACAAGCCTTACTGAAGTCAACTTTTCTTCAAAAAGGGTTCATTCTGATGTGCAGCAGCCATTCTCCGCCCTTCTGAAAAGCGATCTGTGGTGGACTGCTTTTCACAGGTTGTATGGCAGGCTTAGAGAAGGCAATAGGTCACCGCCTACCCCCCGCCCCCCTCCCACCCAAATTCCTCCGCTGCACAACTGAATTTAGCAGAGATCAAAACTGAAAGAAAAATCTAATCTTTAAGACCCCTTTCACACTGACCCCCCCCCCGCTAGCGGCCGAAAAGGGGTTAAATCCACCCACAAAATGCAGCTGGATCAGCGTTTTGCAGGCGGTATCGCAGCGCTGCCCGATTAATTTCACTGGGTAGCAGTGGTGGAGGAGCGGTGAGTTCAGCATTCCTTCACCACTCCGAGGAAGCGGCTGGCAGAATTTTTTCTGATGCCCTGCCAGCGCACAGCTCCAGTGTGAAAGGGGTCTAAAGACCCATACACACTATCAGATTTTCTGCTGATTGTTGTCTTCAGATTTACCAAAACCATGTAGTGCAAGGGCCTGCCTGATTGCATACATATTGAAACTCCTAAGGTTTGACCTCAAATTATATGGTTTTGGTAAATCTGAAGGAGAAAATCTGATAGTGAGTATGGGGCTTAAGAGTGACAAGGTGCATCTAATGCCGCGTACACACGGGCGGACTGTATGGCGTACTTAGTCCGTCGAAACACATTTCAGCGGACAGTCCGCTCGTGTGTGGGCTTCAGCGGACTTTTTCAGCGTGCAGTCCGGCGTACTAAGAATTTCAGATTTTTCGAAATTCTGTCCGTCGTACTTTGGTTTCAGCGGACAATCCGCTCGTCAGTATGCTAGTTCGACGGACTAAGAATGGCGCATGCCCAGAAAGGATTTACACGGCGGAAGGGTGCTCTGCTGTGTATTGGACTTCCTATTTCTAGTCCCGTCGTACGTGCTGTACACGTCATCGCGCAAGCTTTCGTCGGACTGTTTGGGTATCCGTGTGTGGTCAAGTCCGTTCAGTGGAAAGTATGACGGACTGTCCGTCGGATTGTATGACGGACTAAGTACGCCATACAGTCCGCTCGTGTGTACGCGGCATAAAGCTTGGCTAGACTGGAGAGGGGTTAGATAAACGGTCATGTTTTTGCTGCTGTCAGTATCCCTGCTGGTGAAGTACACTCTCCTAATTTGTCTTGGAGATCTGCTTTACTTTTATTAGAATGGCAAAGCACCCCAATCAGAAACTGTCTTCTAGGGACCGCCACCATTCTGTGTCAGCCAGCTTCAAAGGTTGTTGTTTTGCCTTGTTAGAAGGATCTCAAATGATCTTTAGGGTTATTAAACCTTTAAGAAAAAGAAATGTGCAGCATACCTTCTATATTTCATTCACTTTTGGGTGGAACTCTGCTTTAATGTACTTCTTCTTGAGCCACTCTATTGTTGCCTTGGCTTATGTTTTGGGTCATTGTCATGCTGGAAGGCCCATCCATGACCCATCTTCAGTGTTGTGGCTGAGGGAAGAAGATGCTCATCCAAGATTTTACAATACATGGCCTACTCCATTCGCCCCTCGATCCGGCAAAGTCTGCCTTTACCTTTAGCAGACAAACTGACCCAAAGCATCATGTTTCCACCTCTGTGGTTGCCTGTAGGGATGGTTTTCTTAGGGTCATAGTCAGCACTTTTCCCTCCCCGTCTTTTAGGACAGCCACATTGAGAGGCCTTGGCTACTCCTCTTCCTTGGAAACACTGCGCCATTCTCATTCTCAACAGATGGGAAAACGTGCTAGGTGTAGACGCCCTCACATAAAGCTGGCACTTCAAAATCTGTTACGCCTTCCCACCCCCAGTACTTCTGCCAGTGGTACTAAGGAAATTTCAGGTAGAGAACACTACTATGATTTTGGTGGCTCCATACTGGCCAAAGAGGGCTTGGTTCTCGATCCTCGGGCAGTTGGCAGCGGAACCCCCATGGCTCCTTCCGCCTCGACAGGATCTCCTATCACAGGGCCCAGTTCTCTGTCCCCAGGTAGGCCACTGGAACTTGGCGGCCTGGCTTCTGAAGAAGAGATACTAAAAGCAAAGGCTTCTCGGAACAACTAGTAGCCACCCTCCTAAATAGTAAAAAGGAGGAGACGTGCAAGATTTACCAAAAGAGTATTTAGAGTATGGTGCCTTGAGAAATCTTTTAAGGTGCAGAGTCTATAGCTGTCCTGGAGTTTCTGCAGTGCAGATAAGGAGCTAGCCACCAGTACCCTTAGGAGCCAAGTCTCAGCACTTTGGCACGTACCTAGAGAAATCCCTGGCCACCAACTCTGGGGTGGTCAGATTTTTCAGAGCCCTCGCAAGACCGGTGCAGGGTCCTTCCTTCCCTAAGTGGGACCTTTCCCTGGTCCTGCAGGTTCTGACTGAACCCCCCTTCGAGCCGTTAGAAGACTGTGCTCTTAGGGACCTACCCTATAAAGCTGTTTTTTTGGTGGCAGTGACCACTGGCAGGAGGGTCAGTGAAATAGAAGAATTTTCAGTTAGCCCCCCCTTTTTTTGTTGTTTTTTTCAGATCGAGTCATTTTTAAGACCGACCCGGCCTTTTTACCGAAGGTGGCTTCAAGGTACCATAGAAGCCGGGAGGTAATTTTGCCAACTTTTTGCCCTAAGCCCGCAAACTAAAGGGAATTTA
This sequence comes from Lithobates pipiens, assembly GCF_037356315.1. Classification (NCBI taxonomy): domain Eukaryota; kingdom Metazoa; phylum Chordata; class Amphibia; order Anura; family Ranidae; genus Lithobates; species Lithobates pipiens. The sequence goes on from NW_027507784.1 coordinate 55,536,269, forward strand.
GGTTCCATACTTTGGACGTTATTTCTTTCTGAGAAAGAGTTTCAGGAAGTCAGACTCTCTATTTCATTTTGTGGAACAAGAAAGAGCCAGAAGGCGTCTAGACACACCATTGCCAGATGGCTCAGGTTAGCTATTAGCCAGGCCTACAAGCTGGCGGGTAGAGAGCCCCCCATGGGAATTAAAGCACACTCTACCAGAGCTATGGCAGCTTCCCAGGCGGAAAGAGCTGGAGCAACGCTAGAGCAGATTTGCAAGGCAGCAGTATGATCCAGATTGACCATATTCGTGAAGCACTACAGAGTGGATCTGTTTTCAGCTAGTGAACAGGCCTTTGGATGGAAGGTCTTGCAAGCCGTTGTCCCGCCCTAAGTGGTAAGTGCTCGCTTATCCTCTCAATGTGGCTGTCCTGAAAGACGGGGAGGGAAAATTAGAGTTACGCTTACCGGTAAGGTCTTTTCCAGTAGTCTTTCAGGACAGCCCTAGTTACCCACCCAAATTTTTTGGGGGTCTTGAGGAAGACCTAAACGCAGGCACAATAGTAATATGTGATAGTATGTTATTAACGTGTTCGTGTCTCCCCAGCTAACCTGGGGTGCTCTAGAAACAACTGAGGCTGGCAGGGGGAGGTGAAAATGTATGGGGGCTGGCGCAGTGTTTCCAAGGAAGAGGAGGAGCCAAGGCCTCTCAATGTGGCTGTCCTGAAAGGCTACTGGAAAAGACATTACCGGTAAGCGTAACTCGAATTTTTCTACCTCTATACGATTTTGAACTGTCAAATCGCATCACAAATTGCATTGGGGTGAACGAGTACTGATACCAAGTGAAATTCAGGTATTTTTAATTCATTAAAAAAACACATTTAATGACCTATTAATACATGCAACCTGCATAAATGTGTGTGTTCAGAGCGGAACTTAAAGGAAAAGTACAGCCAAAGCTCATTTGGCTATACTTCTGTAGATCACAGGAGTGCAGTCAGTTCTACATTCCTGTAACCCGTTTTCAGCAGACAGCGCTGCATCCACATAGGTAAGTATAATTCTTAGAGAAAAAAAATACTGAACTTCTCTTTAAAGCGGGATTCTGCTCTTCTTTTTTTTTTTTTTTTTTTTCTTACCTGTGTCACAGGTGGGCGAGTGCTACCTTCGATTGGCATCCACGTCCGGCGTTTATTTGACCCCCGGCGCGACAAATCTTTTCCTCAGGATGACTTATAAAAACCTGCTCTGGCGTTTTCCATTTTAACTGTGGGCGTATGAAGCCCACAGGCATTTACTTCCTGGTATATGATGACGTCTGGCTCCCAGCATGCTCCGCTCCATCTTGCACATGCTCAGTGTGCAATAGTGGTAATGGCAGATACAGCTGCCTGCCCACTTTAAAAATGGCAAATTCGTACACGCCCTCGTCACGTGACCGGCGTCCTAACGAAATCTCGCGAGATTTCGCAATTTCATTGTCCCCCATGGATTCTTGGGAAATAGCTTACAAATTTCCCAGGGACCATTGCGAGGACGATAGCCACGCCTACTCCCACGGGAGGACAACCCGGAAGTCAGCTGAAACATCAGAAATAAAAGGTAAGTAAATAATATTTTTTTTTTCAGGGTTCGTTTAGGTAAGTATGCTATCTGTTGATTTTAATAACATGAAGTTTCATTTTCAGGTACCAAACCACTTTAAACTCTTTCAACCAGCATCAACAATTTGTAATCCTTATGCTGGCATTAGTAAACAGATAGGAATGTAGATTGTTTCTTGTTTAACCACTTGGCGCCCATACTACGTCTATTGACATCATGAGCTTTCAGTGGTTATATCTAAATGATGCCTGAGGCCACAGACATCATTCAGATATTACCTTTTTTAGCCGGCGATTCCCTGCACCATAAGAATGATCATAGCGGCTGTTCCACCGCTTGATCGTTCTTACGGGCGGCGGGAGGGGATGCCCCTCCCGCCGCCCTCCGGTGCTTCTAACGACTCACTGTTTCCATCGGTGAGTCGGTCACAGGATCCGCTGGCCCCAGCAAGTTACCATAGAGATTTCCGGCGGACCAGATCGTCCCCGGAGTCTCTATGATCGTTCGGAGGCCGGGCGCCATGTTATGACATCACGCCCAGCCTCTATATTCAAATTAACGACGCCGATCTGGCTAGGAAGCCAGGATCGTTTTATTTATTTATTTATTTTTTATTCTTCCCAGCCTAGAGGTGAGGTCTTATTGACCCCATATCTCACTGTAAATATGTCCGATCGTGCCATATTCCTATTACAAGGGATGTTTACATTCCTTGTAATAGGAATAAAAGTCATCAAATTTTTTTTAAGTGTAAAACTAAAAAAATAAAAATAAAATTAACAATAAAAAAAAAAAAAAATTTTTTTTAAAGCGCCCCTGTCCCCGTGAGCTCGCACACAGAAGCGAACGCATACGTAAGTCCCGCCCACATATGAAAACTGTGATCAAACCACACATGTGAGGTATTGCCGCGAACGTTAGAGCGAGAGCAATAATTCTAGCCCTAGACCTCTGTAACCCAAAATATGTAACCAGTAAAAAAATGTAAAGCGTCGCCTATGGGGATTTTTAAATACCAAAGTTTGGCCCCATTCCACGAGCGCGTGCAATTTTGAAGCATGACATGTTGGGTATCTATTTACTCGGCGTATCCTCCTCTTTCACATTATGCAAAAAAATTGGGCTAACTTTACTGTTTTTTTTTTTTTCTTTTTTTTTTTTTAAGCATGAAAAAACGTGTTCGAAAAATTGCTGCGCAAATACCGTGCGAGACAAAAAGTTGCAACGACCGCCATTGTATTCTCTAGGTCTTTGCTAAAAAAAACATGTATAATGTTTGGGGGTTCTATGTAATTTTCTAGCAAAAAAATTAGGAATTTTACATGTAGGAGAGAAATGTCAGAATTGGCCTGGGCGCGAAGTGGTTAACTAGGGTTGCACCGATACTAGTATCAGTGCCAATACCGAGCATTTGCTTGAGCTATATATTTGGGCAGCCTCAGGGGTGATCGGTGCAGGGAGTTACAAGCACTCATCTCCCTGACAGCTGCTTCTCCTTCTTTCCCTCCTGCAGCTGTCAGGGAGATTGGAGCTTGTAACTACCCCCACCGCTGCACCCATCACCCCCCACTGTCCCCCTCTGTGGTCCTGCCTGGCTCTCCATGTCCTCCTCTGGGTCCCTGTCTGGTTTATCTTCCAGGTTCACCTCTGTGTTATCCTCCTGGTCCCCCTGCATCTTTCCCAGCTATCGGGTTCTTTCTCCAGTCCCCCCTCTCCTCCTTCGGTCTTCCCTTGCCCTGGATCTTTCAGAATGGAGATCGGAGGAAGGAGTCGGTAAATTTGTCATTTACCGACTCCTTCCTTTTCCAAATTAACAGTAATCACTGCCTCTGTCCATTCATCATAACTGAAACATCGTAACCTGTGTGTACTCTGCTTCAGTTAATGAATGGAAAGAGTTTATGAATGGAAAGGAGCCTCTTTCTCCTGTTTGTTCATTTTCAGTGCAGCTGAGGCTGCAGAGTGAGGGACTGGGGAATCTGTGTCAGTCCTCTTCCCTGTCTCAAAGGGGAGATATCAGGGGTCCGTTTAGACCCCTGATATCTCACCAAAGCCCCCTCCCCAACAGGGCTGAAAAAATAATAATAAAGAAATAAAAAAAGTTTAATAAATATTTCAGTTAAACTGTAAAAAAAAAAAAACACTGACGCCGTCCACTCATCCCCCCCCCCCCCCCAAAAAAAAAGAAAGTATTGTAAAAAAAAATAACAGAAAAATACAAAATTGTAAAAAATTATAAAAAACAAAAACCACTGATACATGTGCCACTGTCACATGACATTAGAAAAGGGATAGTTAATCAGTATCGGCAAGTATTAGAAAAAAAAGTATCAGTAGTTGTACTCGGTCTTAAAGTGGTATCCGAGCAACCCAATGTTTAACCTATTCTTTACTTTTCTTTAGTTGCCTCCTAGTTTCTGGTCTAGGCCAAAAGTATGTCGTACATCCCAGAAATCTTCATGGCATTTATTTCTTTCATCTGCAGGAGGGGTCTGCTCAGCTGGGGCACACTTTCCTGTCTGCATGCCTGAGCTAAGGGCAGATGGATTCCAAGAAGTAAATGCTACATGAATCATCATCTTTCTTGCTCAAGATGGTCACGGCTAGAAATCCTAGGGGGAAGGGGTGTTTTTCAGAGTAATTTTTCAACACAATGAAGCATGGTGACATGGATGGATGGGTCAATTTGTTTCTAAGATTAAAAAATTTATTAAATGGTGTTTTTGGTTTATGATACATATTAGTTCTACTTTAAGGAACGTTTGTATATTTTCAGTAAGTGCATATTTGTAATTTTATTATTGCAGTTTTTGCAATAAAAGGGAATCCATAATCTGTTTTTGTACATAATTTCTTAATTATGATGACTGACTATGTGTTGTGTGTGTGTGTGTGTGTGTGTGTGTGTGTGTGTGTGTGTGTGGGGGGGGGGGGGGGGGGGTCCACCCCCGGAGTAATACATACAAAAGTACAGAAATTGTGTGGGACTTTACATGTACTTGGGTATGATACAGACAAGGACAGGCTGTTTATATATAAAAATCTTTTAGAAAAATCACAAACATTAAAAGCGTTAAAAACATCTCCATGGGTTAGCCATCCAAGGTAACTTGTTTTCTGGCCTTAGGATCTGTTTATTGGACCAACGCATTTCATGGGCTATCTTGCTTCATCAGGGCCTCAGATCTTATTCTAGTGTCCTGTAAGCATGAACATGAATTGTTAGTGAAAAGCCTGCCAGGCCCGTTGGGTAACCAATCAAAAACTACTTCACATCCAAAAATAGGGAATAATAGATCTATCCAAACTTCCTGAATGAGGAATGTATATTCTCTTATGTCCACAAAGAACAATAGGGATCAAAAGAAAAAGAAAGTTGTTACCTAGGTACTCGAGTATGTCCATCGTCTAAGCTTCCCTTGCCCGATAACCGAACGATACAATATCCCGCAGCCCACTCAGTCACTAGTCAGGACACAGTGTAGGGTGGTGAAAAACATAAAATGCTTTATTGAAAACTGACGAATTTATATACCACCCAAAATCGGATAAAAGCTTGATCACATTGTCGTATGCAAAGGAAACTTTATACTGGAATATAATTAAAGCAATTTTTTTAATGTAAGGACACATTTACCTGTCCTGGATACCAACGATGTCGGTACTCCAGCCGATGCTTCCATCGGCTGACGGGTGCTGCTGCTGCTGCCATTGCTGGTAAGGGAACTTACCGCACCCCCGCACTGGAGGAGGGGAGGAATGAAATAAGCGGAATTTCCACTTTAACATAGCTACCATATCTAGCAAATAGTGGCTAAAGGTGATATAATTAACATGAGCTAATTAACTAGGCCCTTAAACCAGCCTAGGTGACCAGACCATTGGGCACCTACAACCCTGAGTACAAAGTACTGTACAATACACATTAATACAAGTATAAACACATAGATGAGAAGACGGACAGACACAATAGGGGATCGAATTAACAATGGGAGGAAGACACTTAGGAGGCACACTATGGGAGACACCTACTTACAATAAACACATTATGGCAGGAGACTCCAGTGGTTTGAGCTGATTACAGTAACATCTACAGCCATTGCTGGTTTGGGGCATAGAAAAAAAAATATTATTTATAATTTTCTCCATAGTCTGTGTGTTTTGCGATATGGACTTGAGCCCAAAGCAGGACCACTTGTAAGGGTCCCCCAGGCACACCTTCCAAAGAGTAGTGTTCTCTTAAAAGCCATGGCCCATAGTAGGCAAGAATGCCACCCTGCAGTCCCCTTCGAAAGCCCCTGTGGCTGGGACTATCACATTTATCGATGCTGAAACTAGAGTCTTAGGCCGCGTACACACGGGCGGACTGTTCGCCCAACTTTGTCCGCTGAACAGTGTTTCAGCGGACAGTCCGCTCGTGTGTGGGCTTCAGCGGACAGTTTCAGCGGACTGTCTGACGAACAAAGTCTTACGGAATTTCCGTAAAACTGTCCGCTGAAACTTGGTTTGAGCGGACAGTCCGCCCGTGTGTGTGCCAGTCCGCTGTACTTTCGAAATGAGCGAACTGTTCCCGCCCGGAGAAAAGTCTGCTCATTTCGAGCGCGTCTCCAGGTAGGCGGGGCCCGCGAAGGAGACGTCGCGGGCCCCGCCGCCTGGTATGGACTTAAAGGGGAACCCCAACGCCGAAAAAAATCGGCGTGGGGGTCCCCCCAAAGTCCACAACAGACCCTTGTCCGAGCACGCTACCCGGCCAGCCAGGAAAGGGGGGCGAGCGAGCGCCCCCCCCTCCTGAGCCGTACCAGGCCGCGTGCCCTCAACATGGGGGGTGCCTTGGGGAAGGGGGGGGGCCGCGCGGCCCCCCCACCCCAAAGCACCTTGTCCCCATGTTGATGAGGACAAGGGCCTCTTCCCGACAACAGGGCTTATCGGAATCCGGGAGCCCCCTTTAATAAGGGGGCCCCCGGATACCGGCCCCCCACCCTATGTGAATGAGTATGGGGTACAATGTACCCCTAACCATTCACCTGTGAAAAAAAGTACAAAAAAAAAACACAACACAGGGTTAAAATATTTTATTGCACAGCTCCGGGGGTCTTCCGTCTTCGGGGGTCTTCTCGCCGTACTCCTCCGCTATCTTCTTGTAGCTCTTTTGCTAGCGGAGGAGTCCGGCTTTCTTCCTCCTCGCCGCCGGCCTCTTCTCCCGACTTCGGGGGTCTTGTCCCCCTCTTCGGTTCTTCTGCCGGGCCACCGCGCCTTCTTATAGCTCTTTTAGAGGCGGTGGCCCGGTCTTCTGTCGCCGCCTTCCGTTCTTCTGCCGGGCCACCGCACCTTCTTATAGCTCTTTTAGAGGCGGTGGCCCGGGCTTCTGTCGCCTCCTCCCTCCTCCCTCTCCCTCCTCCCTCTCCCTCCTCCTCTCCCTCCTCCTCTCCCCCTCCTCCTCTCCCTCCTCCTCTCCCCCCCCCCCCCGGAATGCCAGAGCTGCGCTGCCACTTATATAGTGACAATGGGGCGGTGTCACATGGGTTGGTCACATGGTGACCCCGCCCCCTTACGATGTCATAGTCCCCATGTGACATATACCATGTGACACCGCCCCATTGTCACTATATAAGTGGCAGCGCGGCTCTGGCATTCCGGCCGGAGAGGGCGTCGTGTCAAGAAGAAGAAGAAGAACGGAAGGCGGCGGCGACAGAAGACCGGGCCACCGCCTCTAAAAGAGCTATAAGAAGGCGCGGTGGCCCGGCAGAAGAACGGAAGGCGGCGACAGAAGACCGGGCCACCGCCTCTAAAAGAGCTATAAGAAGGCGCGGTGGCCCGGCTGAAGAACGGAAGGCGGTGACAGAAGACCGGGCCACCGCCTCTAAAAGAGCTATAAGAAGGCGCGGTGGCCCGGCAGAAGAACGGAAGGCGGCGACAGAAGACCGGGCCACCGCCTCTAAAAGAGCTATAAGAAGGCGCGGTGGCCCGGCAGAAGAACCGAAGAGGGGGACAAGACCCCCGAAGTCGGGAGAAGAGGCCGGCGGCGGGGAGGAAGAAAGCCGGACTCCTCCGCTAGCAAAAGAGCTACAAGAAGATAGCGGAGGAGTACGGCGAGAAGACCCCCGAAGACGGAAGACCCCCGGAGCTGTGCAATAAAATATTTTAACCCTGTGTTGTGTTTTTTTTTTTGTACTTTTTTTTTCACAGGTGAATGGGTAGGGGTACATTGTACCCCATACTCATTCACATAGGGTGGGGGGGCCGGTATCCGGGGGCCCCCTTATTAAAGGGGGCTCCCGGATTCCGATAAGCCCCCTTCCCGCAGACCCCGACAACCAACGGCCAGGGTTGTCGGGAAGAGGCCCTTGTCCTCATCAACATGGGGACAAGGTGCTTTGGGGTGGGGGGGCCGCGCGGCCTGGTACGGCTCAGGAGGGGAGGGGGGCGCTCGCTCGCCCCCCTTTCCTGGCCGGCCGGGTAGCGTGCTCGGACAAGGGTCTGTTGTGGACTTTGGGGGGACCCCCACGCCGATTTTTTTCGGCGTTGGGGTTCCCCTTTAAGTCCATTCCAGGCGGCGGGGCCCGCGACGTCTCCATCGCGGGCCCCGCCTACCTTGACACGCGCTCGAAATGAGCGGACTTTCCTCCGCGTGTGTGGGCGAGTCCGTTCATTTCAAAAGTTGCGCGGACTTAGTACGACGAACTTAGTCTGCCGTATTAGTCCGCTCAAAAAGTGCCGTGTGTGGGCAAGTTCGTTCATTCAAAAGTTTGAGCGGACTGTCTGACGAACTTAGTTTGGGCAGACAGTCCGCCCGTGTGTACGCCGCCTTAGGCTTAATATACATAGGACGTTTTTACAACCTCTCCTGAACGATCTAACTTATCGGATAGCAACCCGCATTTTAAACGTCCGTTTTGCCACGTTTGTGTTTTAGAAGCGTTTGAAATAATCAAAAGGTTTTTATATATATAGAGAGAGCGAGAGATAATAATTTTTTTTTTTTTCAGAATAGCTAAAAATGAAAAACGCATGTAAACAAAATGCAGCTAAACACGGTTTACCATGTTTAGCCACGCTTAGAAGTGTTTGGCGCTTGAAATGCCTCTGAACTAATTTTTTTTGCTTTCCAAAAAGTCCTCTAAACTTAACTGCCTAGAAACGCCTATAAATGACCCTGTGTACATGTACTGATAAGATAACATAGAGGAGCGTTGAGGAGCAGTTGGGGGGGGAAACGTCCGTTTACCAGCAGCAGTGTATTTGAGACCTAAAGAGCAACTTATGCTGTATCGGGCATCACACACGGAGTCTAACGTGCTCCAGATGGCGAACCTTTGAGCACCGTCCACCATTTAGAAGATATTTACTCTGGCAGCAGCCGGGGATGTCACTGTTGTGCAAGAAAGTCGTATGACCCGTCTTATCAAACAGATCATAAGTGCCAGAGATTGTTTTCAGCAGCTGTAATGTGACAGGACTGAGGACATGCTACAAGCGTAGTTATAGAATGGGGACATGCTGCAGGAGACGATGGAAGGTTGCAGCATTATGCTACCGGAGATCACTTCCTTACAGCTCCTTTACAAATCGGTTGGGTTGACAATCTATGTTTTTTTTTTGTTTTTTTTTTTTTTTTTTTGTGCCATAACCCTAATCTGAGTGCTATCTAATCAGTAGGTTTCTGGTGCACATTTAGGCCTCATATACACTGCTGCTGGTAAACTGACGTTCGGAGGCAGTTGGCTGCTTTTTTCAGTGGCCCCTGAACTCACCCAATGTTATCTTATCAGTACATGTACACAGGTTTGTTTAATGTCGTTTTTAGGCAGTTGAGTTTAGAGGCCTTTTTTGGAAAGCAAAAAAAAAATGAGTTCAGAAGCTGAGTTTAGAGGCATTTCAAGTGCCAAACGCTGCTAAATACGGTAAATTGCGTTTAGCCATGTTTCATTTTAGGCTATTTTGAAAAAAAAAATAAAAATTTTCTCAAACACTTATAAACGCAAATGCAGCTCAACGCAGCATGTAAACATGGTAAAACAGACGATTTAGACGTGGGTTACTATCTGTCAAGTTAAATCATTCAGGAGAGGTAGTAAAAACGTCCTTTGTACATTGAGCCTTAAGTTTCTTGCAGGAAGATATGTCTGACTGTGATAAGCAGATAATACAGCCAAGTTTATTGACCCTGAGCATTAATCTGACAATAACTTCCTTCCTCAGGTTAGTATCTGAGACACTATGTGTCATAGTTTTATCCTCTTTCAGCTTATACAGAAACCAAAACAAACCTACATCTGGTGCATTTTGTATTCTATCCAGGATTCCTGTAAAGCTGCGTACACACGTAGCCGTCTGTCTGACGTACTTAGTCTGGCGGACGTCCACCAAACTGTCCGTCGGAATTTTCGAACGGGCTACTTGCCCACACACGGCACTTTTTCAGCGGACTAATATGGCGTACTAAGTCCGCGCGGCCCCCCCACCCCAAAGCACCTTGTCCCCATGTTGATGAGGACAAGGGCCTCTTCCCGACAACCCTGGCCGTTGGTTGTCGGGTCCTGCGGGCGGGAGGCTTATCGGAATCCGGGAGCCCCCTTTAATAAGGGGGCCCCCGGATACCGGCCCCCCACCCTATGTGAATGAGTATGGGGTACAATGTACCCCTACCCATTCACCTGTAAAATAAAAGTACAAAAAAAACCACACGAGATAAAATACTTTATTGCTCTTTTGCTAGCGGAGGAGTCCGGCTTTCTTCCTCGCCGCCGGCCTCTTCTCCCGACTTCGGGGGTCTTGTCCCCCTCTTCGGTTCTTCTGCCGGGCCACCGCGCCTTCTATATAGACCCCCGGAGCTGTGCAATAAAGTATTTTATCTCGTGTGTTGTGTTTTTTTTTTTTTTTGTACTTTTATTTTACAGGTGAATGGGTAGGGGTACATTGTACCCCATACTCATTCACATAGGGTGGGGGGCCGGTATCCGGGGGCCCCCTTATTAAAGGGGGCTCCCGGATTCCGATAAGCCCCTCCCCGCCTGCAGACCCCGTCAACCAACGGCCAGGGTTGTCGGGAAGAGGCCCTTGTCCTCATCAACATGGGGACAAGGTGCTTTGGGGTGGGGGGGGCCGCGCGGCCCCCCCTTCCCCAAGGCACCCCCCATGTTGAGGGCACGCGGCCTGGTACGGCTAAGGAGGGGGGGCGCTCGCTCGCCCCCCTTTCCTGGCCGGCCGGGTAGCGTGCTCGGACAAGGGTCTGTTGTGGACTTGGGGGGGGGACCCCCGCGCCGATTTTTTTTTTTTTTCGGCGTTGGGGTTCCCCTTTAAGTCCATACCAGGCGGCGGGGCCAGCGACGTCTCCTTCGCGGGCCCCGCCTACCTGGAGACCCGCTCGAAATGAGCGGACTTTTCTCCGGGCGGGAAAAGTCCGCTCATTTCAAAAGTACGGCGGACTGGCATACACACGGCCGGATTGTCCGCCGAAATGCGAGTACGGCGGGCAGATTGTTGTGCAAACCGAAATTCTAAGTCCGCCGTACTGTCGGGTCAAAAAAGTATGCCGGAGGCTACACACGGGGGGGATTGTTTGGCGGACTTGAGTTTGCCGGACTTTTCCACCGGATTGTTTGATCGTGTGTACGCGGCATAAGGAGAAATGTAGAGGCTGCCGATGCTAAACTCTCCTTTTGAAGATGTTAGTTTTCTGGCTGTGGTGTTGGCTATGGGTTGCCTTCTTAGTGAATGCAGGGTCCTGGGTTTAGTAACAGTTTAATATCACCACTACTTGCAATGCACATGATTGGTTCCTAAATGGTAATTGTTTGATTAGACTACCAGGAAACCGGGTGTTTTATGTTTGATTTGTTGAGTGTTTAACCAGTTCCCGCATGGCCTATAGCAAGATGATGGCCAAGCGGGACTTTTGTTGATCCAGGTGGATTTCATATGTGTCCATCGAAGCTAGACGATGACTGATCAGTGTACTGACCCACTGCTGATACCATGTGACTGCTCAACAGATCACACGACAATGGTAAACAATGGATGGCTTCCTTTCATGCCATCCATTGTGTTCAATTGTGTTGCTAACTGTGATTGGTCAGTCATCACATGGTACAGACAGGGCCAATCGCAGCCCATCTGTACCATGTGTGTGTTTTTTTTTTTTTTTTTTTTTTTTTTATATATACATACTGTCACCAGTCTGTGTCCCTGATAACTGCCACACCCATTATATAACACTGTACTGGTTACAGTATGATTGGCTGAGTCAGAGAGGCAGGCTGATGTCACAACCTCTGACTCAGCCAATCAGAGAAAGCTTAGTATTCTTTGCTAGAATACATTGCTTATGGCTGAGCGCCGATCAGATAGGCTCTACTGTGTTCTGGGTATGAGGCAGGAAATCTTGGCTGGAACCCAGCGCACAGTGTAGTATGCTGTATTTAGCCTCCGCTACGTACAGTTTATACCGCATATACAGTGGCCTCTCATGTTAGTGAGGGACATTGTTTGCTTGGGCCAAGCTGGCCCAAGCAAACTATGTAAATGTGTATCAAAAGCTAGCTTTCAGCTTTAATTCACATTCTTTATGAATAGGCTGCCAATGTGTGCAAGCAAAAGACGCTCACAACCCTTTCCTTACCATAGTACAGTTTACTGCCCCTCAGACTTTAGGAGTGCTGGACTGTTCTCTGAGGAAATAAACAATGCCCAATCTTTGGTATTAGGAGGAGAAATTGTTGGTGTCCTTGGGAGAAAATAGTACCCCATTTGTCGTCAGTGGAAGCAATTATGCCCTATTGGTGTCAATAGGAGTAATTGTGCCCCATTGTTGGTGTCAGTGGAAGCAATTATGCCCCATTGTTGGTGTCAGTGGAAAAAATTATCCATCATTGTTGGTGTCAGTGACAGGAATAATGCGGCAAGAATTGGATAAATGCAAGCAAATGGGTGGTGTTTGGAGGCCACTGCCATAGTAGCACACTACAACAGATGGAATGTACCATATGGTATTGTGCATCTACTGTACAGCGTGTTAAGGGGTCATTCACAATGAATGGTACAGTAAAGCACCCCACATAGAGCTGGTGTTTTGTGGTAACACACACGTTGCAGGAGTGTAAAAAGGGCCTTTGTATTTTTTGGCATCCTTCTCTAACACGTTATATTTACTTTGTACATACTGCTGTTACTGAACTGGCACAGAAGTTGGCTGAGAGAAGAACCTCTGCACATGGATAGTCTAAAAAAAAAAAAAAAAAACCTTTAGTCATGGTGCCAAGAACCAGGTTAGAAAATGGAGATTTGGTAAGTTGAAGGAAGGGAGTTGAGGCTCCTTTTTCTAGTGTTCTTGTTGAACATACACTAATATCTCCAGTTTATAAATTAGACGAGTGACTAAAAAAGTACTTAAAAGTACAGTTAATAAGTCAATGGACTGCATATCAGCATTCCTTATCACATTACTATGTTCATAAAGAACCACCTACGTCTTTTGCCATGAATTAGGCCTCATTCACATCTCAGTGTTTTGTAGCTTGAAGCTCTAAAACTCTGGAGGAGAAAATAATCCATTATTCTCAATGGACATGGTTTACATCTCCGCTCCGTCATCTGATGCTCAAAGTTCTGGAGCTTTTTTTGTAGCTTGAATCTGGCAGAGTTGAGCATTTTTGGCATGGTTTTTATTCTCTTAGAAATTAATGGAAACGCGCCATTCACTTGTCCGAGTGGTCATTGTTCTCCAAATTCTGAGTTGTAGATTTCATTCATCCTCAGACCCAGTAATCCTCAGACCCAGTTGGGGCCCCCATTTAGTCCTCTGTAACCATCATCTGCATGTTATCTTATGCTCTGTTTTGACGTAGCCTGGCAGAATACTACCATCCATTTGATTTTGGTGATGCCATTTGGTCCCAGTGCGTACAGTTTTGAGTCTTCTCGTTTTGCCTCTGGAGACTCTTCTCCATTCTGCTGCATTCCCTTTGCACGTAATCTGGTTGGGCTGCCTTTGTAAATCCAGCCTTGATGGTCATTGTACGCAGTCTTTTTTTTGCTTTTAATCATGTTGACCAGTGTTGGGTCATGGGTTTGAGGTTATTACTGTACCTAATACTGATTTTCAAAAAACAGTCCCTGAAGAAGGAGCCCAAATTACTCCGAAACTTGTCGGATATGTTGATGCAATGTTCGATGTAACTCTCTTTATATGCACTAGATGGGTGTTATGTAAACATATGGTGCAGTAATTTGTACCCTACTCTTAGCTATTGTATTTTTTGATAATTTCATATTTTGTCTACTTTAAACTTATTTGATACAATTAAACTTTGAAATTATGTAAACAATTGTGACGCTCTTGTGCCTTCAAAGTTCCATTGCTAAGGGAGAAACCGTGTTCTTCAATATATTTTAGGGATGTGGCCTATATAAGCAGTTGGGCACCTTTCACACCGGGGGCGTTTTCCAGGCGCTTTCGCGTAAAAAAAAAAAAAGCACCTGTAAAGCGCTTGAAAGAAGCCTCCTCTGCAATCCCAATGTGAAAGCCCAAGGGCTTTAAGGGCCCTTTCACACTGCCAGCGCCCGATAAACACTGGTAAAGTGCTGCTTAAACTAGCGGCGCTTTACCAGCATTTTTTGAGTGCTAATGGGATGCTATTAACCTCTGCTAGTGGCCAAATAAAGGGTTAAAAGCGCCTACAAAGCACTGCTGCCAAAAGCACTTTGCAGGCATTTTTCAGGCTCCAAAAGCGCTGCAAAGTAGCTGCTTGCAGGACTATTTTGACACCATGCCAGCACAGCGCCTCAGTGTGAAAGCACTCGGGATTTCACATTGGGATTGCAGATGAGGCTTCTTTCAGGCGCTTTTTTTTTTTTTTAATGCTAAAATGCATGAAAAACGCCCCAGTGTGAAAGGGGTCTTAATGTAACCTCCAATCTTTTTTTAAATTCACTTCTTGTGCGCCTAAACACCCATACCCAAACAAAAAAATATATATTATTAATAATAATTATGTGGCTTAGTGTGTTTAAGTTGTTGTTGTTATAATTTTTATTTTTTTAAGGGTTAGGGGTAATTATGTATTTTTACGTAGTATTCATTTATCAAATATATTTTTTTATCTATGTATTCAAGTAATAGTAGTAACACCCTAACAAAAAAAATAATAATAACCCTAACCTCTTATCCTAATGACAAAAATAATAATGAATAATAATAAAAGCTAATGGAAAATATAAAAAAGCTGAAATACCTAGCAACAAATAGTTTTCTCTATTCGCTAATGAGAAAAAACACCAAGAGTGTTGGATCGTGGCCTAGACAAGGCGGAGTAAAGACGCATGCTAGCGGAGCTCCGACCATCCCTCCAGTAATTTGGCTTCTAATGCATGAGTACTGCAAAGAAGGGGAAGGAGAAGCATACTCTGAGCCTCCCCTTGATCTGAGATTCAGCATTTCTTTCCGAGTATGCGGGTTTTTACATCCTGGACCTGCACAGTAGAGGCACGGGGCATGTCCAACTTAGTCTTCAATGGCGGCTTCCACTTCTTCTCCGGCTGCCTCAGATCCTCTATCAGGCTTTCTGAACACTCTGACTGATGACTTTTTTATTTATTTATTTATTTTTGCTCTTTTTGTAAAAAAAAAATTGTAGATTTTATATATTGAGCCTCTTGCACACAAATGAAAAAAAAAAAAATATACAGTATATGCACCGAATGTTCATCAAGACTTTTTTTTTTTTTCTTTGCAAAGTACTTTGAAAGTTGGTGGAGTTTGCGGAAGGTAAATTGAACATCAGCGGGGATTTTAATATTCCTCTAGATCCTAGGATAGATGCTTCTTCTGGCACCTCCTCTGTTCCTCTCAGCCCCAGGAAAAAAGTCTTGCAAACATTACGTGACCTGCAGTTAGTCGATGTCTGGTGTATTTGGCATAAGGGAGAAAGAGATTATACTTTCCTTTCTGCCCCTCACCAACTATATTCTCATATTGATCTCTTTTTAGTCCCTCACCAACTAATCTCCTCTGTTTTGGATATCTCAATAAGAATTTTAACCTGGAGTGGCATTGGTGCCTAAATGAGAGCCTGTTAAGAAACCTTAGGTTTTAACAGATGTGGTTGAAGAATTTAAAGTGTACTTTCGGATGAATGATATTCCGGGGAGTGATCCGGGTATGGTGTGGGAAGCTCATAAAGCTGTCACCTGGGGGGATTCTGATCAAATATGGATCCCACATTAAAGCCAGAGAAGCACAAATAACAAAATTGCTTACTGAGATGCAGACCCTTGAATTGCAGAAGACACAGTGACTCCAAAGAAGACACACCTGTCCTCTCTGGAGAATGATCTTGCTCATCTTCTGCGACAGGTATCAGATCTTCTCCGCTTTACAGCGGGAGTCCACCGGGACTCCGCGTTTTTTTTTTTTTTTTTAAAGCCAGCAGCTACAAATACTGGAGCTGCTGACTTTTAAAATAGTGACACTTACCTGTCCAGCGCGCCTGCGATGTCGGCACCCGAAGCCGATCTCTAGATCGTCTCGAGTGCTGCCGCCGCCATCTTGGGTATGGGAATCAGGAAATGGAGCCTTTCGGCTTCATTTCCCGGTTCCCTACTGCGCATGCGCGAGTCGCGCTGTGCAATAAGGACGGTCCCCGCTGCCTCTGGGATCTGTGTGTTTCCCAGCAGGCAGCGGGGCACTTGCGGAAAGGGGCGGGCACTTGCGGAAAGGGGCGTAATCTACGCCCCTTTCCGCAGAGAGCTATCCCGGAAGTGGGTGCAGAATACCTGTACTGTACAGGTATCTGCACCCCCCTCCCCCCTGAAAGGTGCCAATTGTGGCGCCGGAGGGGGGGGAGGGTTCCGATGAGCGGAAGGTCCACTTTAGGGTGGACCTCCGCTTTAAAGCTAAAGCGACATTGCAATCCCGTAGGAAACTCTCATATAAATCTGGTGACAAACGTAGGAAATTGCTAGCCAGGACCCTTAAGGAACAACGTACGGCTTTGTACATACCACACATAAAGGGGAGCAGGGACAGAATTTAAGCCAAAAGATATTGCCCAGACGTTTTGGGAAATTTTTATTCCTCCCTATATAATCTTTCATTGTCTTGTCCATCTTCTATGAAAGAATATCTTTCCTCTGCATAGATCCTCATCTCCCCTCTCTGGTCCTTCGTGATTTTGAATCCTCCATTACCATAGAGGAACTATACACAGCAGTAAAGGCTGCTAAATCTGGGAAGGCATCGGGTCTGGATGGATTTAGTATGGTATTACAAGACTCTTTTATCCTTGTTGGGGCCATATATGATTAAACTGTTTAATGCTTTGGGACTTTCCACTTCGTTCCTTCGTTCTTGGAACTTTGGATTTTACTACTACTATCAGAAGTTAATCCTAGCAGCTATTGGTGTGTGTGTTTTATAGCCTATCCTGAGGAACTTTCTATTGGTGGACGGGTTTATGACCTCACTTTTTAATATGCACACTGGTATATAGTGTACGATCGGACATTGGAGTGGACGGATTGGTTCATCTTTTTGTTTCTCAACTTTCTGCACCTTATGAGACATTTAACACGTTTTTACTAGTTGTATGTCCATAGTAAGCGCTGTTAATGCTTGTGATGTTTACATTTTGAGCATATTTGTTTATAAATCACTTTACATAATGTAGACCTGACGTTACACCGTATATACCGCTCCTAAAGCACCCCTGCCCATTGAAATCGATGGGCAGCGCCACTGAAGTGCCTGCAAAGCTTTGCCGGAGCTTTTAACCCTTTATTGGGCCACTATCGGGGGTTAAAAGCTAAAACGGTAAAGCGCTGCTAAAATTGGCGGCACTTTACCGCCGACACCCCAGTGCTGTCGGCATGAAAGGGCTCTTATAGAAATGGGAAAATTCCTCTTTCATTTCCACGATTTGCACTATAATATGTTATTTTGAAATAAATTTATGTATTAAGTGCAATATTGAATTAACTTTGACGCATAGTTCTTTTGAATAAAGAATTTGAGGGGAAAAAACCCCCCAAAAAAACGATAAAGCTCAAAAACACCTGAAAAACGTTGTATGGGAAAAATGCGAAAAAACGTGAAAAACCGCCCAAAAACGCAACGCTCAAATGTGAATGCAGCCTTAAAGCAGAAAACAAGACAGTGTAAGTTTGTGTAATTGCCACTACTTAAATAGATTAGAGCTTCTGTCTTTAATTGGGCCGATGATGTCTGGTAGTGAGAGAAAAGAAACCTCAGGGGTTTAGACTTTATAAAATATGAAAGCCTCAGACATTCACCTGCCAAAAGCAGATTAGTATTAAATCTGTTTTGTTTCGGTTAATTAAAAAAAAAAATAGTATGAGTGATTTGTAAATACGACTGCAGAGAAAGAACTATTAAAGAGGAAGTAAACCCTGATGGGTTTACTTCCTCTTTCATTCCCTGCAAAGGCAAAGCATAATGGACTACTATGCATCGCATAGTAGTCCATTATGTGTCACTTACCTGACACAGGAGGCAGCGAAGTCGCCCCTGTCCCCTGTAGTCCGCCGCATCCATCTTGCTGGTGGCGTCTCGCAGCTCCGCCGCTGTCATTCGGCGAAGCCGCGATGACGTCACTCCTGCGCATGCGCACGGGAGTCGACACGCGTGGCAGCTCCATTTTTGGAAATGCCGCGCTCAGTGCGCCTGCGCGCCGCGCCGTAGACAGCGGTGCCCGTTTTCGGGCAAATATCTCCTAAACCATATAGGTTTAGGAGATATTTCTTGGACCTACAGGTAAGCCTTAATCTAGGCTTACCTGTAGGTCAAAGTGGTTTGTAAGGGTTTACAACCACATTAATATCTTCATACAGACTTTATTTTCTATTTTGTGTGATGAGCCCAGCAGGTGAACTTCTCCTCCCAACAGTGACTCAGCAGGCTCCAAAATTTCTAACATAGACACAGAGCAATAGTGGCTGAAGAGGAAGGGGGCAGGGTGATTTGAACTGTTATGTTGCATGACTTCAGTGCTTTTCCTGGGAACGTTGAAAACGAATTGCTCCACAGTAACTGCAGCTGCAGAGGTTAGCGAGGGGCTTGGTTTAAATCTCCTGTTACTGCTTGTTAACCCACTAAAGCCAGCATAACGCATAAATACGATGTTGTGGGCCTTCTGACGTGTGTGTGTGTGTGTGTGTGTGTGTGTGTGTGTGTGTGTGTGTGTGTGTGTGTGTGTGTGTGTGTGTGTGTGTGTGTGTGTGTGTGAGAAAGGGGTCTAAAACATACTGTTTCACCCTGCTCTGCATATGCTCAGTTCTCTTATTTTTGGCATTGTGCTCAATCAGAGCCACTAGAGGCCAAGCTGCTGAAAGCCTAAAGATTTACTGCTGCTCAGAGGCTTTGGGCTTCAGCAAGTAGAGACCGGAACATTGCTGGAGGCAATTTACAGAGCACACTCATTCTGGTAGCATAATTATTAATGTGAATTGTATGTTCCTTACTAAAGAACATTTATTTCTTCTTAAGTTGTTATGGGTAAAGTTTAAAATCTAGAGAAAAAAAAAAAACTTGTGTCCAATATTTGGTGTTTTGTTTCTGGCTCCAGCAGCTGCTCTGACGCTTCACTGGTTACAGTAAATAAATCCTGATATGACATGCATTATTTATGGGGAAAGTAACAAGCTCGTTTCAAAACTATGAAGTAATATATGTTCTTGCTGCCAATTTTCTTACAAAATGCACCTCTTGACAAAGCTTGTTGATTCTTCAGCATTGTAAGTCAATGGAGAACCATATCCTATTCTTCATTATAGTGTTGTAGATAACAATAGACAGATCGCTAACTTGCCACCCATCCTTTACCTCCCCTCTGCAAACAAGAAGAGGGGAGGGGGGTGGTAACTGTACTGAGGCTCTTTGTATTTATTTTATCTTAATTCTGTGAATAAATTCAGGTAGAAAAAAATGCTTATCTTTTAGTATTACTTTAAAGCTTATCTATACCCAGAAATGTAATTTATTGCAGATAACCCGTCCTTGGCTGTAGAGGTTGCACTCATTTTTATTTATTTATTTTTTTAAGACTTTTTTTTTTTTCCTTTATTTTAAACTGGCATTGCAAATACATTTTGACATGTGGGGCATGGCATCCATACATATATGTATGCTGTATATAATAAACTGTATAGATCCTTCAATAGATATCCTACCTGTTCATCAAAAGCTCTACAAATTCTAAATGATTAGAATATTAAGCCTAAGTTCACACTAATGTGGTAAGGGAAACGCTTGGATCTTTTGTGCATTTCCGCTTTTGCAAAGCGATGCGTGTGCCAATCAGGACTGGTGCAAGGATTTTTGACACCCCAGGCAAAACCGAATTTTTCCGCCCCTGAATCCACCCCCTTTGCCCGAGCATCAGAGTGACAGGAGTCGGCGCTAGAGGAAGAATGCGGCTGCAGTAGAGAGCACTGATCATGGAGGTGCTCAGGGGATGTTTGCTTTCATTCCATCAGGACATGTCCTCCAGTGCTGCGCCTCTATAATGACACTACATGGCGGCTGCCTGCGTAACATGCAGCAAAGGCATCCCCTTGGATGTGCATGCTTTATCCTAACAGCGCCCACTAGAGGTTATAACATTTATTACAGAGGTATTTATAATACAGCACTGAAAACTTGCATAGCACGGAGAGTAGAGAAACCAGCGGCTGGGCGCCCTAGGCAGCAGTGCACCCTAGGCGGTCGCCTAGTTTGCCTAGTGGTGGCACCGGCCCTGGTGTCAATACAAAGTTACTGACACTGCACATGCTGTGCATTTGCCTGCACCAGATCAAATGGTAACGACCATGTGACCCAGTTGCTGTGTGGCTCCAAAAAAGGTGCATGCACACCTTTGGTGTGACGAGGTGTAATTTGAGCCTTTTCAATAGAAATTAGCTCAATCTGTACTGCACTGAATTGCATGTGAAGTGCTAAGGAGGATGGGGCAGATCCTGTATGATTCACATACTGTTCATAGTGTGAACCAAGGCTAAGGCCGCGTACACACGCGCGGACTGTTCGCCCAACTTTGTCCGTCAAACAGTTTCGGCAAACAGTCCGCTCAAAATTAGCATGGACGGACATGGCCACACACGACGAACGAACAGTTTGCTGAAACCGTGCGCGATGACGTGAACGGCACGTACGACGGGACGGAAAATACGACGTCCTATACACTGCATTATAACTTTCGGCGTGAAAATCCTTTCTGAGCATGCGCGCAACTTTGTTTGACGAACAAGCCTACACACGAGCGGACTGTTCGCTGAAACAAGGTTTCAGCGGACAGTTTTACGGAATTTCCGAAAAACCTTGTTCGTCCAACTGTCCGCTGAAACTGTCCGCTGAAAGCCCACACACGAGCGGACTGTCCGCCCAAACACTGTTCAGCGGACAAAGTTGGGCAAACAGTCCGCCCGTGTGTACGCGGCCTAAGCTTCTCTGCTGGAGATGATTCGGAACGGAGTTACCGAATACCACGTAACCAAAAATCCATAGTTACAAATTGATCTGTTTATTGTTTCACGGGTCAAATTTTTATTGCACCAATGTATCTCTTTTAATTGTAAAAAAACAAAACTTTTGCACCCTAGACGCATTTAAAACCTCTAAAAATCTTTACCTTGCTGCGTGTGTGCGTGTGTGTGCGTGCGTGTGCGTGTGTGCGTGTGTATAGTATTTTATTTTTATATATATATATATATATATATATATATATATATATATATATATATATATATATATATATAATAAATTAGTACAGACCAAAAGTTTGGAAACACCTTCTCATTCAAAGAGTTTTCTTTATTTTCATGACTATGAAAATTGTAGATTTACACTGAAGGCATCAAAACTATGAATTAACACATGTGGGATTATATACTTAACAAAAAAGTGTAAAACAACTGAAAATATGTCTTATATTCTAGGGCAGGCATGTCCAAAGTCCGGCCCGCGGGCCAATCGTGGCCCGCATTCCGGTTTCGGACGGCCCGTCTGGTCATGTTCCCATATATATCTTTTGTGGCCCCCAACGAATCCCCGATCGCCGGGGGCCACAAAGGATAGATGTGCTGGCTGCCATGGAGGGGGCGGGACGAGTGCCTTGGATACAGGACAGCGTCCTGTGTAAAAGGAAGTCCCGTCCTGCGCTGCCATTGGACAACCGTTTTGTCCATCACAGGAGGCGGGACTTTCAATTAAAGAGGCCGTCGATAGAAACAGGAGTTTCTCCTGTATGTCTGTCGGCGCTCATCCCGCCCCCTTCCCTGTCTCCTCCAAGGCTGCAGAGGACATGAATCAGGCTGCACTGATGGTAATGGTGAGTCTGCATTCATGAAAATGTGTGGGCTGCATTCATGGCAATATGGGGGGTGCATTCATGGCAATGTGTGGCAATATGGGGGCTGCATTCATGGCAATGTGGGGGCTGCATTCATGGCAATGTGGGGGCTGCATTCATGGCAATGTGGGGGCTGCATTCATGGCAATGTGGGGGCTGCATTCATGGCAATGTGGGGGCTGCATTCATGGCAATACGGTGGGGGCTGCATTCATGGCAATACGGTGGAGGCTGCATTCATGGCAATACGGTGGAGGCTGCATTCATGGCAATACTCTGGGGGCTGCATTCATGGCAATACTCTGGGGGCTGCATTCATGGCAATACTCTGGGGGCTGCATTCATGGCAATACGCTGGGGGCTGCATTCATGGCAATACGCTGGGGGCTGCATTCATGGCAATACGCTGGGGGCTGCAGATGGGCACTGACCCTTATTTTGCTTCACATGTCTTTATTTAAAATGTAAGATTTTTTTTATTTTTTTATTTTTCCTGAGACTTCCTTTTTAAAGTTAAGGTGCGTGGTATAAGCCGATTAAATACAGTATATCCAAATAACACACCCGAGCTCATCTGTTCACCACACACAGCACAAAGGCAAGATAATTCTTGTTGGGCCGTGTATTAGTGCTCGGATGAACACACTTAGACCGAATTTTAATGGTTTAAAGAATGTCAGACAAAATGGTTGGCCCTCGAGCATGTTCACTTCATCAAATCTGGCCCTCTTTGAAAAAAGTTTGGACACCCCTGTTCTAGGGTCTTCAAAGTAGCCACCTTTTGCTTTGATTACTGCTCCGCACACTCTTGGCATTCTGTTGATGAGCTTTCCAACAGTCTTGAAGGAGTTCCCAGGATTAGGGCTGCAACTAACGATTATTTCCATAATCGATTAATCGGCCGATTATTTTTTCGATTAATCGGATAAAAAAAACCTGAAAAAGGGGAGAAATATACATACATACACACACACACACACACACACACACACACACACACACACACGTGTCCCCCCAGTATAGATGACACATTCCTCCCCTCTCACATGGTGTCACTGCCCCACCTCCTCTCAGTGCTCCCCTCTCCCCCTCCGGTGTCTCTGGTTTTCTCACCTCTTCATGGTGACAGCGGCTCCTCCTCGGTTTGCCGGGGTGGTGTGGGGCGGAGTCTCAGTCCGGACCCGCCACACGTGACTCGGCCGACTCCTCCGAATGGAGCGAAGGGCACCCCGAAGGCGGGAGATGGATGCACGCATGTGCAGAGCACAACCTCCAATCACGGCAGCGCTGGAAAGCGGCCTGGCGAGGGCTTGCCACGCCTGCGCTCTGCGGCGGGTCTATCGGAAGGCTGCTGGGTAGAGGGAGGTAGAGGGAGGAGGAGCCAAAAGCAGCGCAGGCGCGTTGCTGGCGGGACGTCAGCTGGGTGGAGAATGCAAGCAGGCGTAGCTGCGTGCTCATGGACGTGGTGCATGCGTAGGACACGGGAGGATACACAGGATTCTAACGGACCAGCAGGGGGGGAGGTGCGGACTAGGGGTGCAACGGATCAAAAAACTCACGGATCGGATCGTTCCTCGGCAGTAAAAATGCCATAGGTGTGAATCCAGCCTGACGAAGGCAAGCATAGGAGGTAACAAGGCAGCTAGAGAGCAGGAGCATAAGCATAACAAAAATACCCTGTACAGCTCTAGCATAAAACAATTTCTAGCAAGTGCTTATTTTTCTCAATAGCTTAAGGTTTAAATGATGTGTAGCTTTGATATGAAATCATTTGCAGCCTAAATCTTCATACTCTGGTTTACAGAGCTGACATCAATGTTAAATACAATGATAATTCTCCTCTCAGCATGGTGCGGACCAACTAATCGATAATGAAAATTGTTGTCAACGATTTTTATTATCGATAATATCGATTAATCGTTTCAGCCCTACCCAGGATGCTTAAATGTACCCTTTTCCTAACCGCCCATTTTTTGCGCTATGGCACTGCGTCACTTTAACTGACAATAGATCAACATATATTAATTGGTTTGCGCAAAAGTTATAGTGCCTACAAAACAGGTTGATTTATGGCAATATTTATCATTATTATTTTTTTATTCTTTGATAGTAATGTTTTTTTTTTTTATCGGGACTGCAACTTGCGCTGGACAGATCGGAAACTTCTTTTTTTTTAAACCATTGACATTTATACAGCAATCAGTGCTATAAATAGCCACTGGTTACTGTATAAATGTCACTGGCAGGGAAGGGGTTAACACTAGGGGGCGATCAAGGGGTTAAATGTGTTCCCTCACTGTGTGTTCCAACTGTGGGGGATGGGACTGACTGGAGGAGTAGACAGATTGGTGGTCCTATATACAAGAAAAACACGATCTGTCTCCTCTCCTCTGACGTGCTTTGTCACAAGTGATTGTGAGTGCCCAGCGGACATTGCGGCCGCCAGGCATGTGCATCCTCACCGCAGTGACATGCATCCCCTATATCCCTTAAAGCGGTCACCGTACAGCTACGGTGATTTACGCAGGGGAGCCGTTCAAACGATGGCGGGCAGTCGGCATGTGGTTAAAGCGTTACTAAACCCACAACAGTGAAATCAGTCTGTATATGCAGTAAAGCATGCTTGTTATGCTCACTGTGGAATTTAAGGGATTAATCCTCCACATTGTGATCCTCCCCTACTTCCACAGTCCCCAATCCATTTGCTGTTAGTACAGAGCTTTGGGGGCACTCTGCACATGCTCCGTTTGGTGTGCTAGAGAGTTGTTTGTCTTTTTTTTGTTTTGTTTTTGGGAGTGTGCATGTGATCAGCACAGGGCCAATTAGCACTGTCAAGACAGAGGGTCAGAGGTCATGCAACCTCATAGGACAGCCAGCCAAGCTTTAACCAGTACTTGGCTGGAAACTGATAGAAGTCACAAATACTGCTGATGCGAAAGGGTATTTAGCAGTTTATACTACTACTACTACTACTACTACTACACTAAAATAATTGTAGTTGTGTACTGTGGGAGACCAGATATAGCGAATGCAGGGTTTTGGGTTTCGGAACACTTTTAACTGTGCTCAGATACTGTAAGGCAGAGCTAAGCATGTATTTCCATAGTACATGACAAGAACTTTCCAGCTGTTTTTTTTTTTTTTCCCCATGTGGTACCTGTGTGCTGTACAGTACACCTTGATGATCTAAGGTAACTGGGCAATGTTCCACTCTACTTCACAACTCGATGATGGTACCACCCAGGTCCTCCCTTTCCGGGTCAGATTTCTGCCAGCGATCTTGCTTGAAATCCAGTGGCAAGTGCACACAGAGAGTAAACATCTATAGCTGAGATCATTTGGATTACTGGGTTTGCCTGGCTCTGAAGTTCAACAATAAGGTGGCACCTCTGTGCTTTTTCTTTAGCAGTGCAACAACCAATTCATAGATGTGAGAAAAACATTAAAAATCGTATACAATCCAAAGCTGATCCTTGTGGCAAGGAGATCGCTGGGTGCAGGCTTCCTTTAACTGCATGTCCAGATAGAGCACAGAATAAATAGGATGGTACACATAGACACTGCAGAAATGCAACAGAGACGGTATTGTTCTGTAAACAGAGCACACAGCGCATGAACTCTGCAAAAGCACACATGCATAAAGATAACAAGTATCACAGCAAGCTGAAATTTCGAAAAAATTAAAAGCACTTGAGCTTTCTGCATAGAATACGATTGGCTAAAACTAACTAAAAAAATTAATAAATAATATATAAACGTAGAAAAGCAGGGTAGGTGCAAACAATATACTACACCGTGGAGCATCCATTACAAATAAACAGTTACTACCTAAATATACTAGATACACAAGTGCATAAAGAAGACATGGTTACTGTTCAAAAGGACTGTTACGATTTACAGAAGGCCACAATGAATTAAGAGCCCATAGCTTCAGCCTAATGAGGATAGGAAAAAATACATAAGTAATAGGGACGGTAAAAAAAGGGAGTGGGTGTATGTGTATATGTGTGTGTGTATATATGTGGGTGTATGTATGTGTGTGTGTGTGTGTGTGTGTGTATGTGTATATGTATATATATATATATATATATATATATATATATATATATATATATATATATATATATATATATATATATATATATATATATATATATATATATATATATATATAATCTAAATCATATTTTTTTTTTATTGAAACATAAACAAATACTCAAAGTAGACAAAAAATACAGTGCACAACAAAGAACAACCACGAAAAAAAAAGATGTAAGAAGAGCCTACCTAAATGCCAATGCAATAAAGTAAATTGCATAATAAAAATGTACAAAAAACTGACTCTAGATATGTGCCCTGCTTTTTAGAGATGTACATAGCAGCGATACTTAAACTCAAATCCAAACTCGTATGATCTAACCAATCAAACCTATTAAATGAGTTCCTGAGAGAAAAAATAAAGTATGTCTCTCATAAGAAATACACTTGTTAAGATCAAGTATCCAGCCAGAAAGGGTTGTAGGGTGCGGGGGAAGTCCACTTAAGGGCAATTTTCCTATGAGCCTCAAACCGCACCTGCTCAACCGCGTTCCGCATTGATGGTTTAAAGTGGAGCTCCACCCAAACAAAGGAAGCTCCGCTTATCTGCTTCCTCCTCCTCTTCCGGTGACACATTTGGTTTTGACAGGTACCTGTCCCCACTTCCGGGACACCTGGCTGCAGCGAGGTCCCCCGAAAGTTCGGCCTCCCTCCTCCTTCCCCCGCCGCCGGCCATTCACAATGCACAGCGCTCTACGTTGATGCACAGTAGGGAGCTAACTGTGATTGTATAGGCTATGGCCACCTTTTATACATCTAAAGTTACTAGTTGTGCTTTCAGTGCCACTGATTGTTATCGGCACACCAAACACAGAAGCAAACATGGATTTTGCCATGTGAAAAAAAATGAGGGGCAAATACTGCACTGTAGAAAACATGAAAACCACAAAACTCCAAACATCCCATTAACCACATATAGTGCAGCCAATTGAAATTAACAGGCTTTTTTTCAGTGTGATATGTAAATATATGTAAAAGATGTAAAAATATTAATGAACAAGGCAAACAAAACAGAAAAAAAAAAGTTTAAATATTAGTTAATAAAATAGGAAAAATCACCAGGAAAATTATAATTAAATGGAGAAGCATAATAAGGAGTTAATTAGGGCTGATTAAACTAATTATTAATAAGGGGTTCAACAGAGGACCGTTTTCATTAAGAAAAAAATATTTTTTACTTGTCAGGTTGCTTTAACTGACTTCATCTGCAGCTCAAAGATCATCCTTTTTGATCTGTATATGAAAAACAAGTTACAAAATGAAACGATGTTTCATTGTAGCTTTCTGTATTTGTATTTGTGGTTGAGCAATGTTGTTGATAAACATTGGCAGACTGCTTTTTTACATTTTTATTTGACAGCTCCTGCTGCCGGGATCTTCTCGGTGTACTCTGCAATGCAGCTGTGATTTATCAGAGCTGAATTGTCGTATACTGGGATGGGGGATCCCAGCAGGACTGGACATATGAGACATGCCCTGTGTACAATGATTACATTTTTTTTGGGTGTGTCTAGTATGTCCAGAGGCTGCAACTGGTTAAGGAGTGTCAACATTTTGTTGTTGGTTTGTTGTATCTGGAAACTGCAACAGCTACTTCTAGATTTCTGCACTGGAAATAGATGACCAATAAGACAATTGATCATTTCTATTTTTTTTTTTTTTTTTTTATATGAACATATTCCGTAGGTTTAACACAAATGTATCTTTTACATTTTTTCTTTCTCTTTCCCTCAGGTCACTCATTTCTCATACTACACCAGCAATCAAGCAAGTGCCTTAAAGTAGACAATGAGCGGCTTACGCTGGACAACTGTTTAGACACTAGTAACAAAGCACTGTGGCAATGGGGCTCCAGTCATCGACTCTACAGCCTGGAATCTCAAAAGTGCCTTGGACTAGACCTTTCCAAATCCCAAGAACCTTTGAAACTCATCCCATGTGACTCTAAACTGATGCTGTGGTGGCGATGTAGTGGTGGACATGTGTATGGGGCTTCAGGATATGGACTTGGTGTAAAGAATGGAACAGTCACTGCAATCCTACAGGCCACAGATGAATGGAAGGTGAATGGCACATCTGAGAACATTTGTGAGGCTCCATATCATGGTATACACTCATTTTCTTCTATATACTATTTTAATGTTTTTACTGTCTGTTTTACATTTTCCTTCCCTAGAGTGTGTGTGTGTGTGTGTGTGTGTGTGTGTGTGTGTGTGTGTATATGTATGTGTGTATATATATATATATATATATATATATATATTATATTATATTATAATTTCAACTGCCCCTTCCTGTCTCCTGAGCTTGTGTTTGTCAGGCTGCATATTGCCCCTTGGGACCAGTAAGTAGTCTTTAGAAGTAAAAGGGGAGCAACTTTTGCAAACTTTGCATCTAGTTTTAGTGATTTACAGCACATCTGGAAAGTATTCACTTTTTCCACATTTTATGTTACAGCCTTATTAAAAAAGAGATTAAATTCATTATTTTCCTCCAAAATCTACAAACAATACCCCATAATGACAACAAGAGTTTTTTTTTTTTTCTTTTTTTTTTTTTAATCTTTGCAAATTTATTTTAAAAAAAAAAATGAAAAAAATTTCAAACTCCTCGATGTTCAAACGGGTTTAAGTGTGGGCTCTGGCTGGGCCACTCAAGGACATTCACAGAGTTGTCCCATAGCCAATCCTTTGGTATCCTTTGGTCTTTGTCCTGTTGGAAGATAAAACTTTGCCCCAATCTATGGTCGAGCGCTCTGGAGCAGGTTTTCATCAAGGATGTCTCTGTACGTTGCTGCATTCATCTTTCCCTCGATTAGTCTCCCAGTTCCTGCCACAAAAAAAAAAACCTCCTCACAGCATGATGCTGCCACCACCATGCTTCACTGTAGGGATGGTATTGGCCAGGTGATGAGCAGTGCCTGGTTTCCTCCAGACATGACGCTTGCCATTCAGGCCAAAGAGTTCAATCTTTGTTTCATCAGACCAGAGAATTTTGTTTCTCATGATCTGAGAGTCCTTTAGGTGCCTTTTGGCAAACCCCAGGCAGGCTGTCATGTGTCTTTTACTGAGTGGGCCTTCCGTCTGACCACTCTACCATACAGGAATGATTGGTGGAGTGCTGCAGAGATGGTTCTTTTTAACGGTTCTCCTCTTCAGAGAAAAACTGGAACTCTCTGACCATATGGTTCTTGGTCACCTCCCTGACTAAGGCCCTTCTCCCCTGATCACTCAGTTTGGCCAGGCGGACCGATCTAGGAAGAGTCCTGGTGGTTCCAATCTTCAATTACGGATGATGGAGGCCACTGTGCTTTTTGAGATCTTCAATGCTGCAGAAGTTTTCTGTACCCTTTC
Organism: Lithobates pipiens; assembly: GCF_037356315.1. Lineage (NCBI taxonomy): Eukaryota > Metazoa > Chordata > Amphibia > Anura > Ranidae > Lithobates > Lithobates pipiens. Next base: position 55,565,660 of record NW_027507784.1, read on the forward strand.
CCAGATTGTGCCTTGACACAATTTTGTCTCGGTGGTCTACAGACATTTCCTTGAACTTCATGGCTTGGTTTGTGCTCTGACATGCACTGTTAACTGTGGGACCTTATATAGACAGGTGTGTGCCTTTCCAAATCATGTCCAATCAACTGAATTTACCACAGGTGGTCTCCAATCATGTCGTAGAAACATCTCAAGGCTGATCAGTGGAAACGGGATGCACCTGAGCTTAATTTTGAGTGTCATGTCAAAGGCTGTGAACACTTGTGTACATGTGATTTTATTTTTATTTATTTTTTGTATTTGTTTTTTACAATTTTTTCATAGATTTGCACAGATTTCAAACAAACATCTTCTTTGTTGTCATTATGGGGTATGGTTTGTAGAATGTTGAGGATAATAATGAATTTAATAATTTTTGGAATCAGGCTGTAACATAACAAAATGCGGAAAAAGTGAAGCGCTGTGAATACTTTCTGGATGCGCTGTTTTTTGCAAAATCTTCACTGGTTATTTGAGAGGAAATATGACATTTTCAAAAACTTAGGTGGCACTCTAGGACTTCTAATTCTATCATTTATGGAGGTTAAGGCCCCTTTCACACGGGGACGGATTCCATTTTGGTGGAGATCGATCCATTAATCCCCGCTGAGCAGGTGGTTGATCGGTCCGTCTCTGCTCAATGTGCAGAGATGGACCTGTCAGAGTCCTGTTCTCCTATATGGGGAGATCGGAAGAAAATAGACGGCCTGTCTGTTTTCCTCCGATCTGACCCGCTGGACTTATGGTGAATGTATCGCCATCTGTCTCTTTACAGCAGATTTTGTTGGATCGAATGTCAGCGATCGGGTCCGCCTGAAAAACAGACATGTGGACCTGATTGGTCAAACCATGTGAAAGGGGCCTTAAGGCCCGGTTCACGCTATTGCGATGTGAGAACCCTGCGAATCATCAACTGCGGGTTCCCGCATCGCACCTGGAACGCACGGCAGCTCACACTGCCATATGCAAACTGCTGGGGAGTGTCATTATATGTTAACGACACCCCCATTTCAGCTTGCATATCGCACTGCAAACTGACAGTTCGGACATTAATCGGATCGCATATGTGTGAACACACATGCGATCCAATTCTGGTCCGAACAGAAAAAAGGGTCTTGTGCATGTTTGCACCGAATGCGGTGCGATATCAGCCATATTATCTGTATGGCTGACATTGGATATAATGTGAACAGCGGTGCTCTGCGCATTAAATGCGATGTCTGCCATTGCAATAGTGTGAACCGACCCTAAAGTTCCTTGCATCTTCCAGTTGATGATTGTTAGATCATTCAAGCATTGTTCTTGTACTGAGGGGGGGATACTTAAAGCAGATCTTCACCTAAAAAGAGACGTTCCACTTTATTCCTCATTTCTTTTTGGGGGGAAGGGGGGGGGCTAGTATTTAGTTTACATAGATACCCTCTCCCACTCAGCATAGGCAGTCTGAGTAGACCGTCGGTATCCCCCCCCCCCCCCTTTGTCCACAACCTCTAGGGCATGTCACAGGTCCCACAAAGTGCAGCATGGCAGGAAGACTACAGTTAACATGTTGGCGCAGGGGAACCCAAAGAACTAGGCCTGGGTGGCGAGAGTGCTGGATCCATGGACAGACAAGTGTCCTTTTCTTAAAAGTCAGCAGCTACACGATTTGTAGCTGCTGACTTTTTTTTTTTCTAGGGTGATGATTCTCTTTAAATTTTACATTGTACAATCTTGTCACTCAAATGAAATGGCTAACTAATTCCCATCTGAAAAATATGTCTTATCACTCCTTCTTTTTTAGAGTGCAATTGTACTTTCCTCTGTGTAGACAGGTCCTTAAAATGATAGATTTACCGTTTAAATTTTTTCTGAAAAGGGTTTACTCTGCAACCTCCCAACTTACCTCTGTCGGTGATACAGTTTCACCATCCATGCAGCTTGGTGCAGCGATCTTGGGGTTTGAAAACTGTGCTGTTCTTTCTTTTCTTGGGGAACGCCAGGACGGATCAGAGCAGTTCTAATTGATCAGTGCCATCGCAAGACTGCACTGACCAATCAGAATTGCTGTGATCCATCCTGGCATCCATAGAGAAAGAGGAGGAAGAACAGCATGGTTTTCAAACCCCAGGCCCGCTGCACTGGGTTGTGTGAATAGTGAAACTGTATCGCCTTTTGGAGGTAGGTGTAGGGTGGTGGTCTTTCCTTTTCACTTTTCTGAAAAAAATAAATAAAATAAGTTTCACTTTAGGTTGTTGCACCTACGTTATGGGTTTTTCCAGCAATATCCATACCATCACCCTACTGGTGACACATTCCTATCATTCTGACTTTAATCTAGATGATGAAACCACCACAACACCCTTGTTTCAGATTATGTAGAGGCATTTTTGAGGGGCCTGGAGACAGACTAATGTGGGTGGATCTTCCAACTAGTGTTTGAGAAACTCAAACCATGAGGTCATCTAACCAAATACTACCGGAATTGACCTCTCGGGTTTGGGTGAAGTTGCGGTTCTTCACAAATTGCCATATTTTTATTTTTTTTTACTTTTGTAACCTGGTAATGTATTAGTTGAAGGGCATGGCTTGATAGCGCACAATGCACAGGGAAATATCTAAAGCTTGAAGCTTTAGCTGACTTGTGGTGTCTTAAAAAAAAAAAAAAAAATTACCAAAGGAATACCTTATTGCATTTATTCAGTATACAGACATAACCTTATTCAACACAGGAAAGTTATAACCACATTAACATTTTGCTTTCGGTTTCTGGTAGGCTTTGTTTGCTTTTGAAAATAGTTTGTAATCTAATATGTTAAGCATCTCTCACCAGACAGATTAAATTAATTTTAGGTTGGGTCCATGTGTTTCTGCTTTGCAGAGATTCTGCCAGAGGGGTTGTGATGACCCGGTGTTTGGTGATACGCTGTATGTTTATCCTTGGATTTACAAATGGAAATTATTTATATTTATTAAACCTTAATATTATGGCCTTACTGCAGCCATATTGCTGTTTAAAAATAATTCCCCATCATAGTTAAAAAGTTCAGCAATCTGCTTTGCAGATGTGCCCTCTGTTTTTTGCTTTCTTCATGACTCTGAAGCAAGTGAACAGGGTAATAAAAAAAAAAAAAAAAAAAATCCTGGTGATGGCCTTGGTACACGACCTAAAGTCAAATGGTTAAGCTGTCCCATGCTAGTCCGCAGGGACACCGGAGATGTTGTGCAAACACGGCAGCCGTGGCAGTCTACATTGGCAACTAGGCTAATGCAGAAGTGGAGGGATGCCATGTTTGCAGTAGCATCAACAGCAGGGAATGCAGAAGTGCCAGCTAAGTAAATGCTGCATGGCCTTATCTAGGGGTGTACTAGGGGGGCTGCCCCTCCCCCCCAGATTTAAATTGCACCCCCACCTACAACCACTCCACCTCCCCCCACAGCACATACATAGGTTACATTCACACCAGGAATTGGGGCCCGTGTGAATTGTAGTCGCAGTGCCTCCTGTGGCACTTAGCAGGTAGGTGCGGCTGCCAGCTCCCATCTACTACAGTGACATCCAGCAATTACCTGCAGTGATTATTGCAAGCAATAACTGGTTGTGTAGAGGGCCTCGAATAGGTGCGGCCACCGGCGACCTGTCAGTATAGTGAACATGCCCAGCAGTAGGGCTGCAACTAACGATTATTTTCATAATCAATTAATCGGCCGATTCTTTTTTTCGATTAATGTGTGTGTGTGCGCATATATATATATATATATATATATATATATATATATATATATATATATATATATATATATATATATATATATATATATATATATATATATATATATATATAATATAATTATAATTTCTCCCCTTTTTTAAAAAAAATAATAAAAAAGGGGATATATATATATATATATATATATATATAATATATATATATATATATATATATATATATATATACACATACACACACACACACGTGTCCCCCCAGTATAGATGACACATTCCTCCCCTCTCACATGGTGTCACTGCCCCACCTCCTCTCAGTGCTCCCCTCCCCCCCTCCGGTGTCTCGGGTTTTCTCACCTCTTCATGGTGACGGCGGCTCCTCGGTGTGCCGGGGTGGTGTGGGGCGGAGTCTCAGTCCAGACCCTCCACACGTGACTCGGCCGACTCCTCCAAATGGAGCGAAGGACACCCCGAAGCCGGGAGATGGATGCACGCATGTGCAGAGCACAACCTCCAATCACGGCAGCGCTGGAAAGCGGCCCGGCGAGGGCTTAACGCTCCTGCGCTCTGCTGCGGGTCTATCGGAAGGCTGCTGGGTAGAGGGGGGAGGAGGAGCCGAAAGCAGCGCAGGCGCGTTGCTGGCAGGACGTCAGCTGGGTGGAGAATGCAAGCAGGCATAGTTGCGTCCTCATGGACGTGGTGCATGCGTAGGACACGGGAGGATACACAGGATTCTAACGGACCCGAAGGGGGGAAGGTGCAGACTAGGGGTGCAACGAATCAAAAAACTCACGAATCGGATCGTTCCTCGCATCAGAGTCACGGATCGGATCAATTTTCGGATCAGCAAAAAAAATAACACTATCCCCGTCCCCCACAGCCACATTGTTTATTTAAATAAAAGGTATAACACTATCTCCCCCCCCCCCCCCCCCCCCAATAAAATGCAGCTTATTACAAGCATAAAAACATAGTCAGCATATAACTGATGATTTGCGCCAAGCTCACCACTGATCAAAGTTCCTCCAAACAGACCTCCGTGATGAGTCCTGGGATGCCTATTGGCGCAAATCGCCAGTGATATGCTATGTTTTTATGCTTGTCATAAGCTGCATTTTGTTGGGGGGGAGATAGTGTTTTGTGCCTTTTTATTTAAATCAACAATGTGGCTGTGCCAAGCAAGTGGAAAGGCATAGATAGGATTAGATAATAACTAACTACTATCTAATAGATAGTAGTTAGTTATTAGGTTAGATTAGGTAATAAATGTAGTGGTACCTGCATAAAAGAAGTTTTGAATGAGGGCAGGCAAGGCATCCAGCGTGACTCCTCCAGAATTTATTCACTTGGGCTGACACAGGCTGAACGCTGCGCTGGGGGTGACGTCAGCGTGCAGCTTGCCGCCGCCGGGTGTACAGAGATGGCCGCCAGCTCCGGAGCTAGGCCGAAGCTGCGGTCTTTCCTAAGGCCGTGGCCCGCTCCGCGGATCACAAGGTGCGGACCAACTAATCGATAATGAAAATCGTTGACAACGATTTTCATTATCGATTATTATCGATAATATCGATTAATCGTTTCAGCCCTACCCAGCAGTCACACCTACCCATTGAGAGCCACAAAAGGAACTGCTTATCAGCCATTCTTATGGTTCATGTATTTTATGTGTGGCTCAAAACAATTTCTCTTCTTCCTATGTGGCCCAGGAAGGTCAAAAGGTTGGACACCCCTGATTCAAGGTCCACACCAAGCTTTGCATTTTAAGAGTAGCTCATATATTTAGTACAGGTTTGGCTGAAAACCTTGGCTTGTCCTTTCGGAGAGCCTGTTTTAGGGTCACCCTAGGGAGTGGATTACAGGCTCTTCAGAAGTTGGATGAGAAGGTTGAAAGAAGGTTGGCTGCATGAATGCTGCTTCCCTCCTTGGGGAAAGTGATTTAAGAAATAGTGTTGGGTCCCCTTGTTATAGAAGGTGGTAGACAGATGTCTCACCTAAGAGCCCATCCAATCTCTGAGTGAGTAGGTATATTTGAAAAGTCAGGAAATGTGTGTTTCCATTTGATTTTGTTAAGCATTGGCTCTAGAGGTGGAACTTTTCTCTGCAGTACAATTTACACTGTCCACTTAGCTTTAGAAATTTAAATAAATCATGAATATAATGACCCTGCCCTTAAATCAATTGCACATGTTGGCATTGCTAGATACGTTTCTTATCATACATCACGGGAGACAGAGCCATAGTAGTTACTATGTGGGTTATAGGCCACCTTCAGGTGATGGACACTGGCACACCCTGAGATGGGAAGTCCACTCCCTATATAACCCCTCCCACTAGTGGGAGTACCTCACTTTTTTTTTTTCGCCAGTGTCTAAGGTGTTGGTCACAAGTAAAGATGTGCTGTGCTGAGCTCCACTGGAGGAATCCTTGCTGGGGCCAGCTATGCAGCCGGATCCATTCAAAGTGTCTTTTTAGGCCGAATTGAATGGTACCCAGGCCTTGTGACGGGAGGAGGTTTCTAACAATTTTTTTTAATTTTCTTCTGAAATGTATCCTTTAAAAAAGTAAATGTTGTCATGCCTAAGAATTACTACTGGGGGCTGTATAGAGCACGTACCTTGTCAGGCTTTCCTCAAACATCACACTGTGTCGCAGAAGCAGCAGGCTTCCCCCCCCCATGAGCAGCTCCGACCTCCGGTAAGATTGAGGGGGGATTTTCTTCCACAAAACGCCCCCCACCTGGACAAAGCTCTCCCCTTCTTCCTACAAGAGGGAAGCCAAAAACGATCGGTGATGCCGCTACACACACACACGGCCGATTTCATCGGATTGGAGGCCCGCACTCGTGCAGGAAAACCCTCTTTTGAAAAGAGAGGGGGGTGCAATGTGATTGAAGGGGCGGGGCTTAGCGCGACGTTGGAGTCCTCCAACATCCAGTGCAGGAGTTTGTTTAAAAGCTCAATTTTTTGCTGGCTGCAGATGTCAGAGGGACACAATAGCAAAAAAGGGGCATACAAGAGGTTGGTGACCTTCACTGACACATTTACTAAAAGCATCAGACTGAGCGTCAATAGCAGCAGCAGTGTCTGGACTATTGCAGTGGATGCGATTTCTTCTGATAGTACCTCTGCTTTTGTGCATCAGGCTAAGGTCAGAAGGGGGGGGGCGTTGAAACGCCCCAAAAAAAGGGCTAAAAGGCTCTCCCTCAACTTCTGCAAAGCCTACTCATCTCTACAATGGCATCCTCCCATGAGAGGGGGTGGCTGGTCAGAGTGAGCATCAGGGCCATGAAATGTTTGCGACTGGTTTCAACCCTTCAACTTCAGCCCCTGTTTATCTTACTAAAAAGGTATTTTTTCCTCAGCCATGATAGGATTGAAAAAATAAAAGGTTAGCGGCTTTAATCGCATCCCAGTGTGGGACAAAATGCGACTGTTTCTCTTCCATTACCCAGGACCCTCAAACTGAGGAACTAGGGGCAGGATAAGATGAATTCCCTCAGGGGACAATGGTGAGGCTGATGACTCCTCTTCTGAGGTGTCAAATGCGGGGGGGGATCCTCTTTCTCAGTCTGTAATATTTAGGGGTGCACCGAATGGGTTTTTTGGTGCCGAAACGGATACCGAAAATGAAAAATACACTAGGCCGAAAACCGAAACCGATACCGAAAATGACTGTTTTCAAAAAATATTTTTATACAGGAGATGGTCAGAGACTGGGGACACGGTACAGGAGGTGGTCAGAGACTGGGGACACGGTACAGGAGGTGGTCAGAGACTGGGGACACGGTACAGGAGGTGGTCAGAGACTGGGGACACGGTACAGGAGGTGGTCAGAGACTGGGGACACGGTACAGGAGGTGGTCAGAGACTGGGGACACAGTACAGGAGGTGGGCAGAGACTGGGGACACGGTACAGGAGGTGGTCAGAGGCTGGGGACACGGTACAGGAGGTGGTCAGAGGCTGGGGACACGGTACAGGAGGTGGTCAGAGGCTGGGGACACGGTACAGGAGGTGGTCAGAGGCTGGGGACACGGTACAGGAGGTGGTCAGAGGCTGGCGACACGGTACAGGAGGTGGTCAGAGGCTGGCGACACGGTACAGGAGGTGGTCAGAGACTGGCGACACGGTACAGGAGGTGGTCAGAGACTGGCGACACGGTACAGGAGGTGGTCAGAGACTGGCGACACGGTACAGGAGGTGGTCAGAGACTGGCGACCTGATAAAAGAGATAAGTGCAGCCAGTGTTGCCCCCAGTGATGCAGCCAGTGTTGCCCCCAGTGATGCAGCCAGTGTTGCCCCCAGTGATGCAGCCAGTGTTGCCCCCAGTGATGCAGCCAGTGTTGCCCCCTGTGATGCAGCCAGTGTTGCCCCCTGTGATGCAGCCAGTGTTGCCCCCTGTGATGCAGCCAGCGTTGCCCCCTGTGATGCAGCCAGCGTTGCCCCCTCCCCACCCCTGGTGCCTCCCATGATGGGGGTGAATAGCGCAGGACTGATGCAGCCAGCGATGTCCCTCTGCAGTGAAGAGAGCCGTTTGGTTGAATAGAGCGCCGGGAACATCACAGCTTTAATTTCAATAGCTGTGTGTTCCCCGTCGTGCGCCGTCACACACAGCCCCTCCCCCTTGTCCAGGCACTTTGATAGACAGATCACTGTCTATCAAAGATCTCTCTTCACTGCAGAGGGACATCGCTGGCTGCATCAGTCCTGCGCTATTCACCCCCATCATGGGAGGCACCAGGGGCGGGGCGGGGGCGGAGTTCTGCCCCAGGCCCCGCACCATTTTCAGCTCAATTATCGGCCGTTTTTTCCTTTCGGCAAATTGCCGAAAAGGGCATTTTCAGCCGATATGTTTCGGCGGCCGAAATTTCGGTGCATCCCTAGTAATATTGATGGTGCAGTTTCTTGCTGAATGGTCTGCTCCACATTTATGTACCCTTAACTGAGTGTTTGGGTTTGCTAAAGCCTCCTCAAGCTGTGAATGCCTTTCCTGTCCATTCATTGCTGGAAAAGCTTTTTGTATCTGAGTGGGATCACCCAGGTAAGCATTTTTTTCCCTCCTAAAAAGTCTTTTCACACTTCATCCTATGGAGGAGAAAATCCACTAAAAGTGGGCTATACCAGCAATTAATACTGCTATATCCTCTGTGAATAAGATTTTGACTTGTCCGGGAGACAATGCTCAAATGCTTAGGGATCCAACAGATAAAAAGTTGGAATTCCTATTACAAAAAAAAAACAAAAAACACTTTATTCTCTGGCAGATTGATTGTCTCAGCCTGCGCTGACAGTAATTGGTTGAAAGACCAGTTTAAACAGGTGTTCAAGGTTATCCTGTTCAGCAAGCCCAGAATCTGTCAAGCTACTAGCAGCTTTGTTTGAAATAGTTGCTATGATAGATTCTATCCTTCAGGCCTTGCGCCCTTTGCTAAGCGCCATGCAAGAAGTTCCTGGCTAGTCTTCCTTTTTATGGGGAAACGGCTATTTGGGGATGATTTGGGTAATGCATCCAAAGAAATTCTAGTGGAAAGTACCCATTTGCCATTTAAGAAAAGGAGTAAAAGTATTTTCATTTTAACAAGCTCCTTCTCCTGTGCCAGGGGCATCAGCCTCCAGGCAGTTACGACTGCCTCTGCCATCAAGTTCAAAAAGGTAATCCTCAGGGTCAACCCCAGGGACAAAAGAGGTCTTGGGGGAGGAAACCTACAAAATACTGAAGCCTCCTTTATAAGGAGGCGCCCCCGCTCACTCGTATAGGGGGAATACTTCTTTAGTTCTCAAGGATCTGGCAGGAAGAGTTTCGAGACAGATGGGGACTTCCTCAATAGCTCCAAGGTACAAACTGGAGTTCCCATTTCCTCGTTTTCTTAGATCAAACATTCTTAAGAATCCAGAGAAAAAGAAGTCTTTCTTTCAAGAATTGGACCATCTTTTGGCAAAAAGTGATCATGGTGGTCCCCATGTAAGAGCAGGGGTTGGGGTTTGGTTCAAACCTTTTTTTTTTTTTCACAGTGCCAAAACCAAATGGACATTCTGGATCTCAAAAATCAAATTCAATTCCTGAATATGACTGCTCTTTTTTTGCAAGGCGTCAATCCAATCGATGTTCTCCTCCTTGCAGGATGGAGACAGTCTGGTGTCAATCGACATCAAAGATGCATACCTCCATATGCCTATTTCCTCGCTTACTACTAATATCTATTTTTCAAGGTAGAAAATCCTTCATTTTCAGTGAGTAGCTTTGCTTTTTGGTCTAGCTACTGCATCTTGAGTGTTTACAAAGGTTCTGGCCCATCCTCTAGCTATATTAAGGGCCCAAGGTATAACGATTATAGTTTATCAAGACAATCTGTTCTTGATAGACCAGTTGATAGCCCACTTAGACCAAAGTATGGTCACCACATTCAACTACCTGGAATACCTAGGTTGGATTCTCAACCTAGAAGAAATCTTCTTTAAAACCGTAAAGAAGGCTAAAATACTTGGGTCTGATCATAGATACACCCAGAAATGGGTATTTTTGCCCCAGGCAAAAAACAGCGCCATAATGGAACTGATTCAGGTGGTCGAAGCAAGATGAATTCTTCTATTCAGCTTTCCATGAGGTTGTTGGAAAAGATGGTGGCTTCGAGGCCATTCCTTATGCTCAGTTTCATTCGAGACTGCTGCAAAACAGTATCCTATTGGCTTGGAACAAAAGGGTTCAAGCCCTAGATTTCCCAATGTGTCTGACTCCAAAGGTGTGCCGGAGCCTCATTTTGTGGTTAATAACTAAAAATCTGCAAGGGGTAAAAGCCTTCAGTTACCTGGGAAGTGGTAACAACAACATATGCCAACCTTTTTTGGGTTGGGGAGCAGTCCTGGAAGAGGCAACGGTCTAAGAGAAGTGGGCCAGATCAAACATGGCCTTGCCAATTAACATTCTAGAAATTCAGGCAGAGCACTTGGTCCTGAGGGCCTGAACGTTCAGTTTATGGAATTGTCCTGCCAGGATTCAATCCGACAATGCCACAGCAATTGCCTATATTAATCACCAAGGGGGCACAAGAAGTTGTGCGACCCAGAGAGCGGTAAATTGTATCTTATCTTGGGCAGAAAACAATGTACTTTGCCTATCGGCAGTCTTCATTCTAGGCATAGAAAATTGGCAGGCGGTCTACTTGAGTCACCAGCAGTTGTTCCCGGGAGAATGGTTCCTTCACCCCGATATCTTCCTGTCAATATGTCAAAGATGGGGGGTCCCAGACTTAGCTCTGTTTGCGTCCTGGTTCAACAAAGAAATTGACAACTTTTTGTCAAGAACAAAGGATCCGATAGTATGCGGAACAGATGCCTTGCTATTCCCGTGGCATCGCTTCTCACTGATTTATGCATTTCCTCCTATTCTTCCTGCGTCCATGACTTCTTTGCAGGATCAAGCAGGAAGGGAAGTCAGATTCTTGTGGCCCCGGAGATCTTGGAATGCAGAGATCTTAAAAATGGCGGTAGGGGACCCATGAAATGGGACATCCCACATAGTAACTACTATGGCTCTGTGTCCCGTGATGTACAATAATAAAAATAGGATTTTTATAACGGCTTACCTGTAAAATATATATTTTTTTAAGTACATCACGGGACACAGAGGCCAGAGGTCCCTCCCTTCTTTCTGGTATACACGTCCTATTGCTTTTCTACAAAAACTGAGGTATTCCCAGTAGTGAGAGGGGTTATATAGGGAGTGGACTTCCTGTGTTAGGGTGTGCCAGTGTCCATCGCCAGAAGGTGGCCTATAACCCACATAGTAACTACTATGGCTCTGTGTCCCGTGGTGTACTTCAAAGAAAAGGATTTTACAGGTAAGCTATTTTTTCGTGTGTATGTATATATGTGTGTGTCTGTCAGATTATGTGTATGTGTGTAGTGTGTGTATATGTATATGTATGTGTATGTATGTATGTATATGTGTGTATATATATATATATATATATATATATATATATATATATATATATATATATATATATATATATATATATATATATATATATATATATATATATATAGACTGCCTAAGAGAGGATTTCCCATTTAGCTTTTGCAAAACTACAAGTCCCATCATGCCTCGGCCTGTGGGAGTTATGCTTGTAACTGTCAGCCTTACAATGCCTTATGGGACTTGTAGATTCCCAACAGCTTGAGGGCTGCCAGTTTGAGACCTCTGCTTTTAGAGTGATTTCTTCAAATTTCCTGTTGTGCTTCCAAGACAGGAAGTGAAATTGTTTTTAAATATGCAATTGAAATATATTTTCCCAATTTGGGGGCAGTGTATATATATATATATATATATATATATATATATATATATATATATATATATATATATATATATATATATATATATATATATATATATATATATATATACACACAATGGCAATCTTTAAGTGGAACTAAGCCCTCCTATTGGTTTCAGCCAAGGATGCTGCCACCTTGGCGTCTGTTTAGCCTTTGTCATGATGCGGCACATGTGATCAATTATGATACCAGCCATTTGATGGTTTGACAGTTTGGTTGAAAGCAAAACCAATGTGACAGTTACAGCATGTGCTGGGAATGTAAGTTTTTTTGAAAGTGTTAAATCAATGGGTTAGTTCAGACTTGTGCAATGCCAGGCATCGCATGTGATTTGCACCGCATTGTTTACACCCATGCGATCTGATTCTGAAAATTGCGCTGCATTTTGCAAACTGATTGCTGGTTGTCGTTAACTTACATACACTCTGCAATCAGTTTGTATAAACAAGTTCCCGATTTGGATGCGGTACGGACTTTAGCGAATTCGCGCCACATCTAATATAAACAGGCCCTAAAGGATGATATGTGTACCCAGTGTCATACAGTGCATCCGTAAAGTATTCACAGCACTTCACTTTTTCCATATTTTATGTTACAGCCTTATACCAAAATTGAATTAATTATTTTCCACAAAATTCTATAAACAATACCCCATAATGACAATAAGAAAGAAGTTTGAAATATTTGCAAATTTATAAAAAAAATAAAAAAATGAAAAACACATTTCTGGATGCACTGTTGTAGACCTTTCCTTTTTATAGTTCTCAAGAATGAGCACGGTCCCATCAAATTACTACTTTTAGTTTGTGCTCTTTCCAGAGGATAATGAAATCCCCTTAATTTTTCATGGAAAATCTGGTTCCACTTTTTGTTTCTGCTCTTACAGCTGTGTATACTACTGGTGGAAACTCCTATGGAAAGCCCTGTGAATTTCCCTTTTTGAATAATGGGACTTGGTACCACGACTGTATCTCTGACACCAATGAAAATCGTGAGTGGTGCTCTACCTCTGGAAATTTTGACACTGGCGGGAAATGGGGATACTGCATGAAACCAGGTGAGATATTTATTTACAAATTGTTAGTTGATCTGGATATGCACTACAGCTTTAATGCATCCCACAAAGCTCCTCTGTCCTGCAGCACAGCCAGGTGCCAAAGCCCAGAAGTTTGCCTCCGCTTCACACTGAACACCAAACTATAACAGAACTGGGTGCACACCGATGATGTTATTCATTTAATTGGCAAGCAGTGCACACAGGACACCTCCTGCTTGAGGCCATACACCTAAATTTTGTCTTTTATCACGGCACATAAACCATCACAAATTATACCAAATACAAAATTATAAAATTATAATGTCTCATATAGTACATAATCCATATAGTGCAGCTTTAAAGTGATTCTAAAGCCTAAACGTTTTTTACCTTAATGCATTCCTTGCATTAAGGTAAAAAAAATGTTTAGGTATCAGCATCCCCCCTTTTTTATTTTTTACTTTTTTATTTATTAAAATAACAAGCATGTTATACTTATCTGCTCTGTGCAGTGCTTTTACACAGAGCAGCCCAGATCCTCCTCTTTTCGGGTCCCTGTCTGGAGCTCCTGGCCCCTCCATCCTGTCGAGTGCCCCCACAGCAAGCAGACTCTTATGGGGGCACCCGAACCGGGCTGCAGCTCTGCATGTCCATTCAGACACGGAGCTGTGGTTCAGCCCCGCCACCTCTCTCTCCTGCTTGGCTAACTGAGTTTGACAGCAGCGGGAGCCAATGTTGCCTCTGCTGTGTCTCAGCCACTAAGGAGATGGAGTCCCAGATGGCTGATTCACTTGTGAACATCGCTAGATGGAGACACTGAAGGCTTTTTAATCTTATTGCATTAAGATAAAAAAAACCTTCTGCCTTTTACATCCACTTTACATAGAAGATAGAAAAAAGACATTTTTGATTGAAAAAAGGGGGACAAAACAACAATGTTCCCCATAAGTAGAGGTGGGAGCTTACGTTAAGATCAAGTAGTAAACACTGAGAATAAAAGCCTGATTGTGATCAACCAAACCTCAAATGTATATCAAAAAAGGATTGATTCAACTCATTAAAGTCATTGGAAAAAGTTTATTGGTTACAAAAAACATACATATATAAAACATAGGTACCATATCTCACAATCTCACTCATACTATTAAAAAAAATCTACCTCACTCACAGTCTGGCTGTGTAAGCCAATGACCATATATAAATATTATCCAACAATTGAATTTTACAGCTTTTAGTGATTGTGTGACCAAAAGATCCCAGAGGATCAAAAGAACAATAGATGCTATAGTTCATAGGTGGAGTAATCACATAATATTAGTAATCACGTTGGATAGATCTGCCGTGTAATATTAAAGAAGCTAGAATGGTAAAATCCCAAGCTTAGGTGGTGTTAGATGGAATTGACTCTGTTATAAAAGCTGGCATGGGCAAATTGTATATACAGTTGCAGTGGTCTAGAGGGAGCTCCTAGTCTAAGCCAATGTAGAAAGTGAACCAACTGGTTTTGCTGGAGAAATAAATATTCATACTTGCATGATTGCATTCTGCTGCCAAAGAAAGTCTATATATATTATGACGGCCCCCCCCTCGCACTGTAAATAAGAGTAGCACCGTATTCAAAGTTCCATTGATGGAAGTTCAACTTGAATACCCACAATGATCTAGTAGACAGCCTGTATAGGCTATACAATAGAAACGTAGTCAATACTTCAACACCCTTAATGGATTCAAGTATATGTGATACTTGTCAAGTCCAGATTTTCAAAGCGGTCTCTATATTGGATCCATTAATGAATTGTCCATTCTTTAAAGCATCCTGTTCGAAGTAGGTCACTGTGTGGTCATAGATGAGGAGGTGGAATAATGGTCAGACCTTCACCATAAATGGCTTCTGAAGCAGCTGACATAGGTCTAGCGAAACTGGTCAGGCTATGGTTGAGTGCCATTATTCCACCTATATGGATTATGCACTATATGGGACATTTTATAATTTAGCATTTGGTATAATTTGCAATGGTTTAAACCCTGTGATTAAGGACGAAAAAACACAGGTGTTATGCCGGCCATACACGGTTCGAATTTCGAAAGACTTTTCTTTCGAAAATCGTATCTAAGAATTTTCGTATGAATTTCGCACCATTAGTGGGCTGCAGCAACAGCCGATTTTCGTGCGGAAATAAAATTTGAGGAATCGGACATGTTGGAAATTTTTAAAAAAACGAACGATTTTCTAATCAATGATGGGAGAATCGTGCGAGAAACGTAATAAGAAAAGAAAATGTACGGAGATAAACGAAAATTTACGGAGAGAAAAGAAGATTCCCAGCCAAGAAAATTCTTTTCTGTAGCAACATGAGGTGAAATTGAAGGCTTGGTCGGCCGAATTTCGAAAATCAATGGTGGCATCATCGGATCACAAAAAAAACGAATTTTCTGATTTTGAAAAGAAAATTCGTTCGAAATTCGACCGTGTATGGCCTGCATTAGTCACAGCAGCTGATATTCTTGGTTATTGTGTGTATATATTATTCATAACCCCTAAATTGTTTCACCCCTTATAGTGCCTAATTGTAGAGATTATTTGATTAGAAAGATTTTCCTGAAAAGATGTGTAGGGGAGGCCTGGGTAGGACTGCATCTATAAACCCAAACGCAACTTGATCCACTTTGATTAATAATAAAAATCCACCCTAAATTTTTTTAGCACTTTTATCACAGCCATTTTGGGCTAGATGAGAATATGTCAAAGGAGAACAGAACCTATATATGTGCTTGTGTTTTTTTTGTTTGTTTTCTTTGGGGGGGGGGTTTAGCAAGAAGAATGGTTTGCCTGCCAGATTTCCACAACCCCTGTGAGATCTGTCCATTGTTGAAGGGATCAATAGGCACGGTTTCCAGAGAGTGCAAAACAAATCGTACATTTCAATCCACTTGAACACACACAACTACTTGATATATGCTGGAGGCTGCAGTTAACCGAAAGCAATAATAAACCCAAAACCAAAAAGATAAACTATTGCAGTTTACCAATCCTTTTACATGTGGTGGCTGAATTTAGTTTTTTTTTTTTTTTATGTTTTTTCTTGTTTTTACCTCGTGGTTTAGCCAGTAACATACCACTTGTATAGTGTGTCTCCTCTCTGGATAAAGGAGCACAGGGGAATCTTCATACTGCAACATTGTCCATCTGGGGGAGGGGAGTGTTAAATGTACTAGCAGATTTAAATACATAAAAAAATTGAATGAGTTGGAGACAACTCAATCAAAGAAAAGGTGAATTTTATGGGCACAACATGAGACCGTGTATTAAAAAAAATCATATAAAGCTTTATTACAAATATGCTAGTTTAAAATGACATAAAACGGACCAAAACACCTAACTGACTGACAGGCTCAACAAGTATCCAATACAATAGGCATTGAAATATGGATACAAGTAGAATCCATATAGACAAACATACTGTAATAGTGTATTAGTGAGTAGATTCCCTAAGTTTTCCATGCGTTCTTGTCAATGTGTTTCCCAAATTGCTTTTTGAGGACACTTATTGGGTAGGTGCTGATGAGCCAAAAGGACAGGTGTAGGGAACACCACAAAGGGAGTCGATTTGAGATAAGATGGGTTCCTGCCCAACTATCAAACAAGAACAAATGATTTCTCTGACACTTGATTGGAAAAAGGAGTTCCACCTCTGCTGTAACCGTGATTAATGGCAGTTCTCAAATCCAAGAATCGGGTAGATTCAAGTGAAAGGATTGCAGTAGATATGAGAAGAGGACCATAGATCGGGACATCACCATCAATGTCAATAATAATAATTAATATTATCAATTCCCTAAGGGGGGAGATAGAAGACCCAGATGTCACCAGCAGGGACACCCTTGGTCATACCCATTTGTCTTGGATATCAGACTCCTATATTCCATCTGGGAAGTGGTCTGATTGTGGCTATACCTTTCCAGTCCACCCTAAACAGGAGGAAGTGCTGGATACAGATACTAAAGGCTTCAGCCAACATATTTAGCTGAAAACTGGAGGTACGCCTGGGTGGACACATCCAGCTGACATCTGGGTCTTTTATCCCCCCTTAAGGAATTGATAATATTAATCATTATTGACCTTGATTGTGATGTCCCAATGTATAGTCCTGTTCTCATATCTACTGACTCCATTATATCCATATTTCCATGCCTATTGTATTGGGTACTTGTTGAGCCTGCCAGTCAGCTATGTAATTTTTAACTGGCATATTTGTAATAAAGATTTATGTTTTTATTTTATTTTTTTTAAATACACTGTCTCATGTTGTGCCCATAAAATCCGCCTTTTCTTTGATTGAGTTGTCTTCAACTCATTAAATCTTTTTCAGTCTTTTTCTATAAGATTGGATGTTGGTACAGTGGGGGTCCCTTTCTATACAGATTTAAATACACTTACAAACTGAAGCAAAACACCAGCTCACACTTTATAAGCAGCTACAGCCAACTGTATTTTTCCTTTTGGAACAAAAAGTTTTTACATGAAAGCTGATCATTCTAAGCACCCCTGTCAGCGTTGAATGGTTTGTCTCAGCCCTGTAAACTAATACATCTGGAAGAGAGCTTTTTCTTTGAAAAACTGACTTACTGGCTGGATCACCAGACGAAGGAAAAGAGACCAATTCAGCCATTGCATTAAAGCATATAATGATAGTATAATGTTTTCTATTCGTTTCAATACCGCTTTAATGTGTATAACACGATGGCTGGGAGAAGTCTGCTAGTCTTTTTTGTGGCAGTCTGGTGGATTTTAGTTGAGTGTGCATAGTAACGGTGGATAGCGCCGAAAAACAATGACAAAACTTTCCATACCAACTTAGAGTAAGAGAAACTTTGCCTATATAATCACACTCCTCACATTAAGTCGCACCCATGTATTTACCACTGTGAGTAAGGCCTCATGCGTACTGGACTGTCTAAAAAAAAAAGCCAGTAACATTGGCTGTAGAATGAGTGTTTCAGCGTTTTTACACTAGCGTTTTTAGCTTTTTTATTTATTTATTTTTTATTTAAAGTTTTTTTGAAAACCTATACTCCCATACAAGCTTATAGTTTAAAAAATACTGAACAGCCATGTTTTTTGCATTTTTTTTTTTTTTGAGTTTTTCAGCTTTCATCAGAGTTAGAGCGTTTTTACAGCTGAAAAACTCCTCTTAAAACCCACTAATTCTGGGTTTTTTCCAGCCAGGAAACGTCCCTGCCAAAAACTTTTGATAACAGCCTATGTGTGCATGGACACATAGGATAACATGCTGGGGAGTTTACTGGCTGCAGAAAAAAGTCTGATGCCACAAACCGCAGCTGTAAAAACGTCCAGTGTGCATGAGGCCTAATGCTTGAAGACCGGTTCTTTTTAGATTTGTCAATTCACTTCTTTTTCAATAGGAGTCTTTCCTTGCAATGCATTTGGTGAAATGTTAACAAGAAATTGTATGCATTTGGAATTGCCTAATGAGTGATCCATCTGTCTTACCATCACAAGTCCTGATTTATGATACCAAGCCTTGCCATGAATTCTGCTGTATGATCTTTAAAATGTTGCTTTTCTTTTTATGTTTAAGTGCGTGATTGTAATCATACTTGGACAGAGAACTCCACACTGCAGCAATGCTATCAGTTCAATGTCCAGTCTAGCCTCAGGTGGAAGGAGGCCTATGTGTCTTGTAAAAGCCAGGGGGCAGATCTACTCAGCATAACCAGTGAAGAAGAGCTGAACTTTATCACAGGTAAGAACAGTTCACATTTGAAAATGAATGAAATGATGTCAAATTTAAAGATGAGCACCATGCAAAAATGATCTGCCGTAATAAAAAAATAAAAAATTGTATGTGTGTGTAGATAAAATATATATATATATATTTATTTATTTTATTTTTATTTTTCTATTAGTTAGTGGCACTCAACCGTCTGATGGGTGACTATAGAATAAAAACAACTTTATAGTTTCTGCTTCCCTAGTCGCTGTCCTCTCTTAGCCAGTGGGTGAGCAGAAACACACTGATGAAATCATTCATCTGCCCTCCTTTACTGTGTTCATGTATCATTTTATATCAAATTTGTTTTTGATGAATACTTTTATTCATTTTAAATTACATTTACTTTTTTTTTTCATATATCTGCCTGGAGCTTCGCTTTACTACATTAGCATAATATATTTATATAATCAAACACACATGTAGGAGCTATTTTATCCACCATTTTGTGTCCATGTAGTCTGGAGGATTAGGCTGGCCATAGACAGTTAGAATCACTGCCAGTTCAGCAAGAATCAATCAACTTGGTTAGAACTAGCCTCTCAGATTCACTTGCAATTATCGCTAGCGGCTGCTATAGCTACTAGCAATAATCGCTGTCTTCTGGCGGCGACAGATTAAAGGGGTTGTAAACCCTCATGGTTTTTCACCATAATGCATTCTATGCTGCAACCCCCCAGCCCCTCTGTTTTACTTACCAGGATGCTGTTATCCTCTGTCCGGGAACGAGTACACCATCTGTAGCTGGTGTCTCGATTGGATAGATTTATAGCAGCGCAGCCATTGGCTTACGCTGCCATCAATGAAATCGCGTTCTGTGTGAATGGATACAGATTCAGGACCCGGGAGCACGTCTACACGGGTGTCCACCAAGGCGAGTGCTTCTCCAACGTGGACACTCAATGCGGAGAGGAGCCACAAGCGCCGACATGGGACCCCAGAAGAGGAGGTTGGGGGCTGCTCTGTGCAAAACTAACTGCACAGTGGAGGTAAGTATGACATGTTTGTTAGTTTTAAAAAAAGAAAAAAAAAATGGGTTTGCAACCCCTTTTAACATTGTTCAGATTAGTAGCAGTAGGCTGGGAATAATTGACATACACTGTGGAAATGAATTTGATGGAAAAAAAATGTGTGTGTATGTATAGATATAGTGTTTACAGTATGTACACTTTCAAAAAGGAAAACAATTTAAAGCGACACTTCACCCAAAAGGGAAAGTTCCGCTTGTTTGCATCCTCCCCCTGGTTTTAGGTGTACCCGCTCCTACTTCTGATCAGATGCACCGCGTCGATCTGAGCCAAAGACTCGGCCCCCCTCCTTCACCTGCAGTCTTCTTTGACACATCACAGGTCCCAGAAAACTACAGAACCATTCACTAAGCGCAGCTCGCTTGTGCGTAGCAGGGAACTGGCTGGGAAGCCACAAGGCTTCACTTCCTATATTCCTTACTTAAAGCGGAACTTCAGTCATTTTTTTCATCTTTCCATCTGTTAAATTTTCTGCCCTTGTTTTATCTTTGGATAGTAAAACATTTTTTTTTCTGCCAGTATACAGCCTACTTCCTATTTCTTGTCCAGTGAAAAGCCTAGGCTTATCATGGCATGCAAAGCGTCCTCGCACACTCTCGTGAGAGTTTGCCAGGAAGGGAGGGGGGGGGGGGATAAGTCATAAGAGGGCCAATGAGAGCTGCAGAGCTGGAGGTGTGCCTCAGCTGCCCACAGTTAATATGGTTGCAGCCAGACTCAGTGGAGGGAGATTTCTGCAGCATATTTGGCAAGTACAGAATCACAGTATATATCAAATAAGGTGGTGTTTTTATTACAAATTATGTGAGCAGACTGCAGTTCCTCTTTAAAGAGGAGGTCCGCCTAAAAAAAAAATATATATATTTAAAAGCAAGCAGCTACAAATACTGCAGCTGCTGACTTTTAATGAATGGACTCTTGCCTGTCCCAGGGTCCAGCGATCTTGGCATACTATGCTGTTCAATCGCTCGGCTCTCGGCAGCTACCGCCGCCATCCTCGGTGAGGGTATCAGGAAGTGAAGCGTTGCGGCTTCACGTCCCAGTTCCCTACCGAACGTGCCCGAGTCACGTTGCATGTCCTAACTGGTCCCCGCTATCTCCTGGGACCTGTGTGTTTCCCAGAAGACAGCGGGGGAGGGGCGTGACTCCCGCAAGAGTCTATTCCCAGAAGTGGGTGCAAATACCTGTATTGTACAGGTATCTGCACCCCCTCCCCCGAAAGGTGCCAAAAGTAACACCGGAAGGGGGGAGGGTTCCCGAAAAGCTGAGGTTCCATTTTTGCCGGCACATGCACCTAAAGCCGATTGAAGAATCAGCTCAGGTGAGAACATCGCTGGATCCCTGGACAGGTAAGAGCCCTCATTAAAAGTCAACAGTATTTGTAGCTGCTGAGTTTTAATTTTTTGTGGATGGGGGGAAGCCTGGCGCTCCTCTTCAATGGAAATCAGGACTACAAGACCGGTTTCAACATTAGTAAAGATTTATGAAAATCCTTTACCACTTGCCTGGTAACTAGTAGCAATATTGGTGAGTTTAAACCTCTTCCACTGTATGTAATCTGATGGTGCTCTTCCCACCCCTCCCTGTCCCCTCCAAGGCAGCTAAAATGTAAGTATTGGCGTATAACACGCACACGTGGTTTGCACCCGATTTTCAGGGTGAAAATGTGCGTGTTATACACCAATAAATACAGTATATCGGTGAGTGTTAACTTGTGATCTGACTGACTTTTCCTGTTCATCAGCTATCCTTATTGTATCTTAAGTGTGCCCAAGACCATTCCCTTTCTACCAATGTGGCCCAGAAGGTTGGACAGCCCTGCTTTTATATCCTCAAGTTATCACCGAGACGATTGAATATTTTGCCTAGATGGTAAAATAGGACAGCGTAGTGCGTTTTTATAGGTTGTTTGTTTTTCATCATAGCAACATAGTTCCATAAACATTAGAGAAGACCTTGTTCTGCTCTTGTTTACATTGTTTTCTATTTAGGAGGGGATCCTCAAACTTTCTAAACAATGGGCCAGTTCACGGTCCCTCAGACTTTAACCATTTCAGCCCCAGAAAATTATATAACCATCCCTCCCCCCCCTTCCTGACCAGAGCACTTTTGCGATATGGCACTGCGTTGCTTTAACTGACAATTGCGCGGCCGTGTGACGTTACACCAAAACAAAATTTACGTCCTTTTTTTCTAACAAATAGAGCTTTCATTTGATGGCATTTGATCACTATATGGAATATATCGCTCTAAACAAAAAAAGACCGTCAATATTGGAAAAAAAGCTATTTTTTTAACGTTTTGCTATAATAAACATCCCCAAAAAAATATATATATAAAAAGAACAAATTTTCCTCACTTTAGGCCAATATGTATTCTTCTACATATTTTTGGTTAAAAAAAAAAAATCACATAATAAGTGTATATTGACTGATTTGCGCAAAAGTTATAGTGTCTACAATTTAGGGGATAGATTTATAGCATTTTATTATAATTTTTTTTATTAGTAATGGCAGCGATTGGCAATTTTTATCATGACTGTGACATTATGGTGGATGCATTGGACACTTTTTTGACACAATTTTGGGACCATTGGCATTTATACAGCGATCAGTGCTATAAAAATGCACTGATTACTGTAAAAAATTCACTGGCAGGGAAGGGGTTATCCACTAGGGGGCGATCAAGGGGTTAATTGTGTTCCCTCTCTGTGTTCTAACTGAAGGGGGGAGGAGACTGTCTAGGGGAGATGACAGATCGCTGTTCATACTTTGTCAGTCTATTCTCCCCTCAGAGAACCGGAAACTGTGTGTTTAAACACACAGATCATGGTTCTCGGTGTATCACCAGCGAATGTCATTTATACAGCGATCGGTGCTATAAAAATGCACTGATTACTTTGTAAATGACACTGGCAGGGAAGGGGTTAAGCACTAGGGTGCAAACAAGGGGTTAAGTGTGTCCTAGGGAGTGATTCTATGGGGGGGGAGGGTGGGCTACAACTCGCATGACAGCGATCACTGCTCCCGAAGAGCAGTAGATCTCTTTCATTTCACTAGGCAGAATGGGGAAATTCCTTGTTTACATAAGCATCTCCCCATTCTGCCGCTCCGTGACACGATCGCGGGACACCAGCGGACATAGAGTCCGCTGGTCCCATGGGCACGGTCACGCTGTACGTGGTGGACGCATGCCCACTAGCCCCGCAGATTAAAGGGGATGTAGGCCGCGTACACACGCGGGGACTGTTCGCTCAACTTTGTCCGTCAAACAGTTTCAGCGGACAGTCCGCTCAAAATTAGCATGGACGGACTTGCCCACACACGACGAACGAACAGTCCGCTGAAACCGTGCGCGATGACGTGAACGGCACGTACGACGGGACGAAAAATACGACGTCCTATACACTGCAATGCAAACTTCGGCGTGTAAATCCTTTCTGAGCATGCGCGGAACTTAGTTTGACGAACAAGCCTACACACGAGGGGACTGTTCGCTGAAACAGAGTTTCAGCGGACAGTTTTTCGGAATTTCCGAAAAACTTTGTTCAGCAGACTGTCCGCTGAAACTGTCCGCTGAAAGCCCACACACGAGCGGACTGTCCGCCGAAACACTGTTCAGCGGACAAAGTTGAGCGAACAGTCCCCGCGTGTGTACGCGGCCGTACAGGTGCGCCCATTTGCCCATTGCTGCCATTGTGCCGACATACATCGGCATGCGGCAGTTGGCAAGTGGTTAAGGGGGCCAGACTATGGCTAATGGGTTTAGAAAATTCCCCAGAGTCAATGGTAATTAGGAGAGAACAATGCCCCTGACTTAGTGGCCATTAAAAAAAAAAAAAAAAATTCCCTAGTGCCTAGGGTCCCTAGGAGGAGGAATAATTGCCCCTTTGGTGGTGTCGGTGTGAAAAATAATGCTACATTGTTTGCATTAGAGAGGAAGGAATAATGCCCTATCAACAGTGTGAGAGGAGGAGAAATTCTGCCCAGCGTTGGGCTGGGTTCACATACGCTGTGGCCGTGACTCGCAGCATGGGGTCCAGTGCGTCCCTGTTCACCAATTTAGCTAGCTACCTGATCACAAAAAAGAATGGATTTTCCCATCCATAAAGTCGAGATGGATGGGGGAATTCATATTTTGACAGCAGGACTCCTCCACTGTCAGAATGCAGTGATCAGCGCTGCAGCTCATCGAACAAGACATTTCCAACATTCTTGTTTGAGATAAGCTGATCATGAGATATACTTCTCTCTCTAGCGGGAACGGTCATGGATGGAAATTTGTCCAGTCCCTGTTTTCATCTATAACATGGCCTTATTCACGTTTTACATTTAGGCCTCATATGCACACGTTTTTTTCCAACTGTCCTAGACTCCTTTCCTCCTGCCGGCAGAAAAAAACCCAATTGATTTGTAAATGCCTGAAATGTTTTCAGGCGCATTAAGCTCTTGGGCGTTAAATCATTTAGTTGGCCAGAATATTCTTTTATTCGGGCCATTGGGATTAATTTATGCTCAAGCACTGAATGTGCCTAAACACTTTACATGAGTTTACAATCGTCGTCTTTTTTGTTTTTTCTCTCCCAAAACTCTGCTGCTGCTGGATATACTGGTTGTGGGTTTTTTTCTGCCTCTGAACTCCTTTAGGCTGGATTCACACTGATGTGCCGCATCCAATTTGTATGACAGGAGATTGTCCTTGGCTCTCAATAGAGCCGATTCACACCACACCACCGCGGTCCTTGCAGAAGGGTCCTGTGGATCTTTGGCTCTGTTTCAGGTGTGAATTTAGGCACACATTCGGACCTGATTCACACCTGAATCTGTGAGCAGCGACCCAGTGGACCCCCTGCTGTGACCCGCAGCTGTATCAGTGTGAACCCAGGCTTAAACTCCTATGTGTGTATGGACACATGGGCTAACATGCAGGGGCATTTAGAGAAAAAAAAAAAAACACCAACTGGCTCTAGGAGCAGCAGAAAGTGTCCATTGTGCATGAGGGTTTGCAGTGCCATTGATTTCAATCACACATTTCCCATATAGTTGTTTTGTTTTTTTTTATGTTCCAAATAAAAGTACATGTATGTGAATTGTATCAATTGAACGGTAGAGTTCGTTCTTGTTTCTTCCTTCTTTCTTTTTCTTGTATTTTATGCAATGTGCAGCTAGGCATACATACAGTCTTTTTCTCTTCTCCTTTTTTTTTTTCGATCCTAATTTTGTATTTGTTACAGACCTTAGCCATGAGCTGGGGACTTTTGAATGACTCACATTTGTTTTATGGCTAATTAGATGCATGTGGTCAGTTCTCTAGAAAACTGGTGCTTCAGGAATAGATAAGAAGAAGTGAAAAAAAATTGTAAGAGTTATCCACCCAACGCCACAAACATTTTCCAGTGTTTTGAGGGGGCAGGGCTTGCCACAATTTACACATTTTGGTCATGATAAAACAAAAAAGTAACGTATATCCTAATAGATGCAAGTAACATCTAAAACGCAGAATGTAGTTAAGTAACTTGAGCAAGCCCCCACCCCCACCATTCTTTTTTTTATTTGTTTCATTTTAAGTAAGCTGTGGATTTTTTTTATTTTTTGAGTGTAGTATCCTCACGTGGTTCTCGTATGTAGTATATATTTCCCAGCTACCCATGTCCCTCCTAGTCTCCAGTATTTTAAAGTTCTTAAATTCAAGGAAGGCATAATGCAGTTTCTATTGTCTCCTGCATCCTGAGCAGTTACCTTAAACCATGCTAGTCTTGTTGGGTTTTTCTTTGTGTAGTTTGCAGTAATCTCTGTAGACATCACCATTTCAAACTTCCTCTATATGAAATAAGAGTGTGTAGTCGCTGTGAACCAGCTGGCTGGAAGTTCCAAACATAAAAGATGTCATCAAAAATTCCCACTTATGGAAATTTTTAAACCTGTGAATATACCGGGTTGGACCACCTTTTGCCTTCAGAACTGCCTTCTTCATGGCATAGATTCAACAAAGATTTTCATCCATATTGACATGATAGCATCACACAGTTCCTGCAGATTTGTCGGCTGCACATCCATGATACAAATGTCCTGTTCCACCACATCCCAAAGGTGCTCTATTGGATTTAGATCTGGTGGCCATGAAGGCCATTGGAGTACAGGGACCTCATGACTGCCGAGAAGCTTAGGTGCAGTTTGCATACCAATATATATACCAATACCTTGCCGCCCCCCCCCCCCCCCCCCCCCAAGAAAAAGACACCAGACTGATTTAACCTGGAATTAGGGCAAAGCCATAGCTTTATTGAACTTACCAACTTTAACAATATTCAAAATGCTATATAACCATATCGGGTACAGTCTGAAATGTAGTCTTAATAGTCAATGACGTTTTACCCAGTTTAATGTGTAGCAAGTGGGAATTGAGAGTGGTTGCTAACTTTTTGGGGCCTTGCGACTTTAACACTCGTACTACTGGGTATTCAGAGATGGTGCCGAAATTGTCCCTTTTAAAGCAATGGTGAAGTGGTATGATGCTAAGGAAGAAACAGCAGCATCAATTGTATCTCTCTTATAATTGCAAGATTGAGTACATTAGGTTCAGTCCCAGTAAATGTCTGAAAAAGTTGAAATTGCATGTGATTTCTATAGTGTGGTATCCGTATCTACAGATTTACACTGATGCCTGTGACCATACCAAAATCCTTCTTCACAGAACCAAACTCTAATTTCTCATTCATCAACAACCATCAGGTGAAAATAAATAAATAAATCAAATGCAAAAATAAATGGACCGTCCTGGCACAAGTATAACTTAAAGTGGTTCTGCACCTTTAAAAAAAAAAGATTAAAAGCCAGCAGCTACAAATATTTTAATAAATTCACACTTACCTGTCCCAGGGTCCAGCGATGTCGGCGGCAGATGACGAGCGATCGCTCGTCTCTCTGCTGCCTCCGCCGCCATCCTCGGTCAGGGAATCGGGAAGTGAAGCATTGCGGCTTCACTGCCCGGTTCCCTACTGCGCATGTGCGAGTCTCGCTGCGCGTCTCTGCTGGTCCCCGCTGTGTCCTGGGAACTGTGTGTTTCCCAGAACACAACGGGGGGGGGGGCCTCTGCAGTGGTCTGCGGGGGTCTTGTCCCGGAAGTGGGTGCAGATACCTGGATTATCCAGGTAACTGCACCCCCCTCCCCCCTGAAAGGTGCCAATTGTGGTACCAGAGGGGGGGAGGGATCAGATGAGCGGAACTTCCACTTCATGGTGGAGAACTGCTTTAAGATTGTATCTGTATAGTAAAGGCTAGTACAGGCAGTGCATGTGTTTGTTTTTGCATTTGATTTTTTTTTTTTTTCACCTGATGGTTGTTGGTGAATGAGAAATGAGAGTTTGGTTCTGTGAAGAAGGATTTTGGTACATTTGGCAAGAGGATCATTGTAATTAAGTTAAAGAGTAACTCCACTCATTCCCCTTTGGGTGACTAATGTACATTGCAAAGTCTTTCTTTTCTTACATCAGGGGACACAGAGCCATAGTAATAACTAGATGGGTTATATCGGCATATCAGGTGCTGGACACTGGCACGCCCCTTAAGGCGTGTACTTCCCCCATATAACCCCTCCCATTACTGGGAGTCCTCAGTTTTTTTCCGGCAGTGTCTAAGGTGTTGGGCACGTGTAAGGATGTGTTGTGCTGAGCTCCACGGACAGTAA
This sequence comes from Lithobates pipiens, assembly GCF_037356315.1. Classification (NCBI taxonomy): domain Eukaryota; kingdom Metazoa; phylum Chordata; class Amphibia; order Anura; family Ranidae; genus Lithobates; species Lithobates pipiens. The sequence continues at coordinate 55,593,275 of NW_027507784.1, forward strand.
TCCTTTGATGCGAACCAGCCATCCTGACCGGATCTGTTCTGATGTCTCTGTAATGGACTAAATTAACGGTACCCGGGCCTCATCGTCCGAAGACACGAGGTGTTGCTTGCGAATGCTTTTAAGCTGGGCCCTGGGATCCAGTACTTTTTTGGTAGTAAGACCAAAAGAAGTTTACTGGCAGGGTCTTCTTGCAGGTCCAGGATTACCTGAGTGTACCCCTGTTCCTGAAGGTTTCCTTTTCAAGGTCTCGGAGCCTACCGTGAAGGGCGAAGATTGGGCTTTTTATCTCTGATAGAGACCTGCGGCGGAAAGGTAGGGGAGATTTTCTGCAAGAAATCTCTCCTTCCATGTATTTGTTGTCATATCATGTCTGTGTCCCCACTGGAGGCTGTATTGAGCACTCACCATTCTGATGCTGGAAACAGCAGAACCTTTCACTCTCCTCTCCGTTCAAGCCAGCTCAGACCCTCAGGTATGAAGTGGGGTCTGATCACTCCCTGGGCCCCTAAAGTGGCTGTTTTTGTTCCTTTGGATGCCAGCCCGCTGCCTCTTTTTTTTCCTAAATAAATAAAGTTTTAGTTTTTGGGCAAATCGCGGCCGTTTTACCCCCCCCCCCCCCCTGCCGCCGGCCGCAATGTTGCCAGCACTCATACACTTCCCTAGTTGGAACGGGGGCTGTTTTCGCACGGGGGGTGTAGCTAAACTGCGGCAGACACCGGCCACACGTGGAGGAAGTATTTTAAGCTATACAGGAAAAGCTGAAGTCTGGCAGTGGAGGGACAGAGCAGAGTGGTTGCTGGCAGGTTTGGTGACACAGGCATCTTCCTTTTGATTGACAACATTGTATTGTATAGCTAGGATTAATAGCAGTTATTGTACTGTACTATAGCCTAGCAAGTGAAACATTCTTTTTCTGGTATTGCCTCTGCTTTGTACTGTAAGCTATGAGTGACAAAGGGACCAGGAACTCCTCTAAGGGTTATAAGGGGTTAATGGTATACAACAAACTAAAAACCCTCCCAAAAGAATGTCTGTCTTCCTCCCTGGGAGGTAAAAAGAAAAATACGGCCAGTCAGATGAAGCTGTCAAGGGTAGAACACTTCTGTCCCTGCATTTCATACAAACAGGTTTTTCTCCTACCATTTAAAAAATTATTGCTATGATGTCTCTCCATAATAGGACTAAACACAGCAGATTCCCATCTAGTCCCCTGGGCCCTTTTGTTGAGGTGCAGGAGGCTGGGATCAGGTAGATCTTCGCAAATATTGGAAGATACTTTTTTTCCATCATCAGGGGATCCTAACAGGGAGGGAGTAGCCTCACAAGTCAGGTGTTAGTCTACTCCCTAACTTAACCCTTTTGTTGCCTGCCACAGGCTCTTGAGGCATCTACCTCTAATAGGGTTCAACTTATCAGGAAGGAAAATTCCTTCATTTTGGCTGCAGGAGATTTTTAGGGGAAATGGTGGCCTCCTTCAAGGCCGTCCCTTACACGCAGTTTTATTCAAAGACTGCTTCAAGACACCATCCTGTTGGTCTGGAATCAAGAGGATTCAGGGCTTGTTTGTTTCCAATGCGCTTGGCTCCTGACATAGGTTTTTTAGATTGCCTTTGGGCACAGCATACACTGCAGGCTGCAGTATGAGTCCTCTGGCCTCCTGTTTCCTTGATTCTGTCCCCCCCCCCCCCTTCAGTTGCCATTGCTATGGAACATCCCATATAGTTATTACTATGGCTCTGTGTCCCCTGATGTAAGAAAAGAAAATAGGATTTTTAAAACAGCTTACCTGTAAAATCATTTTCTTTGATGTACATCAGGGGACACAGAGGTCCCTCCCTTCTTCTTATACACTTTGATTGCTTGGCTACAAAACTGAGGACTCCCAGTAATGGGAGGGGTTATATGGGGGAAGTTCACGCCTTAAGGGGCGTGCCAGTGTCCGCAACCTGATATGTAGATATTACCCACATAGTTATTACTATGACGCTGTGTCCCCTGATGTACATCTAAGAAAAGGATTTTACAGGTAGGCTGTTTTAAAAATCCTATTTTTGGGACTATATACATGTCTGATATAAATAAACTTTTTTTTCTAGTCGATCCAGTGAATTGAAGTAATTTTTTGAAATTTATTGAGATTTTCTGTTCATTCAGGAGTTGGTTGAGCAAAATCAGGTTTGCATTTCTCAGATATTGCATTGTGTTTCTTTGCCAATAGCTCCCATCCTTTTAAATTATATAAGATCCTAATCTATGAGTTTTTGAATCTTAAATTTTTCTTCATTTGACTTATGATAGGGGCAATATCTTGAGGTTTCATTTCTTGAGTGTTTTGTACTCTTTTAGGACTCCACACCAAAGCCACAATAAAACCAATTGACTGAGCCATACTTGTTCTACATTCAACATGGATCTTAAAGAGTAACTCCTAAAACATTCACCTCTGGGTGATCCGTGTAAATTTGCAGAGATTTTAACAAACTTTGTTATAGATTTCTTCCTTTTTGTTCAAGAAAATCTTCAATAGCTTGAATGACCAATGATGAGGAATGGCCTGAGATATAATAAATCGCTGGTATACAGGCCTAATTCATTCTGTTATTTGCCCAAAGGTAACGCCTCTAAAGTGGGGAAATAAGGCCATTAACTAGTATATTAGACTTTGGGTGGGCCTACAAAATGGCAATCTGTTTTTTTTTTTTTTAAACATTGGGCCAGAGCATTCCAAATGCAAATAAAGGGCCTTTCAATAGAGGCAAAAGCCTTGCTAGTTAACTTTTAAATATGTAATTAAAAGGGTAATACTATGGGCAAAGTGTGATTGTCGGCATTTGATTTTAATGTAGTTTAATTATTATTCACAGTGCACTAGATCATGGCAATACCCTGATTTGTAAAATCTCCAGTTTGAAGATAATTCCCATTTCTCCATGTAATTTAACTCCTTGCAATTGGTAATATCATTTGTCTGCCCTCTTAAAGTGAGCCCTCTTGCCAAGGTCCAAATTACTGCACTGTTCCTGAGCACTTTTTAGGTTGCTGTAACAGAATAAATGGTAAGAGCACTTGACCAGTAAGGGATTGTTGCAAGACATTGTCCCTGTCATGAAAAACTTTACTTCAAATAATTATATTTTGATGTTATGTTTTATCAGTAATTGAGGAAATTCTATTATATTATATTTTGATAAATGTTATGTTTTATCAGTAATTGAGAAAATAAACTTTATTTTCAGACAAGGAGGATCCTCCTGACTTTGTATGGATTGGACTTAACCGCTTAGAAAGTGCTAGTGGATGGCAGTGGTCTGATAATAAACCCTTGAATTTCATCAACTGGGATGAAGGTATGAAATTTGAATCCGATTGATAACAAGAAATGTGGTCCCCTTTTCAAGTTTTTTGGCGTGGTGGTGTTATTTTTGTTTTTTTTTTATTTTTTTGGGGGGGGGGGGGGGTGTTTGTATTTTTTTTCCCATCAGCAAGCAAGAAACAAGGTATATGAATTCCTCTCCCGAATCCAATTAGCTGCAGCCACCCATTAAGTAAAATTTCCCAGCATGTCCCTTTGACAGAAGGTGATCATGCAACTGCTAAACCAGCCAAATTTTTTCCTGCATGGCCCTAGAGATTAGTAACCTGAGAAACTAAGTTGTATTGTGCCTTCTCTGCATAATATCGGACAGATATACTAAGAACTGTAATTTCTCTGCAGCCAGGGAGAGTCCCATGATATATTTAGTCCAGGTTCTTGGAAGATCCATGGTTTTGGTTGGTTTCTGAAAATTCTTGGGGACTGGATTTTATCTGACTTTTGTTTCGCATCAGACGGGGTTTGCATTCATTTACAAGTCTGAAGAGGGTCAGAAGGAGGTCATCTGCAGGTTAAATGTACCTGTCAATTAATTCTGAATGATCTCAGAAGCATCTTAAGGGCTCATGCACACTGCAACTCAAAGAAGCGGCTCCTACAGGCATTTGAGATTTTTTGAGCTTTGATTTCTCCTGCCTGGAAACTCCCCCCATGTAGGCCAACATGTCCATAAACACTATGGCCTTTCCAGGAGTTTATAGGGAGAGAAAAAAAACCCCACCAATCTCGTTTTTTTAAGAGGCGCTTTTGTGGCAGGAAAAACACCCAAAAAAGCTCAAACGCGCACACAAACAAAAAAAAGGAAAAATTTGCTTGAGAGTGGGGCTTGGGGAGGAAAAAAAAACACTTATACTGATAATAGCTCAATAAAAATGTGCAAAAGAGCCCAAAAATTTACAAGCTTCTTCAAGCTGAAATAAAAGCTCAAATGCCTGTAAAAGCAGCTTTTTGTATATTTTTTTTATTTTATTTTTTTTGAGCTGCAGTGGGCATGAGCACTTAGTGTAACTCCTGTTAACACAGACCCTTAATTTTTTGTTTCTTGCCATAAGAGGTAATTTACAAATTTCAGGACAAGCAGATGTAGCACTGACCCCCCGAAGGAGCTGCTGGTTTTATTTGGGCTTACTGTTACCTGACTTGTTTGCTTCTCCGTCTTGGGGTTCCCGTGGTAGATGACCCAAAGAATGTGGAAACTGACACTGAATCCTCTTTTGTATTATTTATTTAGAACAGGACAGAGGTTTAGGAGTGAGTTCAGGCACTTAGATTGCAAAAATGGAAGTCTTTAGAGAAAGTCCAGAGAATGGAAACCGTTTCACAACTGGATTTAACAACCCCCGAATAGACCTCTCACTAGGCCTAGTAGCCGGTGGGGTGCTCGACAAAGTCTCTGCCACAGATTTCTGAGATACACTTGAGTGTTACTGAGGGAGGTGGATAAATTTAAAGAACTGACATATGGCACCAGGTTCTCTCAGCCAATCCAGCGATACCGTATGAGTGTTGATCCAGGTTGTGTCCTTCAACTAAGCCTCCAGGCTCCTTCAGAGAAACCAGCCTTGCGCACGGTCTTCTCCTGAAAGAGTCCTCCCCTGGGGTTCTTCAGTTGCTGGGCATCTCCCTTCAGATGAAACGGCACCGGACCACCCTTGGATCAGTAGGCTCCGAAATCCACTCGGGCCTGTCCCTGCAGTTGCATCGCCTCGGGCCAGCCAGCCCCGAGACTCATGGAGGCTTGGTTCCACATCCCAGGCCAGGAGGGCCATGGGGCTGGGTCCCAAGGACCACCAGAACCGAACAGACAGAAAATAAAAAGACCCTGCCAACATGGCATTGGTACCTTAAATACCACCCCCCAGAATGCACAGCAGGAAAACACGCCCACTGGGCTGGTTACGAGAGAATAGTAGCATTCAATGCACCCAGCTAGACTGCGTTTCTACTCTTGCCGGCGGTGACAGCGACACCTGTGGTCAAGGAGAACCCAGTGCAACCCAGCTGGACTGGTACTGAGACCAGAAATTTAGAGAAATATTTCCAAAACCCAACTGTGGTTTCAGGCAAATTAACTTTCAAAAACCATAGCTCCTGCTCGTCAGGAGCCAGCGCTACACAGATATCCCAGGGTTCAGACGGCTTTACTGAAAAAATAATTAGTGCATGTAAACAATGTTTCCCTGAAGTCATATTTTTGTTAGCTCTTAAATAAAATGTATTATTCCAGTCTGCGTTAAATTGTTTGTTACCCCAGTATTTCATATTCCTGATAGGTGGCTGCTGTCCCATGTACAGTGGAACCTTGGATTATGAGCATAATCCGTTTCAGGAGAATGCTTGTAATCCAAAGCACTCGCATATCAAAGCAAATTTCACCATAGGAGTCAATGCAAATGAAGATAATTCGTTCCACGTTGATTTCTATTGCATACAATACTGCATGTGGGCGCAGAAAACACTCTGAAATACTCAGAGACTGCTCAGATGCACTCAGAAATCCTCGGAAAGGCTTGGGAACTGAGCATTTCCGAGTGTTTCCAAGTATTTATGAACGGCTCCGAGTATCACTGGCGCCCCCACACCTCTGGCCAAATGCGGTACTGCAGATGCTTGAATCCTGCTCGTTTTGCGAGACAACACTCAGAAACCGAGTCAGGATTTTTTAAACATAATAGATCGTATTGCGAAACGCTCGTTAACCACGGTACATTCTGAGGTTCCACTGTACTTGTATGAAAAAGTATCCTGTTCGCTTTTTGCATTGCTTCCTTTGTGTGAAAGCCCCGGTGTTCCTGCCAGGATCTCTGCTTTCCTATTAACAACTGACCACACAAGGCATGAGAGCACGGTGTGGTCAGTCCCCTAGCTATGTTGGGAACTCAGCCTACTCGCCTCCAATGATAAGACTTGTCCTGACACTCCCCCCTCCCCCTTTGCATAGCCAATTCACAGGGAAGCTCAGTGTGATGCTGCTTCTCCTTCCCCAGCTCTTATGCAGCTAAAACCAGAGGGATCAGAGGGAATCTAATCAATTATAAAAAAGGGGAAAAAAGGTATTTATATTGTGTTTTTTGTTTGTTCTTGTTTTTTTTTTGTTTTTTTAATCTATACATCTACAAATGTTTTGCCTTTCATTGCAATTTTATATTGAATGGGTTTGTTTATAAGGTGATCGTTTACAATCATTTTTAGCCCAGTACAAACTATAAGAAAAACGGCCATCCAGTTTTCCTCGATGTTTCACACCAAGTCGAAACTGAGGATGATACTAATTGTACGAAAATTCTCTTGGGACAAAGGCTTTCTTGTGTTCATGGTTTCTGATCATGTGCAATCTTTTGTATCTGATTTATTCATTTTTTTTTTTTTCTCATACGAAAGCCATATGAAAATAGTACACATTTACTGAAAATGGTTCTTTCTGTTCACGTACAAGAAAATATCTCCCTTAATCTGTGCATTTCCATTCATCTAACCTTCACAGGAAAGTATTTACTATCCAAAATGATATAAAATACTTAAGATTTCCTCCTTGAAAACTTAGCATGCATACTGAACTCCGAGTGTCATTGTCTATTATTTATGTGAATGCTCCATAGAATCGAGCCTGGACAGCCGAATTTAGGGCAGATATCTACCAGTTTTCAATGTTTGAAGTAATTATGTCACACAAGCTTCCTGTTCCAAAAAATGTGTCAAAAGCACAACACAGCACCTTGGTAACTTGTTAATTGATATGTTTCTGCTTGTAGTGTGCTGGGCTTGTTAGGACATCAACATAATTACTCTAGTTTCAGTTAAACTCTGCTAATACAAGCTGTCCTCCTCCTCCTTCTCCTGGCAGGTATAACTGAATTTTCAGTTCTTGATGGCTCCAGTTGTGGGAGACTAAATGTGAACACCGGAACGTGGGATGCCTACCCTTGTGATGCCTCGTTGCCCTATATCTGCGAGAAGCCGATAAACAGCTCAGCGGATGACTCTTCCGTTTGTATACAAGTGCTGTATATATAGATGATGTATATACAGTGTGTATTAACCACTTCCCACTTGGCCACTGTACATAAACGGCCAGGTGGTCCTTCCTCGTTCTGAGTGGACATTTCAGGAACATCCTCAGAACGAGTGCTCGCAGCGCGGCCCAATTCTGTGATCATTTGCGATCACAGGATTCAGCCAAGCAGAGATCAGGATATAGGCACTGGGATTGGCCCTCCCGATCATGTGACGGCTGGGGAGGGGGGAGCGGGGGAGTCTGCCCCCCCCCCCCCCACACACACACACACACACACACACACACACACACCCCCACACACACACACACACACACACCCACACACCACACACACCCACACACACACACACACCCACACACACACACACACACACACACACAGTACGCCAAGCAAAACTGTCACCCCATACACGTCAGTGTCCCCATAAAACATCTGTCAATAGTGCACGAACATCTGTCAGTCCCCATGACCGCTGGTGGCTGATCAACATCTGTCATTGCTACCATAGTTGTGGACCTCTATTTATTTTTACTAAAGCCAATGTAGCAGCATCATTTTTGGTCAACATTTATGAAGAGAAATGACTTATTTACAAAATTTTATAACTGAAACTAAGAAAAATGCATTTTTTTGACAATTTTTGAGCTTTTTTAATTTGTAGCATAAAAATAAAAACCCCAGTGGTGATCAAATACCACCAAAAGAAAGCTCTATTTGTGGAGAAAAAAAACAACAAATTGAATTTTGGTACAGTGTTGCATGACCGTGCAATTCTCATTCAATGTATGAGAGCTCTGAAACCTGAAAATTGGTCTGGAAAGGAAGGGGGTGAAAGTGCCTGGTATTGAAGTGGTTAAAGGGGAAACTACAAACTTGTTTGGCTGCATTTTTAACTTTTTTTTCTTTTGTGCCTTTACACAAATAAACATTATAGGGCGCCTTTTTGCAAAGTGCAGGGTCTTCTAAGAAGAAAGACTTGCTTTCTGTATGCTTGCTGGGATTCCCCAGTGAAGACTTTGCTGTGTTATTTCACAGACCAGAAGGTGGGAGCTAATGAGTCCCATCCCCCCCCTGTCTGTTTTATGCCCAAACACTGTTGGCACGGAAACCTGTACTGTGAGGTCTATGAATACTGCTGTTACTGACTTCCTTCTACAAAATGCTAGTTGGCTGGCTGTCATGCTGATTTGTTGGCTTCAGCACTTTGAGTTGCTTATCTTGAACAAGCGTTCAACCGCTAAAGTTAGAAGAAGGTCAGTACCCTTGGGGCTTGTTAGGGCTTGTTCACACAACGCTGGCATGACGTTCGAACTTGTGATGCGCCATGCTTTACTGCATTTTTAATGCCCATAGTATGTTTTTTAAAGCCTTTTCACATTTCTCATTACAATTATTTTATCAACGTGGTGCAGCATGTTGTGACATGTTGTGTGTTGTGGTGCATTGCAGGCAAAATGCTGCATGTTCTTACAGGTCAGCAACACAGATTATTGAAGCCATTGCCCAGCCAGATAATTGGCATCTTCAGGATTGCCAACAGGATCTTCAACATTGGCTGTCTATATATTTCTCTCTCCTTTTAGCCAAAACACAACACAATAACAGGTCTTAATAAGGAAAAGCTTCAAAAATGATGGTAATAGTAAACACCCATAGACCACTCACCTAATTGGGCGTTGTCACCATAACCAACACAATCTAGACAAAAAAGGGGGCCCTGGTGAAGATCTGGAAAGCATAGTGGTTGCCATGGCAACAAAGGGTCATGTTTGGGACTAAGTAGTAAAAATATAAAATGTATTAAGTTCAATAAATAGCAGCAAAAGTATACAGTACTAAAGGCAATGATATTGATAAATGAGTACTGACTAATAAACACTACAGTGGTGAAATGAAAAGACAAACGGAAAACAAAAAAACTCACAGGACATAATACAGCCAAGCTGTTGGCTCTTCTTGCTTAAAGCTCCACCTACTGGCTGTTAGCGGCAAATATTCAGATGTACATTTACATGTATTTACTGAACGTAACACAGTATCTATAGGTCCCTTTTAAAAGACGAAGCTGACAGCCCGCTGTTGTAACACCAGGATGGGCTTATGACGCAGTGCTCTGCACCACGAGCCCACCCTATTTTAAAGCCTATTAGCGCATGTGGTCTAATCGGGGTTGTAAAAAAAAAAAAAAAAAAAAAAACAGCTGCTCTAATTAGGCGCCCGGCGTCCTGAAAGGGGCCAGACGTATGAATAGGGGCCAGCCATGGATAGATTCATGCAATGCATGAATCTATTATACATATAAGGGTGGCGTGGATAGAGGGGGCGGCACCCCTAATGGATGGGCCGCCACTGTCTAACAACAAAAAAATCTTACCTGAAAGAGCTTGTAGTTAATCTAAAACTTCATAACATGTCAAGCAAAAGCGTACCTAACTTTTTTAAAGTGACTGTCATTGTAGAATTATAGGGGTTGCCCTTGCAGGATGCCGTCTGAAAATGCTGGATGCCTGGATGTGTCTGACTTTTAGCATGTTTCAATCACAGTCCTAAAACATACATACTGTAAATAAGTGTCGGAAAACTGTCAGTTACTGTACTTATTTCTGTACTTGTTCTGGGATAGCAGATCACACAGCTTTAAACTATCAGAATAACAGAGAGGGATCAAGGATTCTTAAAGGAGAGTTCGGTATGGGGAAGCCCCCAATAATCTCTCATGTCACTTTAAAAATGTAAGCTGCTAGCTGAGCGTAACTGCAGAGACCTAGGAATTCCCACATCTTCTACTTCTCCAATATGGGCTAGCAGTTACTTGAGAACAGGAAGATCAATAAACTACGAGATCGCTCACCAGCGCCCTTGCAGTTCATTGAGATCTATTAAGCCATCAGCCACAAGGGTTAATGGTACTTGTAGTTAGGGCTGCAACTAACGATTATTTTCATAATCTATTAATCAGCTGATTAATTTTTTCGATTAATCAGATAAAATCATGAAAAAAAACAAAAAAAAACGTAATATGCCATTTTTCCATTTATTTAAAAGTAATAATGAAAAAACTGAGTGTTACACTCAAACTGCAGAATAAAACACCAATGATGGGGTACTATTCCTCCATGCGACACACATGGGGCAGGGAGAATTACCCGCAAAGAAAGTATGGCGAATGTCAGATTCCCTGCTTTATTTATACAAGTATGTGTGTATATATAAAGAGGATAATAATAGACATGTAAAATACCCTCCCCCCTCTTTTATTCCATAGAAAGTATACATTGAGGACAATATAAAAAAAAAAAAAGAATTATTATAAATCTTGTTTATGTATAATATATGTGTAAAGATTAAAAAAAAAAAATGAAAAAGGGGAGAATGTGTGTACACACACACACACACACACACACACACACACACGTGCCCCCCCCCCCCCCCCCAGTATAGAGGGCACATTCCTCCCCTCTCATATGGTGTCACTGCCCCACCTTCTCTCAGTGCTCCCCTCCCCCCCTCCGGTGTCTCAGGTTTTCTCACCCCTTCATGGTGACAGCGGCTCCTCCTCGGTGTGCCGGGTGGTGTGGGGCGGAGTCTCAGTCCAGACCTGCCACACGTGACTCCGTGACTCGGCCAACTCCTCTGAATGGCGCGAAGGGCACCCCGAAGCGGGGAGATGGATGCACGCATGTGCAGAGCACAACCTCCAGTCACGACAGCGCTGGAAAGCGGCCCAGGGAGGGCTTGCCGCGCCTGCACTCTGAGGCGGGTCTATCGGAAGGCTGCTGGGTAGAGGGGGGAGGAGGAGCCGAAAGCAGCGCAAGCACATTGCTGGTGGGACATCAGCTGGGTGGAGAATGCGAGCAGGCATAGCTGCGTGCTCGTGGAAGTGGTGCATGCGTAGGACACAGGAGGATACACAGGATTCTAAGGGACCGGCAGGGGGAAAGGTGCGGACTAGGGGTGCAACGGATCAAAAAACTCACGGATCGGATCAGAGTCACGGATCGGATAAATCTTCAGATCAGCCAAAAAAAAATAACACTATTTCCCCCCCCCCCCCCCCCCATAATAAAAGGTATAACACTATCTCCCCCCCAATAAAATGCAGCTTATTACAAGCATAAAAACATAGTCAGCATATCACTGACACTGATGATTTGCGCCAAGCTCATCACCGATCAAAGTTCCTCCAAACAGACCGCCGTGATGAGTCCCGGGATGACGCCTATTGGCGCAAATCATCAGTGATATGCTATGTTTTTATGCTTGTAATAAGCTGCATTTTATTGGGGGGGAGATAGTGTTATACTTTTTATTTAAATAAACAATGTGGCTGTGCCGAGCAAGTGGAAAGGCTTGGATAGGATTAGATAATAACTAACTACTATCTAATAGATAGTAGTTAGTTATTAGGTTCGATTAGGTAATAGATGTAGTGGTACCTGCATAAAAGAAGTTTTGAATAAGGGCAGGCAAGGCATCCAGCGTGACTCCTCCAGAATTCCTTCACTTGGGCTGACACAGGCTGAACAACTTGTGCAGGGGGTGACGTCAGCGCGCAGCTCGCCGCCGCCGGGTGTACCAAGATGGCTGCCTGCTCCGGAGCGAGGCCGTAGCCGCAGCCTTTTCCTAGGGCCGCGGCCACAGACCGCTCCGCGGATCGCATGGTGCGCACCAACTAATAGATAATGAAAATCGTTGACAACGATTTTCATTATTGATTATTATCGATAATATCGATTAATCGTTTCAGCCCTACTTGTAGTCTATTCATTAACAGGAAACCATGAATGACACTGCTGTGTTTGGTTATGGCCCCCGCACGGCTGTGCTGTTTTCCAATTGTGACAGCGGGTGCTCTCTGTCTTGGGAGGGGGTGTGCATGCTGAACATGTTTCACCCTACATACAGGTGTAGCATGTTCAGAAAGGCGAACTTGGCCTTTAAGGCCCGGTTCCCACCACATGCAGAAAAAAGTTAAAATTTTTCTCCGAGTGCTGTAATCACACTGGGCAGGCTTTGGAAGATGGCACCTTGCGCGTTTTACCACACAAGGCACTGTTCCCCCACCTCCCTATTTTTTTTTTTTTTTTCCCTCAAGTTTTAAAGGAATGTATTTCATTTCTGTTCTGCAGTGCATAAAAAGGCAGGGTGACTTGGATAACCTTGGATGCAGAAATGTTGCAATCCATTGTTTTCAGTGTCCCCTTGCTGAGAGCTGCGGTTATCTGCGTAAGGCAAATGCAAGTACACTTCAGTTGTACACTGGAGCTACAAAAAAAACGCAAAAAGATATGAAGATGAATGCAGTTGTTAAGTTCTGCACTTTTAAACCCCATTCACACCATGGCCAAAGATGTGTGTTTTTCTGAAACTGACACTTCAAGAGCACAAATAAAACTATTGTTTACTATGTGCCCCGTTTACACCACTACACTAGTGTCATGTGCACTGAATGTTAAATGGTCAAAAATCCCGTCTCTTGAATGGATAACCGCAATCCAGTGGGGTGCTGTTGGCAGTGCACAATTACCACCTTATACACCCGCTTCTGTAAAATAGAGAAAGTGGCTACAAGTGCCCCCCATATACAGGTCCTTCTCAAAAAATTTGCATATTGTGATAAAGTTCATTATTTTCTGTAATGTACTGATAAACATTAGACTTTCATATATTTTAGATTCATTACACACAACTGAAGTAGTTCAAGCCTTTTCTTGTTTTAATATTGATGATTTTGGCATACAGCTCATGAAAACCCAAAATTCCTATCTCAAAAAATTAGCATATCATGAAAAGGTTCTCTAAACAAGCTATTAACCTAATCATCTGAATCAACTAATTAACTCTAAACACCTGCAAAAGATTCCTGAGGCTTTTAAAAACTCCCAGCCTGGTTCATTACTCAAAACCGCAATCATGGGTAAGACTGCCGACCTGACTGCTGTCCAGAAGGCCATCATTGACACCCTCAAGCAAGAGGGTAAGACACAGAAAGAAATTTCTGAACGAATAGGCTGTTCCCAGAGTGCTGTATCAAGGCACCTCAGTGGGAAGTCTGTGGGAAGGAAAAAGTGTGGCAGAAAACGCTGCACAACGAGAAGAGGTGACCGGACCCTGAAGAAGATTGTGGAGAAGGACCGATTCCAGACCTTGGAGGATCTGCGGAAGCAGTGGACTGAGTCTGGAGTAGAAACATCCAGAGCCACCGTGAACAGGCGTGTGCAGGAAATGGGCTACAGGTGCCGCATTCCCCAGGTCAAGCCACTTTTGAACCAGAAACAGCGGCAGAAGCGCCTGACCTGGGCTACAGAGAAGCAGCACTGGACTGTTGCTCAGTGGTCCAAAGTACTTTTTTCGGGTGAAAGCAAATTTTGCATGTCATTCGGAAATCAAGGTGCCAGAGTCTGGAGGAAGACTGGGGAGAGGGAAATGCCAAAATGCCTGAGGTCCAGTGTCAAGTACCCACAGTCAGTGATGGTCTGGGGTGCCATGTCAGCTGCTGGTGTTGGTCCTCTGTGTTTTATCAAGGGCATGGTCAATGCAGCTAGCTATCAGGAGATTTTGGAGCACTTCATGCTTCCATCTGCTGAAAAGCTTTATGGAGATGAAGATTTCATTTTTCAGCACGACCTGGCACCTGCTCACAGTGCCAAAACCACTGGTAAATGGTTTACTGACCATGGTATTACTGTGCTCAATTGGCCTGCCAACTCTCCTGACCTGAACCCCATAGAGAATCTGTGGGATATTGGGAAGAGAAAGTTGAGAGACGCAAGACCCAACACTCTGGATGAGCTTAAGGCCGCTATCGAAGCATCCTGGGCCTCCATAACACCTCAGCAGTGCCACAGGCTGGTTGCCTCCATGCCACGCCGCATTGAAGCAGTCATTTCTGCAAAAGGATTCCCGACCAAGTATTGAGTGCATAACTGAACATAATTATTTGAAGGTTGACTTTTTTTGTATTAAAAACACTTTTCTTTTATTGGTCGGATGAAATATGCTAATTTTTTGAGATAGGATTTTTGGGTTTTCAGGAGCTGTATGCCAAAATAATCAATATTAAAACAAGAAAAGGCTTGAACTACTTCAGTTGTGTGTAATGAATCTAAAATATATGAAAGTCTAATGTTTATCAGTACATTACAGAAAATAATGAACTTTATCACAATATGCTAATTTTTTGAGAAGGACCTGTAATTAAATGTATTTATTTATTTTTTATTCACTTAACCTTCAATTTTTGTGCGTCATCTCATGTGGTCACTACAGTTCCCGTTCATGACCCCACTTGCGTTCTGATTGTGCTATGGTATTTCTTTCCCTTTTTAACATTTTCAGAACAGTTTCATTGCCACATTTTAACAGCTAGTTATGTCACATATCCATTTTAATTGTCATTTTCTTACTACAATCTGCAGATTATTGGCATTTCTCAGAGACTACATGTGATGGAAACTGGACAGCCTACAATGGATTTTGTTACCTCCAGCAGCAGCCAGACAATTGGGAGGGTGCTGAACTTTCTTGCCAAAAGGAAAATGGAAGTTTGATCAGCCTGCACTCTCTTGCGGATGTCGAGTTAGTGGTCACAAAGTTTCAAAGTGGTATGTAACATGGCTGTGGTGACTTTGTTCAGTGTTGCAACTAAAGTTCAAGCATTCCAGTAGATTGTAATGTGTAAAGGATCCACTTTATGAGGTTTATAAATCCTATAGTAACAAAAGTCAAGATAACGAAGATTAAAGTGGTTCTAAAGGCTCAAGGTTTTTACCTTCATGCATCCTATGCATGAAGGTAAAAAGTCTTCTCTGTGCAGCTGCCCCCCCCCCCCCCCCACAACATAATACTTACCCGAGCCCCATATTGATCCATTGATCTGCTCAAGAGCCTCACCTCTCCAGGGACTCGCCCTCCACTTTGGCTGAGACAGCAGTGGGGGCCATTGACTCCTGTTGCTGTCAATTACAGCCAGTGAGCCAATGAGGGTAGTGAATGGAAATGCAGAGCCATTCAGGAGGTAGGGGCCAAGAGCATCGGCGAGGGACCTGAGAGGAGGAGGCTCGGGCTGTTTTGTGCAAAACCATTGCACATCACTGTATAACATGTTTATTATTTAAAGTGGTTGTAAACCACAGATGTTGTGAAAAAAAAACACAAATACCTTCAAGGCAATGGCATAATGTGCTAGTTTGCATTGCATACTAGCACATTATGAAATACTAAACTTGGAACAAAGCCTTTACTATCACCGCTGAGAGAGCTGACATGTTCCCCCTGTCTGTCTTTCGGGCTCACGCTCTCTGGTTATGTGATTGGACAGAGCCGTGATGACTTCATTCGCGTGAGAGCCCTCGGTTCCGACATGAACCTCTGAAATTCTGGCAAGGTATGTTGGACCTTCAGAGCGCATGCCGCCAGTGATGTCACTGGCTGCATGCAGGATGACTATCTCCTAAACAGTGTACATTTAAGAGATATTCATTTTAGTTACAGGTAAGCTTTATTATAGGCTTACCTGTAGGTAAAAATGACCATCGGGGTTTACTACCACAAAAAAAAAAAACATTTAATATTTTAAGAATAAACCTTTAATATGGTTCTCCAGGCAAAATTCATTCAAAGACTGTGGAAAGAAAGTGTATCTCAATATGTTAAATCACAACTTGTTTTAAATATATTATCTGTTGATCCTGCCCAATATGCCTCGGCCTGTTTTCCAGGCTGACATCACAATGTCGCTGCCTTGCAAATAGCTAACTTCCTCCTTTTAGCATAGTTTGGACCTGGAAGCTCAGCTACTTCATTAGCTTTGCATGTGCTGTCAGTGCATCGCTCTGTCTGAATTCTCATACGCATGTCGTCATATAGCTCCTCCATCTCAGTGCTTTTCTGTAGTGCCGTCTGAAGGGGTGATGTCACTTCCCTGACATTTGTCCTCAGGAAAAGCACCGTCCGCTCTGATTAAAGACCAAAAGGCAGATATAGCGATTAATTGACCACAGATAACAAGAAATAAATGTGTCTGTTGTAAACATGTGAGACTGACAGCATTTAGTACATTCTATATACAGTATAATTGCTTTCCATCTACTTTAGGTACAGTAAAAAAATTGAGGCCATTGAAATTAAATTCCTAAATCTGATTAGTAAATAATACATGCTGATAATACTACTTGCGTTATCGTTTTTGTTGGTTTTCGTGTTTCAGATCAGAATGGTGTTTGGTGTTTCCAAAAATAAAACCCCCTACTGTGGATGGGACAAAAAAAAAATAATGTGTGGGAAACCTTTTACAAACTTTTTTTTTTTTTTTTTTCTTCATGTGGGAAAGAGTAAAGGAGGGTTGTAACCCCTGTCAGTTTTTTCTGTGTCCCGTTGTGGGGATTTACCTTCACTTCCCATCTCAAAGCCAAATTAAGAATTGAAAGCAAATTCCTGCAAGGTCACCAGAGCTAATTTCCCTCTCTATAAAGCCAGCCATAGATAGAGCAATTTTGCAGGAAAGAAAATTGATGGATTCCCCATTCAACAGAGTCGGTGTTGATGGGGGGAATCCATCCCATAAAGCTATCTCGCTGGCAATAATTGCCTGAAAAATACAACAGGCTGGTTGTACCCAAGTTGATTGATCAGGTACAATCAGCCTATCGGATCCACTGTTCTGATCTTGGCTGGTCCCTGCTGAACCGGCCAACTTTACCTTTCTTGGGACAACTCAAAATTTGGGACTTTCTTTAACTTTCAATGGTAATGGTAAACAGGACAAATAGGTAGAGAGAATCTCGCTACCGGGGCATAGACAGCAGAAAAAAAAGATGCTCTTATACATCTCCACTCTGTCGAAAACTGAAAAAAAAATTTTGCTTTTAGGCTACTTTCACACGGGGGGGTTTGTTAGCGGTAAAGCACTGCAAATTTTAATGGCACTTTACTGCTGTTATAGTGGCGCTTTTTGGCCGCTAGTGGAATGCTTTTAACCCCAGTTTGCACCCGAGTAAAGGCTTAAAAACGCCTGCAAAGTGCCGCTGCCGAAGCACTTTGCATGCGCTTTGGCAGTGGTGCCCATTGATTTCAATGGCTGGGGGGGAGGGGTGTATTCACCACTTCCGCACCGTGCAAAAAATGCTGCTTGCAGGACTTTTTTTTCCGCCCTGCTACTGCACCACCCCAGTGTGAAAGCACTCAGGCTTTCACAGTGGGGTGGATTGAGAGGTGCTTTGCAGGCACTATTTTAAGAGCAAAAACACGTGAAAAGCGCCCCAGTGTGAAAGGGGTCTTGGTTATACTTAAAAGTGTCAGTGACCATAGTAAGCAAAGTAGAACTGGCATGTGGTGATTTTTAATAGTACAACTGGCACAAAGACATGGTAGTGATTCTAACACCTATACTGGGTAGTTGCTGTTCTGTCTTTCTGTTGCTATTTCTCTATTCATTTATTACTCCTGTACATTTATTTATTTTTGATAGAAAACGAAAACGTGTGGTCGGGCTTTCGGAGTGAGTCATTCCCTCATCTGTTTAAATGGTCTGATGGAACAGAAGCACATTTTACATATTGGGATCAAAATGAGCCCCTTCCTCCATTCAACGTTACCCCAAGCTGTGTGTCCTTCTCAGGGACGGTACGATTTCTTATGATGATCTGTCTTTGCAACATGCACATTTTACTTGTGATTGATTTCCTTTAGGATTGCCCCCTCTATATATAGTTTGTTTCCAGTTTTTATTGCAGTAATAATGATAGACAAGACATTGATAATACTTGTGTGGGCAAGCCCACCCTCGATGTGGAGAGTCTGGCAGGTTTATAGTAGATATCCCCACAAACTTTGTACATATAAAAGAATTGTGCACAAATATTTTGCATTGCTTGGTAACAAACCCTTTGTACTTTCTGCCAGACTGGACGATGGCATGTTAGGAACTGCACAGAAAAATCTACTTCTATATGCAAGAGGCCTGGAAAAACAAAGATTAATACAACGTCAGACTCTGGGTGCCCACAGGATGAGGTATATACTGACATTTTACATGCCAAATATTTTTTGTAACGTTAAAAGCTTTTTATCATGTTATCTTAAAGACTTTTGATTGGGAGACCACAGTACTCCTTCTCCAAATTCGTCTTTTTCTACATTTTATGGTTTTGTGTTTTTTTTTTTTTTTTCCTATCCTCTAAAAAAAGACGAATTATTTTGCTCTAAATTGTTTTATTGGCCAAATAGTGGAAAAAAAAGTGGTTTTGACTATGGGGAATGTGTAGAGGTTAAAGTTTACCTTTGGAACATCTTACAGGTTCCAACCCCCCCCCCATGACCGCAAGCAGGGATCTTCTCTCCAAACCCGCTGTCACAATTTACAAACAGCGTAGAGTTCACTGCTCCAAAGAAGCTGCTGGCAGGACTTTTTGCGACGCCCTGCCAGAGCACCGCTCCAGTGTCAGCGCCTAGAGGCGATTCAGTTCGCATTGCGCGCTATACACGTATTTCATTCATTCATTCATTCATTCATTCATTCATTCATTCAGTGTGAAAGCCCTTAGGCTTTCACACTGGAATGAAGGGAGACGCTTTTTTCAGACGCTATACAGGCTCTATTTTTAGCGCCGTAGCTCCTGAAAAATGCTGGTAGTGTGAAAGGGGTCTAACCTTCTACCCGTATCAGAGATATGGGCCGCCACCATACTGAGAGTCTGCAGGATCCTGGCATTGCACTTGCGATCTGTTGATCGCAGGTGCAATGCTTTAAAGTCTCCAACGTACAAAAATACTAAATGCAAATACCTGCAAAAAGATGTGCATTTATTTTATTTTTTTAATATATAAATAAAAGGTAAACCCCTTCTATAAATAAAGAGCTCTACTAAGAATAAGAAAAGCACTGTTTGACGCAAATGTTAAATGTTGTGCATTGTCTGCTGCTGATAGGTGCTATTCTCTACTGACAAGGGAGGTAAACGTGAAAGCTGTTTCTGTTCATCAGTAGAGTAAAGAGTCTCCTATCAATACACAGCCTAAAGTTGCCTTGCCAGCCATTTTGAGCTTAGAATAGTAAGTGCACTTTCACACTGATCTGTGAAAAAAAAAAAAACTACGCATATGTTTTTACATTTTTAACGATACTTGCGGTGTGTTTTTCACAGGACACGTGACTCAAAAATTGCATCAAACATGTAACCGTGGGTGTGTTTTTGATGCGTTTTTGCCACGTTTTCTATACATTTCAACAGGTAGATGCTTTTGGCGCTGTATTTTTACTGCACCAAAAATGCAGCAAGCAGGATTTTACTAAACGCAGCGGACCCGCAATGGATCCGTTTTTTCTATAGGACTACATTGTCACGCGTTTTTCTTATGTTTAAAAAAGCCGATCGGTGTGAAAGCAGCCTAAAAGTATTTACTTAAACAGGGACTGCTGGGTGTTTATTACCCAGAAAACCTGTTTTTGTGACCCTCTTATTTGCATTCCTTAACTAGAGTTCTAGACTTCTGGGCTAACTATTATGTTCCAGTCCTATGAAACTATCCTTAAAGGATAAGTTCACCTTTTAACAAAAAATAATAAATGCACTTTTTTTGCAGATAAAACAATTTGCATTTACAATGTTTTTGTTTTGGAAGCCTGTAAAACAATGCCCCAGCAATCAGCAGATTGCTGGTACCATGCAGGGCTCCTGCAGACCTGTCAGTGTACCTGTGTGCCTGTACCTTGTACGGGCAAACAGATACTCCATGAATGCATGAACTAACACAGCACTCAACAGTCCCGTGGTAGTTCATTGAGAACTACAAGTCAATGGCCGCAAATGCTGTCAGGACTTGTAGTTTCCCATTCGCAGAGGACTGTGAATAAATGACGCGGGCCCCGCACGGTCAAATTATTTTAAGAGTGACAGCGAGTGCCTGACAAAGATGCCCGCCTGCTGTCACTGGGGAGGGAGAATGACTGCATCTGCTGGAACATGTTACTAAATATGGGTGGAACCCTGATTGCAAATATAGAATTTGCGTTACTGTAAATCTCAGAATTCTGACATTTCTTATTTTTTTTTTTTTTTTTTTTGTCTGTAGAACTGGAGAAGACACGGAGAATACTGCTACCTCGTCAAAAAAAGTGAAGTCGTGTTTGATGAAAAATGCAATCTTACAATTAAAAACCGGTAATAAAAGAAATCTATACTGTGTGTGTGTGTGTGTGTGTGTATAATATATATACATTATAAAATTTTCCTTATGCAAGGGCTGCTAAAGGCCATACTAATTTTTTTCTTATGCTATAATTGTGTCAGACAATTGCAACCGACGCATGTTGCTTTCAGCAGCTTCTGGTAGCTGAAACTATTTTTTTATTCCTCAGCTTGCATGTGATCACTATCGTAGATGACATGGCAATCTCTTGATCAGAAAACCACTCTGATTAGGTTCCTGTTTGTAAGTGAGGATCAAAGGTATCAGGGATTGCTGGGTTTGACAGCTAGCAACTGTACAAAATAGCTGCTGATATCTGTAAAAAGGAGGGTGTGTACTACGGTATCCTGATCAAGGCCATCATAGTGAGGAATATTATGTACATATTGCGGGTGGTAAACTGGTTCACTATGGGATCAGACCCTTCAATCACAGGACACCACAATGAATGGTGCCTATTTGACACTGAGGTCATTGATGGACTTATGTCCCACTAGCCAGAACTCTGTTCTCTGTGTATATGTGTTCCTTTGTATAGTGATAATTGTGAATTGATCAGCTGTTCCCAAAAATCAATTGAGGGAGCTCGGCTTTTTCCAATGAAGAGTAATAGCCTTCCTGGCATAGAATAACAGAAATCCTAGTAGAGTTCTGCCAGCATTTGTAGGTGAGAGAACCTTAACAAGGCCTAGTAAACTGGTTCTAGGTGAGGCTGTCCCTTCCTTGGACCAACCTGTTGGGAGAAATCTGATCTAGATTAAGCATTAGGAAGAAACCATAAGTCTTGCTGCAGCGATGTCTGGAATTGGAAGAGTGGCCTCTTGATCTGGATTTGTTCCAGCACCTGTTGTACAGGCGAGGGGTATCTGATGTGGACCTCCAAGTTCATCAACAAACTGGACAGGATCCATTGCTTTGGTGTCTCGGTGAGATCAGTATACTCTGATCTTTGCCCTTCCTCCACTGAAACTTCTGCCTGGTCTGCTTTGCAGGCTTAACATGAAGGACATTGCATTGTTTCTCGTTACTCCAGGTTGACCCAGGCTGTTATGTTAACCAACTTGGTAAGACTTCTAGCTTCTGTTGAAGCTGATGTTATAGGGGACCGGGGCTTCACTAAGCGTGTCTCCTACCACGCTTAAGGCTAGTCTATTTTTTACAAGTCTATTATTGGACATGGAAAACGTACTTCACTTGGTATTGTTTTTCTATGGCGTGAATCCTGTGCTTCCAGCAGTTGTCTAGATTAGTGTTTGGCATTCAGCAGCATCAAACATCATGTCTCTGCTCTTTTTAGTTTGTATTAGAGACTGCTGGCCTCATTGTTTGATTAAGATCTTTGTGCAGTAGGCCTCCCATGTGGCTCCCCCGGCTGTTCTCTGAGGATCCCATGGGATCCCAGTCTGGTTCTCTTGGCTCTTCGGATTCCACCATTCAAACGCACTCGAGACATTCCTATCTACTCTCACTTAAGTGGTTGTTTTTCAGGTAACCGTTTCCCCTGCAAGATAAGGCTTCCAGTTCAGATGCACTGCAAGGGACCCTTTTTAGTGTTGCATAGGGACAAGATGGCGTTGTGGCCCAAGTCTTTCCTCCTTACTTAAGGAAGTCTATGCCTTACAGCTTAACCAGGACATTGTTCCCAGCCCTTTGTCCACCCATTTCCTGAATGTGATTCGGCTGATTTCCTTTTGTCATTCTACATTAGTCTTGTTTCACTAAATCTGTGAACGTCTCTTGGGCTTTTCAGTATCAGGCAATGGTTTCCCAGATTTGTAAGGCTGCCGTCTGGTCTTCTGTTCACAAGTTCTACCACGTGGACGTTTCTGCCTCATCTGATGATGGCTTTGGGTGTAAGGTACTTCAGGTGCCTCTTTAAGCTACAGGCAGTCCCCAGTTCCTGTTGTTCATTTTGGGTCTATCAGAAATTCTCTGCTGTGTTGCTAACCTCTAAGGGTCCTTTCAAATTCTCGTCATCAATTCAGTCATGTCTTTTGCTAGGAAAAAAATTGTGAATACTGATTCAGATTAAATCAGTTTGCCTAAATCTGAGAAACTTTAAGATTATCCATTAGTGGGTTGGGCCCGTGTGTGTATGGTGTATATAGATATAATGTTAGTGTATTATGTATAGGAACTTTTGGGACCCCTATTATATAGAACTTTCATTTCTCATTGACAACTCCCAATTCTCCTCCTGTATGATAACACTTTTGGTATTTGGTTATGCATACTCTGAGTTGACATGTTTTATTATCACTGTTTAGATTTGAACAGGAATTCCTGAACAGCCTAATGAGAGAACAATCTAATTCTGAAGGACGGTACTTCTGGACAAATTTAATGGACACTAATAAGTCCGGAGATTATTATTGGCAAACTGCAGGCGGGAAAAAAGACCTCTCCTATTCCAACTGGAACACTCATGAGCCAGGTAAAGTGACCACTAAGTTGGTTTAAATTAGAGCTTTAGTCATTTGTTTTTGGGGAAGCAATAAATCCTTGGTCAGATCCTAATCTCTGTGTCCCCATTGGATTTATATCCTGTCCTTTTGACCAACTGTCATCAGCATAGCAAATGAGGAAAAATCTACATAACAGGACACAGAAAGCGATAAAACATTTTGTTAGAGGTGTTAAACTTATGTGATCGATGTGTGATTCTGAAACTGGGACAAATCTTTCTGATAAAAATAAATGAAAGTGAAAAAGTTAGAGGTTCTAATCCTTCCCCATTAGTAAACAGTGGCTGCTGGTGCTGGAGGATTTTGGGTGGATGCGGGTGGGCCCCTCCAGGTCCGCACTTACCCTACGGGCTCAGCCCTCCAGCAATCACGACTCCCCTGGTGCCCGGCGCCACTCTTCTGTGTTGACCCGTTCTTGGGCCTCTTGTGCTGAGGCAGGAATCCGATTTGCTGGTAGAGCTCTGCTCCCCGCGGACAATATAAAATAGGCCAGTTGGGGCCTCAGCTGTGGTCACGTGCTTGTGAGGGAGTGATGGACCTGGTAGAGACCTGTTGGTCCAGCACGCCTCACAGTGCACGGCCACACAGACGGTGCTCGCTAGGGGGACTGCACCCATATGGACCGGCCACCACTGATATTAGTTTTTGCCTTTTTCTTCGGTATAGTTTTTATAGTATAATCTTAGAAAACTATAGCAGTTCTCAGCACTCAGTCTAAGGCCCCTGTCACACTGATACATTTTTTGCTGCATTTACCTTGGAAAAAAAAAATATTTCCCTTTTAAATCCTATGGGACTTTTTACACCGCTGCGCTGTGGGTGTGGTGCGTTTTTAAAAGTCCTGCGTGCTGCATCTTTTGTGCGGTTTGCAGCCCTTTCAACCTTTTCTCACTACAGCAGTAGATCAGTGCTACATAACAGTGACCTTCTGCATTCAGCAATAGATGGCTATTAAGGCCCATTCACACCAGCACCTGTCCGTTATGCTCTGTGTAACACTTGCTCATTGATGTGTGTTGTGTAGATGCGGTGCAAAACACTAATAGCTTTGCACTATTTTATTTACCTTTTTTACACTTTTTTTTTTATTGAAGTTAAGTGAAATATCATAAATTGGCATTTCATGAAGCTTTAGGGAACAGCAGTGTGTCGTAATGTGGTGTAGTGTGTCACGGCACACTGCGATGTGTAAAAATGCAGCATGTCCTCCTACTTTTAAATTTTTTTTCAGCACACACCAATGCAGGGTGTTGGTGTAAACAATAGGACATGAGGCAAATTGCCTTGTCTATGTATGGGACTGCATTGGGCACCACTGCCCAGCTTAACACATATGCTATGAATGGGCCCTTAGAACTGATCCACTGGAAGAGTCTGGATTTGGTCTCCACAAAAAAGTGTATGAACGTGTATGCATGCATTTAATGTGTTAATGTGTATATTATTATAAAAATATATATTTGCTATATATATATATATATATATATATATATATATATAATGTTTTTTTGTGGGTAGAATTATTCTTTAGGCCAAAAATGCATTTTGACATGTGAAAGGAAAAAAAATGAATATATATTTTTGTGCCACACATTTTTATTCCTGTTTTTTCAGCTTTTTCTGGAGGATGTGTCGCCATGTCTGGAGGAGGGGACTCTCTTGGGAAATGGGAGGTCAAAGACTGTAAGCAATTTAAAGCTCGGTCTATATGTAAGAAAGGCATTGGATCTGCCCAAGAAGAAGATATTCAAAAACCCAATGTCACCACTTGTCCTGATGGCTGGTTCTCCGGATCAGGAATGTATTGCTACAAAGTATGTATTTTGTATTTACGCTTTCATATGTTTTGTTTATTGCACTTTATGCTAAGTGGTCCCTCTTCCTCATACGGAGCTTTTTTGTTATCTAATGTGCTTCAATTTCAGCGCTCATTAGATCTTCCCCCTATTGTCTTGTACTATATTTAAATTCAATATACCTACCTATACCATAGCTCTGCCGAGATCTTTGCTGGACATCCTCACAGGAGCTGCCCGGCCTTTCTTCCAGAGTCTTCACTATCCTGCATATCACCCTGTGTGTTTGTTATCCAGACTTCATGGAAACCAACTGGTAACCTGTAAAGGCTTTTAAAGGATTGCCTATGGAAAATGTTACTGTACCATAGTTTGTCGCTATTTCACAGGCATTCGCAGATTTAAAGAGTGATATGTTTTGTATCCATTTACTTATATTTTACCAAAAGATATATATTGTATTGTTTGTGTTCACTCATTTTGTGTGTGACGTAAAAAAATTCAACAACCACCATTTTATTCTCCAGGGCCTCTGCTTAAACAAAAATGTAATGTTTGGTTCAAAGTAATTTTCTAGCAATGCAAATGCATGTTTTTACATGTATGTGAGAAATGTCAGAATGGGTTTTGAAGTGGTTAAGCTGTATGCATGTTTTTTGTTTTGTCAGGTTTTCAACAAAGAGAGGTTACTAAGGCAAAGAACCTGGGAGGAAGCTGAAGGAATCTGTGAGGAGTTTGGGGGCCATCTTACTAGTTTTTCTCATATACAGGAAATGAAAGACTTTCACATGTTCTTAAAATCAAACTCACGGTATATATTTTCTTTTATAAAATACCTTATCTTAAGAAGATTAATTAGCAGTATGTGTATTTGTTAACCTAGGTATCCAAATATTATATTACAATCCTTTTATTTATTTTTTTTATTTTTTTTACCTGTAGTGAAAAGCGGTGGATTTGGGTCGGCTTGAATAAAAGAAACTTGGGAAGCTGGGAGTGGAGTGACGGCCGTCCCGTAAGTAAACCTTCTGTAAAAATACATTTATCGCATATAATTCTTCATCACCCCTTTAGGGCCATATCGCACAAGAAACCCTGTTGCTGGATTATATTTGCCAGAATAGGACCACTAAACCGGGTAGAGAAAGTCCATTTGTTTCCATTTGTCACTCCCTCACTGGCTGGATGCAGGAGACATCAGTCTTCTCTTAATAGCAAGGAGCATTCTACAGCCTTTCCATCGGTGATAAAGATGAAGATCTAGTAACTGAGTATTTTCATTGCAGTTTTGAGAAATCCTGTCCCTGTTGCATTGTCACTGCCAACAGGATTGCAACTGTGACATGACCCATAAAGTAGTTCTTTAGGCTCAATTTTTTTTTTACCTTAATGAATTCTGTGCATTAAGGTAAAATCCTTCTGGGTGCAGCTCCCCCCTAGCCCCCCTTATACTTACCTGAGCCGCATCTCAATCCAGTGATGTGCATGATAGCAGTAGCTCTTTCCTCATTGGCTCACACAGCAGTGGGAGCCATTGGCTCCTGCTGCTGTCAGTCACAGCCAGTGAGCCAATGAGGAGAGAGCGGGGGCAGTGCAGAGCCACACAGTGTGTGCAGTGCTGGTGCAAGGATTTTTGACACTCTAGGCAAAACGTCATTTTGGCGCCCCCTCTTTGCCCTGCCCATGTATACGCTGGAAGTGGCAGGAATGGAGTCGCACAACCATTAAATCAGCAGTCAGCATCCCCTATTAGAGACACCCATTAGTTCAGAGTCGCCTTATATCGGCACCAATGGAGACTATGGTGTGAATGAGCCCCCCTGTAGCAACCGCCGCTAATCGGCACCCCTTAATGTCCCCTCATATCCGTGCCCCCCCCCATAAAGACCTCCCATAGAGAGATACAAAAACCACCTTGCCTCCCTGGAGCTGCTGCAAAGATGTCTGTGAAGCCAAAGTTGGTTTCGCAGAAGACTGTTGTAAAATCCCATGATTTCTTGCACCTTGCTTTCCAGCGTCATTGGTTGCTGAGACAATGGCGGTCCTAGTAGCATCCAATGCCTGCATTCACTGTCTGGTGGCAAGGGAGGAGGTGCTGGTGGAAGAGAGCACACAGTGCAGTGGGCTGCAGCATTCAGGCTTCATTAGCCTAGTACTGCATTGATTGGGGGGAGAAGTGGACGTTGGGAGCACTGTCACCAGCGAAGCTACAGCCAAAAATCTTTAGCCCTGCGTGGGGGGGGGGGGGGGGGGGCTGACGGGATAGAGGGCACCGCACAGCAGTGACATTGAGGGGTGGGCGGTGCATTGATGAGGGGGAGGGGCTGCTCACCACCACTGAAGCCGCAGCTAAAAGTTCTGCAAAATCATTGCACAGAGCAGGTAAGTATAACATTTTTTTTTTTTTGTTTGTTTTGTTTTAACAAACTTACCTTTTATAAAATCACTTTAAGTTTTATGTTGGGGAGTGTAGAACAAGTATGACTCTGTCAATTAGTTTCATTGTGGCTTTGTTGTGGAGTTCCACAAGAGACATTTTATAACAACTCTTTCAAATATGATTGCTTAATAATAAACTTTCTTCTTTTCAAAGATCTCTTCAGCTATACTGGATGAATTTCAGGAAGAGGACTACTTTCTCCGTGACTGCGCTGCATTGGAGGTGAGATGAGAAACCACCTAATATCAGTTGGTAATACCTCCCTTTCATTGTCACACCAAAATAAAATGAAAGGAGCTTCACACACAATTCAATATATAAATTGGGGCAATAAGCATTTGCCTAGTTTACAATTAAAGCAGGAATTTGACAATCAAATGTCACTTAAAAGGAGTTGTAAAGGAAGGAGATGTTGTATCTTCATGCACTCTATGCATGAAGATACAAAACCTTCTGTGTGTACCAGCACCCCCTAATTACTTACCCCTCCTCTCTTCAGCGATATCCACAAATGTCTAAGCCATCCGGGACACTCCTAATTGGCTGAGACACAGCAGTTGTGCCATTGGCTCCTGCAGCTGTCAATCAAAGTCATTCAACCAATCAGGGGAGAAAGGAGATGGGGCCAGGTCAGGGCTCCGTGCCTGAATGGATACACAGAGCTCTGACTCAGCTCGGGTGCCCCTATAAAAAGCTTCTGGCTGAGAGATAGGAGGGAGGGACCAGGGGCAGTGAAGAGGGACCTGAGAAGAGGAGGATCCGGACTGCCCTATGCAAAACCAACTACACAGAAGAGGTAAGTATAACATGATTTTTTTTTGTTTGTTTTTTAAACAAGACTTTACAATCACTTTAACCACTTCATTACCCGGCAATAGTAAAATGACGTCCTCTAGTTTGTGGGGGGATATCTGAATGATGCCTATAGCTACAGGCGTCATTCAGATATCAATCTTTCTGGCTGGCGATTCTGTGCACGATAAGAACAATCATAGCGCCAGTTCCGCCGCTTGATTGTTCTTATCAGCAATGGGAGGGGACTCCCCCCCTTCCGTCGCAATCCGGTACTTCTCCAGGCTCTCCCATGCCATCGGGGGCCCGGAGAAAGAATCGCCAGCCGCCGGATGATGACGATAGAGATTTCCGGTGACTAGTTGGTCACCAGTCATCTCTATGACCGTCGGAGGCCCGGGCGTGACGTTATGACAGCATGAGATCGGTGAATTCAGTTTTTTTTCCCAATCTCATGCTTTCCAGCCTGGAGGAGAGATGTGGGGTCTTACTGACCCCATATCTCTCCATAAAGAGGACCTGTCGCAAATGATTCCTATTACAAGGGATGTTTACATTCCTTGTAATAGGAATAAAAGTGATTTAAAAAAAGAATTTTAAAGTGTAAAAATAAAATAAAAAATTAAGTAAATAAAAAAAAAAAATTAAACCGCCCCTGTCCCCGGTAGCGCATGCTCAGAAGCAAACGCCCACGTAAGTCTCGCCCACATATGTAAACGCTGCTCAAAGCACACATATGAGTTATTGCTGCATGCGTTAGAGCGCGTGCAACAATTATAGCACTAGACCTCCTCTGTAACTCTAAACTGGTAACTTGTAAAAAAAATGTAAAGCATCGCCTATGGAGATTTTTAAGTACCAAAATTTGGCGCCATTCCATGATTGTGCGCAATTTTAAAGCGTGACATGTTAGGTATATATTTACTCGGCATAACATAATCTTTCCCATTATCTAAAAAAAAATTGGGCTAACTTTACTGTTTTGTAATTTTTTTTAATTCGTGAAATTGTTTTTTTTTCCAAAAAAAGGCATTTGAAAAATTATTGCGCCAATACCGTGTGAGATAAAAAGTTGCAATGACTGCCATTTTATTCCCTATGGTGTCTGCTAAAAAAAAAACCATATATAATGTTTGGGGGTTCTGAGTAATTTTCTAGCAAAAAAAATTATGATTTTTACATGGAGAGAAGTGCTAGAATAGGCCCGGTATTGAAGTGGTTTTATTGCTTGGAGATGGACTTTGCATGTCTCTTATGCTAAAAAAAATAAGGAAATCTTTCCCAAGAGTTATAGAAACCAGATACACTGTCTGTAGCATAGCACAGTGTACAACCTGGCTTGTTCCTGCCATCTGTAAGATGCCAAGAATGCAGCTGGTTGCCATGAACAAATTTAAGCAGTCACCCAATGGGCAGAGATGACCAACACGGGACACAGAAGACTGTAGAAGATGACAGACCATGACGCTGCAGGGCATCACTTTAGGAGAAGGTGAGTGAGTACATTTCTGCTTTAACTATTAAAATGTATATGCAATTATTACAGCATGTGATTGTGTGCCATTTACTGTAGTAACCTGATAAGTTAGAAGTGCATACATGCCCATCTGTTTTGTTTTATGTTTTTAATAAACAGATTAATGCACCAATACACCGGAATGTCTGGACATGGCATTTTGAAATGTTGCCACAACAGGAGTACAACCTGCAGCCATTCCACTGTGAAGCCCAACTGGAATGGGTGTGCCAGGTTGCCAAAGGTGAGCAGAATATACACATTGATGGCCATGCTTCTGATAAACGTATAGGTTAATATTAGTATGGAGGGTTTTTTTTTTTTTTTTTTTTCCCTCTACGAGTACCGAAACTTTTGATCAAGTACTTGTCGATACAGAATATATATCTTGATGCGATGAGATTTGAACACATACAAAATTAATGGGATTAAATTGCACTGCAAAGAATCGAATGTGATTTGAATAGAGGTTTAATTCCTGTCTGAATTGCATGCGGTCTTCCGCACCGCTTTTGTGTGAACCCAGGCTGAAGTCCCTATTACAAGCCTGGGTTCACACAGGAGTGGTGCGGGAAACCGCATGTGATTCAGAAAGGGATCACGCTGCATTCCTGTTCAAATCTCATGCTATCTGAGCCCATTCATTTTGGATGGGCTCAAATGGCACCTCAAAGGTATGGGTTTTAGGTATCAGAGCATTTGAATCCGATACTGGGTATCGGTGCAACCCTAGCGTGTGCAGAAACGCTGAGCATAAATTGGGATATTACAAGCTTCCCAATCTTTAGATGAGGTGGTTGCATTGGTTTACTTTTTGCCCTTTATTTTACCTGGTAATTTTGCCAGAAGCACACTTCTACGGTGACAACACTGAATCATCTTTCTGTATCAGGACAACAAATACCAGACTATAGATACCTACCCCTCTATTATTATCCAAAACGTAGAGCGACATGGGTCTGTAGTATTCAGTAAGAACAATGTAATCGTAAGTCCTCAAAAACAGAGAGCACACGAAATTATCAGCTCGAAAGATTTCTCGAAATATCAGCTGGTGTTTTTTTTTTTTTTTTTTTTTTTTTTTAATTGTTTAACAAAACCCTTTCAGTTGTATGTTTAACAGACTAAAATTTACCAAATAAGAGCAGTTCATTGTTGGGGTTTACATATACTTTAACTCCTGTGTGTATCTACCCTTCTCTCTATAGCTATACATGGCTAGATTGTTCTCATTCAGCCCTTGTGCTGAACAAAATAACATCAATAGCTTCCTACATCAACGTCAAACAGCGTGGATGGAGGAATCTGCCCTGCTGGCTATTGTATTCAAGCAGCCGCATTACAGTGTGTAAAATGAAAGTAAAAATGTGAACTTGCTATATTTCTTTCATTTTAACAAGCCTTCAGTTTTGCAACAATATGCTGTACATTTAGTTAAAATGAATTGCAGTATCTGCTAAAGAGTAAAGGCAAATCTCTTCACGACTGTCAGTGGCAGGGCCATCTTTAATATTGATTGGACCCTGGGCAAACATTTTCTTGGGGGCCCCCGTCCATGCAATTTTGCTCTCCACCTGCCTGCACACCATGGACTGGGGTGGTGAGGGGACCCATCAATAGACAGAAAACTCCTAAGGATCCTAGAACTCCTGGGATCAGTGGCAGGGGAGGGTGTGCTCAGTGGCAATACTGATTTTTTTTTTTGTTTTTTTTTGTTTACCGACTACAAATATAAAGAGGAGTTTCAACACTGGCCACCAATGTAATAGGGGTTTGCACTGACCACTAATGTAATAGAAGCATTCACAGTAACCACCAATTTAAGGAGGGGGGCCATCACACTGGCCACTAGTGAGAATAAAAGGATTGCACACCAAGCCCCAATGTAATGAGAAGATTTACAATGACCACCAATGTAAAGGGAATTTACACTGACCACTGAGGTAATAGGAGCATTCACAGTAACCACCAATGTAAGGAGGGTTTTACAATGACCACTAATGTAAGGGGGACCTTCTCACTGCCCACTAGTGTGAATGAAAGGATTCTACTCCAAGCCCCAATGTAATGAGAAGATTTACACTGACCACCAACGTAACTAAGACAATTAGCCTGCGTTTACATTTGTGTGTGTGTGGAACGCATGCAAAATCGCTTTCCTGACACCACAGAAACTTGCTGCCTTTTAGCAGATACACAACAGTGCCATTAATTGTTAATGACACCCTCACGTATCTGCTGAAATGTGCTGTGCAACTGTGTGATTTTGAAAAAGCGTTAGGGACTTTCTTACGCATTTCTAATGAATAGTGCAGCACATTGAAATAATTGGGCTGCCCTACACGCGACCTACATCTTTATCCACCCTGTTAGTACACCTTTGCATCCTAAAACCCATGCTAACCTCTGCACTCCAAACCTCCCTCATCCTCTCCACTCCAACCCTCCACCCCTTTAACTCTACCTGCCTCCTTTGCTCATCTTTGCACCCATATTCCTTACCTCTATACATCCCCCCTCCTTGCTCACTTGTGCACCCAAACTGTAATTCCTTCTCTGCCTACCTCTGCACACCCCACACTACACCCCCCCCCCCCCACCATATTGCTTATCTTTGCCGAACAGGCTGATGTTAGGCTTAAAGAGGGATTCCACCTACAAAAAAATATTAAAAGCCAGCAGCTATAAAAACTACAGCTGCTGACTTTTAATAAATGGACACTCACCTGTCCCGGGGTCCAGCGATGCCGAGGCCGATCGATCGCTCGGCTCTCGGCTGCTGCCGCCACCACCATTCTAGGTGAGGGAATCAGGAAGTGAAGCGAATCGGCTTCACTTCCCGGTTCCCTACTGCGCATACGGGAGTCTATGCCCGGAAGTGTCTTTGACAGGTATCTCCACCCCCCTCCCCCCTGAAAGGTGCCAGTTGTGACACCGGAGGGGGGGGAGGGTTCAGATCAGCGGAAGTTCCACTTTAGGGTGGAACCCCGCTTTAATGACCACAGCTGCAGGCAGGACTTTCAAGCATGCCCCTTTATCTCCCAGTGGGCAGAATTCAGTATAGGTAATGGTGGATATGACATCATATACATATGAATGTTGCCTCTATTTACATATGAATGCTTCCGGTCTGGAGATATTTACATATGAATGCTGCCGCTATTTACATATCAACGCCTTTTTATTTACATGTAGACACGGTCCGCAGGTTAGTCATCTGTACGCAACAATAGGGGAGAGATGGGCAGCATTAGTAGCAGCATTTCACACTGAGTATCAGGACGCAGCACAGGACTAAAACTTCAAGGGAATTTAAACCAGGATAATTGGCAAGTATGAGGCAGCTGCTTTGGGCTCCACACCAATGACAGGGCCCAGGGCAGCGGCCCCTTTTGCCATGCCTAAAGACGGCTCTGGTAAGTGGTTGTTGCAGTCAGTCCTTTTTCCCGTCATACTGGGTCAGGATCCTGAGGGAGCTGTTAGAAGATAGTGCTTGTGTGTTACTGCATAGAAGGATGAGCAAGAATGTCCTTATGCTTTGGAGAACATTTGTATGATGTAGTATAGTTTCACAAAATTACATTATGTAATATACTTTGCTTCAACCTTTCTAGGTGTCGTTCCAAAAACTCCACAGTGGTATCGGCCAGGTAATAATGTGTTTTATTGTGTTGTACTGATGTGGCTTAAATTTTATTCTTCAAACACAAAGTTACAATAACGGCCCAATAAATAGAAGCAATGTTTAAAGAGAAAATGTTTTCTGTAACTAAAGAGAACTGTTGGGCTCCTTTCACACAGCAGAGCCCAGCCAGCAGGGGTGCTAATAGCAGATCCCCTGCTGATCACATCCTTGCCTGTTCAATTTCTAGCTGGCAGACACGGGCAGACCACTGTCAGCTCTATGGGGTCTGGTGTGAATGGACCCTGCTGTCCAGGCTACCTCTGATCCAGTCTGCAAAAGTGGAAAAGGCATGGCCCTTTTTTGTTTTCTGGACCTGGCCTGACCCAGAAGTAGTTGAGTATAAATGGACACAAGTCCGATATACATCCGCCAGTCCACAGGGCTACATGGACCTTCCTAAGAGGTCCGTCTGAAAAAATTACAAGTGGACCCATGTGAAAGGGGCCTAATTTACCTGAAAGGAATTTTTCATTTGGTTTTCTTTTTATTTACTTTTTCCATATTTAGATTATTGCACTCCATATAGAGATCTGTAAATGCTCCCTTTTTGATCATTGCAGGGAATGTAACTAGTATCAGTTCTTTGGGCTCATTCACATGCCCATACACCACCCAGACCAGTATATTTCTGTTGCTCATACATTTTTTTTTTTTTTTTTTTTAATAGCGGCTAACAGGAAACCTGTACAAATCAAGGAGTGATTTCATGCTGCTGGGGACAGATGACCAACCCTGTGCACAGACTGTGTCTAGAGCCTCTCATGTGTCCCCAAATGCAGGCATTTGCTCCATTTGAAATTACATACGGACAGCCTGTAGTCAATTTTGTAAAGGCTGTGAACTGTCGCAGTTAATCAGAAACGCATGGCTGTACCTGCTTGAGAAATATGCTGATCTGGGAAGTGTATGGCCAGGAACAGCCGTGTGAATGAGCCCTTAAAGCGACCTTAGCCCTGGTCATACTGATCGCTAAATTGAAATGGTGCTCCTTCACTTGAAGTGGCATGATTTTAAAGTAGTACTACTTTAAGTACTACGTGGAAGACATCTGTGACTTCATGCACAAATGTCTATGCAAGTGGCACCTGAACAACCTCCAACTCTTTATTTTAGTGTTCTATGTCACAGCAACAAACTCTGCCTATGCATTTTGGCCAGTCTGTGCTCATACAGAAAAATTATTCACACCTCCACTCTAGCACAGCATGTCTGGCAAGAGGCTGCAGTCTCTAAATGCCTGTGTCCACCAAATGTTGTGAATCTGATTTTTAGTAAGCTCAAACGTGGATTTCAATAAAAGATATTTAAATTCGCTTAGGATTGCCCTTGTTCCTGTGCATCTATGTCAGGATATTAGGTGCCATTTCTAAAAACTCTCTTGCTTTTGTTTCTTTAGGATGGAAGAAACCGGGCGAGTCATTTGTTTTTGATGGCTCAGAGTACTGGTTTGTGTCAGAGCCAAGGCTTGGTCACAAACAAGCCGAACTGTATTGTGCTGTGAATGGCAGTGAATTGGCGGTTATTGACTCCTATGATGCTTTGCATGCTATACAGGATCACATGGGGAAATCTGGTGAAAAACATGTAAGTTATTGCTACAAATTTGCACTGAACAGCTTCCTATTTTTAATAAAGTGCAACTAATGTAACATTTTACCAATTTATATCATTAAATTAGGGGATGGAGATTTGTAATACTTTGGATCTCCACTCTGGTGTACGTTTATGAAACTATGAATAGCGATGTTCCCTAGGATCACCGCTGATCAGTCTATTAGCGGTTTATGAAACAGAAATGCTCTCCCCGATCATGTCCACACACTGAGAAGCTGTGATTGACTGACACAAGACTACCAGTTTATGAAGCTGCGATCTCGGCATTTCACTGGCGATCTGAGTCAGAATTCACACTTCCCGATTCACCAACTCAGAGGTGGTAAATAGGGAAGTGAAGAGAGAATCCCAGGGGTAGGAGGAAGATTTTTGACTTCCTCCTTCCTTGTTCAAAACCCCCCAAGACGGTAACCATGTCCCCCTGCATTTCTGTGTGTGTGTATGTGTGTGTATATATATATATATATATATATATATATATGTATGTGTGTGGAGACAAATATTTTATTAACTAGGTGGGTGGTCTCCTCTGGGAATGTACATCTACTGAGCAGTGATAATTTATCACTGCTTAATAAACGGATGTTTCAGTGAATTTCTGGCACTGTAATCTTGCTATGTCTTACGAGATTACAGTATCTGGGAGCGTTCTCTACTCTTTGAAGCATTTGTAGATCGCTTCACTCCTCCAAAGGAGAAGCGATCTACACCATATTATAAACTGGTATCCAGAGGAGAATGATCTCATCTGTGAATGCCGGAGAATGGAGCGTTGAAAATTTTTCACTGCTTCATTAACACATCTATCTTGGAACAGCCCAGCCTCACCTTTCAAAACCTTAAAGTGAAAATAAACCTAATAAAGGCATTCAGGTGGGATTTTTATGATGCAAGAGACCAGTGGTGGCCTGTCCAGGTGCTGCCCCCTCTCTCCACGCCACCCCCTATCTGCATAATGGATAGATTCATGCATAGCATGAGTCTATCCATGGCCGACGTGGCCACCCCCTATTTGGTGGCGTCCGGCCCCAGGTGCATGAATTACAGCAGCAGGGTTTTCTTTTTTAGGCTCTAATAGGCTTCAAAATAGGGTGGGGTTCAGTCGCAGAGAATGTGCTCTGAGCCCACCCAGGTGTGTTACAACAGCGCATGTTCATACACTGTTGAAACGCTGGTCCTCAATCCGGCCAATCAGAAGCGGGTGTGAGACCCATTTTCCGATTGGCTGAAAAGAGAAGACTCCTGATTTTCTGCCGAGGAGGGAGGAAACGGTAGCTGCCGTGAACGCCCATTGAGAGAGCAGGGGAAGCCGCCGGTGATGGGGTAAGGGCTACCAACCAATATACTAACCTGCATACTGTTTGCTGCCCCCCTTATTATTATACCCTATTGGTCTCTTCTGTCATAAACCCTTCGCCCTGCCTGTTGGCGTTTGTGTACGTATGTGCAACTTCGCTTACATTTACGGCACCGCCCTGTGCTGTGATGATGTGACTCCCGTTGGCATGCATGGAAGTGATATAATTGTAGCCCTACAAACCAAGTAATAATATAAAAAAAGACAGTGCTACACCCAATATGTAACAAACACCCCATCAAAGCTGCTACCTTATTCACATGAGTAAAACAAATACATGAACTTGAAATTGTGTAAATAAGGCAGCACTAATGACAGCATTTATGCAAATATAAAATGTAAATGAAACACAGTATAAATAAAGCAGTGTTGATATCACAAATAACTAAAAATATGCACAGATATGATAAACATACAGAAAAAAATCTAAATTAAATCCAGTGTAGATAAACCAGAGTCCATTCCACCATCCATAAAATGTGCTCCACTCATAAAAAAAAAAAAAAGTTCAAATAGTATGCAGTTCCAAATAGTGACACTTTCCAAAATTCTAGGAAAGGTGCTCCACCCAAAACAGGAAATTCACCAGCGCTCCATCGATTGTGAAAGATAATCAAGACTCCTATGCATACACCTTGAACACCATGAACTCACCAGAAAGGTTGGACCATCGTCACAAAACGGTCAAAAACGATGTATTACTTGTGTGGTAAGATCCTCCACTCCCCAGGTCCAACAGGGCTCCATTCACAGGGTAAAAAGCAGGAGAATGAAAGAGACTCATCACATTAAAACAATAAAAGCATATTTATTAGAATTATAAAACAAATGGTGCACTCACATTTGTTGGTGTCTGGAAACTTAACGGCACAGACCATCAGCCTTAACAATTATTATTATTATACAGGATTTATATAGCGCCAACAGTTTGCGCAGCGCTTTACAACATGAGGGCAGACAGTACACTTACAATACAAATCAATACAGGAGGGATCAGATGGCCCTGCTCGTTAGAGCTTACAATCTAGAAAGGAGGGTCAAGTTGAAACAAAAAGGTAATAACTGTGGGGGATGAGCTGATGGAGAAAATGAAAATACAGTTGTTAGGTGTGGGTAGGGTAGGCTTCTCTGAAGAGAAGGTTTTTCAGGGATCACCCAAAAGCTAATATAGTAGGAGATAGGTGAACAGATTGGGGTAGGGCATTCATAGGATTGGAGAGGCTTTGGAAAAGTCCTGGAGGTGAGCATGGGAGGAGGTGATGAGGGAGCTAGAGAGCAGGAGGTCTTGAGAGGAATGAAGACAACGATGTATACGGATCGCAGCCGTTCCACCTGTCACAAGAGCCAGCATGCGTTCCACAATAGTTCCGCCTAGCTTTCGGCAGTCCAATAGTGACGTCAGAGACGATCAGATCCAGCCCAATGCATTTTTCAGGAGGTTTTAGCCTTTCTGGTGAGTTTATGGTGTCCAAGGGATATGGATAGGATTCTTGATGCTCTTTCACATTGGATGGAGCACCGGGGAATTTCCTATTTTGGGTGACACACCTTTTGTGGAATTTTGGAAAGTCCCACTGTGGAACTGCATCCTATTTGAACTTTAATTTTATGTGTAGAGCCTTTTTTAAAGATGGTGGAATGAACACCGCGTTTATGGAATATTTGGATTTGTTTCTGTAGGTTTATCAAATCTGTGCATAACTTTATAATATCATTGTAATATCAGCACTGCTTTATTTATATGGTGTTTCACTTACACTGAACTTTATATTTGCATACATGCTCAGCCATTAGCACTGCCTTATTTACACTTTTAACTACAAGCCAAGTAGCTGAAGAGTCAGAACCCAGAAAGAAGACTCGGAGAAGATGGCAGCGCCTTGACAGATGGGAGTGCTGACAGCTCTGAGCTGGAGGGGCATCGCTTGCCAGATAAATCTGCCATAATGTATGACTATGCTGTACATACTAATACACTCAGACAAAAAAAAAACTGCATAAATGAAAAAAGGAAAAAAAAAAAAAGGGAGAAAAAAGGGCAGACTTGATGAACCAATTAGCCAGGGGAGTGAGCAAATTTAGTTTAAAGGACAATATTGGCAAAGGTGACGTTGTCCTTTTAAAGGAGAAGTTGCCAGCTGCCAATCAGGAATCTGCATGGAGCCTGACATTTTTGTCGGGATCCTTCCAGAGTTTGGAGTTCTGTGATGTCAGCCACCAGTGGGCTTTAGCACACTTATGATCCTCAAGACTAGTTTGGCCAAAAAAGCCTTTGCCATACTACTTTTTTATTGCCAAGTCAAATTCACTGCAAAAACAGGTGATCTTTTACATTTATGCTAATAACTTTTTAACAGATGTGTAACACAGGGCACAGATTACTTTCCTGCTGCAGAACACATCTGGTGCAAGTGTTACTGCCAACAGGTTTGAATGCGATTTTATACATCAGCCTCCTTTTGATTTTCAGGGAAGATTTCATTTTGCTCAAACTGCATTATTTTGTTTTACTTCTACAGATATCGACCCTGTTGCAAAAGTGGTGGGTAAAATATGCAAATGTTAGAAGTCGCCACGAGTAAGTTCACTATATTAAATTTCTTATTACTTAAAATGTATTATATTGCAGCTTACCAATTTTTAGATGTGGTGGCTGGATTAGCTTTCTTTCCAGCTAGTAAGTGGTGGTGTTTTGTTTTTTTTAACAGACCAAGCTGTCCAGCAAAAGTGGTAGTTAGAGTGTTGGGACAAGCCATTCTCACTGACTGGGGTGCTTACAACGGTCACAGTTTATTCATTCATGTAAAACCTTTATCCCAAAAGGAAAAAAACTGTTGCTGTACTGGCTTAAAAAAATGCTTTAGTTTGGCCTTGATTTGTTAGTCAAATCCAATCTTTAAGCGGGTCTTCACCCTCGGGGAAGACTTTCCTCCTCTCTACCTATCATTTAGTGCTCATGCACACGGGCGTTTTAAAAAACTGGCTGCCGTCCAGCTGCGCCATGCCGTCAGAGCCCAGTTCCCTGCACCTCCGACCCTACAGTCTACTCCTCTGGAGGAATTGTTTATAGGGGAGGGATTAGAGAAACCCCTTTCCGATTTGTACCGGGTGGTCTTCCCGGTGGATTCGGCGAGGCTGACTTCGCTCTGGAATAAGTGGCAGGCTGACATCCCGGGGCTGGAGAGAGAGGATTGGGAGGATTGCCTGGAGAGGGGTACTAAGCTGGTTATCTCCGCGAGTGACAAACTCATTCAGACGAAGTTCCTTCATCGGGTGTACCTTACTCCAGTACGTCTGTCAAGAATTTACCCCTCTAGAGACCCCCAATGCCCCCGGTGTCAAACTGAGGTTGGAACGTACATGCATATGTTCTGGGAATGTCGTCGCCTGCAGGATTTTTGGTCAGGGGTTTTTGAACAATTGAATGTACGGCTGGAGCTGGGGGTTCCCCGGACCCCTGCACTAGCCTTATTGGGCATTCATTCAGATGATCTCATGCCTTACCACTCGAAGTTGTTGGTTCTTTATCTCCTCTTCTACGCGAAGAAGGCGATCCTGTGCAAATGGCTGTCGACCCGCCCCCCTAGCTTGGCCCAGTGGGAACGTGACATCAATGCTGCCCTTCCATTGTATAAACTCACGTACCACAATAGGGGCTGCCCGTGGAAATTTGACAAAATTTGGCTTCCATGGACCTCTGGGGATACTGTTTGAGGGCTAAAAGATGACAATGGCATGTATGTCTCCCGCTGCTGATCGACGTTGGCTTCCCTTCCCCCTTTTTCTCCCTCCCCCGGCCCCCCCCCTCATCCCCCCCCCCTCCCTCCCTCCCTCTCTCTCCCCCCCCTCCCTCTCCCCCCCCCCCCCCCCGCCCCCCCTTGCTTAGTTTTCTTCATGTGGGCCAACGCCAATCATGTGTTGTGTATATTATGTGCTGTGTGTGTTAACAGGTTCCATATTCTGAGAGTTAATGTAGGTGTATTTTATTGTTTCTTTATCACTGTATGACTTGTGTTCTGAAGCCTGTATCCATGCTCTAAAGTGTATGCTGTGTAGTTCCTCTGTCTCATTCTGTGGTATCCTGTCAAGATCTCTTTGAAATAAAGCACTCCTGTTGTTTAAAAAAAAAAAAAAAACTGGCTGCAAAGCTAGCTCCGACGCCTGGAAAAATCGGCGTTAAAAACGCGCTTTTTACCGCGCTTTGCATTGGCGTTTTTGCGTGTTTTTGCGCGTTTTTTAGCGTTAGCGTTAAGTAGCGTTTTTAAAGAAACACATCTCTTGGCTATAGCACTCAGAAAACAAAGAAAATATGTTGCGCGTTTTTGCGCGTTTTCC
This sequence comes from Lithobates pipiens, assembly GCF_037356315.1. Lineage (NCBI taxonomy): Eukaryota > Metazoa > Chordata > Amphibia > Anura > Ranidae > Lithobates > Lithobates pipiens. The sequence continues at coordinate 55,633,852 of NW_027507784.1, forward strand.
CGCGATTCGCGTTTTTACAGCTCTAGCTCCACGCCAGGGAACGCACTGGTCCTGGGTTTTTTTTTTACAGCTTAAAAACGCCTATGCCATTTGCAGCTCAAAAATGCCTAGGTGGGCATGAAGCCATAGACTAACATGGACAGGCCTTTTTAAGCTGCAAAAAACGCTCAAAAAAGCGGCTGTAAAAATGTCCGTGTGCATGAGGCCTTACTAATGGATCTGGCTGTTTTTTCTCCTTGAGAAACAACCAGTTCGCTGATCTTTGTACAGAGCCCTGTGTGTTTGTAAACACAGGACTCTGGCTGTAGCCAATCACAGCAATCAGCAGGTCTCAGCCTTAAATCATTGTGTAAATGTAATGTAATGGGGCCACATGCAGTTAATATACTTTATTTTTAGCCATATTAACAGGGAAGTAAACTTTTACTGCACTTGCCTTTCTCTGTCCCCCTCCCAAAGTAATTTTACAGCAAAATATACTTGCCTAGAGCCGCACAGCAGTTCCTCAAATCTTTGAAAATCTAATGAAAACTCTGCCGACAGATTGACATTTTACCTAAACTTAAAATTAAATTGACACTAAATATTATATTTATTCTACAAAAATAATTCATATACATCCATTACTTAAAGCGGAGGTCCACCCTAAAGTGGACCTTCCGCTCATTGGAATCCTCCCCCCCTCCGGCGCCACAATTGGCACCTTTCAGGGGGGAGGGGGTGCAGGTACCTGTACAGTACTGGTATCTGCACCCACTTCTGGCGTAGATTCTGCAGAAGGTACGCCCCTTACCGCAGAATCTACGCCCCTTTCCGAAAGTCCTCCGCTGCCTGCTGGGAAACACATGGATCCCAGAGACAGCGGGGACCATCCTTATTGCGCAGCGCGACTCGCGCATGCGCAGTAGGGAACCGGGAAATGAAGCCGAAGGGCTCCACTTCTTGATTCCCATACCCAAGATGGCGGCGGCAGCACCCGAGAGACGATCGAGAGATCGGCTTCGGGTGACTACATCGCGGGCGCGCTGGGCGGGTAAGTGTCACTATTTTAAAAGTCAGCAGCTGCAGTATTTGTAGCTGCTGGCTTTAAAAAAAAAAAACGGCGGACCCCCGGCGGACTCCCGCTTTCAAATGGTTGTTACCCCAAACATGTAACTCACTGCCAGACCCTCTTTTTTTTTTTGAAAGCCTGTGGCGTGCAAAACACACTCAAAAACTTCACCCGGTGCCAAAAAAATGTGCACACACATAAATAGTGAAACACAAAAAAGTGCAACGGGTACACAAGCCCTCTGAAATCAGAGGGCCTTGCCCTCAATCCCCCGGGGGCGTTAGGCTCCAGACAGGGACAAGGGTACTTAAAACTTGGTCCATCTGGCCGAAACCAGACGGACCCCTTTCTTTGGAAGGTCTGCCGAAACAGACCCACCCAAGTACTAGGTGAGGATCCCCCGAAGGGAAACCCCAACAAAGAGAGAGGGCGAACTAAGCCAGAAGGCCATGTCCACCCCCTCCCCAGACTTATAGGACAGATCCGCAGACCTGCGACCCTACTCATCACACAGTGCACAATGACAAAACATAAACACGTGACAAATACACACAAAGAAATAAATTAAATAAAGTGGGGAAGGGATAGTGGAGAGGAGAGTAAAAAGGTGGCCATTGTGTAAAATGATGACCAGGCCCTCCGGCCAGGAATAAAAAAAATCATCTGGTCCCAGCCAAAAGGCCCAGCCCAAGAGGCAGGTGCTAAAAAAAGCATGCTATAGGTGCAGTGACCGTGGTGCCCAAAATCAAAGTGACCCTCACTGCCAGCCCCTCTATCATAGCTAGGCATACCACACTGTATAAGCGTTTTATTAAAACGAGGCATGTAAATTCCATTTTAGGGCTATCTTCAGGCCGGTCACATGACTCGCGGCCGCTCTACACTTTCAACTCAGGGCTACTGCAGGGGGGACGTAGTTCTCCCTCTGGCACCAGCTGAGGAGGTAATGTGGCCGCACAGCCCCTCCCGCAGTAGCCTGTAGCCCTGGATTGGAGGTGTAGAGTGGCCGTGAGTCACATGACCGGCCTGAAGATAGCTCTAAAACTGTATTTACATGCCTCATTTTAATAAAACACTTATACAGTGTGGTATGCCTAGATATAATAGGCTGGCAGTGACCATTTTGTAATATTTTTTTTCTTAAAAAAAACAGACAGGAGCTGATAGGCAGGGAGGGAGGGGGTGAGGTGGAGAGAGGGGAGCTGCAGTTGACGGAGGAATGTACGCTGACCACTGTAGTCAGGGCCCAATGGCCCTGATTATAGTAGTCAGCTCAGAGGGGGGCACAGGAAGTGGCAGGATCAGCCAGGTGTTTTTTTTTTACAGTTTAGATAGGGGCAGATTAGACAACAAAAGCACTGTGCTGTTTAATCTGCTTTAAGGGGCCAGGATCTACTTCTTTTTTTTTTTTTTTTTTTTTTATCTCCCTGAAATCTGGTTTGTCATTCAACTGTTGCTGTGTGTCTGCCTTTTTGTAATGTCTCATGTGAGCTCCCGAGCCTATCCTTTACTTCTGTTTGGCAGGAGCAGTGTATATTAGTTGAGGTCATGTGCACAGCTCTATACACACTACAAATCCCATATTCTCTAGTCCAGCTTGGGACTGAACACGAGCGGGTAGCTACGTTTCCCCTGTATATACAGTTGGATCATGGAGAACAAACCTAGCTACGCTCCAATAGGACACCAGCTGATGGCACCAAAAAAAATAAAAAAATGTAGGAGACTGAGAGCAAAAGAAGTTACTTTTCTGAATTAAAAATACATACTTGAATAGTATTTTTTTTTTTTTATTGATCATACAGTACGACGCAGGCTGAAATATTCATGTACCCTGGTAAATCCAACAGTCAGCTTGTGAAAGCTGCTGCAACTGATATAAACCTTATACAGTGTCTCACAAAAGTAAGTACACCCCTCATATTTTTGTAAATATTTTATTATATCTTTTCATGTGACAACATTAAAGAAATGACACTTTGCTACAATGTAAAGTGTGCGGCTTGTATAACCATGTAAATTTGCTGTCCCCTCAAAATAACTCGACACACAGCTATTAATCTCTAAACAGCTGGCAACAAAAGTGAGTACATCACTAAGTGAAAATGTTCAAATTGGGCCCAATTAGCCGATTTCTCTCCCCGGAGTCATGTGACTCATTAGTGTTACAAGGTCTCAGGTGTGAATGGGGAGCAGGCATGTTAAATTTGGTGTTATCGCTCTCACTCTCTCATACTGGTCACTGGAAATTCAACATGGCACCTCATGGTAGAGGTCGACCGATATGGGTTTTTCTCTGGCCGATGCCGATATTTAGAAATCATGGAGGCCGATAGCCGATATATGATGCCGATTTTTTTTTTGGGCCGATATGTTAGGCCGATTTTATTTTATTTATTTTTTTCCTTTTTTATTTATTATTTTTATTTTTTTAATCCCCCTTGATCTAACACACCTTTCCCACTGGGGCGTTTTTCAGGCGCTTTTGGGCTAAAAATAGTGCCTGCAAAATGGCTCCCCTGCAGTCTGCGTGAAAGACAGAGTGCTTTCACACTGAGGCGATGCGCTGGCAGGATCTTAAAAAAAAAAAAGTCCTGCAAGCAGCACGTTTGGAGTGGTGTATACCGCTCCTCCACCACTCCTGCCCATTGATATGAATGGGCACCACTGCCTAAGCGCATGCAATGCGATTTGGCAGCAGTGCTTCATGGGCGCATTTAACCTCTTCCTTGGCTGCTAGCTGGGTTATATGTGCCCCACTAGCAGCCAAATAGCACCGCTAAAATGATGGTAAAGAGCCGCTAAAACTTGCGTTTTACCATCAACGCCTGCCCGCTCCAGTGTGAAAGCAGTCTTCATAAGTGATACAGAAAATGTCTTACATTTAAACATTTATTAAACAAAACAAACCTCCAATCAGTTTACTTGTATGTATGATTTAGATTAAAAAAAAAAAAAACTATATATTAAATAAAAACAGGTAGTCAAAACTTTTGGACGAAAAAAAAAATGGGCTAACTTTACTGTTTTTATTTTATTTTTATTTTTTAAATAGTGTATTTTTTTCCCCAAAAAATGCATTTGAAAGGCCTCTGTGCAAATGCCGTGTGACATAAAATATTGCAACAACCGCTATTTTATTCCCTAGGATCTCTGCTAAAAAAATATATATAATTTTTGGGGGTCTAAGTGATTTTCTGGCAGAAAATACAGGATTTTTACTTGTAAGCAACAAGTGTCAGAAAAGATTTAGTCTTTAACCACTTGCCGACCGCCGCACGACGATGTACGTCCTATTTTTGAAGAGGGATATCTCGGTAACGGCAGCAGCTGCTGCCACAACCGAGATATGCATCTCTTCAGGCGGCGGTCGGCTGTACGATAACGGTGGTCTCCGCGGCGGATTCGCCGCGAGATCACCGCTATCGGCGGCGGGAGAGGTGCCACCCCCCCTCCCGCCGCCCTCCCGCACCTTCCGCCGCTTACCGGAGCCGTCGGTAGCGGCGGAGGCGATCGGATCCTTCCGTCTGCTGGGCATAGAGACAAGTGAGGCTAAGATGGCCCCCACTCGTCTCTATACCATAGGAGGGCGGAAGCGACGTCAAAACGTCACTTCCGCCCATACCTCTTAAAGGTATATTTTTTTTTTTTAAATGTCAGATTTTCTTTTTTTTTTTTTTTTTTTTCTTTTTTTTTTTTGCATTTTAGCCCAAATATGAGATCTGAGGACCTTTTGACCCCAGATCTCATATTTAAGAGGACCTGTCATGCTTTTTTCTATTACAAGGGATGTTTACATTCCTTGTAATAGGAATAAAAGTGATCCATTTTATTTATTTTTTTAAAAAAGTGTAAAAATAAATAAAATAAATTAAAATAAATAAGAAAAAAAATTTTTTTTTTTAAAACACCCCGTTACGACGAGCTTGCGCACAGAAGCGAGCGCATACGTGAGTAGCGCCCGCATATGAAAACGGTGGTCAAACCACATATGTGAGGTATCGCTGCGATCGGTAGAGCGAGAGCAATAATTCTAGCCCTAGACCTCCTCTGTAACGCAAAAAATGCAACCTGTAGAATTTTTTAAATGTCGCTTATGGAGATTTTTGAGGCTAAAAGTTTGACGCCATTCCACGAGCGGGCGCAATTTTGAAGCGTGACATGTTTGGTATCAATTTACTCGGCATACCATTATCTTTCACAGTATAAAAAAAAATTGGGCTAATTTTACTGTTGTCTTATTTTTTTATTCAAAAAAGTGAATTTTTTCCAAAAAAAGTGCGCTTCTAAGACCGCTGCGCAAATACGGTGTGAAAAAAAGTATTTCAATGACCGCCATTTTATTCTCTAGGGTGTTAGAAAAAAAACAATATAAAATGTTTGGGGGTTCTAAGTAATTTTCTAGCAAAAAAACAGTTTTAAACATGGAAACACCAAGTCCGAAAAAGAGGCCTGGTCCTTAAGTGGTTAAATGGTTAAACTGAGAACTTCTACACACAGAGATGATTTCATTCATTCAAGTGTAAACATTGTATCTTTCTGTTCTTTCTTGGCAGCCTGCCCAGAGAGGAGGAAAGGGTTTCTATGACGACTCAGGCAACTTACACTGACTTCTATACAGAAGTCATTTCAAAGTCCTGCTGCAGTTCTAAATCGGCTTTTTATCAGCACAATCGGCCGATGCCAATTATTTAAAAAACGGCAAATATCGGCCGATATATCGGTCGACCTCTACCTCATGGCAAAGAACTCTCTGAGGAACAGAAAAAATTTATTGTTGCTCTACATAAATATGGCCTAGGGCTAGGCTATAAGAATATTGCCAAGACCCTGAAACTGAGCTGCAGCACGGTGGCCAAGACAATACAGTAGTTTAACAGGACCGGTTTCACTCAGAACATGCCTCGCCATGGTCGACCAAAGAAGTTGAGTGCACATGCTCAGCGTCCTATCCAAAGGTTGTCTTTGGGAAATGGACATATGAGTGCTGCCAGCATACCTGCAGAGGTTGAAGGGGTGGGAGGTCAGCCTGACAGCGCTCAGACCATACGCTGCACACTGCATCAAATTGGTCTGCATGGCTTTTGTCCCAGAAGATGGTGCACAAGAAAGCCCCACAAACAGTTTGCTAAAGGCAAGCAGACTAAGGACATGGATTACTGAAACCATGGCCTGATGAGACCCAAATAAACTTATTTGGTTCAGATGGTGTCGAGCATTTGTGGCGGCAACCAGGTGAGGAGTACAAAGACAAGTGTGTCTTGCCTACAGTCAAGCATGGTGGTGGGAGTGTCATGGTCTGGGGCTGCATGAGTGCTGCCGGCACTGGGGAGCTACAATTCATTGAGGGAACCATGAATGTCAACGTACTGTGACATACTGAAGCAGCGCATAATCCCCTCACTTTGGAGACTGGGCTGCAGGGCAGTATTCCAACATAACGATCCCAAACACACCTCCAAGACTACCACTGCCTTGCTAAAGAAGCTGAGGGTAAAGGTGATGGACTGGCCAAGCATGTCTCCAGACCTAAACCCTATTGCGCAACTGTGGGGCATCCTTAAATGGAAGGTGGAGGAGCGCAAGGTCTCTAACATCCACCAGCTCCGTGATGCCGTCATGGAGGAGTGGAAGAGGACTCCATAGGCAACCTGTGAAGCTCTGGTCAACTCCATGCCCCGGAGGGTTAAGGCAGTGCTGGAAAATAATGGTGGCTACACAAAATATTGACACTTTGTGCCCAATTTGGACATTTTCACTTAGGGGTGTACTCACTTTCGTTGCCAGCGGTTTGGACATTAATGGCTGTGTGTTGAATTATTTTGAGGGGACAGCAAATTTACATTGTCATACAAGCTGTACACTCACTACTTTACATTTTTTCAGTGTTGTCACATGAAAAGATATAATAAAATATTTACAAAGATGGGAGAGGTGTACTCACTTTTTTTTTATTTATTTATTTTCTTTTAAATCTCCGGCTTTCCAACATAGAGGAGAGATCTGGGGACTTTTAGACCCCAGATCTCTCCGTGAAGAGTGCCTTTCATGCCCCATTCCTATTACAGCGATGCGTAAACTGTTGGTGCTATATACATTGTATATAATAATGTTTACATTCCTTGTAATAGGAAAAAAAGTGATCAAAAAATTTAAGGGAAAATGTAAAAATAAAATGACAATTAAAAGACAAAAAAAATTGAAAAGCTCCCCATCCCCTCGTGCTCACACACAGAAGCGAAGGTATACATAGGTCACACGTGAGGTATTGCTACGAATATTAGTGAGCTATAATTCTAGCACTAGAGCTCTCCTATAACTCTAAACTGGTAACCTATAAAAAATTTTGAAGCGTTGTCTATGGAGATTTTTAAGTACTAAATTTGGGGCCATTCCACAAGTGTGCACAATTTTAAAGCGCGACATGTTGGGTATCTACTCAGCGTAACATTATCTTTCACAATATGCAAAAAAATTGGGGTAAATATCTTTCTGTTTTTTTAATTCATAAAGGTGTTTTTTTTAAATTTTTTAACGCCTTTAAAAAATTGCTGCGCAAATACTTTCTGACATAAAAAAAAATTGCAAAAACCGCTACTTTATTCCCTAGGGTGTCTGCTTAAAAAACATATATAATGTTTGGGGGTTCTGAGTAATTTTCTAGCAAAAAAATTATTTACATGTACATGTACAGAATTGGCCCGGGATTGAAGTCAGGTGTACCTTTTACATTTTTTACACTTTTGCAAAACCCTTGCACAGAGGAGGCAAGTCTGACATGGTGGTTATTATTTTTTTAAACAAACTTTTACAACCCCTTTAATTTGAAATACCGTATATACTCGAGTATAAGCCGAGATTTTCAGCCTCTTTTTTGAGGCTGAAAGTGCCCCCCTCGGCTTATACTCGAGTCATCGCCGTCTGACTGCTCGATCAGCGTATCGAGCAGACAGACGGCGGACATACTACAATTCGAAAGCCGCGCCTCCGCCTCCGCCTGTGATAGGCGGAACACTCAATTTCCCAGCAGTCAGTGTTCCGCCTATCACGGACATCCGTTCATCCTCGTACTACGGACGAGGATGAGACGATGTCCGTGATAGGCGGAACACAGGCTGCTGGGAAATTCAGTGTTCCGCCTATCACAGGCGAAGGCGGAGGCGCGGCTTTTGAATTTTAGAATGGCCGCCGAGGCGCCGACGAAGAGCGGCGATCCTGGCAAGGCACGGGACGGAGGCAAGGCAAGGCACGGCACGGGACGGGACGGAGGCAAGGCACGACACGGGACGGAGGCAAGGAGGCAAGGCACGGCACGGGACGGAGGCAAGGAGGCAAGGCACGGCAGGGGACGGAGGCAAGGAGGCAAGGCACGGGACGGAGGCTCGGGACACAGGCTCGGGACACAGGTAGGCTGGACACACACACACACACACACACACACACACACACACACACACACACACACACACACGGACACACACACACAGGGATGGATGGATGGATGGAGACACACACACACAGGGATGGATGGATGGATGGAGACACACACACACAGGGATGGATGGATGGATGGAGACACACACACACAGGGATGGATGGATGGATGGAGACACACACACACAGGGATGGATGGATGGACACACACACACAGGGATGGATGGATGGACACACACAGGGATGGATGGATGGATGGACACACATCCACACAGGGATGGATGGACGGACACACAGGGATGGACGGACACACAGGGATGGACAGACACACAGGGATGGACGGACACACAGGGATGGACGGACACACACACAGGGATGGACAGGCATGTCTCACCCTCGGCTTATACACGAGTCAATAAGTTTGCCAGTTTTTTTGGGGGTAAATTGGGGGCCTCGGCTTATATTCGGGTCGGCCTATACTCGAGTATATACGGTAAGTCAATTGAGGAAAACTGACGAAAATCAATTCCACTTCTCATCGGTGAATAAAAACGTAATGAAAACGTGAAGGAAGGGACTTTAACCCACCTGAACTTTCGCTTTCCTTAGAGCTCCGCCTGTCTGTTAAAGCAGAAGTCCAGCCTGGGCTCATTCGGCTGGGCTTCTCCTCTGGGTCACAGGAGTGCAGTTCGTTTTACACTCTTGTGATCCCTTTTGTGATCACCAGGATCAGTCCAGGCACCGTGTCATCCCGACTTCGGAAGTCTGGATCCGCCAGCTGCCTGGACTGATGGCAGTCTCTGCCTATCAGCAACCTGCTGAGACAGCCCCTCCCCACTACTCCACAGCTCAGAGCTCCAGTGATCCAGATACAGTTTGTAAGGGCACTCTGAACTTCAGGACCAAGCAAAAACAGCTCCAGTGAGTGTGGAGGAGCAGAGCAGGAGAGCTGCTGACTGACAGGCAGCCGTTCTCTAATTGGGGAGGTGACAGAACTGAGCCCTTGGCAGCCATTCAGTGGCTCAGGTTTTCAGTGAAGAGGCAGTGGGGGACAGATGCAGCATCGCTCCGATGCTGCATCCATCTAGGTAAGTATGAATATGGGATAAAAAAGAATCCAATACTTATCTTTTAAAGCCCCAGCCTCCTGACTCTATCAGCAAGCTGTATTGGCTGAGAGATGCAGGATCCCATCGATGTATATATAAGGGCTCCTGCGCTGTATATAGAGAATGGAAAATAAAATTCTATCCCAATAGGTGCAGCAAACACTTTATGAGTTGGCTCTCATCTACATATGAATAAGTGTTGCGCTCATATGAATAAGTAAAAAATGGTGTTGCGCTCCAATCCCAGTTGCAGTCACGGGAAGTGACGTAACGCGTAGGATACTGGAAGTGACGCCTACACCCGAGTGAGACGCTCGCTGGTCTGTTTGCTGTGCGCTCTGTCCTCCCCAAGTTTTGTGAGTAGTTCAATATTGTTTTAATAAACTTGATAATATTTTAATCTACTACACTATGGTGGACTCTATTCCTTGAGTGTATATGCTGATAGTATCCACGGAGGAATATGATGGATGACGGTGACGCTAGAGAAGTGTGAAGCTCCCCCTGTCTATCTCCTGAATTCAAGTGTCCCCCATTAGAGGCTATTCTGCTGTATACCTTACAGCAGTAAGGTAATTACCTGGTGTGGCCAGTACTAACACGTGGAGATCACCCAAACAGAGAGAGTTGGCTTGGCACTGTGAACACACAACTGCACTATTTTACTTGGTTGTGATGTTTCACTATACTATTCACGATTGGACTATCTATGGGTCACTTTGATTAAACCCAATTGTTTTCTAAGCTGTTTTTTGCACTTTATCACTTTATATTATATGTTTTACCACAGCAACACTGCCGTTGATATATGAATTACTCGTTCATTATCTTTAAGTTTAATTTCAATATTTAGACATGTTATGCACATATGCACTTTGTTTTATTTGCTCCTGACCTCAGTATTTCAGATATATTATGCACGTTTGCACTTTGCTTTTTTGTTTTTAGTTTTCATTGACACCATTATTTATACTATTATATTTACGATACCTACTTTTACTATATAGGTTGGGTATTCAGTAGATACTTAGTTCTATTCAGGAGCGCAACACCATTTTTTACTTATTAGGATCCCATCGATCCTTTCCCTTTTCTATGCAGTTTCACAAATTACACTCATTCAAACTCTTTGGCGCCCTCTGCTGGACTTCTATAAATCGCCAACACATTTCCATCCCCAGCCTATAATAGCACATTAAAGTTTAACCGCTTAAGGACCGCCCTATGCAGATATACTGTGGCAGTGCGGCCCTCCTGCATGAAATCGGAGGTTTGGGGCACGTGCGATTGGCTGCCGCTGTGTCCAATCAGCAGGTCCGGCAGACACGATGCTTGCGGGGACCCGCCGATTGTTCTGAGTAGAGGCAGAACAGCGATCTCACTATGTCAACAAGGCAGACCGCCGTTCTGCCAGAGGGGGAAGATGGAAAGCTCTGCTAAGCAGAAACACGGATCTCTGTTTTCCCCCAATCAAAGCACCCCCCAGCTAGTAAGCACCCCCTAGGGACACACTTAACCCTTTGACTGCTCCAGATGTTAACCCCTTCCCTGCCCGTAATAATTAGTAATGACAGTGCATTATTTTTTTTTTTATTATTTTTTAGCACTGATCACTGTATTGGTGTTACTGGTCCCCCCAAAAAATCAGTTTGTCCTCCGCACTGTTGCAGTCCTGCTAAAAATCGCTGATCGCCGCCATTACTAGTAAAAAAAATAAATGAATTAATAAAGACTCCATAAATATTTCCCATAGTTTGTAGATGCTATAACTTTTGCGTAAACCAATCGCTATACGCTTATTGGGATTATTTTTTACCAAAAATATGTAGCGGAATACATATTGGCCTAAATTGATTAATAAATTTGATTTAAAAAAAATATATTGAATATGTTTTATGGCAGAAAGTAACAGAAATATTGTTTTGTTTTTCTCAAAATTGTCGTTCTTTTTTTGTTTTTTGTGCAAAAAAATAAACCGCAGAGGTGATCAAATAACACCAAAAGAAAGCTCTATTTGTGGGGGGAAAATGGCCTGGTCATGAAGGGGGTAAACCTGCCGGGGCTGAAGTGGTTAAACATGTATCGCCCTACCATATAAGATTAAGTAGGGGCATCTACTAAGTTGCTGAAAGAAAAAAAAAATGTTTTTCTTTTTCTTAAAATTTAATGTTGGTGATATATTCAGGCAATTGCAGCGAATACCGTTTTACAGATTATAATTTTTTTATATAATTTGCATTTCTGTTTGTCAAAAAGCAATATTTTAGTTTTTTGAAACTTTTCTTTATATTTATGTATATCACAAATGCTAAATCTGTGTCTATAGTGCATGTTCAAACCTTAAGGGCCCATTCATACCAGAAACTGCACATAACTGTTTTTGAAGTGCGCTTGAATGAATTTTTGCATGCGTTTGGGGTGCATTTAGTACTGCATTTGCATTGCATTTTGCTATACTTTTTTGCGCTAGGCTTTCTTATGCTTAAATTAGTGCAGTGCATTTCCTGCGTTTGCAGTGCAGAAAAATGTATTGTGCTCTACTGCCCATAGGATTACCTTGATTTGGGGTCTTCTATGCAGTTATGATACGTACAAATGACCGGATTTTGCGGCAGACTAGGTCTGACAGTCTTCCCGACAGATTTTCGGCGGAGTTCCGACGGACTTTCCGAATGAACAGACTTGGCCACACACAATCGCACCAAAGTCTGGTGGATTCAAACGTGACGATGTACGACCTTACTAGAATAAGGAAGTTCATAGCCAGTAGCTAATAGCTGCCCCAGCGTCGGTTTTCGTCCGTTGGACTAGAATACAGGCGAGTGGATTTCTCCATAGGAACTGGGTCCGGCAGAGTTGTGGTGGAAAAATTTGAAACATGTTCTATTTCTAAAATCCGTCAGATTTTTGGACAGCAAAGGTCCGATGGAGCCCACACATGATTGAATTGTCTAACGGATTTGTTCCGTCGGACCTTTACTGTCGAATAGCCCGGTCGTGTGTACACTGCATTAGAGTGCAGTTCAAAATGCAGCCAACTGCATTCAAATGCGTTCAGTGTGAAAGGGCCCTAATACCATAAATACAGTGGATAGAAAAAGTCTACACACCCCTGTTAAAATGTCAGGTTTCTGTGATGTAAAAAAATGAAACAAAGATAAATAATTTCAGAACTTTTTCCACCTTTTTAATGTGACCTGTAAACTGTACAAACTGAAATCTTTTAGGTGGAGGGACGTAAAACAATAAAATAATATGGTTGCATAAGTGTGCACACCCTTAAACCTAATACTTTGTTGAAGCCCCTTTTGATTGTATTAAAGTACTCTTTGGTATGAGTCTATCAACATGGCACATCTTGACTTGGCAATATTTGCCCACTCTTCTTTGGAAAAACACTCCAAAGCTGTCAGATTGGGAGGGCATCTCCTGTGCACAGCCCTCTTCAGATCACCCCACAGATTTTCAGTCAAATTCAGGTCTGGTCTCTGGCTGGGCCATTCCAAAACTTCTTCTGGTGAAGCCATTGCTTTGTTGATTTGGATGTATGCTTTGGGTTATTAAAAGATGCATTTCCTCTTCATGTTCAACTTTCTAGCAGAAGCCTGAAGGTCTTCTGCCAATAATGACTGGTATGAAACTGTTCATAATTTCCTCTACCTTGACTAAGGCCCCTGTTCCAGCTGAAGAAAAAGCCCCAAAGCATAATACTGCCACCACCATGCTTCACAGTGGGTATAGTGTTCTTTTGGTGATATGCAGTGTTGTTTTTGCAACAAACATCTTTTGAAATTATGGCCAAAAAGTTCAACCTCGGTTTCATCAGACCATAACACATTTTTCCACATGCTTTTGGCAGACTGCAGATGTGCTTTTGCAAAATTTAGCCAGGCTTGGATGTTTTTCTTGGTAAGAAAAGGCTTCCGTCTTGCCACTCTACCCCATAGCCCAGACATATGAAGAATACGGGAGATTGTTGTCACATGTACCACACGGCCAGTACTTGCCAGATATTCCTGCAGCTCCTTTAATGTTGCTGTAGGCCTCTTGACAGCCTCCCTGTCCAGTTTTCTCCTCGTCTTTTCATCAATTTTGGAGGGACGTCCAGTTTGTAGATCACATTAAAGGGGTTGTAAAGTAAAAATGTTTATTTTTTTAAAATAACAAACATGTCATACTTACCTCCACTGTGCAGCTCGTTTTGCACAGAGTGGCCCCGAACCTGCTCTTCTGGGGTCCCTCGGCGGCTGTCTCGGCTTCCTCCCGCAGGTGCTTCTCACGTTAATGTGAGCTCCCTCGCATTGGTGAGAAGCACTGCGGGCGCGCTCCCGTGATACAGCCGGCGGCTATAGCCGCTCGCTGTATCACAAGGCCCCGCCCCCGGCGCGCTGCGTCATTGGATGTGATTGACAGCAGCGCGAGCCAATGGCTGCGCTGCTTTCAATCCATCCACTCCAGCCAATCAGCGGCCAGGCTGAGCGGCGAAGAGGACGGCGATTTTCGAGGGGTCAGGTAAGTAAAACGGGGGGACTGGGGGCGCCGGCAGTGTGAGATGTTTTTTCACCTTAATGCATAGAATGCATTAAGGTGAAAAAACATTTACCTTTACAACCCCTTTAAAGGTGGAAAAAGTTCTGAAATTATTTATCTTATTTTTTTTACATCACAGAAACCTGGCATTTTAACAGGGGTGTGTAGACTTTTTATATCCACTGTAATAATGTTATTTTATGTTATTATATTTTTACTCCAGGAGTATATGAGTTTGGAAATTCTAGGGAAATGCTTAAATAATACATTACAATTTAACTAAACCCATTCAATTTTAGTCGACCAAAATGTATTGGAGATTTTAGTCGACTAAAATGGCAGTTTAGTCAAAAGACGAAATTTGATGTCAAAATTATAACTGATGTTTGGTGATGGCTTTATAAATATGCCCCATACTGTTCAAAGCACATTTTTTGCTCATCTGCCAGCTTATGCTTTTTTCCTGAAATAGTTTAATAATATATATACATTTTTTTTTTCTTTGAAAACTAAATAAATAATGCTCTAAAATCCTCCACAACTTGTATTGTCTCATTCTCAGACTTATACTTCACCGTGTCCTTGGGAGACGTTATAGTGATTGTTCTTTTGTTTCGGCAATGACCCATTTTCCAGGTATGATTCCCACCTTGTGGTGGTTTAATTCACAGATTTACAAAAATGAACCGATAATCAATTTTATAATCTGTGTTTAATTGAGAATTCTGCTTCCTGCAGACTATTTTCAGGGCATTAACTGCCATGAAAAGCTCCCATTTGTATGCAGAACCAAAAACATCTCCTTACTTGAAATAGAGACCCCAAAAATGAACAAATATAATGGAAGTTGCCCCACAAACTGGACTGCATTTGAAAACAAGGTATGAAATATGTGCATTACTTAAAACATTGTGTGGGGGAAATTGGAGTCTGTATACCTGCTAAACATGTAAGTATGTATTTATATAACCATTTATCATTAGCACTTTAATTGGACACAATATCTTTAAAGGGCAGTCTCCCCTCTATTGTATCATGGATATGTTATTGTTTAAGTTTTTGGGGTTGTATTCAATATGTGCAAAGAAATCACACAAATACTTATAAGTATAACATTTATTATAAGTAATTACCGATACGGATATTAGAAAATATTCGATATTAATATTATGTATATTAGAAAATAGAAAAACAAGAACACTTGACTAAAGATGCTTTTCCTGCCACGGAGTCCCATCTGCTCTCACAGCGTGGCACACAGTTGATCAAATGCATGCATGATTTCAAGCCCTGATATGAGACCGACTGTTCCAAGTTCTAACTATAGTATAAAGGATTTCTGTGTAAGAAATTACCAATTCTCAGTAGAGCAAGATTATTAAGGACCTGGTCAGTTTGCAGTGGCATGCCTTTGGTATGAGTCAGCTAAGGTAACCAAACTTTGTCCTGTATGGCCCCTTAGCCAGGTTTGGAATTCAGTTTTAGGTATTGTGAGCCTACAATAATAAGGAAATATGAAGTATGCAATTTCTCCATAACTTTCCTACTACTGATATTGCCCTCCCAAGTGGTCCCTGGCTGCTCTTGTCTGCGTCACAGCCTACACCACAATATACAGGGTCTGAGCCTAGAGGAGAGCCTTCTTTCTATGTTGTAGTTCTCAGGGCCTAGCAATCGGCCACTAGGCAAGAGTACTGTCAAATGGAATGTCGTCATGTATTCCCCCATACCTGAAGGCACCAAGTGTTTTACACCTGAAGAGGTTGGAGGGGTGTCGCGGAGTTTAGTGCATTTTATGTTATTGCATATGCCAGCAATGGCACTGGGGTTTACACCTATACTCCCGGCTACAACAGACACCACCCAATTTGCTGATCTCTCTTAGCTAGTAACAACCTGGAAGTAATTGAGGGTTTTGTCAATTCTGGTTTCTGCTGTCTTTCTGCAATCTGCACTCCATTGACTTTAGTGGAGTGCAGGGGAGACATCAGGGGTCCAATGAACCCTTGATATTTAATTAAAGAGATCCTTTTAGAGTAAAAACGCAATCACACAGGGAGCTATTGGTACTCTGTTATAGTAATACATGTAAAGGGAAAAAAGTGTAAAACAAAAGGTACACCAAAAAAAACAAAAAACCTCTAGAGTGTAAGCTGTTTTTTCTGCCTAGAAGGGTCTGATATGAAAAGTTTATATTTAGACTTTACATATGGCACTGTGATTATATAACCTTTATTGGTCTACTTTCCATTTTTACAGTGTTTTTTAAAAGTCCTTCCAAAATATGTGGAATTTACTGTTGCAAATGACTACTGCCATAAACATGGAGGAACGCTTCCTACAATTTCAAGCCAACATGACCAGGGTAAATTGTACTTGTTAGATGCGTTTACTATCTTTGATGTTATTTTTCGAATCCTTCCTCATCGGGCTTTTTTAGTTCTACGTGACTATGAAAGGTGCTTTGGGAAGACATTTATTTCCTACCACATCTTGTCTGTTGATTGTGTTGATATTCATATAATACTACTGTTTCTCTGTATATGGCTGCCTTTCAACTTGCTGAGGAGATCTCTATGTTCTAATTAGAAAAATATATAAAGATTTTGTTTATATAAAAAAAGTAATAACTTCTACTCCATTGTTTAATGGGCAGTAAGTTAAGACCCCTTTCACACCAGGGCGTTTTGCAGGCGCTATAGCGTTAGAAATAGGCCTGCAATCCGCCCTAAAGAAGCTGCACCATTGTATGTAGTGTGAAAGCCCCGAGGGCTTTCACACTACAGTGATGCGCTGGCAGGACTTCAGAAAAAAGTCCTGCCAGCAGCTTCTTTGGAGCGGTGAAGGAGTGGTGTGTTTACCGCTCCTCCACCGCTGCTCCCCATTGAAATCAATGGGGCAGCGCTGTAATACCGCCGGCAAAACGCCGCTATTGCAGCGTATTGCCGGCGGTTTTAACCCTTTCGCACCCGCTAGCGGGGGTAAAAGCGCCCTGCTAGCGCCCAAAATCCGCCGCAAATCCGGCGGTAAAACGCAGCTAAAAATAGCGGTGTTTTACCGCCGACGCAATGGGCGGTGTGGTGTGAAAGGGGTCTAAGAGTGTATCATAATTGTTTATGCTCTACTCTAGAGCAGCTATTCCACCTAGGGTTCCTCCAGAGCTTGCTAGAGGTTCCTTGAGGCTGATTGACCTTCCATTTGATGGTGCCTGGAAAGTTCCAGGGCCAACACAACTTGGCAGAGCCAGCTTCATGACACCAAATCTTTTTAACTGTCTGGAAAGGTGGCACTCTGACCATCACTGTAAGGGTTGCATTCTTCTTATTGACCACTAGTGTAAGACATTTTGCCATTGACACCAGTACTGGGACTGGTTCGTACAGCACCTAGTACAAGGATGCAGAACTGTGCCCCTCTCCTAATGCATGGTGTAGAATGGGTATACCACTTTGTGACCATTCTTTGCCCCCTTGCTCTTGCTGTCCGTGAATGGCATGGAGTGTGCATTTGCCCCCATGTGGCCAGTTGCTTGTTTTCTTGTGGCTAGAAAATAGTTGCACATGCACAGTGTGTTTTTGTGTCAGCTGTGGGTGGATAGGGTGGAGAGTGGGCACAGTGTGGGAACAGTAACTGTCAGAGCAGACAAGAATCTGAAGCCCACTAGTTGCTAGCCACTGATCTAAAGCTTGCATGTGGCGAGGGGGCGCCCTTCCCTACCCCTGCACCCTGAGCGACTGCCTCTCCTGCCCACCTCTTATCCCAGCCCTGATTGACCTCCAATGAATTGGTTTTCCAAGTGTTATCTCAAACCTGTCAATTTTAGGGTTTTCTCTGGGGTAAAAAGGGTTCAGGGGCCACTCTAGTGTCAAAGAATAAATTAGTATTAGCAATCATGAGAAGGCATTTAACTGCTTTCTGCTCAGCCAACTGTCATATGACAGCCCAGTGGGAGCTCTCCCATCCTGGGTGGACATTATATGACCTCCTTCCAGGATCACACCTCATGCGTGCCCTCTGGCTCGCGTTGCAGCGTGTTCTGTCACATGCTGTGTCCACCGGACACAGCAGTTGACAGGTCACTGTACCGGACTGGTGCCATATGACCAATCTCCACAATCACATGACATTTTTACACAATGAATGGCTTTCATTCATAGCCATTTGTTGTGTTGATCACTGTTGTGTTGGTCACAGTGATCATATGATACAGACCGGGCCAATCACAGTGCACATGTACCATGTGTGATAACTGTGGCCAATCTCAGCTTCACAGTGGTACACAATGAATAAATGAATGGAAGGCATTCATAAAAATGATTGCTTCACCTGATACCTGAGTAGTCGGGGATGATCATGGGGGGAGTTACAAGTACTAATCCCCCTGTATAGCTTTCAATAAAGCCTGACAAACGCCCCCCCCCCCCCCCCCAGCATCTTTTAGCTGCTTTATTGAAATCTATACATGGGTCATCGGTGCTTGTAACTTCCACCGCCACACCAGTCACCCTGACTGTCCGCATATCCTATTCCAGTCCGTCTCTGTGCGCTCCACATCCCCCTCTGTTCTCCACCGTGTCCCCCACTGTTCTCCTCCATGTCCCCCTTTGTTCTCCTCCATTACACCCCCCCCCCCCCCCCCGGGTCCTCCTCCCTCCTCTGCCCCCTCTGTCCTTGATCTGTCATGATGGGGAGTGGAGTAGGGGCTCCTTCCTTTCCTGAATGAACAGACTCTGTGATCACTGACTCTGTCCATTCACATAACTGAAAAATCGTAACCTCTGTTTACGATGCTTCAGATGCCTCAGTTTCCTTTCCATTCATTTTCAGAAAATTAATAGAGGGGAAATCTTCCAATGGGGAAACTAGTTCTGGTGACCTGAGGGTGCCCAAGGGATTCCCTTAATTTGCAGGGATTTTCTCTCACTTCCTGTTTTGGCTATGGCACAGGAAGTGAAGAAAAATGTCTCCAATGGGTTACAAATGTCAAACAATAAACTGACAAGTGTTATGACCCTCCCTCACCCAAAATTAACAAAAAAAAAAGTTTTGTCTAGCGTTCCACTCTAAAGCCCCATACACACTATCAGTTTTTCTGCTGAGTTTTTCCTTCAGGTTTACCGAAACTATGTAGTGCAAAGGCCTGCCTGATTGCATACAAATTGAAACTCCTAAGGTTTGACTTAGTATTGTATGGCTTTGGTTATTCTGAAGGAAAAACTGATAGTGTGTATGCTGCTTAAGGCTCACACTAGCCCGCACTGTGCATTCCATTAGCGGGTGTGGGAATCGCATTGCTCTTGTGAGACACACTGAGCTGCCATTCATCTCAGCCCACAGCATGATCATGGGTGCGGAAACTGCAGGGTCAAAGAAGACCATGCTGTTTCCCAGCAGCCACTTTTTAAAAAAGGTGCATGCAACCTTTTTTTGTGACGTTCACGTGGCACAGCAGCCCTTTCAAATGAATGGACTGCTGTGCACAAGCAAACACTGACTGCACAGTCTGCAGGGGTGTGGACCTAGCCTAAAGGAAATCTCTGGTTACAGCATACACTTTAATTTTAGAACAATGACATTGTAATAGTTATTTCTATTACCTGATAAAAACTCATTTTTTTTGAGACTATACATGCTTTAATATTTTTTTTTCTATGGATTTAACACTATGGCCCACATTAATGTAGAAGAAGATCTAACGTCAAACATACTTTCATTTTTTAATATCAGCATTGTAATAGCAATGCAAACAATGATTATTTTTGACAATGCAGTATAAGCTTACCTACTCCTTTCATGTTGTGTGTTTCTGGTCTGCTGGCCCTCTCTTTCCACCATTTCCTGGATTCCTTGGCATGCTTTGAAGCTTTTCCTTGGCTATTTACTTTGTTTCTAAGGACTACATGTCCCATGGTACCGTGATGCATACAGGTAGTGATTCCTGTACTGACCCAGCCTCCTGAAACTCCTCCTCTCGTCACCTCTGTAGTTCGGAAGGCAGGCTCTGTGAAATGTGTGACACAGGTGTGCCTACCCACAAGGCATGGGGACTACATTTTACAGAATTAAAGGAAGTAAATGTACTTCACACAGTATGTTTTCGAACCTCAAAGTTGTTCAGGGAAATAGAAGTAAGCTGTAGATATACAAATAAAGGATAAAACCATTCAGGTTGTGTTCCTGGTGGTTATTAAACCGATTACCTCTAACTAATGGTAACCACCAGGCCACCATGCTGCCTATACAGAAATGTTTTAGTTTCCTTTATTATGTTTTTCATTTGAAAGTCCAGATTTAACAACAAATCTTGTGGATGTAACTTATCTTAGCTGTAATTTTGGTTTCGTTCTCTTTGCAGATTTCATTACCTACTTCTTCAGTTCAGGCTTAAATCAAAAGATTTGGCTTGGTCTACGGTTCTTTTTGAATACCTCAATAAACAGTTGGATTGATGGCTCTCCTGTCTCTTACACAAACTTCATGCCGCTTCTGGAAAGGAGATTAAAGGGGTTTGACACTCGTGTAAGTAGAAAGTTTTTATATTGATGGTTTCGTTTTAATCAAGGCTGCATTTCTTAGCTATACATAATTCTATTTTTTTTCCCCCCCCTACATGCAGTCATATAAGGAGAAACAGCAGTGTGTGTTTTTCCTGAATGATCCAAAGTCGTCATTTGTTGGAACATGGGATTTCACAACTTGCTCAGACAAGCAGTATGTGACAGTCTGCCAAACAACCAGAGGTATTATTGTCACTTTTGGCTTTCTTTTAACCACTTCAGCCCCAGACAGTTTTACCCCCTTATTCACCAGGCCATTTTTTGTGATAGGGCACTGCGTTACTTTAGCTGTCGTGCGCAACTGTACCCATATAAAATTGATGTCCTTTTTTTTTTCCCCACAAATAAAGCTTTCTTTTGGTGATATTTGATCACCTCTGCGGTTTTTATTTTTTGCACTATAAACCAAAAAAAGTGCAAATTTGGGGAGAAAAATTTTAAAAATCAAATGTATTCATCAATTTAGGCCATTATGTATTATTCTACATATTTTTGGTCCAAAAAAATCCCAATAAGCATATATTGATTGGTTTGCACAGAAGTTATCATGTCTACAAACTATGGAATATTTTTGTGGCATTTTTATTTATTTTTATTTTTTACTAGCAATAACGGCAATCAGCGATTTTTAACAGGACTGTGACATTGTGGCTGACAAATGGGACACTTAACTGACATTTTTTACACTTTTTTTTTTGTGAACCAGGGACACTAATACAGTGATCACTGCTAAAAATATGCACTGTTACTGTACTAATGGCACTGACAGGGAAGGGGTTAACACCAGGGGCGATCAAGGGATCAAAGTGTGTCCCTAGGGGGTGCTTTCTAACTGTGTGGAGGATGGACTGACTGAAAGAACTCAGATCCGTGTTCCTGCTAAGCAGGAACACAAGATCTCTGTGTACTTTCCTGTCAGAATGGCAATCTGCCTTGTTTACATAGGCAGATCACGTTTGCCCTCTCTGGGGAACGATCGGCGGGTCTCTGCAGGCATCGCGTCTGCCTGACCCGCTGATTTGGCTCCCCCTCTGTCTAATCAGCTCGCGCCCACAGTATCTATTGTACGTAATTACGTAGAGATGTATACTGTATGCATCACAGCCCCGAACAAGGTGTGCATGCCCCCCATCCATGATTTGGGCCAGCCACTATGTGGATATTGATCATATAGAACAATAGACACTCTGTATAGGTAAAAATGTATGAGTACAATATGCTATTAGTGTGGAAAGGCTGTGTATGGTAATTAATTGGTAAAAAGTTGTGGCGGGTCACTATGTGAAACGGGTGTCTTTCACCCAAGAATTATAGACAAAAAAGTAGTGTGACCTGACCACCACTGCAATGACAAAACTCCATCCCTTGTATACATATAAAAACAGAGGAGAAAAGTAGTAGGACTTTAAATGAGGGATGTCACTGCAGACAGATATTGCATAGAGTATACATGTTAATTTTATTGATCAAATACAAGTACATTTGAACATTCCATAATATGGGGATATGCAATGCATTTTTTTCTGAACTCTCAGACAAGCTTTATCAATTCACCACTTTGAACATATTTAGAGAAGCTGCAGATAAACATGTACAACTTATGCAGGAGATTTTTTTTTTTTTATCTCCCATGTATCACCTGAGGATAGTCCCTTCAGAGTATACAGTTAGGTCTATATATATTTGGACACAGGCACAATTTTAGTTTTTTTCAAGTATTTACCAAAACATATTCAAGCTATAGTTATTTAATGGATATGGGCTGAAAGTGCACACTCTCTCAGGTTTAATTTGAGGATATGTATATCCAAATCGGAGGAAGGGTTTAGGAATTATAGCGCTTAAGAATAGCCATTTCCCCTTTTTCAAGGGCCAAAAAGTAGACAATTGAATCAAAAGCTGTTTCATGGCCAGGTGTGGGCTACTCCTTCATTATTTCTTTATCAATTAAGCAGGTAAAAGGTCTGGAGTTGATTCTAGGTATGGTATTTGCATTTGGAATCTATTGCTGTGAACCTACATCATGCGTTCAAAGGAGCTGTCCATGTAAGTGAAACAGACCATTGCAAGGCTTCAAAAAGGAAACAAATCCATTAGAGATATGGCAGCAACCTTAGTTGTGACCAAATCAACAGTTTGGTACATTCTGAGGAAAGACAAATGCACTGGGGAGGGAGCTCGGCAACCTAAAAAGGCCTGGATGTCCACTGAAGAAAACAGTGGTGGATGATGGCAGGATCCTCTCTATGGTAAAGAAAAACCCATTCGCAGCATCCAGACAAGTGAAGGACACTCTCCAGGAGGTGGGTGTATCATTGTCAAAGTCTACAGTCAAGTGAAGACTTCACAAATAGAGGCTTCACCACATTAATAAGCCTGAAGAAAAGAAAAGCAAAATTAGACTTTGCCCAAATAAAAAAAAAAAAGCCAGACCATTTCTGGAAAAGCATTCTTTGGACGGATGAAACTAAGATTACCGTATATACTCGAGTATAAGCCGAGATTTTCAGCCTCTTTTTTGAGGCTGAAAGTGCCCCCCTCGGCTTATACTCGAGTCATCGCTGTCTGCCCGCTCGATCAGCGTGTCGAGCAGACAGACAGCGGCCATTCTGATTCAAAAGCCGCGCCTCCGGCTCCCCCTTCGCCTGTGATAGGCGGAACACTGAATTTCCCAGCAGCCTGTGTTCCGCCTATCACGGACTTCGTATCATCCTCGTACTACGGACGAGGATGATACGACGTCTGTGATAGGCGGAACACAGGCTGCTGGGAAATTCAGTGTTCCGCCTATCACAGGCGAAGGCGGCGGCGCAGCTTTTGAATTTTACAATGGCCGCCGACGAACGAAGAGGGCACGGGACGGAGGCAAGGCACAGGACGGCACGGCACGGGACGGGACGGGACGGGACCGGAGGCAAGGCACGGCGGCGAGGCACGGCGGCGAGGCACGGCGGCGAGGCACGGAGGCAAGGAGGCTCGGCACGGGACGGAGGCTCGGGACAAAGGCTCAGGACACAGGTAGGCTGGACACACACACACACACACACACACACACACACACACACACACACACGGATACACACACACACACAGGGATGGATGGATGGATGGAGACACACACACACAGGGATGGACGGACACACAGGGATGGACGGACACACAGGGATGGACGGACACACAGGGATGGACGGACACACACACAGGGATGGACAGGCATGTCTTACCCTCGGCTTATACACGAGTCAATAAGTTTGCCAGTTTTTTTGGGGGTAAATTGGGGGCCTCGGCTTATATTCGGGTCGGCCTATACTCGAGTATATACGGTAATCTGTACCAGAATGACGGGAAGGAAAAAGTGTGGAGAAGGCTTGGAACAGCTCATGATCCAAAGCACACAACGTCCTCTGTAATACATGGTGGAGGCAGTGTGACGGCATGGGCATGCATGGCTTCCAGTGGCACTGGGTCATTTGTGTTGATTGATGATGTGACAGAAGCAACCGGATGAATTCTGCAGTGTTTAGCCCAGATTGAGCCAAATGCAGCAAAGTTGATTGGATTGAGTTTCACGGTACAGATAGACAATGATCCAAAACACACTGCAAAAGCAACCCAGAAGCTTTTGAAGGAAAAGAAGTGGAATATTCTGCAATGGCCGAGTCAATCGCCTGATCTCAACCCAATTGGGCATGAATTTCACTTGCTGAAGGCAAAACTAAAGGTAGAAAGACCCACAGACAAAGAATAACAGAAGACCGCTGCAGTTAGAGCCCGGCAAAGCATCAGAAAAGAGGAAACTCAGTCTTTGGTAATGTCCATGGGTTCCAAACTTCAGGCAGTCATTGCCAGTAAAGGATTCTCTACAAAATATTAAAAATTAACATTTTATTTGATTATATTCATTTGTACATTTGAGCCCCTGAAAATGGGTGGACTGTATAAAAATGGTTGCAGCTCCTAAAATGTGTACTTGATATTTATGTTTAACTCTTTGAATTAAAGCTGAAAGTCTGCACTTCAGATTCATTGGATTGTTTCATTTTAATTTTATTCTGTTTCTGTTCTGTTTCATTTAAATTTTATTCTGGTTTCATACAGAGCCAAAAGTATGAAAAGTGTGCCTGTGTCCAAATAAATATGGACCTAACTGTATGTGAGGTGTTACAACAATTTTAACGCTCTTATTGAATTCACGTGAAGCATTTTTTCCTTTTGCTGAAAATGCCTGACTAAAAAACAGTTTGTCCCCCCCCCCCCTTTAAAAAATCCATGTCTCCTTCCAATCTTCCGTCCTTCCCTAGCAGCAAGGAGAAGCTGATAGGTCTCAATCTCCCTTCTTAGTAACCATTCTACAGCCGCTAAGCATTTCTTTTTCTCAAACATTCCAGATAATACTGGGACCAATGTGCCAACATTTGTTCCAGAAGAGGTGAGCTTCAAAGAGAAGACGTATAAAATCCTTCAGAAGAACATGACTTGGTATATGGCTTTAGAAGAATGTAGAAGCAAAAAAATGGAACTAGTCAGTATAACCGACCAATACCAGTTATCCTTTCTCGCCGTCACCGTTAAGCAGGCAGATCTGCCATTTTGGATTGGACTCTCTAGCAGGGATGTAAGTCTTTATTCTTGGTAAAATAAATTTGTTATGAAAGAAACATGGAGGGTGCCGTTTGGGACTTGCTCTTTCTGAAAATGCTAGTACTCTAGTTGTTATACTGGCCCTTTTACTTCATATCTTCTGAGATACTTGACTTGAACAAGCATGTGGATAGGGATTTGACGTTTCTCTGACACAATATTTTTACTTTGTTCGTCAATGATGTCAATGTGACTAAAGTCAGTAGGTCAAGGTAAAAATCTAAGTGAGTCAATTAATATAGGATAGGAAACTAACATTTTTAGAAGCTAGCAATAGCAGCCCTCATACGTCTATGACAAATGTACTTTTTATTATTTGCTTTCAATATGCTTTTATTTACAATGCGAAGTAAGACAACAAGATGATATCACAAAAAGTACAGTCAGTAAACATCAAAATTCTAAAAGATGGGACTTCCAACATAAACATCAGCTAGGTCCTCCGACAGTAAAATTGGGAGTGCAGTTTCTCAAAGCCGTAAGTTAAATATAAACTGTATGTAACAAAAATATTGATGGACTGCACATTATTTAGCAACCTAGAAGAGTATGGTGCTTCATCGACCAGGTTTTGAAGTATGCCCCACACTCTGCTAGGCCCACTTACACCTCACCCAGGGAGCCATTTATGCCCATATTGTCAGGGGCAATAATAGTGCAGGGAACAGAGCAGGGTGAAGGGGAAGGAGAGAAAAAAGGCGGGGGGGGGGGGGGATTCCCCTGCGCCCTTCTGCCGTGAGTATCAACCTCATGAAATTGCGCCTGATATTTTTTACTTTTTATTATTTGAAGGTTTATTTAATAATTTGTTTAACCACTTGACACTTGAACAGGGCACTTAAACCACCCTCTTGACCAGACCAATTTTCCGCTTTCGGTGCTCTCACACTTTGAATGACAATTACTCAGTCATGCAACACTGTACCCAAATTATTTTTTTTGTCCTTTTTTACATACACATAGTTTTCTTTTGGTGATATTTGATCACCTCTGGGTTTTTTATTTTTTGCGCTATAAATGAAAAAAGACCGAAAATTTGAACAAAAATGCATTTTTCTTTGTTTCTGTGATAAAATTTTGCAAATTATTAATTTTTCTTCATAAATTTTGGCCATGATTTATACTGCTACAGATCTTTGGTAAAAAATAACCCAAATTAGTGGATATTATTTGGTCTTTGTGAAAGTTAGAGCGTCTACAAGCTATGGTGCAAATCATAAAAAAATGATCACACCTGAAGTACTGGTGGTCATTTCTTGCCACCCGAGCCAGGAAAGTACAAATACCCCCCAAATGACCCCTTTTTGGGAAGTAGACATTTCAAGGTATTTAGTAAGATGCATGGTGAGGTTTTTGATGTTGTTGTCATTTTTTCCCCACAATTCTTTGCAAAATTAAGATTTTTATTTTATTTATTTTTTCCCACAAAATTTTCATTGTAATATGTTATTTCTCTCACATGGCATGTGTATACCACAAATGACACCCCAAAATAAATTCTGATACTCTTCCTGAGTATGGTGATACCACACGTGTGGGACTTTTCCATAGCCTAGCCACTTAGAGAGGCCCAACATTCAGGGAGCACCATCACGTGTTCTAGGAGCATTAATAACTTCTTGACTACCTATCATACTTTTGAAGGCCCTGGAGCACCAGGACAATGACATGTGGCACTGATGACACGTGACACTGACAACAGATGGCACGTGACACTGATGACAGATGGCACTAATATGTGGCACTGATGACACGTGACACTGATGACAGATGGCACTTATATGTGGCACTGGGGACAGATGGCAGTGGGGATGGATGGCACTGACAGTGGGGACATGTGGGCACTTCATTTTCATTATTTTTAGTTTTTTTTACTCACGCTGCAGCGTTCATCTCTCCCTCCTCACACGCTGTCTCTGTGTGAGGAGGGAGAGCCGGCAATGAGAGATGATCTCATATGTTTACATATGAGATCATCTCTCATTGGACACGCCGATTGCGCTGTAAACGGCCGCTGTGATTGGCCATTTACAGTGATCTGTGACTGGCTGTATCCAAGGGACACGGCGAGCACAGAATTTCCCCGATGCGCGCTCGCGGGAGCGTGCAACGCAGAAGTAAACAGGAGGACATCCAGGGACGTCCTGGCAATTGGCGTCCGTGCTGCAGCCATCATTCGGCTATAGCGTGGACGCCTAGTGGTTAAAACTGAGCTAGGGCTAACAACTAAACACACAGATGAAATGTATATACACTGTCATCAAAAGTATTGTATTTTATATTTCCCTTTGTTGTGTCTGCCATGTTATCTCAGGATGGAGTCCACTACAGATGGCAGGATGGGAGCGCAGTTACCCTGAACCGGTGGGCACAGGGTGTGCAGGAGGATGAAGAGTGTGTTTTCATAGATGTTGATGGCACATGGAAAACAAAGAGTTGTGATGATGAACTGCCTGGGGCTATTTGTCATGTACCAACAGGTAAGATTGTGTTTTTCTTTTTTTTCTTTTTTTTTTCTTAACACAAATTATTTCCAAAATTGCTTACTTGTTTTTTTCCTCCTAACCCCTTTTTACTCTGAATAGCTGCACTTCAGTATTGATGTACAGGTCTGAGGGCATTGTCTAATTTTAAAAGGGAACCAAACCCAAGAACAAGAAATTAAAATTGTACGCTTTACCATCTTAGAGCTGATGGCTGCATTTATTTTCATTTTTCAGCAAGTACTGAAAATACCTGTTAATCTTGCCAGAAAATCAGTGTCCTTGTAACTTAGTGAGCTGAACAGACTTTACAACAATCTTTTCTTTGCTTTTAACTACTAATTACATAAACCTTCATGTATGGGAGATGAACAAAGGTAGATGTTTGCCATCCAGCCCAGGTAATAACCATGCCTGCCTCCTAGATACAGTGGAGGAGTGAGTGTAGCCACCCATATATGATAAGTGTTATCTGCAAGATTACTGGGTAAAAATAGAGGAAAAGGCTTGATTAAAAGCAAAGCGATTGTAGCCGTCTCATTGAAGGGCTGGTAAGCTGCAACATACTGTATAAGATTTTTGGTTTTGGGTTTAGATGCATTCAACAATGCTTAACGCCCTTTATCTTTCTGCTATCACTATAAATTGTTACAGTATATCTCTCTAGGAACAAGTAGGAAATATGATAAGTAAAGGGATGTATGCATTTCCATCAGTAGCAAAGACTGCTTAAAGGGCTATGCTTAGCAAATAAAAAAGTACACATATAATATATGTGTAGAGTTGCCACCTCATGCCTTTAAACCTGAACACATATTACACAGGTTCTGTGGCTGATTTAAGGTGGTAATTAAACTCACTTGGTGCCTTATTTGCATTAAATTAGCCTCAGAACCTGTGTAATTCGCCCCCAGACCCTCCGCACCAGCATCTGGGCTCCCTCGGAGCTGATCTGTCCCATATTGGTGACCAAACCACATCGCGGCCCGTTCCGAGGACATCTCCATCCCCGGATCTCCGGCCGCCATCTTGCGGCCTACAAGGCCTCCGGATCC
The DNA here is from genome assembly GCF_037356315.1 of Lithobates pipiens. Classification (NCBI taxonomy): domain Eukaryota; kingdom Metazoa; phylum Chordata; class Amphibia; order Anura; family Ranidae; genus Lithobates; species Lithobates pipiens. The sequence continues at coordinate 55,662,712 of NW_027507784.1, forward strand.
ACCGGCATTTCCTGAGGCGCTCTACCGGAACATCGAAGGCCCCCCTCTGCCAGCATCAGCGGCGGTGCCCGAGGCCGAACAGCGGATCGCAGAGCTCCTGCCCCACGGCGGTCCGCCGGCACAGCGTTCCGGCCTGCGGCCTATTTCATCACCCGGCAGTCATTTTGCGGCCCTCGAGACCCACGGATCATCCAGGACTTGTTGCGGGGGCCATCCGATCTAACGATCATCCACCCCGGCTGGCACTAGGTCCCCCGGCCTCCCGTCCACCCTGGGATCCATATTGCGGCCTTCTCGGGCCTCCGGGAGCCGTCCACCATCTTGAGGCCTGCTCCAGCTTCTCCAGGCCACATCAGACAGGCTTGACGGTTGCCTCCTATCGTTTCCCATCATCAGAGGACCGGAGCTGCAGAGTCACTGAGCCCCAGGGGAGACCAGAGGAGCTCTACCTGATTCAAACACTAAGGTGAGAGACGGGCAGCTTGGTACACCCCTAACCCACCCACAGCCTTACTATCTCCCCGTACTGTGACTCTTACCCAGCTACATTATTATTATATTTCCATCCTCTCCCTGCTATATCACAGCAATACATCTCCTTGGGGGGTCCTCTCAGGCCAAGGCGCAGACAAGTTTCCATCCCCTCCATATCTTATCCCCACTTCCAGCTGCACCCACCCCCTCTCTACCCCATAACAGCCTGGAATTGCTCTCGGTGGGTCCCCAAGAGCAACCCCCAAGTACTCTTCTGGCAAAATGTAGCTGCACAAGGATCTTGACACAGGCTATAACCCTGAGACCACGAAATAAAATGGACTAAAGATATACTCCCATACAATTGGGGACGCTTACGAGCCGCGATGCAGTTCAGCATACATATCCAATAATCCCATCGATTCAGCGAGGATTCAATACGACAGATAGTGTTCTATTGCCTTTAATAATAATTTTTCACATAAAAATCCATACATTTCATACTAGTGCATGCCGTCGGGCAGGAAGGCGTACAATCGCCGTGCGCAACAGCACTTATTAACCACATACCCACTACGCAATAAGGAGCAAAAGAACATGGCTCAAAAGGGCACCAGCTCATCACCGGAGCAGCCCTGCACGGCCGTCACTGGCCCTCAAGTAAAGTCTCCTTCAAAACAAAATATCAGCGATCTCCCCTCCCAGATCACGAAGGCTGACTTGGATTCCAGTCTAACCAAGATCTATGAAAAACTTGTAGACAAAATACAGTGTGAACTACAAAAAACAACAAACACACTCACCCAAGAAATTGCTACTCTAGGAAATCGCACAGATGTTCTAGAAACCAAACATGATGAACTCACACTTGCGCACAACGATCTTAGAAGGGACTTTGAGCTCTTGGCAGAAAACCACTCTTACTTACAATCACAAGTGGAGGATTTGGACAATCGCAACCGCAGAAACAATCTGCGGATTTGCGGCATCCCAGAGTCTGTCACGGAATTGTTACCTGCGGTGTCCAAGTTGTTCCACAACCTCCTCCTAGATTTACCTCCGTCCTCATTTATGTGCGATAGGATTCATAGGGCCCTGCGCCCCAAGCCTCCCCCAGATAAACCCTCACGGGACATTATATTGTGCATGAAAGACTTCCTCATAAAAGAAAGTATACTTAGAGCATCTAGGAACATGCAAAATATTGAATTGGATGGCTCGAGAATCCAAATATTCCCAGATATCTCACAAGCCACCCTGGAGAGGAGACGCAAAATGAAAGAGATAACATCGGTATTACAGTCAGCTCATATCAGATACCGGTGGGGTTTCCCGTTTAAATTAACAGTCCCCCACAATGGTACTACTTACACAGTTTTCAATATCTCAGAAGGTAAAGATCTTCTAGTAAAATTGGGACTTCTGGACCCGGGCACAGTTGCAAGACCACCTTCTACTCCTCATACCTCACCTATCTGGGCCACCCCGGCCACACGCCGAGGACAAGGAAGATGGCGCCCCTCACTCAGAAATTTAGACCCCTGAAGCTATATTTGTGCTCTGCCGACTGCTTTATCTCCATTCTTTTACAGGAGCGGAGGAAACCCCCCCCCCCCCCTTTTTTTATTTTTTCTCCTCTTACGCTTGATCCTAAGACCAATTTTTATAGTTTTTTATTCAGCAAGCACTAAAGTTTGAATTATTACATTTGGTACTTAGCAGCTATATTCCTTCAGAAAGTATTAGTTCGGTATTTACATAATCTTTACTATGGGATTTCATGTGTATGTATACATTTATTACACCCCTCCCCCCCTTTTTTTTTTTTTTTTTTTTCTTCTATCTCTTCTTCTCTCTCTTTCTCTCCCACTTTCCTTACTGGACCCTAATTCATAACCTTTATTGTTCAAATGATTCTAAATCTTTATATGAGTATTATTAGGATCAATATTCAGCAGTTACACAACGTTAAGATATTTCTAGTTGGTTTTATATAACCCCCTATACATGTCTCTATGTGACACTGTTCTCTTGTGGTACGGAGAAAGGGAAGGGGATTTTCCTAAAGATAAACTTTTTTTTTAAAAATATTTTTTTTTTTTTTTTTTTTTTTAATTTTTTTTTCTCCCCTTTTCCTCCTCTCTCTAAGGGGCAATGACACACTCTTGGTTTACTCTTTTTATAGTTTATAAAATCCTTGCTGAGGCTGTTCTGCTCCGCCTCTGCTAGTTTGTTCCCCTACTCACAAAGGACTCCATAAGCATGATTCACCTGGTGGATACGCTTCTACTAATGAACATGCTTTCCACGTTTTTTTTGGAGGATGCTCCATTTGTGAGTTATGGACATTATGGTCCACAACAATGTTTTTTTTGGTCAGTTAGTGGTCCTCACACTGACCCCCATGTTAGTAATGACTATAATTCATTTATTTACTGTACTGTTCTTTATGTTTCGACACATTTGAATAGGTCAAACAAATATTCTCTACGTTATTTAATGCAATATGATGGTAAGATTTTATGCTGGGTAGTACTCACACTGTCCAGGTTCTTAGAATATGTTTGGTTCTACACTTTAAGAACCTCAATCTACATTGTTTACGGGTATAGGTACAATATATCACTTATTAAATGCTTGACTAAAATATACATACACAAGGTTTTGACGAATTACTTCATATACACACTTGATATCATAGTTGGCCAAATAGTTACCACAGAATTCCTCTCTTCGCTAGGTAGTATCTCCATCTTGCTTTATACCTTGTTGATGGAATCATTCTTATCACCAATATCAAATCAACTCAGCCTAAGATCAATCCCTGGGCCCCATGACCCTCTGCCACTATCCAATAACCTCTGTAGCCTATTAACGCCTCCCCAATGGGTCTCAGGGTGATTTCTCATAATGCCCAGGGCATTAACTCACCTCATAAGAGAAAGAAAGCCTTTCGCCACTACAAAAGATTGGGGGCAGACATAATTCTAATGCAAGAAACCCATTTTGCAACAGAAAAACACCCCAAATTTTTTGACAAAAGCTTTAGTCAATTTTACTGTACCACTTACAACACGAAATCCAGAGGAGCCGCCATATTCATTAGAAACTCTGTAGTTTTTGAAATTCAGAGTCTCTATAAAGACCCAGATAGTCGTTATTTAATTCTGAAAGGCTCAATTAATGGTCGCTCCATCACCATTGCTTCGATCTATGCTCCCAATAATGCCCATTCAAACTTTTTTAATAAATTTTTTGACACTCTGGATAAATATCACTCCCCGCACTTAATTGTGGGAGGTGATTTTAATCTAGCGGCCCATTCGGCCCTAGACAGAAGTAGAGTTGTCCCATCTTCCAAAGCCTTCCCCAAGTCTCTTAATAAATTATTATATAACCACCAATTAATAGACTCTTGGAGAGCACATAATGTTGGCATCAAATCCTACACATTTTATTCCCACCCACATAACAGCTTCGCCCGTCTAGACTATATCTTCTGCTCCCCAATCCTACTTGCCAACTCCTCCATGGCTGACATCCACACATGCTCCTGGTCGGATCACCACATAGTTTCTTTTGACACCTCTTGCATAGGTCTAGCCAAAACTACACACTCATGGCGAATTAACGACTCTATACTTACTGACCCTTCATGCATCCAGCAAATTCGATCTCACCTTGAGCAATATTTTGCAAATAATGTAACACCGGACATGTCCCCTTCAAATATTTGGATGGCACATAAGGCTGTGATTAGAGGCCATTTGATTAATATCGCATCATTCAAAAACAAGTCCAAACTAGCAGACATCAGGTCCCTCACAAAAGATCTAGACCATCTATATCATAGAAATAACCAGAACCCGTCTAGCGACCTTCTTAAACAAATCCAGGAGAAACGCACAACCCTAGACTCTTTATTAACTTCTGATACTGAAAAAGCCCTTAGATGGTCTAAAGCTAGGTTTCTACTTAACAGTAATTCATATTCCACTATGTTCGCTAGAAAATTAAATCAATCCATGAAACCGCCCCACACATATAAATTAAGAAATACATCTGGAAACACAGTGTCTCACCCTAAAGAAGTCATGAAACTGTTTTTAGACTACTATAAAAATCTCCTCTCTACCCCACAACCCTCTCCTAAACAAACCTCTTTAGATTGGCTTAACGACATTACACTACCTACCCTCTCTGCGGAACAAGTTGAATCTCTCAATGCCCCTTGCACTGACACTGAAATTAATAAAATTATTGGCACCTTAAAGACATCCACAGCCCCTGGCCCAGATGGCTTTTCCACGTCATATTATAAAAAATTTTCCTCTATTATTACTCCTCACCTTACTAAACTATATAATAATATTTTACAAGGAGCCCAGTTTCCATCTGAGATGCTCTTAGCCAACATGTCCCTTCTCCCCAAACCAAATAAAGACCATACGGCCCCCCAAAACTACCGCCCAATATCAGTGATAGATAATGACTTGAAAATATTTGGTCGTATCTTGGCAGATAGACTATCCAGAGTTATCTCTCCTTTAGTTGACCCTGATCAAACGGGCTTCATTCCAAACAGGCAAATTACAGATAACATAAGATTGACCTCAAACATTATTCAAGACTCCAACTTACATTCCAAACCTACCCTACTACTTAGCCTAGATATACACAAAGCTTTTGATAGCGTATCCTGGTCATATCTAGACATTCTACTTCCCAAATATGGCATTAACAATAACTTCGTACATGGCTTTAAGGCTCTGTATCACAACCCACAAACACGTATTAAACTCCCTGGCAACAATTCTGAATTCTTCCCCCTGACCAAAGGCACAAGACAGGGATGTCCCCTTTCCCCTCTACTTTTCGCACTCGCAATAGAACCCCTAGCCTGCGCTATCAGAAACAACCTAGATATTAAAGGATACTCCAAGGGAACCAAAGAATATAAATTAAGTCTTTATGCTGATGACGTGCTTCTATTTATAACCGACCCTCGCATCTCTCTTCCCAACCTTACAAAAACCCTAGACATCTTTCATGACTTGACAGGTCTTTGTGTAAACTTGTCCAAGTGCTCGGCTTTACCGATTAATATTCCCCCAACCTTAATTTCTTTGCTTAAAGACAATTTCTCATTTAACTGGAATGAGGACTCATTCAGATATTTAGGTATCCAGATTACACCATCATATAAATCACTATACCAAGCAAACTACCCCTCACTAATCAACAAGATTAAAAATCTACTTAAACTTTGGTCGTCATACCACATCTCATTCTCGGGCAGAATAGTTGCCGTGAAAATGATGATTTTACCAAAATTATTGTTTTTTTTTAGAGCTCTTCCCATCGCATTAGCTAAAAAAACATTAGACTCCCTACAAAGGGACATCAATAAATTTATTTGGCTTAACAAAAAAAATAGATTTAGCAATTCTCTTATGTTTAGACCCCAAATAAAGGGAGGTCTAGGTATCCCCAACCTCTGGCAATATTATCTTTCGGCCAGATTCACCCAATTAGCTCAATGGTATGCACATTCACTTCATATCCCTTGGCTCCGCTTTGAAGAAGAATCTATCCTACCCTATAATCTACAAGGACTCCTCTGGTCCAAATCTATTCCTCCACAGAAACTAAGGCATTTAAACTCTATCGTCACTCACACTCTTCAACTATGGAATAAACAGGCCACTAAATTTAAATTGTCCTCAGATACTCCCCCCCTTGCTTCCTTTCTAGGCGACCCTCGCTTTTCCCCCCCAGAAAGAGCTCATGATCATAATTCTCTATCGCATTGGAAGCTACATAATCTAACGCACCTAAAATCACTCTCTCACAATAACTCATTTCTCACCTTCACTAGTCTACAAATGAGATATGATCTCCCACCCTCGGAATTAGAGAACTATACCAATATAAAACACTTCTATCAGAAATTTTATTCACTCACACTCCACCCCCCTTACACACAATTCGAGCAAATTTGCATTTCCTTCCCTCGAGATAAGGGCATAATCTCCAAGATTTATAAGTGCTTAAACGAGTCCAATATGCCTGAGAAAACACTCCCCATGCTACAGTGGGAATCTGATCTAAATACCACATATACCTCTGAACAGTGGGACTCTATCCTTACAAACCTACATAAATGCACAAAAACAACCTCAATTAGAGAATCTTCCATCAAATTGTTACATAGATGGTACCTTACACCTGCCAAACTTAACACTTTCTATCCCTCAATTTCTCCTCTCTGCTTTAGGGGCTGCCCCTCCCAGGGAACCCTATTACATATCTATTGGGATTGCCCTCACATAAAAAATACTTGGCATAAGGCCAGCAAAGTTATAGAAAAAATAGCCGGTAGAAAGCTCTCTCTTACGCCCCAAATATGTCTCCTATTCTTCCCTTTACAAGATATCCCAAAGAACAACATTACCCTAATCCATACATTCCTAAGCACAATACATTGGGCCATAGCCTTTAATTGGCGCTCCACTACGGTACCTTGGCCACAAATCCTTAACCGCATGAAGGACATCAAACTTTCAGAAAGAATTCACCACATGCTATACGACTCAATGCCCCTTTACCAAAAGAAGTGGATGCCATGGGATACCGCTCTTTTAATTTAAGAGAGAATGGGAGATATAGGGTGAGAAAAGGTGAACCTAGACTCAGTTTTTTACTGTCTTTCACCCCCCCACCGCAAAATGCAAGTATCAATCGCTATATAACCCTTCCCACCTCTACCACTTATATATAGCCAACATTACAACAATGAGCAAATTTACAGATTTTCTTCTATTATTCATTTAACCATAATCCTTGTTATATTACTGTACTACATTTATTGTTATTATCATATGCTTTTATACCTGTACCTTCGCTTAACTGTTTTATACTCTGACCTTACAAATAATAAAAACCGTTTGTAAACAAAAAAAAAAAAGAACCTGTGTAATTCATATGTGCTCAGGTGTAAATGGTAGCCTCCAGCAAGAAGAAGTGGGAGCAATGCTGGAGGCAATTTACAGCACAAACTAATTTTGGTAGCATAACTATTAATGTGGAATGTATGGGCCTTGCTACAGAACATAATTTTTTATCAAATTGTTATGGGTAAAGTTCCATTTTAAATTAGAATTGTAAATACCTAAACAAATTTAAACTAAGGATACTTATAATCTAGAGCAAAATAGTATTATCTTCTAAAGTAAAAATAAAACGAATGATTGTTTCTCTTTTAGATCTTGGTGTGGTTGGTCTTATTAGGTACACTGGTGCTGGTAAACTGAAGTTTTGGAGCAGTTGGTTGTTTTTTTTTCAGCTGCACCTGAACTTTCCTCTATTTTATCTTATCAGTACATGTACACAGGGTTGTTTATAGTCATTCCCAGGCAGTTGAGTTTAGAAGCATTTTTTGGAAAGTAAAAAATTGCGCTCATGACGGATGTTCAGAGGCATTTGAAATGCCAATTGCCTGTAACAGCGGTAACTTACGTTTCGCCATGTTTTGTTTACAGGTGTTTTTCATTTTTGACTATTTTGCAAAAAACATTGCATGTAAATGCGGCAAAACTGACGTTTTTAAAAATGGCGGTTACTATCTGTCAAGTTAAATCATTCAGGAGAGGCTTTACAACATGCTGTGTACATTAAACCTTAGACCCCCTTTAGACATTTTAGCACTAAAAATAGCACCTGAAAAGCGCCTCTCAAGCCACCCCAGTGTGAAAGCTCGAGTCCTGCAAGCAGCATCTTTGGGGTGGTGCAAGTGCGGTGAATACACCATTCCTCCACCACTCCCGCCCATTAAAATGAATGGACAGCGCCGCTGAACTGCCTGCAAATCGATTCAGCAGTGCCGCAACACAGGCGCTATTAACCCTTTCTTCAGCCGCTAGCGGGGAGGATAAATTGTAGCCCACTTGCAGCCAAAAAGTGCCGCTATAACAGCAGTAAAATGCCGCTAAAACTTGCGGTGCTTTACTGTTAACACCTGCACCGCCCCTGTGTGAAAGGGGTCTTAAAGTACAGTCTGTGCTCTGCATCCATGTTGTATGCATTTTAAAAGGGATAACCTGCTAGCTATACAGACTAAGCAACTAATTGTCCTGTATGCATTTTTTTTTTTTTACATGTAGCTGAAAAACCGCAAGACACCATCGCTTGTCCTCACAAAGTTCAAGATGTAGTGTGGATCCCATACCAAAACAACTGCTATGCTTTCCTGTTGAACCATAAAAGATGGTTCTCAAATGAACACCGATACGTCTGCCATTCCCTCCGTATGTTATAACCAGCCCATTTTTTTATTCTTTTTATTATTATTATTATTGTTATGATCATTTATCATGTATAATTGTAATATTCTTATTTTTTATTATTGTTGTTGTTGTTCTTAATCATTTAATAGAGAACCCAACGTATCAGAAAGTGTGGGAGGTACATGTGATATGTTTACACTTTTCTCCATTTTGTGCTTTCCATAATACAGCTCTCTGAAAACCCTGATACAAGTGCAGTGGTACAGTCAGCTGACTGCGCTCATTCCCTGTCCATTATTTGAATGAAATTAGTGGTGGTTATAGAAGTTTCGATTTGACTGTTTATTTTTGAATAATGTGCAGGGACTGGAATGGACAGCTGATGATATTGGCCTAGCTTGCATCAGTTTTTAGCGAGCTTTAAAACTAAAAGGACAGCAAGGTAAGTGTAATTATTAGATCTCCTGTCTGCAAAACACACTCAGATGGTAGTCTTTATTTCATATGTTTTTCAGGGCACTGGATCTTTGTCCAATATGAAATGTGCATTTAAACTCTGTTCACACTGCTGCAATGCGAGAACCCTTGCGAATCCAGTACGGGTTCCCATATCTCATGTCACTCACTGGCAGTTCACACTGCCCTCTGCGAACCTTTCAGAGGTCAATAGAAAGTTAATGACACCCCCAGATCGCAATGCGAACTGTGAAATGGTGCAGGAATTGGTTTGCATAGGTGTAAACACTCATGCGATCCGATACCAGTGTGGGCCAAACAAAAAAGGGTCCTGCACCATTTTGGTGGGAATGTGATGCAATTTCAACCACTTCTGATCTGCATAACAATCTGGTGTGAATCACATGGGATGTTTTGCATCGCACGAGTGTGAACCCAGCTTTAAAGTCACTCTGACACTTTCCTTGTAAAGTCTAAACAATGGAAACCAACAATAAAAGACGCTGAACACTTATTCTGGGAATACAAGTATTGAAATTCGTCCAGTTCAGCAAGAAAGTGTGTAGCTCTGTCTGTTTAAAAGAAGCCAAGCATTAGTCTGGCTTCTGATTAACAGGCCTGCTGAAAAACCAGCAATGGCAGCAGCGCTGGTCAGTGTATTCTGACAGGGGAAGGGAGGGGGGTGTCCCCATAACAAGGCACCTGTACATACACTGCTGCTATAATCAGTAAGACCCCATTCACACCTGAGCGTTTTGTAGCTTGACGCCTGAAGCTACAAAACGCTGGAGGGGAAAAAATCCATTATTCTCAATGGAGATGGTTCACATCTCCACTCCAAGTCGCCTAAAGCCCTACGCCTGAAGCTCAAACAAGTTCCAGACCCTTTTTTGTCACGCAAATCGGGCTGATTTGGGCGTTTTTCTTCTTTTAACATTGGTGACCTTTTGCCCTGCACAAATTCGCGGTAAAAAAACGCAGCGGATCGCGGTAAAAAACGCTGCAAATCGCGGTAAAAACGCCGCAAAAAAACGCTTGAAAACACTACGCTCAGGTGTGAATGCAGCCTAAAAGCACAAATAATGGGGCATGGTGTGTGTGTGTGTGTGTGTGTGTCTGTGTGTATATTTCCCCAAAGGAATTCCCTTAAGTTTGCCTTTACAGTAAAAGCTGTCATGTAAACATACACAGGACCTCCTCTTCAACCCACACAGTCCCGCTGACCTGTTGTGCAGCGATCTCCCATTCTGAGCACCGGTATAGCCGCCACGGGAGTCCGGGGCTTAGAAATCCCTTCGGAGGTGAGGAGGAGGTCCTGTGTAAGTTCACCTTACAGATTTTTCTGTAAAGGCGAATTTACCCTTTAAAGAGCAGTTCCAGTCTGTAAAAAAAAATTTAAGTCAGCAACTACAAATACTGGAGCTGCTGACTTTTTATAAAAGGACACTTACCTGTCCAGGGATCCCTCAATGTCGGCAGCCCAATTTGTCAATTGGCTTCGGGTGCAGGCGTCTGTAGTAAGGGAAATGGGAAGTGAAGCCTTGCCATGTCACAGCCTGTTTCTTATTGCACATGCGTGAGTCGTGCTTTCAAAATGGTCCCACTGTCTTCTGGGACTGTGTGTCTCAGAAGGAGGGGCCAGAAAAGTTGTAGATCGCTGAGCTGCAATTTAACCCGGAAGTGGGAATGGGAGCTTCCCCTTTTGGGTGGCGCTCCGCTTTTATTTGTAGGGATTTCCTCTCACTTCCTGTTTGGCTCTGGGACAGGAAGTGAAGGAAAATCTCCACAATGGAACACGGTTGGCCAAAAAAATATCAAAAAATCAGACTGGGGTTATAACGCTCCCTTACGCTAGCCAAAATGGCAAAAAAAGTTGTACATTCTGCTTTACTTTACTTTTACATTCTAGTTCTACTTTAATCATCTTGTAATATCCTATACATCAGGACTTGGAGCCCTGCTTTACTGATTTACATGTGCATGCTTCTAATGCTATAAAAAGTGGAAACTGGCCAATCAATTAAAAACATGTGTGATAAAAGGTGTATATATTTAACGTAAGCATGCAATTTGGAATGATTGAGAATAGCATTAGAATGCTTAGAATTCTCTATTTGGAAATTTGGCTTTGTTATCAATTACAAAACACTTTGTCTTGCAGATCCTGATGCTTACGCCCTGAGCATTCGAAATGAGGAGGAAAATCAGTTTATAGTTGGTGTGCTGCAGCCCTACATAGACTTAGCCAGATGGGTATGGCTGGGAATGCGTTATGATGTACATGGTAAGATGCTCTGTATATGTAATGTATATTGCAAGCTGGTTGCATGTAGGTTGGCACAAAGAGTTGGGATTTGCTAGAACTATAAACTGTCATAAGCTGAAGGAGGATTGGCTAAGTCAGGGAAGGGGGAAGTCCACTCTAACACTAAAATCTCTACATCTGCAGGCATCCACGATCTAAGACTAATCTATCTAGTGCTGTAAAGAAAGAATCGCTATAATACCTTTTTTTTAAGCTGCTCCGGTCCAGTTTCCTGTGGTGAAAGCTCGGCAGAGGAGACAGACAACAACAGCTGTGAAGTGAATGGGAAGTGGCATCACCCGTAGACATACTATGGGGCTTCCGTTGTCGGCTGCCTGCTCTACACACCCCTACACAGCAAAGCCGCCGCTGACAGCTCAGTATGGGACTGGACCGGACTGGACTGGTCCGGATCAACTTCATAAAATTTATGTATATTGATTTCTTCTTTAAAGGGCTAGATAGGTTAGTGTTAGATCTTGAATGCCTGTAGATGTAGTGATATTAGGGTGGACTTCCCCTTAATTTTTTTCTGTTTTTACTTTGTGGCTTGTGCATCATATAGTAAGTGGATTTGGCACTTACACTTTTGTACAGCAGTTTTTAGTTATACTTTAAAAACATTTTCTGAATGATATAAACTTTAATCATTTGAAAGAACCAGGTTCAATGTTTACCTTCCCTAGCCACCATGTTTACAATGATTTTTTTCTCTATAAATTGAAGAATGTCCAAGTACATAAGGCAAAGCAATTGTTGTAATAAGTGTTCAGGGTAACTGTGATTCCTAACCTGTGACATGGGGGCCCCTTCTCGTATCCTTTGTACTGATGAGTACATGAGAACTGTTGGAAAAAAAAATCATGTCTTCTGATCATGGCAGTATCTTTTACATGTTCTTGTTGCTGATGTCCTTCACCGAATGTCATCCATTTTCTTGTTAACTCAGTATTTTGCTCTCAAATAGCCGGAGGATTTTCACATTAAATCATCAATTCCCAGGGGTTTCCTGTTTGTAAAACCGGTGGCTGTTATTCCTCCTATTCCCCCAGTCACCGGTCTTGGCATGTCCCATCTGTAGTGTTCTCCAGCAAGCAGGGATGCACTTCTGTCCTCCTCTGCTCCCTGCCCCCACTAATTCCCCTCCTGAAGCCACTCACTCCCCATGTCTCCCCCCCCCCCCCTCATCCTGCGTGTATCTCCATCAGCCTATCATCCACCTCTGCTATGCAAACCCGGCCAGGGCAGGGGGGACCCACTGGTGCAGGGAGGCAATTTCCCCCCGGCCTCTCTTATGCCCTGTAAAAAAGCCACACTGATTCTGCTAGAAGCAATCAGCCAGGAAACTGTGGGGAAGATGAAAACCAAAACACTGAATGGGGATAATTGGCAGGAGAGCCAGCCAGATCACACAGACAGGGGATCTCCCGCTGTAACACAGCTTGGATCTGAAATGCTGGCTGTTGTCAAAGTCTTGCCTCCTGGGCCGGCTCCTATGATAGAAAGTACACTGGTTCAATTTCCCAGCATTGGACCAGTGTGCTGTCTATCATAGGAGCCGGTCCAGGAGGGAAGACTTTGTTTGACAGCGGCCAGCATTTCAGCTCTAAACTGTGTCACAGTGGGAGATCCCCTCTCTGTGTGATCTGGCCGGCTCTCTTCCCGATTCCTCCTTGTATTCCCCATGCAGTGATGGGCAGCGCTGATGGCCACTGGTGAGGCGCGACTGATGAGGCCTAACTGGCGGCCACTAATGAGGCCTAACTGGCGGCCACTAATGAGGCCTAACTGACGGCCACAAATGAGGCGCCACTGCCGACCATGGGCATTTATATGCTGCACTGATGATCAGTGCCCAGATTCTCTGTGTAAATGTCCCCTGTCACAAGAAAGCCAATTTATCGGCTTTCCTCTCCTCACACAGAGACAGCAATGAGGAAAGGAAATGCCAATAACCGGGATTTGTTTACATGTGATCAGCTGTGGTTGGACACAGTTGATTACATGCTAAATAGCCAATGTCGTAACAACCCCTCAGCATGATACTGCAGCCTCAGTTTTATTTTGCCTAGTGAAGGAGAAGGACCTAGGAACCCTGACGGGCCCATAGGTCTGTGGATTTTTCTGCAGAAGCTTTGCAAGATGAATGATCCTGTGATCTGCTGTCAACAGCCGGCTGGGTGACAGGCTGGATACCCTTATCCTTGTAGTCTCCCCAGCCTGGCCAGCGAGTGTGTGCAGGTCGCAGCTATGCGCTAGGCCGGCCACGACATACCTTGGCTCCAGAGGTGGTTGGTGAGCTTTTATGCTCTGGGGCGCACATATGAGCGGGCTACTGATGTCTGCGTCAGTGTGCCAAGGCGCAGAACCTGTCAGGGTGTTGAGTCCTGCGGGAAAGAGCCCCTCAGCCAGCAGCAGTAAGGAGGATGGGACCATCACTGTGCTAAGTCCCCAACAGATGGCAGACAGAAACTGGTGTTTCTTCCCTCGAAATCCAGGCAATTACAACCGGTTCGTCTGCGGAATGCGCAGTGCCCCTGAACGCTTTGTCGGCGGTCCTCAATTCGTTCGTTGCCAAGATGGAGGCGGTGCGTGGGTGCAAAGGTGCTATAAAGTGGCCCCTGCCCCCCCCCCCCCCGCCCTCCAGGGAGAGCTCTGAAGTAGACTTGGACCCTGCTCTGTCGTTTCAGATGACGCTGACCAGGATCATTCGGACAGTGAGTATGAGTCCCCGTCCGGGTCTGTGCACGATAAAGCACTTGTTGGAGCACTTATCACAGCTGTGCATGATACCCTGAAAATTCAGGAGCCAGCAGATCCCTCTGCTGATGTTGCAGTCCCTTTTGGGTCCCGTAAGCCAGCCCGTTTACCTAAGGTTTTCCCGTATCTGACTTATTTTGACAAGTTCATTTACAAGGAATGGGGTCGAACGCAATGGACCTTTTTGGGCCCCAAATATATGGCGGTACGTTACCCCTTGGAGGAAAGCCTTCTCAAGAAGTGGTCGGCTCCTCCGGTCATGGAAACAAAGTAACCACCATCCTGGTAGAGGGGACTCCTGCATTTAAGGATCCCACAGACAGGAAGGCCGAGGCAGTGACTCGTTCCTTGTTTACGGTTGTGGGGTCAACCATGCGACCAGTACTGGCATCCGCACTTGTGTCACAGACACTGAGTGGGCAAAACTGTTGCACCACGAATTGGGAGAACAGGCTTCTCCTGTCTGCATGGAACTAGCAGACCAATTAGTGCAGGCCTTAAGTACATTTGTGACGCGGCCCTGAATACCCTCCCTCTGTCAATCAGGGCTTCAGTGTCAGCAGTGGTGCTGAGGGACCTGATTTGGTTAAAATGCTGGTCGGCTGACCAGGCATCCAAAAAAGGCTTGACGGATCTACCCTTCCTTTGCGACCGGCTCTTTGGATGACATTATTAAAAATGCCACAGGTGGTAAGAGTACACTACTCCCACAGGCCAGGAAGGCTAAGGAGCCATGCCGTAGGCAAGGGCCCTCATTTTCAGCTCGCAAACGTCCCCAGCCCGACAGAATGACTTCTGAAGGACAAAAACATCCCTGGAACCGCAAGCCTGAGAGCAAAAGTGCTACTGCATGAAGGTTTGCCCCCACCCGCAACTCGGGTGGGGGGTCGCCTTCGGGAGTTTGCAGCCCGGTGGACCTCTCGGCTGTCTGACCAATGAGTCTGTGATCTGATTTCCTCCGGCTACAAGATGGAGTTCCTCTCTTGGCCGCAAAACAGATTCTTCCCCTCCAGTATACCCGTACTCCCAGCTTGCCGGGAGGCCCTCTTGGGGGCGGTAAGAGAGCTGCTGAATCGTGGGGTGATAGTACCTGTTCCGGAATCGGAACGTTTCCAGGGGTTCTACTCAAACTGTAGTCCCCAAGAAGGAAGGGGTACGTCCAATCTTGGACCTAAAAGCCCTCAATTACTTTGTAAAAGTACAGGGGTTCAGAATGGAATCAGTTCGCTCAGTAGTCGCTGCACTCCAAGGTAACTCCCTGGCATCTTTGGACATCCAGGATGCGTACCTGCACATACCCATATGCCTTCGTCATTGGGTTTCTGCGATTCGCAGTTGGGGAAGCCCACTACCAGTTTGTGGCTCTTGCCTTTTTGGTTTGGCATCAGCCCCCCGAGTCTTTACCAAGGTGTTGGCTCCTATTTTGACATTGCTGCGACAACGCGGGATCGCGATCGTGGGTTACCTAGACAATCTCCTGCTGAGAGCATCTTCTGCCTCAGAGTTAGAGGAGGATGTGGCGATCACCATGCAGACCCTGCAGGAATTTTGGTGGCTGTTGAACTTAAAGATGTCGGTGATCGTACCAACTCGGCATTTGGAGTACCTAGGCTTGCTGCTGGACTCCATGGAAGCGAGAGTGTTTCTCCCTTCAGACAAGCTGCAGACTCTCAGTGCCGTGGTAAGACTGATGATGAACCGCAAGTGGTAGTCGCTACACTTCTGCATGCAAGTCCTGGGACTCATGGTGGCCTCCTTCGAGGCAGTACCATATGCCCAGTTCTACACCAGAGTTCTGCAGAAATTAATTTTGACAAAGTGGGACAAATCTCCGTTGTCCCTGGATTGACATATTCAGGCGAGCCACTTAGTCAGGGATTCCCTGATCTGGTGGCTGAGGTCCCTGGTACTTGAGACTGGGAAGTCGTTCCTACCTCTAAAATGGACGGTGATCACAACGGACGCCAGCCTATCCGGCTGGGGTGGAGTAATGGGAGTTGAGTCGACTCGGGGCCTCTGGTCGATGGAGAAATCCAAGTTGCCGATCAATCTGCTCGATCGAGCGATCAAGCTATGCCTCTCCACATGGTCGATGAGACTGCAAGGGCGTCCGATCAGGACCCAGTCAGACAACGCCATAGCTGTGGTATATGTCAATCACCAAGGAGGAACAAGAATCTCGGCCGCCGCACGAGAGGTCGCTCACATACTTCGGGGGGCAGAGCGACATGTACCGGCCCTGTCGGCCATTTACATCCCGGGAGTGGAGAACTGGCAGATGGACTATCTAAGTCGCCAGATGCTGGACCCAGGGGAATGGGCATTGCATCTGGAGGCGTTCAGGCTACTGTGCCTGCGGTGGGGCACATCAGACATGGACCTTCTGGCCTCTCGTCTCAATCGGAAGGTGCCAAGATTCGTGTCCAGGACAAGGGATCCGTGGGCAGAAGCGTCAGACGTGCTGACGGCTCCGTGGGATCAGTGCCAGCTGATCTACGCTTTTCCTCCACTAAAACTGTTACCATGTCTGCTTCGTAGAGTGGAAGCCGAGGGGATCCCAATAATACTGATTTCCCCAGATTGGCCTCAGGGTCCTTGGTACACAGACCTAGTGCGCCTGGTGGCAGACACTTCATGGCGACTGCCGTTGCGAGAGGACCTTCTGTCTCCAGGTCCGATTCGCCATCCTGCCTTACCATCGCTGGCTTTAATGGCATGGCTATTGAGAGCCAGGTGTTGAGGAACCAGGGTCTTTCGGACTCTGTGATCCCAACGATACTGAGAGCACAGAAATCTTCTTCTCGGAAGATATAGCATCGTACCTGGAAGGCCTACATCTCCAGGTGTGAGGAGAAAGGATGGCGTCCACGCTCCTTTTCTGTATCCAGGATCCTGCTGTTTCTACAGCAAGGTGTAGACCAGAAATTGGTTTTAAGCACCATTAAGGGACAAATATCAGCTTTGGCTGTCTTTTTTTTTCAGTGACCCCTGGTGTCTCACTCTCTAGTGAGCACTTTTGTTCAAGGGGTCCGACATGTAGTTCCTCTGGTGCGTCCACCGTTGCTCTACTCTGAATCTGGTGTTAGCGGCGCTTCAGAAACCGCCATTGGAATATATTCCCCTGTTGACTCTTTCTCAGAAAGTGGTCTTTCTAGTGGCCATCACTCGACCAGGGGGGTTTCGGAACTGGCGGCCTTGTCTTGCAAGTCGCCCCCTATTTGGTTATCCACAGGTGGTGTTGCGTTCGCAACCTTCTTTTCTGCCAAAGGTGTTTTTCGGCATTCCACATCAATGAAGCATTGTGTTACCATCGCTGTGTCCTAAACCGACACATCCTAAGGAGGTGGCCCTCCATTCCCTGGATGTGGTTCGGGCTCTGTGGGGTATTTGTCTGTCACGGCTCCCTTCTGGAAGTCAGACTCCTTGTTTGTTTCGGTGGCTGGTCCGAAAAAAGGCATGGCGGTCTCGTCGGCCACATTTTTCCAGGTGGATTAGACAGATTGTTGTACAGGCCTACGCTTAGAAGGGGCAGGTGCCCCCTTTCCGGTCATGGCCCATGCTACAGGACAATTGGAACGTCTTGGGCCTTCAAGTGCCAGTCGCTCAAGTGTGTAAAGCGACGACTTGGTTGTCTGTTCACACTTTTACAAAATTCTACAAGGTAGATGTCGGTGCGTCGGCTGATGCCTGTTTTGGCCGCAAAGTTTTGCAGGCAGCTGTATAATTGCATTTGCACATACAATTTTTTTTCCTGTTGTTTTGGGTAAAAACGCAGTACCTTAAAGTTAATGCACTGTTGCATTTGTTGCCACAGTTTTGGTGCGGTTTGAGGGTAGTGCTTCTCTGTTGAGGAGCACCCTGGTTTTTTTTGGTAGTTATGCCACACACTGTAGTTATTTTGTGGGTAAAGTTTGTACTAGCTCCCACATGCCACGGTGGATGAAGTTTTTTTGCTGTTTTCCCACCTCTCGTTTTGGCACTGCTTGGGGACATCCCAATGGTCTAAAGAGAGAAGCTGTGTCAGTCGGTGAATATAAGAGAAAATAGGATTTTTTTGTACTCACCGTAAAATCCTTTTCTCTGTAATTCACCAACTGACACAGCACCCGCCCCTCATATTTTTCTTTACATTATACTGCCTGTTGACGTACTGAGGCTGCAGTAGCATGCTGAAGGGTTGTTACCTAAGGGACCGCCCCTTGGGTGGAACTAGAAAGTTCTATTTTTATTATCACATGTTAACATGTAATGCCTAGTCCTCTCCTGAAGGTGGCATAACAACCCAATGGTCTAAAGAGAGAAGCTGTGTCAATCAGTGAATTACAGAGAAAAGGATTTTATGGTGAGTACAAAAAAACCTATTTTTGTTTTTTTTCAAAATTGTCATTCTTCTTTTTTTTTTTTTGCTTATAGCGCAAAAATTAAAACCTGCAGAGGTGATCAAACACCACCAAAATAGAGCTCTATTAGTGGTGAAAAAAAGGATGTCAATTTTGTTTGGCAGCCATGACGCATGACTGCGCAATTGTCAGTTAAAACGGCGCAGTGCCGTATCGCAAAAAGTGTTCTGGTCAGAAGGGGGTAAATCCTTCCGAGGCTGACGTAGTTAATTGGGGTGGTTGCTGATTCTTTTCTAGTGAACTGTATCTTTCCTGTTGTGACTGGAAGGGGAAAGATTGCATGTGAAGATAGCAGTCACAGACCGTAACCGAAAAACCTAGAGAATTAAATTTTTAACTAATGTAGACTACATAGAATGAACTAAACATTTTGCACATGCATGCTTTACATTTCTAAGATTATCCCCTCGCTGTCTGGGTGCTCAGCAGTGTGGCTGAAGAATGAGGGGGCGTGATTTATGTTGAAGAGGGGCTTGTTCACATGTAAGTCTAGTGTACCCTCCCACCCCCCATTCATTGCAATTCCCAAAGAGTCATGGGAAATGTAGTTCCTTTTCCTGTAGAGTGAGAGGAGAGGATATGATATAATCCCTGCTGTAACACCTCCTCCTGGGCAGAGCAGATGCTGTTATCTTTTGAATTACAGTTGTGACTTTCTAAAAATTCTAATTCAATGGTAAAAAATTTCACAAATGTTTTACTTGTTTAGTGTATTGTGTAGAGGGGTGTACTAATGGGGGATTTTTTTGCCTATCCCGGAGTTCTTCTTTAAGCATGCAGGAAAAATGGTGCAAAGATGCTCGATTTTATATGCTCTGCTACAGTTTATTTTCTTTCTGTTGCAGATCTAAGCTGGACTTTTAAGTCATTCATGTTATTTCACTGATGTCAATTTGTGTTTACTCTCAATGTGGCATCATTTTTCTTTCTCTAGGAAATCTCCTTCGCTGGCATGACGAGACCGTTGTGATTTATTCAAACTGGAAAGCTGGGCAGCTGAATATGACAAGTAACAGCTTTTATGCAGGGATGAGGCTTGATGGCTTCTGGGATATTTTCCACAACCCAAATGACAATGAACGGATTTTTTATCAGCAGCACTCCCTTGTGGCCTGCAAGATTGAAATGGGTAAGCCTAGAAGCGTGATATTCTGTTTCCAGTGAAGTGAACCTTTTCCCTACCCAATAATCAGATGGGTATGGATCGTGTTTGAATAATTTTCAAGGTATTGCAAGTTCTATTAATTTAAATATATCCACTTCAGCAATTTGGTGCACAGTGAGTGTATTGGATAAAGGACTTGTGGTATGAATGGGTGGACTGTGAGTGAAATGACAACTTTGTATATGGCCGCCTGTCTTGGCAGGGGACTAAAAAAATGTATATTGAGATGGGGATTGAGTACCAGTATTTTGATAATTTCATTGCAAAAGCCAGCTAGCAGTTTCACTAGCAGCCAATCTATTTCACCTGTTTGGAGCAGTCAGAGTTGGCCCAGGTTCACACTGACAGAGTTAGAAACCATGCGACTTCAGCTGAACTAACCCAATTTTAAACTGGCAATACAGTCCAACTTTGGGGACAACTTGACAGACATCTGTGCGGGTTCATGCATAGATGTCTATTCAAATCACCCCTAAAGACACCAAAAGTAGTTCCTGAATCTGTGCAGGGCCGCAAAGACAGCGTCGCACCAATTCGGACAGTGCTATTGCCGGAAATAGCCGCCGATTTGGCATGCGATTTGTCATGTCAAATTGCATGCCAAATCGGCCCCATGTGAACGTGGGCTTAAAGATGATTGCTGAATGGTCTGTGTTTTGTGTTTTGAGTCTAAAGAGGAGAGGATTGCTGCTACTCCTGAGCAGCCCAGATCAATAATCGATGAGGAGAGGCCTCAGCCTACATGTCTCACCAAACCACGCACCCTGATGCATTTTGCCCCACCCACTGGGGCTTAGTCATAGGGTATTTGGAGACATGTAAGCTGATGTGTAGGGCTGAAACAACTACCGTATTTATTGGCATATAACACGCACTTCCCCCCCCCCCCTAAAATCAAGGGTGCAGGTTATACGCCGATCCTCCGCTGTTTCTAAGCCTTTCTGCCGTTCTCTGCGGCTTCTGGGTATTTTCGGCCGTTCTTGGCTATCTTTGGCCGTTCTGAGTGCTGCCGAAAATTGCTGAGAGCGGCCGAGTGCTGCCGAAAATTGCTGAGAGCGGCCGAGTGCTGCCGAAAATTGCTGAGAGCGGCCGAGTGCTGCCGAAAATTGCTGAGAGCGGCCGAGTGCTGCCGAAAATTGCTGAGAGCGGCCGAGTGCTGCCGAAAATTGCTGAGAGCGGCCGAGTGCTGCCGAAAATTGCTGAGAACGGCCGAAAATTGCTGAGAACGGCCGAGTGCGCACACAAATTGCTGAGAACGGCCAAAAATAGCCGAGAATGGCCGAGTGTGCCCGAAAATAGCCCAGAACGGCCCGAGTGTGCCCAAAAATAGCCCAGAACGGCCGAGTGTGCCCTAAAATACCCGAAAGCCACTGAGAACTACCGAGCGGCGCAGAGATACACAGGACATCCGCTCTGTATCTCGGCAGCGCCATTTTTAAATGGCAAAGACACAGAGAAGACTGCAAATGACTGACAATGCTAAATGGAAGGCTACAAATGACTGACGAGGCTAAATGGAAGGCTACAAATTACACTGATTAGGCTGCAATGATGGGCATTTAAATGTAAGTTTTTTTCCTTAACCACTTCAATACCAGGCACTTAAACACCTTCCCGCCCAGACCAGTTTTGAGCTTTCAGCGCTGTCGCACTTTGAATGACAATTGCGCGGTCATGCTACACTGTACCCAAATTAAATTTTTATCATTTTTTTTCCCACAAATAGAGCTTTCTTTTGGTGGTATTTGATCACCTCTACGGTTTTTATTTTTTGCTAAACAAATAAAAAAATACAGAAAATTTTGAAAAAAATGTTTTTTTTTTGTTTCAGTTTCAAAACTTTGTAAATAAGTAAGTTTTCTCCTTCACTGATGGGCACTGATGGGGCTACACTGATGGGCACTGATAAGGCGGCACTGATGGGGTGGCACAGAAGAGGTGGCATTGATGGACACTGATATGTGGCACTGATAGGCGGCACTGATGGGTGCCACTGATGGGTGACATGGATGGGCACTGATAGGTGGTACAAATTGGCACTGATAGCTGGCATGGATGGGCGGTACGGATGGGTATGGATGGGCGATACGGATGGGTATGGATGGGCGGCACAGATGGGTATGGATAGGTGGCACAGATGGGCACTGATAGGTGGCACGGATGGGCACTGATAGGTGGCACGGATGGGCACTGATAGGCGGCACGGATGGGCACTGATAGGCGGCATTGTATTATATACTTTACTAATGGATGCCATTCAGTGCCAAACAATAATGCATGCCAATCAGTGATGCCCATTGTGGGCACTGATTGGCATCCATTATGGGCACTGATTGGAATCCCTGGTGGTCTAGGGTGGCATACCTTGTGCTGGGCATCCATGGTAGTATCCCTGGCGGTCCAGTGTGGGCATCCTCGGGGGGGGGGGGGGGGGGCTGCGCTGATAATCGATCAGCACAGACCCCCCCCCTGTCAGAGGAGCAGCCGATCGTCTGTCAGACGCGAGTGAGGAAAAGCCGATCACCGGCTCTTCCTATTTACACTGTGATCAGCCGCGATTGGACACTGCTGATCACGTGGTAAAGAGTCTTTGTCGGAGACTCTTTACCGAGATCGTAGTTGCAGGGTGTCAGACTGACACCCCGCAACAACGATCGCCGCGATGCGCGCCCCCGGGCGGCTCGAAATCCTGATCACGTCATATGACGTCTGGTCAGGATTTTGAAACCACTATGCCACCGTGTATCTGTTATAGGGCGGGCGGCAAGTGGTTTAAACTTCCCTCCTAAAAGTTTTTTTTATACTTTTAAATTCCCTCCTAAACTTGGGGTGTGTGTTATACGCCGATAAATACGGTAATTGATTATGAAATTAATCGATTACTATTTTCATAATCAATTAATGGGCCAGTAACATAATGGGGTTAAAAAAAACTAAAATTAGCCCTTTATAGTACAAAAAGAGCAAATAATCGCTACTGTATACATTACTTTCACAGTTCTACAGTAAAAAAATGAACTCCTTACAGTAGTGGTCATCTGTATTTTTTGTACTATAAAGGGCTAATTTTAGTTTTTCTAACACCATTATGTTACTGAACGTCTTAGACCTGGTTCGCTTCTATGTGTTTTTTTGGTGCTTTTTGCAGAAACGCACTACAGTTCATTTACGTGGTTTCCTATGGAACACGTTCACATCTATGTGAAAGGGTCAGGGACTTTTTTCAATGCTAAGCGTCGATATACTTCAATGGAGAAGCTGCAGAAAAGCATGTAATGCGTTTTTGCAGCAATTTGTGTTTTTTAATCTGCCCAACAACAAATTTGCCCCAAAAAAATGCAAAACCGCAAATCGCAGTAAAATCACGTGCACAAAAATCAAAATGCACAGCAAAAAGCACTGCAGAAACAGATCAAAAGCAAACTATATAGGTGTGCCTTATGCTGCCTCATGGATCAATTTTCAGACGAGAATATTCAGACGAAAAATCTTTGTACATTCGCTGAATGAAAGAATGTTTGAAATTTTCACTTGTTTACATTCGTTATAAAAACAGAATGTTATTTCTGAACGAAAACCACATGCGCTGTCTGAAAATTCCTTTGACCAAGAAGATTTCTGTTATTTCCAAATTTTCCTATCACTGTGTTTGAAAATGAACATTGACTTAACCCCACTAACAATTAGAAATTCGAACGAACGTTCTTAAAATTACATTTTTTGTATATGTCCATTTTTTTTTTTTTTTTTAAGGAAAACATTGTTTGCCTTTTAATTAAAAAAAATCATCTCTGATTTTGATGATATTTACCGGATTCACCCTTTTAATAGTATATATCCTCTAATAGTATATACAGTATATATCTCTTCTGTCTGTTATTCTCAGAGTGGATAATATATTTTGCGCCCTAACCATACAGTTTATTTATATTTACCACTGCATAGAGATATTTAAGAATAAATGGACTTTTTTTAAAACTACATATTAACTAAATTATAGACCACACATTTTTTTAAGGCCCCTTTCACACGAGTGGACTGTTCAGGTCCACCTGTCAGATTTTTAGGCAGACCTGAGCAGACGCTCCATACCGGTCTATGGAGCTACGGATGTCAGCGGTGACATGTCTGCTGATATCCGACCCGATCAGATCCGCTAAAGTGTGACTGATGGAAACCCTATTTTTCCATCAGTCGATCGGATAAAAACGGACTCTACGGTCCGTCTTCATCCGATACCCTATAGAGGAGAGCTGCGCTCTGACAGGTCAGTCCCTGCACAGTGTGCAGAGACCGACCTGTCATCTGCCTGCTCAGCGGGGAATGACGGAGCGATCCCCCCGCTGTGCAATGCAGAGCCCATGCATGGACACGTTCGTGTGAAAGGGCCCTAAAGGTTATTAATGGATTAATTGAAATGGTAATCAGCCAACTAATCGATTATGAAAATAATCGTCAGTTGCAGCCCTACTGAGGTCGCTCCTTATCTTTTATTGTCCTGGGCTGGTCAGGAGTAGCAGCGATCCTCTCCTCTCTGCATTTAATAGCTCTCTGGATTGGTATCTGGACAAGGCTGCACGCCATGCTCTTGGACACAGGGATATGCTTTCAGCATTGGAGACATGTAGGCTGAGGCTGCTCCTTATTGTTTATTCACCTGGGCTGGTTGGGAGTAGTAGCGATCCTCTCCTCCCCTCTTTACATTTACTAGCCCTCTGGATTGGTATCTGGACAAGCCTTCTCCCAATGCTCTGGGACACAGGAATATGCTTTCAGCTCTACTTGGAGCGGCACTAAAAGCAATATAACAGGTCCCTGTGCTTCGGGGTAGAATTTTTGCCAATTTGAATGAGTTCCCTTCTCTGCTACAAGCACCCAGCTCCCACTTCCTCCCCTGGGCTACATCCCAGAAAATTGCCCGGCCATTCACATCACGCTACGTCCGTCTGTAAAGCCACAGCCGAGCGCCCACAGTTAGAATTCGGGCACCACGGAGAGGAGGGGGAGAGGAGCGGGGCTTTGTGCGCCCACATCGCTGAACCATGGGACAGGTGAGGGTCTGATTATTAAAAGTCAGCAGCTATACTTTTTGGAGCTGCTGACTTTTAAATGGGTGGAACTCTGCTTTAATGGTTCGGTGCACATACAGATCCAACTGTCCCTCCAGTCTCTCCAGAGGGAGAAGGTTGATCTGTGTGTGCACTGAATGGATTATTAAAATCTTGATTAAGGATTTTATTAAGGAGTGTGGCCCTTTTCCTTCCAAGCATTTATGTGCAGCTGCTGGTTGTGACAAACGCGGAACAGACCATTGCCCTCTTTCACCCACTTGTGATAAATGACTGGCCAACCGCTTACTCCGCTGTCACTGATACACAACGATGACACTCTGACTCGCCTTGCACAAAGATTTTCCAGCTTGAGGGACAACAATCTTAGTGCCAACAGACTAAGAGCAACTGTCACTGGGTTTAGTTAACTAAGCAAGTGGTTGTAACCCTAAAAAAATTAAAAAAATAAAAATCCTGTTCCTTGATAATCTATAGCACCATGCTCGTGCTTTGTAATTTGTCCCTTCCTATGTTCTAATATACCTGGTTTATCATGTCTGTGTCCCCCTGACTTTGCTGACCACGGTAATCATGGTTGCTGAGCCATGATACTGTGGTCATGTTATGTGCCTCCGTCAGCCCGCTCTCTGCTTTGAATCTCTTCCCCTCCCTCCCTGCCTGTCGGCATGAGAGCACCTCTCCTCCCCGCCACTATTCAACTGATATATGCAGCACTGTGTGGTCATGTGATTCCTCCCCCTTCTGGCCGGCTGACGTCACAGGGGAATTTTGGCCCCTCTCGCTTCTCAATATAGATTGGAGTAGATGAGCAGAGGGGGATCTCGTGACCGCACAGCTGCGGTGTGAGAAAGGTATTTAGCCTTTTAATAAAAAAAAAAATGCACATACTGTAGTTATTGGCAGCATAATCCAAAAAATAGTAAACGTTCACAAGATTAGCAATAGCACGTTATGACTTTAAACCAGTACACACACTCTCACCAGAGATTTAGCATGTAGTAGTACTCTTCGCGATTCAGGGATTCTCTAAGTTTTGTGTTTGTTTAATAGAGATCATTTTAATGCTTTTCAAAATATGGCTTAATAATGAAAAGGTAAAAACATGGTGCAAATAAAATAGTTACAGAAAAAAACTATTACGAAGGTAACAAAGACAACAATGCAACAGCAAACAAATGGGTTGAAAAATGAATTTCAGCAGACTCCAATCAATGAGGAAAATCGTACAGTGGCTCTCATAAGACTTGACAGGTCTTCCTTCTTTTTATGGTAGATGGGAGCTGTCAACTGCAGGGGCGGCATCTCTTTTCTTGTCCGTTAGGGGGGTGTTGACAGAAATAATCTGACCAATTAAGTGGATGAGGAGTGCCGATGGGATGTCATCAGTTTACAGCCATGTTCCAGATACAGTTTCCTGTAGGTATTAATATCTTTGAATACCTACAGGTTACAGTCTGCTAACTTGTATATCATTGTCCAGCATGCAATTACCAATTACATTTTGAATAACTAAATATGATAGGTTTCAGCTGTCTAGTTCCCCTAGAAGAGGAATTGTGCCAGTTTTGCTGCTGGTACTTCCTAGGGTAGTGGCGTTTGGTCTCAACATGCTATTCATTAACTGCTAGAGGTAAATATGTCCTTTTTCTGGCTGTACTGGTATTATTTAATGAGTTATGAAATGCACTGAAGTTCATAATTGAACCAGGGAAGAGAGACCGCAGTGTGTATTGTTAATGACTCCAGCTAAGGAATTTCATGATGGGGTGTGATCTGACACGATATCTGGTTGCTTTCCTGATTGCTCAAGCTTGCAAGTTTGACGGTTTTAC
Source organism: Lithobates pipiens (assembly GCF_037356315.1). NCBI lineage: Eukaryota > Metazoa > Chordata > Amphibia > Anura > Ranidae > Lithobates > Lithobates pipiens. The sequence goes on from NW_027507784.1 coordinate 55,689,461, forward strand.
AAGGGCACCAAAGCTGACGTGTTTGGGTGTGCATGTGCCCTCTCAAGAAATTGATAAGAATATTCTGGTATGCAGCTTAAAGTGTGTGGTGTGTATCACACACACACTTCATTGCACTCTAGTAGTCCCTTTGCATCCCACAGTGTGATTCCCACTCCTTGCCTCTAAAGAGAGGGAAAAGTGGTAAATCTCCAGCTTGACGCTAAATTTAAATATTGTAAGCAAATAAGCAAATATTGTAAGCAAATTCTTAAGAACAGAAAAGGGCTTCTGTGTCCTCCTTTCATTGCTAGCTTCTGGTAAAATTTCTTAATAGAACACAGGATAGCAAGGAACTCCTATTCATGACTACTCGGGTTATGCTGCCACCTTCAGATGAATGGACACCTGCCTTAAGTGATAGATATGCCTACTTATGTCATCTTGAAGATCTCCTTAAATGGGCTTAAGTTCTCTATTTTGTGGCCTTTTCCTAACAATCCTGCTGGGTCAGTAGAGGGCTTCATCCAGATCTGTCACTATAGCCAGAAGGCCGAGAACCACCTTACCCGTACCTAAAGTGGTGACAGCCTGTAATGGTGCCAGTCTCCACAGGATACTGCGGGCAGTGTTCTCCAAGTTACTGTGTACCAGGTGAAGTGTCCTTGCTGGCAGGGTATTCCACAGGTCCAGGGCAGTGATCACCAGGGAAATATAGGTGCAGCAGCCTTTCCCGACAGTGTTCACTGTGCATTTGCAGTGATGAAAAAGAGGGGACAGCACAGCGCACTTTCACAATTTGATACTTATGCTTCTCAATGGCCCAGGCATTGCTTTCTTTGTGTAAATGGAGGCATTTCTGTTCTGTCTGCCTTTATGGCTGCCTGGACTCTGGAAGTCAGATGGGGGTCTACATGGTGGTGTCTAGAGGCTACAAGCTGGAGTTTCACTGCATTCCTCTTTCACACCTTTTGCACTCAAGTGCATGTTTGAAGTCACAAACAGTAGTTTTATTTGCTGTTCTGGAAAGGTTGCTGTCCTAAGAGGTCATCACATATCAAATGGCTATTTTTTCAACCTGTTTATGATCCCAAGCCAAACTGAGATATCCAGCCTACTCTGGACCTTAAGGGTCTTAACAATTCCTGAAAGTACATAATTCCACCTGGTCAGTCATTGTTTCGCTTCATATGGGAGATTTCTTGTGGTCAGTGGATATCAAAGATGCCTACCTACACATCCTGTTTCCCTAGCCTCACCAGCTGTTTCTGCCATTTGCAGTAGAAGATTGTTACTACCATTTTGTGGTGTTGCCTTTCACCTCTCCGTAGATGCATCAGATTTGAATCTCTTGGTATCCAGTTTCAACAACAGACTGGACATGTTTGTGTCCTGAACCAGGCATCCATGTGCCTTTGCAGTAGATGCCATCATGTGACTCCCGGATCTATGCCTTCCCTCGGCTTCAGCTTCTTCCTTGCCTGACGTGCAGGATAAAGGTGGAGGTCAATCTGGTGATTATGATCACACCTGTCTGCCAGGAAGACCATGGAATGCAGACCTCATTGGGCTCTTGGTGGATGAGCTGTGGGCTTTTCCAGATCTGCCAGTTTTACAGTTGCAGGGTGTTATTCTATTTTGCAGTCATTGACTTGAAGGTATGGCTGTTGAAGACCAAAACCTTAGGGATAGGGGTGTTTTATTCTGGGATACCTACCCTCCTCAAGGCAGGAAAGTCAACCTCTATTAAGGTGTACCTCCTTGTATGGAAATTTTCACCCAGGGGTGAGGCTAAGTTAGATCCCTGGCAATCTTGGTCTTAGCTGAGATCTATTGCAACTCATTTCTTGGTAAAAGCCCTTTTGTAGGGTGTTACACAAATTGTTTTACCTGTTCAGCCCTCTTTCTTACCTAAGGTGGTTTCTTCATTTCACCTGAATCAGGACATTGTCTGCCATGTTTACCCTAATTCAAATCATCTTAAGGAGAACATGCTTCAGTTTTTGGATGTTGTTCAAGCTGTTTGAGTTTATCTATCTGAAGTCTACAGCTTGGTTTTAGCAGTCTGATTCCTTGTTTGATCTGTCCTTGATCCTCACAAGGGTCAGGCTGCTTCTTGATCCTCTCTTTCATCTGCTTGTTGCTGCTTGTTTCTATGGAATAAAGGGGCATGTTCCTCCTTTCCCGATCTGGGCCCATTCCACCAGGGATGTGTGTTTCCTGGGCATTTCAGCATCAACCTCCTGTTCAAGGTAATAAGGTTTCTACCTGAAACTTCTCTTCACATATGTACAAAGTTCTATCAGATAAATGTTCACACTCTGTGAATGCCAGTTTTACACAACAGGTCTTGCATAGTTAGGTTGAAAAAAGCCACCGACTAGTTCAACCAATAGGAAATAATAAAGGCAAGTTTTATTCTGTGGTCCCTTGTTCTATATTTGGGGATTTAGCCATGTTGGGTCTTGCTGCTGTGTTGCATCCCCCCCCTCATCCATTCACCTAAAGGTGGCAGCATAAACCAAGTAGCCATGACTATGAAGTATTTTGTGCATTTGATGTACTTCAAGAAATGATTTTACAGGTGAACCAAAATCTTAATGTCTTAGCTTTCTACATTTGTTATATGACAGGCTTGCTTCAGCTGGTGTATCATTTGGCCTCATTGTTTCACATGTTCTGTTTATTCCGGACCAGGGAGCAAATACATTGAACCTTTGACAGAGTATATAATTGACAATTCCACATACTATGTTTTAAAGAAGAAGATGATGTGGTTTGAAGCGGTGAAGGAGTGTAAGCAGAATGGTAGCAATCTGGCCAGTGTTCACAATAACCAACAACAGCTCTTTATGGAGAACATTGTAAGACGGCATGGATCCTCCCTCTGGATTGGGTTATGGAATAATGATGTAAGTGTGTGTGTTTCTTGTTTGGTTCTATCCAACACTGAAAATGTGGCTTTTGAGAAATTGCTAAGTAATTATGTTAAGCTTAAAGTGGTTGTAAACCCTTACAAACCACTTTGACCTACAGGTAAGCCTAGATTAAGGCTTACCTGTAGGTCCAAGAAATATCTCCTAAACCTATACGGTTTAGGAGATATTTGCCCGAAGACGGGCACCGCTGTCTACGGCGCATGCGCCGTAGACAGCGGCGCGCGGAATCATCAATGACGAAGATGCTGCACGTGTTGGCTGACGAGTGACGTCATTGCAGCTTCGCCGAATGACAGCGACGGAGCTGCGAGACCCCACCAAGAAGATGGATGCGCCGGACTACAGGGGACAGCGGTGACTTCGCTGGCTCCTGTGTCAGGTAAGTGACACATAATGGGCTACTATGCGATGCATAGTAGTCCATTATGCTTTGCCTTTGCAGGGAATGAAAGAGGAAGTAAACCCATTAGGGTTTACTTCCTCTTTAATGCATAACCCTGAGCTCTGTATCACCATCATATTCAGGCAATTACATTTTGTGTTCTGCTTAAAGCAAACATGTAAGGATAGAAATATATTATTATTATTCAGGATTTATATAGCATGCATGTTATTATTGTTTCTGAAAATGCCAAGGCTGTCCCATATTTTTGTGACTACAGTAAAACCTTCGATTGCAAGCGCAATTAGTTCTGGGAGCATGCTTGTAATCCAAAGCACTTGTATATCAAAGCAAATGTCCCCATAAGAAATAATGGAAACTCAAATGATTCTTTCCACAAGCATTTATTCATAAGTCCTGCCGTTTATAGTCCATATAAAAAAAATATAGCAATGTGATAGGTTGTGTAACCATCAAATGTTCATCCAGAAATGGAAGCCTCCACAAGGAGATTAGAAGCAAAATCCAGCAGGAGCTTCAGAGTATAAAAGAGAAGAGAGGCGCATTCAAGTGTAGCAATATGGTTACATTTATTGAAGGTACAACATTTAGCAGCTCACATGGTTGATGATTAAAAGAGGCAAATCTAAGTATGCAAGCACCCGGGGTAAAGCTGTCCACATAGACAATTCCCCACAGCGCTGGATCTCACCGCTGTCAGTCTGCAATCGTGACTGGGAAGACTGCCCTGCAGTAAAGTGATCTGAAAGCACGGCTTGACCCCCTGGTAGAGCGTAGCATGGAAGAATGACGTCAATGGCGGTGCAGAGGATGGTCTATGTGGACAGCTTTACCCCAGATACCTGCATACTTAGATGTGCCTGTTTTATTCCTCAACCATGTGAGTTTCTAAATGCTGTACCTTCATTAAATGTTTTGCTACACTTAGAGGCCCCTCTCTTCTCTTTTATACTCAGTTGTGACATGACGCTACTTCTATATCAAGACATCGCTTGTCTATCAAATCAAATTTTATTTAAAAATTTGGCTTGTCTTCCAAGACGCTCTCAAACCAAGGTTTTATTGTATTTCCTTTTGGTGACCTGGGAGCTCACTGGCTGCATATTTGTCCCAGGTCAGTGACTTGCTAAAAATAGGCAAGGATAATGATGATGGCACGGGAGCTTAGACTTTTGAAAGCAATCAGTGACAGCTCATCTGTTCCTATGCAGGCAAGCTCCTCTAAAAGACATTCTCTTATCTATGTAGGACAAAGTGACACTTTCTGTGTGTAAAGTCTCCCCAACCTCAACACACTGATATTTTCCTTGCCAGTGCTCCCTTGTTGCTCTTGCATCCACCACAGTTGGCACTACAATACCTAACGTTGACTGAGGTTGGTTACAGAGAACTAGTGATGTCACTGCTTTAGTTATGTGACTGGGCTAAGACTTAGCGATTGGCCGCTAGACCCCAGGCACTGTCACATGCTCCCCTATATCAGAAAGCACCCTGCAAGGTAGTGGTGTCTCGTTAAAGACCTTGCACTTAAAAAAATATATATATCCATTTATATCTTAATGGTAAATTACTAGAATTCTTAGACCATGGGTTGTATGCCGCTACCTTTATGCGATTGAACATTGGCAAAAGTTTTGCTGGGACCGCCCTGGTGCACCCATATAACTCCACTCACTCTATGAGGCTACAGTTTTTTGTTTCCTTCCTATTGCCTTTTCCGAAAAATTTAATTCTTCCCTTCCCTTGTCCTGCCTTGAAGGCATGTTATACATTTTTCACTTTACCATATGAGTGAGGTCAGGACTGTCATCACAACTTCTCTTAAAAACTGACCCCCCCCCCGGGAGCACGTTTTTTTTAGTTCCCTACCTAAACCTATTGGCCCAAAAGTGACAGGGTTCTTGGGTCTGTTTTCAGGTTGCAGGGCCACCACTTAATGCCATGTTCATGTTTTAACACTTCACTGTCACTTAAACCCGCAAAACATTATATATTTTATGAAAGTAGACACCATGGAGAATAAAATGGCAGTAGTTACAATTTTGTATGGGGCATATTAGAGCAATGCTGTTTTAAGTGAAAATGTTCTGTAAAAAAATAAATAAAAATAAAAAAATTACACTAAAGTTAATTTTAGGGCACAAAAAATATTAGCCTGTCTTTTATAAAATATTAAAGATTAGATTGCCCTGAGTAAGTAGACTCAGTCAAACCTTTACATTTGCATGCAGCTGTGAAATGGTGCTAAACTCCAGCACCCTAAATTTTCTATAGGCAATGCTGTAAAAGCTGGGTAAATAATGGCCCTAGAATTTTTGCCCTCATTCCAGCATGCACAGTGATATGTAACATGTAGCCACAGTGACCAGGGAAAATGAGAACAGGACCCAGAAGGGACATTTTACCCATCGCTTTCAGGTTTTTAGTAGCAGACGGGAGTGTCTGTAAAACCCGCCATTGCTGCCAATGTATGGCATAAGTTGGAGGCAGTGAAAGGATTAAAAATCACTCTTTCTCTTTTATATTCACTGACTGACACAGCTCCTCTCTGTAACAAATGGGTTTTTAGCCTTATCAGTAGGAGAATATCAGGCATAGTTGTAACACAATACTCAGAACTCTTAGTTCCACCCAGGGGGGCTGTCCCTCAGGCTACAACCCCCCACCCTGTAAAGCAGCATCAGTTTTACTTTGCCTAGTAAAGGAGAAGGACCTAGGAACCCTGCGGGCCCATCGGTCTGTTTTTTTTACGCAGAAGCTTGGATTTTTGCGCAAGATGAATGCTTCTGTGATCTACTATCAACAGCCGGCTGGGTGACAGGCTGGATACCCTTATCCTTGTAGTCTCCCCAGTCCAGCCATCGAGCATGTGCAGGTTGCAGCTATGGCTCAGCAGGCCACAACATACCTCAGCTCCAGAGGTGGTCGTGAGATTTTATGCTCCGGGGTGTACATATGACCAGGCTACTGATGTCTGCGTCACAGTATGCCAATGCCAGTAGCTACCCTGTACCGATCAGGTGTAGATCTACAATGAAATGTCTCCCAGCTTCAGGACTGGTAAGTACAGCTCTCCCTGCCCCGTTGGTGTTAAGCAACTGGGCATTCCCTGGGAGGTCGATTCGGGGGTCCCTCAGCTCCCTCTGTTCTCTCCCCTGTCCCTATCTTCCCTCCCCTCCCCTTCATGGGGGGTGGATGCTGCATGTGGTACTGAGCGGTGTGTGTGTGTGTAAGATCCCTGAGGGCTCTCATCTGGGATAGGGGACTGGCTGGCTGGTGGTGCCTGGATCCTGTGTGTTTTGCTCCTGGGAGGTGCCTGTCAGGGTCTGGCTGTGTCTTTGGTGCAGCGCTGTCTCTGTCATGTTTCTGTCTCTGTCCCTCATGCAAGCTGGCCGTCGGCCATTTTAGGTGTGGGCAAGGGCAGCAGATCTTCTGGGCTTCAGGCGGCCATTTTCCCAGTGCTTCCCTATTCAGGGCACTGGCGGCCACTTTCTAGAACCCTGAGCACGTTTCAGTGTTCTCCTGCAAGCAGCTACATGTGCTTTCAGCTTCCTGTCTGTTTTACTGGATGCTGGGCGGCCGTTTTATGTAGTCTGAGCACGTTTTTCAGATCGTTTTAACGTTCGTTCTGACGGACTGCCACCGACACAGTTTGGATTCCTCTGCACCTGGGAGCACTAGGGATCTACAGGCACTGCTGTGAACAGCACAGAACTAATCAGGGTGGTGAGTCCGGCGGATTAGAGCCCCTCAGTCAGCGGCAGCAAGGAGGGTGGGACTGTCACTGTCCTAAGTCCCCTTCGGGTGGCAGTCAGGGTAGGGTTAGCATGGCTTCAGAAACTGGTGTTTCTTCCCACGAAATCCAGGCAATTGCAACCGGGTCACCTGCGGATTGTGCAGTCCCCATGGACACCCTGACCGTGGTCCTCAACTCGTTCGTGGCCAAGATGGAGGTGGGAAGAAAGGTGCTAAAAAGTGGCCCCTGACCCCCCGTCCTCTGGGGAGAGATCTGACGCAGACTCGGGTCCTTGGCAGACGACGCTGACCATGACCGTTTGGATAGTGAGGATGAGTCCCCGTCCGGGCACGACAAAGCACTTGTTGGAGCACTTATCACACCTGTGCATAATACCCTGAAGATTCAGGAGCCAGCGGATCCCTCTGCTGATGTACCGGTCCCTTTTGGGTCCCGCAAGCCAGCACGTTCACCTAAGGTGACTTATTTTGACAAGTTCATGGGAATGGGGTCGCCCCGCAAGGGACCTTTTCGGTCCCCAATTTCATGGCGGTGCGTTACCCCTTTGAGGAAAGCCTTCTCCAAAAGGGGTCGGCTCCTCCGGTCGTGGACCCTCCAGTATCCAGGTTAAATAAAGTAACCACGATCCCGGTTGAGGGGACTCCTGCATTCAAGGTTCCCACGTAGAGGAAGGCCGAGGCAGTGGCTTGTTCCTTTTTTATGGTTGTGGGGTCAGCCATGCGACCTGTACTGTTATCCGCACTGGTGTCGCAGACACTGACTGAGTGGGCAAAACTTTTGCACCGCGAATTGAGAGAGCAACAGGCTTCCCCTGTCTGCGTGGAACTAGCTGACCAACTAGTGCAAGGCCTTAAGTAAGTTTGTGACACGGCCCTGAATACTCTCCCTCTGTTATCCAGGGCTTCAGTGTCAGCTGTGGTGCTGAGGCGCCTAATTTGGCTAAAATGCTGGTCTGCTGACCAGGCATCCAAAAAAGCCCTGATGGATCTTCTCTTCCTTGGCAACCGGCTCTTTGGAGCCTCATTATATGACATTATTAAAAATGCCACAAGTGGTAAGAGTACCCTACTCCCACAGGCCAGGAAGGCTAAGGAGTCACGCCGTAGGCAAGGGCCCTTTTTTCCTCTCACAAACTGCTTTTTCGTCCGCCCTGAGCTTCGACAAAACATCCCCAGCCCAACAGGACACCCATGGACAGTCAAAAACGTCCCTGGAAACGCAAGCCTGCAAATAAAAGTGCTACTGCATGAAGGTTTGCCCCCACCCATGTCTCGGGTGGGGCGTCGCCTTCGGGAGTTTGCAGCCCGGTGGTCCTCCCGGTTATCCGACCAATGGGTCTGCAATCTGATTTCCACAGGCTGCAAGATAGATTTCTCTCTTGGCCGCAAAACAGATTCTTCCCTCTCCAGCATACCTGTATCCCCGGTTCGCTGGGAGGCCCTGTTGGGGGCGGTAACGGATTTGCTGAATGGCGGAGTGATTTACCAGTTCCAGACTCGGAACGCTTCCAGGGATTCTACTCAAACCTGTGGTTCCAAAAAGGAAGGGGTACGTCCGATCTTGGACCTAAAAGCCCTCAATCACTTTGTGAAAGTGCAGAGGTTCAGAATGGAATCAGTTCGCTCAATAGTCACTGCACCCCATCAAGGGGACTCCCTGGTGTCCTTAGACATCCAGGATGCGTACCTGCACATACCCATATGCCTTCGGCATCAAAAGTTTCTGCGATTTGCAGTCGGGGAAGCCCTCTACCAGTTTGTGGCTCTTTCTTTTGGTCTGGCATTAGCCCCCCCGAGTCTTTACCAAGGTACTGGCTCCAGTTTTGGCATTGCTGCGGCAACGTGGGATACCTAGACGATCTCCTCCTGAGGGTATCTTCCACCCCAGAATTAGAGGAGGATGTGGCGATCACCGTGCAGACCCTGCAAGAATTTGAGTGGCTGTTGAACCTCCAGTCGGTGATTGTGCCGACCCAGTGTCTGGAGTACCTAGGCTTGCTGTTGGACTCCAGGGAAGGGAGAGTTTTTCTCCCTTCAGGCAAATTGCAGACTCTCAGATCCGCAGTAAACTGCTGAACCGCAGGTGGTCGTCGCTCCACTTTTGCATGCGAGTACTGGGGCTCATGGTAGCCTCCTTCGAGGCAGTACCTTATGCCCAGTTCCACACCAGAGTCCTGCAGAAGGAGATTTTGACAAAATGGGACAAATCTCAGTTGTCCCTGGATCGACAGATCCAGGTGAGCCAGTCAGTCAGAGACTCACTGATTTGGTGGTTGAGATCCCCGGTGATTCAGTCCAGAAAATTGTTCCTTCCTCTGACATGGACGATGATCACGACGGATGGCAGTCTATCCGGCTGGGGTGGAGTGATGGGGGTTCAGTCATCTCAGGGCCTCTGGTCGACGGAAGAATCAAAGTTGCCAATCAATCTGCTCGAATTGAGAGCGATCAGGCTGTGCCTCTACACATGGTCGATGAGACTTCAAGGGCGTCCGATCAGGATACAGTCAGACAACACCACAGCTATGGCGTACGTCAATCACCAAGTGGGAACAAGAAGCTCAGCCGTTGCACGGGAGGTCGCTCATATACTTCGGTGGGCAGAGCGACACGTACCGGCCCTGTTGGCCATTTACATCCCGGGAGTGGAGAACTGGCAGGCGGACTATCTGAGTTGACAGATGCTGGACCCAGGAGAATGGGCATTGCATCCGGAGATATTCAGGTTGCTGTGCCTGAGATGGGGCACATCAGATATGGATCTACTGGCCTCCCGTCTCAAGCAGAAGGTGCCAAGATTCGTGTCCAGGACAAGAGATCTGTGGGCCGACGCGGCAGACACACTGGTGGCTCAGTGGGATCAGTACCAGCTGATCTATGCCTTTCCTCCACTGAAACTGTTGCCACGTCTGCTTCACAGAGTGGAAGTCGAGGGTATCCCAGTGATACTGGTTGCCCCAGATTGGCCTCTGCATCCTAGGTACACAGACCTGGTGTGTCTGGTGGCAGACGCTCCCTGGTGACTTCCATTGCGAAAGGACCTTCTGTCTCGTGGTCCGATTCTCCATCCTGCTTTACCATCGCTGGCTTTAAAGTGGTTGTAAACCCTTACAAACCACTTTGACCTACAGGTAAGCCTAGTTTAAGGCTTACCTGTAGGTCCAAGAAATATCTCCTAAACCTACATGGTTTTGGAGACATTTGCCAAAAGACAGGCACCGCTGTCTGACGCATGCGCCGTAGACAGCGGCGCACTGAGCGCGCCGCTGTCAACGGCGATATGCCGTGAGTGGCGGCTCCTGTGCGCATGCGCAGGAGTGACATCATCGCAGCTTCGTTGAATGACAGCGGCGGAGCAGCGAGACCCACCGAGAAGATGGATGCTCCGGATTACAGGGGACAGCGCTGACTTTGCTGGCTCCTGTGTCAGGTAAGTGACACATAATGGACTACAATGTGATGCATAGTAGTCCATTATGCTTTACCTTTGCAGGGAATCAAAGAGGAAGTAAACCCATCAGGGTTTACTTCCTCTTTAACGGCATGGCTATTAAAAGCCAGGTGTTGAGGAACCAGGGTCTGTCGGACTCGGTGATTCCAACTATTTTGAGAGCATGGAAATCTTCTTCTCAGAAGATATACCATCGTACCTGGAAGGCTTACATCTCCATGTGTGAGGAGAAAGGATGGCATCCGCGCTCCTTTTCCATATCTAGGATCCTGCGGTTTCTCTTCTTTGGAGTAGACCAGAGATTGGCATTGAGCACCATCAAAGGGCAAATTTCAGCCTTAGCTGTCTTTTTTTCAACGACCCCTGGCATCGCACTCCTTAGTGAGTACCTTCGTTCAGGGGGTACGACATATAGTCCCTCCGGTGCGTCCACTGATACCTCCATGGGATTTGAACCCGGTGTTGTCGGTGCTTCAAAAACCGCCGTTTGAAAACATCAGGGAGATTCCACTGTTGACCCTTTCCCAGAAAGTGGTATTTCTAGTGGCCATCGCATTGGCCAGGAGGGTTTTGGAACTGGCGGCCTTGTCCTGCAAGTCGCCCTATCTGGTTATCCACAGGAATAAGTTGGTGTTGCATCCGCAACCGTCTTTTTTTACCGAAAGTGGTCTCGGCTTTTCATATCAATGAGGACATTGTATTACCATCTCTGTGTCCTAAGCCGAAACACCCTAAGGAGGTGGCCCTTCACGCTCTTGACGTGGTTAGGGCTCTGAAGGTGTTTTTGTCTGCCACGGCTAATTTTCGGAAGTCAGACTCGCTGTTTCAGTGGCTGGCCCAAAGAAAGGCATGGCGGTCTCGTCGGCCACCATTTCCAGGTGGATCAGACAGATTGTAGTACAAGCCTATGCCTTGAAGGGGCAGGTGCCCCCCTTTCTGGTAACGGCCCACTCCACAAGGGCAATCAGAACGTCTTGGGCCTTTACACACCTGAGCAACTGACGCTTGGTGTCGAAAGTGGCGACCTGGTTGTCTGTCCACATGTTTACCAAGTTCTACAAAGTAGGCGTCAGTGCATCGGCTGATGCCTGTTTTGCAGGCGGCCATGTAGTTGCAATTGAATATGCAATGGATATTTTTGTCCTGGTTTTCAATAAAAACGCAGTACTGTTATGTTAATGCACTGTTGCATTACTTCCGCAGTTTGGTGCGGTCTTGGGGATAACTCCTGTTGAGGATGCCCTGCTTTTTTGTGGTGGTTTTCCACGCACTGCTGTTTTTTTGTGGGTATAGTTTCACTAGTTCCCACTTGCCATGGTGGATGAAGTTTTTATGCTGTTTTTCCCACCCCTCGTTTTGGCACTGCTTGGGGACGTCCCATTTGTTACAGAGAGGAGCTGTGTTGGTCGGTGAATATAAGAGAAAATAGGAATAATATAAAAAAAACATTTTGTGAACCTAACCTTTAGCTGACCTGACCAGGCTTTTCTCTCCAAAGAAACCTTATGTAGGTGAATCTAGATGCTGGTCAATCTAGAATTGATATTTTTTTAAGCGCCATTACAACAGGTTTTGCACATGGTTTGTTCATGTAAATGGAAATCGTTGATCTTTATTCAGAAGACAAATAACATCTGGTGATCGGGAATTTTCCAGTGTGAGCACAGACACCATACTGTACTTTCTCTAAAGATTGATTAGGGCCGGTTCACACTGCGGCGCGAGGCGAGGCGACACGGCTCGCCTCGCCTCGCTCCCGCAAGTCGTCCCCATTGAGTACAATGGAGCCGTTCTGAGAGGAGCGACTCGAGTCGCTCCGACTCAGAAAAAAGGTTCCTGTACTACTTCGGGGCGACTTCGGGGGCGACTTGCATTGACTTCTATGCAGAAGTCCTCTGCAAGTCGCCGCTGACCCCCCCTGCAAGTCGCGGCGAGGAAGTCGGAGACGCCTCGCCGCGGCTCGCAGTGTGAACCGGCCCTTAGTGTTATTGCAGCAGATGAAGCTGAGGGGAGTAATGTTTTTTTCTTTATCCTTTCTTGGACTGTTGCAAATTTGTGCTTGATTTGGCCAACAGGGGACGGTTTCAGGAAAAGAATGGTCAGATGGTACTTTGGTCAAATATGCATTTGCGAATCTGGACACACTGCTGCCTCGTGAAAACTGCGTCTATTTCGACACAAAGGGAACGTGGCTCTCCAAGAGCTGCACAGAACCTCTGGATGGTGCTCTTTGCTATAAACCAATGGCAAGTAAGTTATAGGTCTTTATATATAGCATAAATATTACAGTTCCATAAGTAATACTTCGGAGCATCTTATTGTTGCTATGCACCTTTCTTTCATCTGTTGCAGTACAATCACAGGCTACAGAGATTGATCCACTCTGTCCCAAAGCAGACAACTCGGCACAATGGGTTCGTCAAAAGGATTTTTGCTATGCGTTTGACATGAAGATCTACAACTATTCTGTTTTCACTAGCGAAAAAGCCACCAAGATATGTGAGACTTTAGGTATGTGGTCGTAACCAGATTTTTTTTAAATTGGGGTGTATGTTGTTGCCTGTTCTTTGAACAGACTTCTTCCTGATGCTTGCCCTGCCCCTGTTTGCCTCCTATGCATTATTATTATTGGCCAGTGAGGCTGTCAATTGTTATGGGTTAGTAGAAATGTAGAGGAGTAGGAAATACCAATCTCTATCGCAGTATAGTGTAGCCCGCGATCTTGGCAAAGCGCGAGAAAATAAAGCTTATGTGGGTATGTAATAGCACCTTTGGTTGACTGCACCTCATGCCGGTTAGTAAATTTTGGTGCTCCAAAACGCTCAGTCTCTTTAGAGTGAACCTAAGTTTACCCACACTGCTAGTCTGACCCAAATCAGTGCAGAATATGGACCTTGCAGTGCAACAAGCCATGCACAGTCCCCTCACATCCATAGATCTGTGCTCAGGCCTGACAAAAAGCTACTGGGGAATAAGCTTTCCACAACCCTCCAGGTGGCAATGGGTGGCCCGGAGTGCGAGGAGTCCTCTCGACAGTGAAAATCTTGGCCCCCATCTTCTACATTACAGGGACACAGAAGCAATGCTGAGATGTGCCCAGGAGTGTGCCAATGTTCAGTTCAATGGCATCAAGGTATCCTTTTATCCAGACGGAGGTGCAGAGATGGCGTGCTAAGTTCGCATATATGCGAAAAGGCAGTTGAACCTGTATTTACCCTATGCAATGTTGTTCCCTGCAAAAGTGCGGGTTACTTCTAACCTGCAGGCACACTTCTTTGAATCAGCCGGATGCTGTTACATGGCTTGACCGTAATAAACAGACCCTACGCCATCGCAGAAAGAATGAAGAAGGGGGATTGAAACTTGCCATGCTTACATGATGAGGCACCTGGTCCTCATTCGCTTAGATCTTTCACAAGGCTCTTTAGGGAAATTCTTTACTATACAGTAGAGTTACAATTTATGGTTTTTAATGTTCCCTGAAAAAAAAAAAGTAAATGCATATACATAGCCAAAGGTAGTCAATGCTGTACATTATACCCAAAATAGTCACAACCCCAGCTTGGACAAGTACATCTTTAATATTCCAGTGTATGTCTTCTAGATCCCACAGCCAAGCTGCTGACTATAAATGATGAGGATGAGAATGAATTTGTTAGTAAATATTTGACGTCTGATGCATTCATCACTCGCAGAACTTGGCTTGGAGTAGATCCAAACTCAATTGGTAAGTAGCTGGCTAGACAACAAATATACTTACATTTGCAAGTGACTTAATTTCTTAGTTTTGCTAAGGAAAACAAATGCTGAAATGGTCAGGCCCTACCATGCCTAATGTTCTAATAATTAGTGAATTCTAGACCAATTTACCCCCTGGCTTTTTTGAAGGCTACTTTTTCTTAAAGATGAAATTCGGGCAGACGTAAAAGGCAAATGAATGCAGCTCTGTATTCATTGTTACATCATTTAAATGTATGTTTTTGTAAAGCAAACAGTGCAAGTGCCTGAATTAGACTTGATATCAGCCTCTTGCAGGGCTCAGACAAGCATGAAGAAGCAGCACAAGTAATCCTCTGTGCTGCAGTGATTACAGTGGGTATAGAAAAGTATTACTCCCTTTTTAAAATACTGTATTGGCATATAACACTCACTTTTTCACCCTGAAAATCGGGTGCAAATAGCGTGTGCGTGTTATACTCCAATACTTCAGTTTTAGCTGCCTCGGAGGGGACAGGGAGGGGGGCGGGACGAGCAAAATCAGATTACATACAGTGAGAATCTCCTGTTTACTTGGTGGCCTCTGTAATAGGAAGTTACATCTCCTGGGCCGCCATTGGACCACCGTTAACCCAGGCAGCGATCTGTCTATCATAGGAGATTCTCACTGTATGTAATCTGTTGGCGCTCGTCCCACCCCCCTCCCTGTCCCCTCTAGGCTGCAGTTGGGCATCGATCAGGCTGCATTGATGGCAATGGCGAGGCTGCTGCATTGATGGCAATAGCGAGGCTGCAGATGGGAATTGATCAGGCTGCATTGATGGCAATGGTGAGGCTGCAGATGGGCACTGACCCTTATTTTGCTTCAAAGTTCCTTATTTAAAATGCAATTTTTTATTCCTGAATCTTCCCTCTTAAAATGAATGTGCAGCGTATATGTGCCTGTGCGTGTTATACGCTGATAAATACAGTAATCGCATTTTGTTGCTTTGCAGTCTGAAACAAAGTTTTATTCAGCTGTATTTACTAGTGCAATCTATAACATCCAAGTAAAAGATATAACACCAATGTGTCAGAAGAAAAAGGAAATCAAAAACAGAAAATTTCTGAGTTGGAAAAAGGATTACCCCATTATGTCAGTATTTTGTTGAACCACCCTTTGCTTTAATTACAGCCTTTAGTCTTTTGGGATATGTCTCTATTAACTTTGCACATCTAGACTTTGTGATATTTGTCCACTTTTCTTTGGAGAGCTGCTCAAGTTGAGTTAAATTTGATGGTGACTGTTTGTAGACTGCAGTCTTTAAGTCAGTCCACAGATTTTCAATGGGGTTTAAAGTGGTTGTACACCCTGTACAACCACGTTTACCTAAGGTAAGCCTATATTAAGGCTTACCTGTAGGTGCTGGAAATAGCTCCTAAACCTCCACGGTTTAGGAGATATTTACAAAAAAGCCAATGCGCCAATGTCTACTGCGCGTGCGCACTTTAGAAAGGGTACATCGTGCTGTTTCTAATAGGGGTTAGGCCGTGACTATCAGCTCCTGCGCACATGCGTGGAAGTGAGGTCACGTGACTTTGGTCTGTAATGGAGTTAGTGGCCCTGGAGGGAAGAGGGGTGAAGATGGATGCTTCCAGCCAGCAGGGACAGCGGTGACATCGCAGGCTTTAATTTCAGGTAAGTAACACATAATGGACTACTATGCGATGTATGGTAGCCCATTATGCTTTACCTTTGCAGGGAAATAAAGAGGAAGTAAAACCCACCAGAGCAGAGAGCTGGTGACTGACAGTTTGGAAGATTCCCCATTATTCCTGTTCTGGGGACAACCCAAAACTTTAGGTTGTCTCCATTTGTTGGTTGAAAAACGCCTCTTTCCATGAACCCACACGGTCATGAACCCAAGGTCTGTAGACCTGGATCGCTGCCTGGGTTAATTGTGTGTTTCACTGCTAGCAGTGGTGAGCAGGATGAAATCTGCACAGTAACACCTGCTGCATCGCATACATGGAAATGTTAAGAGAATCTAGAAGGGATTGAATTTGAAAATCGTCTCAAACATTAAAATACAAGAACAAGATTTTAAACCTCCATTGGATAAGGTAAGTGAGAGAAAAGCACATTGAGATAGCTGGGCCAGAAATGGAAATATTTATGAAAACTGAAATTCTACCTGAAAAAGGTAAACTTCTCCTTTAAGCTATTTATTGATGTGTTAACAGTGAAGAGTGGAGTTGAGATTTTAAAAACAATTGTTTGCAACTGTGCTGGAGATTTTGTTTTAGGGGTACATGTTTTTTAAATCTAACTTCATAATCTATCGTTCGTCTCTGCAGGGTTTCTTTTCTCATGCTGTTATCCTGGTAGAACTGTTAATATTTGATTTTTCTATCCATGCAGATCAGAAGTTATGGCTTGATGGCTCACCCATAAAATATAACCGCTGGACTAGTGTTCCAGCAAAGACTGCCGGCTCCTGTACTGTTTTATTCCCAGAGACTGGCACATGGAATAGAATTCCCTGTACACTTGGCATGGGAAGAGTCGTCTGCAAATCGCCTATAAGTAAGTTCTCTTGTACCATGTAGAGCCTTATTCTATTCAAAGAGTAGTAATGGTGTACATAGAGTAATCGATTCTAATTTTGGTTTACCAATGTTGGATCAATTAAAGAGACAGTTCACCCAAAATGGATATTTGTTTTTGGTCAGAGTGGAGCAACTGTCAGTTTTTGTGTCTTCCCTGCTGTTTGGGAGATCTGACGCCACCAGGATATAAGCCCAGCTAAAAAGTCAAGATGTTTGTCACCTGACAGTGCTTTTCGTGTGTCCTGTGGAGTAGGTGCTAGAGTGGGCATTTAATGAGCAAGTTTTTGGTTTGTGTTAGTATTTGTATTACTAGGACAACTCCAGGTTAATGATATATGTCAGCATTATACAATTAGTCATTGTAATTTATTGGGTTCATTGTAATTATTATTATGCAGGATTTATATATAGCGCCAACAGTTTACGCAGAGCTTTATAACATAATTGTCAAATATAACAGATTAGCACCCTTTATACCATTTCCTGGTAATAAAAGAAAGGCGGATGTGTGATCCAGGTCCTGATACCTGAAAATTGTCTGTACTTACCATGTCCACTGTAACGTGGCGAAGGTATTGAATTTATTCTTCTCCTGAGTCTTCACGACGGAATCGGGGTGGAGGGGGGGGGGGCTTCAGTATCCAAAACTGCAATGTTTATCCTCATGACACTTCATAGGAAGCACCCTCATGGCTAACAGAGGACAGAATTATAAATAGACTTGAAAAACATTAATAAGTCACCGGGGCCAGGTGGCTTGCACCCGAGGGTCCTTAAGGAACTTAGTCAAGTAATTGCAAGACCATTGTTCCTAATTTTTCCGAACAGTCTACTGACTGGTACGGTACCAGCTGATTGGCGAAAAGCCAATGTAGCACCAATATTTAAAAAAGGGCTGAGATACATCCCTGGGAATTACAGACCAGTTAACCTAACATCAATTGTATGCAAGCTCTAGGAGGGGATGATAAGGGACTATATACAAGATTTTAGCAATGACAACGGTATCAGCAGTAATCAGCATGGATTCATGAAGAATTGTTCTTGTCAAACCAATCTATTAACCTTCTATGAGGAGGTGAGTTGCCATCTAGATAAAGGGAAGGCCCATAGACGTGGTGTATCTGGATTTTGCAAAAGCATTTGATACAGTTCCCCATAAACGTTTACTGTACTGTACAAAGTAAGGTCCATTGTACATGAATTGAAAACTGGCTACAGGGGCGAGTTCAGAGGGTAGTGATAAATGGGGAGTACTTGGAATGGGCAGGGGTGGAAAGTCCCCCAGTTTTCTGGCCTGGGACCAATCCTATTCAGTTTGTATATAGACGACCTGGAGGATTGGATAAAAAGCTCAACCTCTGTATTTGCGGACAATACTAAGCTAAGCAGGGCAATAACTTCTCCGCAGGATGTGGAAATCTTGCAAGAAGATCTAAACAAATTATTGGGTTGGGAAACTACATGGCAAATGAGGTTTAATGTGGAAAAATGTAAAATAATGCATTTGGGTGGCAAAAATATGAATGCAATCTATACACTGGGGGGAGAAACTCCTGCGGGAATCTAGGACAGAAAAGGACCTAGGGGTCCTAGTAGATGATGGGCTCAGCAATAGCATGCAATGCCAAGCTGCTGTAAGCAAAGCAAACAAAATATTGGCATGTCTTAAAAAGGGGATTAACTCCAGAGGTAATTCTCCCGCTCTACAAGACTCTGGTCAGGCTGCACCTAGAGTATGCTGTTCGGTTCTGGGCACCAGTCCTCAGGAAGCATGTCCCGAAACTGGAGAGAGCCCAGAGAAGGGCAACAAAAGAATAAAACGTCTGGAGGACATCAGTTATGAGGAAAGGTTACAAGTACTGAACTTATTCTTTCTGGAAAAGAGATGCTTGAGAGGGGATATGATTTCAATGTACAAATACCGTACTGGTGACCCCACAATAGGCATAAAACTTTTCAACGAAAGGGAATTTAATAAGACACGCGGCCATTCACTAAAATTTGAAGAAAAACGGTTTGAACTTAAACTACGTAGAGCAGGGGTCTCAAACTGGCGACCCTCCAGCTTTTGCAATACTACAAGTCCCGTCGTGCTTGTAACTGTCAGCCTTGCCATGCCTCATGGGACTTGTAGTTTCGCAACAGCTAGAGAGCCACCAGTTTGAGACCTCTGACATAGAGGGTTCTTTACTGTAAGAGCGGTAAGGATGTGTTATTCCCTTCCACAGGAGGTGGTTTCCATGGGGAGCCTCGATAATTTCAAAAAAATCAGATGGGCACCTGAACAACCACAACATACAGGGATATACAATGTAATGCTGACATAAAATCACACACATAAGTTGGTTTGATTGACTTGTCTTTTTTTAAACCTTGCCTACTATGTAACTATGTAATGTTGACAGCTCCTACAGTGCCTTCCGAAAGTATTCGGCCCCCTTGAACTTTTCAACCTTTTGCCACATTTCAGGCTTCAAACATAAAGATATACATTTTTTATTTTTTGTGAAGAATCACCAACAAGTGGGACACAATTGTGAAGTGGAACGAAATCTATTGGATTTTTGAAACTTTTTTTAACTAATAAAAAAATGAATAGTGGGGCGTGCAAAATTATTCGGCCCCCTTGCGTTAATACTTTGTAGAGCCACCTTTTGCGGCGATTACAGCTGCAAGTCGCTTGGGGTATGTCTCTATCAGTTTTGCACATCGAGAGACTGAAATTCTTGCCCATTCTTCCTTGCAAAACAGCTCGAGCTCAGTGAGGTTGGATGGAGAGCGTTTGTGAACAGCAGTTTTCAGCTCTTTCCACAAATTCTCGATTGGATTCAGGTCTGGACTTTGACTTGGCCATTCTAACACCTGGATACATTTATTTGTGAACCATTCCTTTGTAGATTTTGCTGTATGTTTGGGATCATTGTCTTGTTGGAAGATAAATCTCCGTCCCAGTTTCAGGTCTTTTGCAGACTCCAACAGGTTTTCATCCAGAATGGTCCTGTATTTGGCTGCATCCATCTTCCCCTCAATTTTAACCATCTTCCCTGTCCCTGCTGAAGAGAAGCCCAAACCATGATGCTGCCACCACCATGTTTGACAGTGGGGATGGGGTGTTGAGGGTGATGAGCTGTGTTGCTTTTATGCCAAACATATCGTTTTGCATTGTGGGCAAAAAGTTTGATTTTGGTTTCATCTGACCAGAGCACCTTCTTCCACATGTTTGGTGTGTCTCCCAGGTGGCTTGTGGCAAACTTTAGATGAGACATTTTATGGATATCTTTGAGAAATGGCTTTCTTCTTGCCACTCTTCCATAAAGGCCAGATTTGTGCAGTGTACGACTGATTGTTGTCCTATGGACAGACTCTCCCACCTCAGCTGTAGTTCTCTGCAGTTCATCCAGAGTGATCATGGGCCTCTTGGCTGCATCTCTGATCAGTCTTCTCCTTGTCTGAGCTGAAAGTTTAGAGGGACGGCCAGGTCTTGGTAGATTTGCAGTGATCTAATGCTCCTTCTATTTCAAAATGATTGCTTGCACAGTGCTCCTTGGGATGTTTAAAGCTTGGGAAATCTTTTTGTATCCAAATCCGGCTTTAAACTTCTCCACAACAGTATTACGGACCTGCCTGGTGTGTTCCTTGGTCTTCATGATGCTCCCTGCGCTTTCAACAGAACCCTGAAACTATCACAGAGCAGGTGCATTTATACAGAGACTTGATTACACACAGGTGGATTCTATTTATCACCATCAGTCATTTAGGACAACATTGGATCATTCAGAGATCCTCGCTGAACTTCTGGAGTGAGTTTGCTGCACTGAAAGTAAAGGGGCCGAATAATTTTGCACGCACCACTTTTCAGTTTTTTATTTGCTTAAAATATCCAATAGATTTCGTTCCACTTCACAATTGTGTCCCACTTGTTGGTGATTCTTCACAAAAAATTAAAATTTTATATCTTTATGTTTGAAGCCTGAAATGTGGCAAAAGGTTGAAAAGTTCAAGGGGGCCGAATACTTTCGCAAGGCACTGTATTGATCTCTCCTTATTTACTGAGGTTGATAAATGTGGGTGGTCATGCCATTTTATTCTCTAGCTTGCTGTGTTATGCAATAATAAAAAATCCTGTTAGCACTATTTAAATGCAAACTCCCCACTTAACATAACCCCAGTGCTGTTCCAGCAGCCCTTATTTATTCACCTTTATGGATTTGCATGCAAAAGTGGAAAAAATGTCTGCTGTGTCGCCACTCCTCCATTTCAGAAAGTCATCGCTGTCAGTTGTGGGGGCGGGCACCATCACAGAATTCCTCTTATGGACTCTTCTTTTTTTTCTTCCAGAGTCTAATGGAGTTGGAGTTGCAGTTGGATTTGCAATAGTCATCATCCTAGCACTGATCATTGGACTTGGCATCTACCTCTACAAAAGACGGCACCCTCTCTTCTTCTCATCCATTCGCTATAGACGGGCAGAAGATCAGATGGAGTCCATGATTGATTATTCTTAGAGCTGTTTTCAATGTACTACCTGGATTTTTATTTTGCACAACATGGAAGAGATGTATTTTGTGGGTTTGGCAGCACTCAGGCAGAATTTTTAAAGTTTTTATTTTGTTTTCGTTTTTTTAAATCAAATTTGAGTGATCTTCCAGAATATGCACATTAGTTGGACATTTGTTAGGTGACTTTTGTAACTGCTTTTCTTTAAGCCAAATTTGAGTTTTAGTTTGTTTTTTATCATTTGATGTTTGTGGTACATAATAATTTTGTATAATATTTGGCCCCAGGAATATTGTGGCATCATGTCAGATGGGTGTTATTGGCGATCATGGGGACAGCCTGTATTTGGCTGCTGAATCGGCCCTACTCCAAGGAGGTGGGGCTCTGCAAAAAGGGAATGGTGAGGTATAGATATATAGAGAGAGAGATCTGGGCAATTATACAGGCTGGAATATAGCTTAGAGTGTGTTGACTTTTTTTTTTTGTTTTTTTTTTGAGTAGACTGTGGAAGGGTTCTCTGTCAGGTTTTTATTGCTGTCTGTGTCCTCGTGGGGAGGTACATTCTATTTGTCCAGGTAACCCTTGTCTGACGAAAATTTATACAAAATAATTTTTTTTTTAGGTTATTGCCAGGACAGGAATAATAGGGTAATCTTCGAGTGGAGAAATACTGTTCTTTTTGGGTAGATTTCCTCTAATTCCTGAAGTTGGGTGAAATCTCCCCAATGGGACATAGACAACCAGTAATACCCAAGTGTCTTAATCTTTCCCTGTTTTATCCAAACTTGAAAAACAGGTTTAGGCTATGCATACACTTTAAGTTTAAAGTTCTTTAATTTTATGTTTGTTTTTTTTGTTTTTTTGCATGCCTGTGCACAAGAAAATCCATCTGTACAGCAAAGACCAATGATGTTTCCTGAGATGGCACAGCTAAACGACACATGTGCCTGCTACAAAGTTCATTTGGCTAATCTCCTTTACTATGGCAGCCCCTGCAGGAAGCTTAAATCAAGTCACCTAACTAAACTGCCAAGAGGTGATTTAGGCCAGCCATAGATTGTTAGAATCTCAGCAGGGAGCGGCCGAGATTCGAACCATGTATGGGGCAGACTGATTGTACCCAATTCGATCCATTGATTGACTTGGTATAACCAGTATGTCAGATTTTTACTTGCAATTATTGCCAACTGCTTTTACAGTTCAGTTGGTCATAATTTCTTGTCTGCATTGTAACTGTTGGAATTTAATCCTTCATGCAGCTTCTGGATTGCAGGTTGTTCTTGTGCTCTTACCGTGTTTAGTGGCTCTTCAAGACACAATGAGGGTTATTTATGAAAGGCAAATCCACTTTGTGCTACAAGTGCACTTGAAAGTGTACTTTCAAGTGCAGTTACTGTAGACCTGAGGGAGACATGCAAGAAAAATAAAAAACAGCATTTTAGCTTACACATGATTGGATGATAAAATCAGCAGAGCTTCCCCTCATTTCAGATTTACCCCTTAGATTTAGAGCGACTGCACTTCCAAGTGAGCTTGCAGTGCAAAGTGGATTTGCCTTTAGTAAATAACCCCCGTTGTGTAAAAAAAAAAGAAAAGTTAAATAATTGTTTAATACAGTTTTTAAATGTTTTTATATTTATTAATTGACCGGATCAGTAGGTGATTTTTACTGGCATTGGGTGTTGAAATGAACAGATTTAGAGACCCATCAGTCTAAGGCTACATTCACATGGGTGTAAAAATGTTACAGATTTTTCCACGTTTTTTCTAGGACAAAGGTTCCTGCATAATAATTACTAAATACTTGCGTAAAAAATGTCCTTTTTTTTTTTTTTTTCTTCTAATACTTGCAACTGACATATGTAAATTTATGTCTTCGGATACAGAGTATTGGATTTGGTGTTATGGATCTGAATGTTTTTGCAGTTGTGTGAATGTCTCCATTGAAAATAATGCAGCTGTATTCAGATCTGTAAATTTAAAAAAAGTGTGTAAATGCTATTCTTTTTTTCTTTTCTTTTTTTACAGTCAAAAGCGTGTAAATGCTATTCTTTTTTTCTTTTTTTTTTTTTTTTTACAGCCATGTGAATGTGGCCTAATGATTCTAATCTAAGGTTTGCACAACTAGCTTATTTAATATGCTGCACAAGAATTATTTGTGATATGCAAGGGAATTTCCTCATTCTGTTATAGTGTTTTTGTGTACAAAATGCTAAGCTGAAACCTTTTCTAACCAGACAGCTGCAAATGTTTGGTTTTATTGGGTTGTCTTAGATATTATTATTATACACAATTTATATAGCGCCAACAGTTTATGCAGCGCTTTACAATGTAGAGGGGGAGATAATTAGATAATTGTCTTTAAACAATTAACAATACACACCGCCTTAAACTAAACCAAGTTCTGTTATGGATGGACACAGATTGACTTAGCTTTTTAAAATGAGAACTTTTCCTGCTAATTCATTTCACATATTCGCCAGCACTACATGGATCATCAAATGTCATCTGAAGCTTTTATTACAGAAACATCACAAAGGACCAAGTACAATGTTTTATAGCCACGCAGGACCCCTTCAAGCAGGTGAAGAGGTCCTGTGCGGCTCTGAATTGTTGCACTTGGCCCTTTGTAATGTGATGTTTCTGTAATAAAAGACATTTGATGATCCATGTTGTGCTGATGGGTATGTGCATTGATCTGTGATGATTCCAGTGTCCAGCTGGTAGTTGCTGCAGCACGCACTACATTTGAGCCCATTTCTAGGAACATGTGCGTAGGGCATATTGACAAAACTTAAAATTATAGAAGACCTTTAGTTAAAAGTAGGATATCTTGCTACCATGATTACCATAAATATATAAGAGATTGCAGAAGTCCTAAAATGTCAATCTTGGCTGCAGACTTTACAGCAGCTGATTACACCAAATGCCTAGGTCAGTGATGGCGAATCTTGGCACCCCAGATGTTTTGGAACTACATTTCCCATGATGCTCAACTACACTGATCCACTGATCAAATGCTTTCCAGGCTACTGTAGGAAAAACAACAAATGCCCTTTTTTTTATTTTTATTTTCAAAAAAAAGTGCATTTTATTATTTTTCTCTAAAGTGGAATTGGCCTTTAAATTTAGATTCCCAACTAACTGTGATAACGGGGCATAGACCCTGAAACATGTTGGTTTAGCGGAGGTGTTGTATCACCCTGTACTTGTCCTCATGGGTTTTCCGGTGTCCACCACAGGCTTTCCAACTTGATTGCTGACTTAATCTGCTGGCGTGATATGGTATTCCTCCAAATAATCAGTTTTTTGGTGCAGTGCAATTTAATTTACTATTGAAGTGGTTTTATCTGCACTATAAAATGTGCTCTGTTTCTGCATTTATCACTTGAGTAGGATGTTCGTTTTAGGACATACTCCACTGTCCAGTATGCTTGAGGAAAGCACTAAAATGAATACCATACGGGAGGCAACATTGAGAACCGAGAAGCAAATTGATGATTTATCTCACCAGTGTTCACCCATTAACAGTTGAACTGATTCTTTAGTCTTGTATTTGTTATCGGTTAACCCATTTCACTGCATTTCTGACTTCAGTTATGTAAACCGATCTTTTGCAATTATTCATTTGCTTGCGAATGTCAGTATGGAGTTTCTCAAGTCACTGCTCAAAGTTGTAATTGCTGCATAGTCTTATACAGGACTGCTGTATTTTGAATAAATATGTTTAGCACCATATTTATTTCTTCTTTAAACTAGAAATTATCATGTGATTTGGTACTGTTGATACATGCCCCAGTTATGTCAAATTTTATAGGACTGGTGTGCCCCCATTCCTCTGTGTGTTTTAGCTCAGTGAATCTAAATCTAAGTGCTTGGCTTCCATAATGCAACCCCTGTTCCCCTACATCTAAGCTATGTTGTCACCCAGCAGACAACATGGGAATTGCTATAGACTTTGTCATTTTCAGGGTGTCCCTGGCACAACTGTATACTTTGCTGCTCTCCACTTGCAAAGAAGGGAAGTGATTATGTTTTTTTGATTGTATTTATTCTTCAACGGTGGAAACTTTGCATTTTGTACACTGGCTTTGCACTATATTTAACATTTTTGTAACTGATCATTTTCTTGCACTGCGTTTTATGCTACTGAAATATTTTTTATTAAATCAATTTCCAAACCAAAACCACCAATCCACTTGTTCTTTTCTAACCTTGCAGCATTACGTTTTTGTTTGTGTCAGTTATAGGAGTTCAGTTTGTTACGTGTGAACATGGTGCTCCTAATAACATTGTCGTTCTGTGGATCGGTCAACAAAAGCATAGAACCTCTTAGTCCTCATGCACACAGGGTGTTTTTACAGCTGCTTTTACCAGCATCAAACTTTTTTTTTTTTTTTTTTTTTGCAGCTTAACCACTTAGCCCCGGAAGGATTTACCCCTTTCCTGACCAGAGCACTTTTTGCAATTCGGCACTGCGTCGCTTTAACTGACAATTGCATGGTCGTGTGACTAGGCACCCAAACAAAATTGCCGTCCTTTCCCCCCCCCCACAAATAGAGCTTTCTTTTGGTGGTATTTGATCATTGCAGTTTTTATTGTTTGTGCTATAAACAAAAAAAGCGTAAATTTTGAAAAAAAAAAAGCAATATTGTTTGCTTTTTGCTATAACAAATATCCCCAAAAAATATATATAAAAAAACACATTTCTTTCTCAGTTTAGGCCAATATGTATCATTATTCATATTTTTGGTAAAAAAAAAACAAACAAAAAAAAACACAATAAGCGCATATTGATTAGTTTGCGCAAATCAGACACACTTGACACCATTTTGGGACCATTGTCATTTATACAATGATCGGTGCTATAAAAATGCATTGATTACTTTGTAAATGGCACTGGCAGGGAAGGCATTGAACACTAGGGGGCAATCAAGGGGTTAAGTGTGTCCTAGGGAGTGATTCTAACTGTGGGGGGATTGTCTCACTAGAGCATGGGTGGCCAACCAGACAAAGACCAAGAGCCACATTTTTTACCAAGTTACCATAAAGAGCCACATCATACGCATAGGCACACATGAACATCACCCCATCCCTTCCTCATACACACATACTTTTGCTCAGCTGGATTTATTGTAAATGTCACACACTGTTTTAACACTACAAAGATCACAGGCCAGTCATTTTCAACAATGAACACTGCACTCTCACACAGACAAACTCTGTTTAACCAAATCCATAAACAATAATAGAACAATTTACAATACATACATGAAAAACTGCCCACATGCGAATTTGACGAAAATACTGTAGCGACCCTGCAGTAATGTTGAGTGTTGCAATGTTTATGTTAGAGTTCTGTGATTTCCCATGGTCTGTGACTGCGTCTGCCTGGATGTAAGAGCGAGGGGGCGGGGGAGCAGGTGAGAGAGAGCGCGCATGGGTGAGAGAGTGTGAGAGGAGCACGGCGAATGATGAGTTGATGTATAGACCGAGTTTGCCCTGTTTTTGTTTTGGCGTGGTTATGGCCGACAGTAACCAACTTCTGCAAGACGTTCGGCAATAAAAGGAAGTTTATTGAAGAACGCCTCATTATTCATAACGTCCAGTCGGACGCTACAATACCGTATTGAACTCAAGCGAAGCGAAACTTGGATATTATAGCGACCCTACAGTATGTGCTGAATGTTACTGAATGTTATGCTGTTTAGAGACTTAAATTAGAGTGTTATGATTTTCCATTGTCTGCGAATGCATCAGGATAAATGAGAGAGCAAGGGGGCGGGGGAGTGAGAGTGAGGGGTGAGCGGAGGTGTGTGAGAGAGCGGATGGCGAACGACTGGAAAAGTGTAAAGGAAGAGAAACGAAGATTGTTTTTTGTTTGTTTGTGTTGTTTTGGCGTGGTTATGGCCAACAGTAATGGAGTTCTGCTGTTGTCAATAAATGACAGTTCATTCGACTACTTCTCGTCATTCTTGCATGTCTGGCAGAACGCTACAATATGAATGTAAGAGCCGCATGGAACCGGGCAAAGAGCCGCATGCGGCTCGGGAGCCGCGGGTTGGCCACCCCTGCACTAGAGCATGACAGAGCAGTAGATCCCTGTCATGTTGCTAGGCAGAACAGGGAAATACCTTGTTTACAAAGGCATCTCCCCTTTCTGCCGTTCTGTGATACGATCGCGGGCCCACGGTGGACATCGAGTCACCTGTACGCCCATTTGCCCAGCTGTGCCATTGTACCGATGTATATCGCCGTGCGCTGCTCAGCAAGGGATTAAAAACGCCTCTCCATGTTATTCTATGTGTCTATGCACACACACAGCTGTAAGTGGCATTTTCGAGCTGCAAAAAACAAAACACCGGACCAGCGCATTCTGAAGACCAGAATTACAGCTGTAAAAACGTCTGACGCTACTAAACGCAGCTTAACGATGGTTACAGTGTTAAGCCGCATCAATCACTTTTTTTTGGACATGTCAAAAATCAATGGTTCCCTATGAGATCCGTCTTAACTAATCCAGCTTTCAGCCCATTGATTTGAATAGAAGTCGCATGCAAGTTGGATCATCACGGTGCTCTGAGGATCTTGAAGAAGAACTCCATGCCAAAATTTTGAAAAAAGGTGTGGGGCCTCCCCCCAAGATCCATGGCAGGCCCTTCAGTCTAGTATGGATTTTGAGGGGAAACCCCACGCTCCAAAAAAAAAAAAATTTGATCCTCCCCAAGATCCATTACCAGACCCTTATCTGAGCATGCAGCCCAGCAGGTCAGGAAAGTGGGAGGGACAAGCGCCCCCCCCACCCTGGACCATACCAGGCTGCGTGCCCTCAACATGGGGGGGTGGGTGCTTTGGGGCAGGGGAGGACAAGGGCCTTTTCCCAATGACCCTACCCATTTACCCCAAAAAGGCAGTAAATAAAAACGAGACGATTTTAACAATCCTATATTAACCACTTAAGGACCAGCCTCGTTTTGAGATTTTGTTGTTTACATGTTTAAAACTTTTTTTTTTTTTTGCTAGAAAATTACTTAGAAAAAAAAACAATATATAATTTTTGGGGGTTCTAACACCCCCCTAGAGAATAAAATGGCAGTCATTGCAATACTTTTTTTCACACCGTATTTGCGCAGAGGTCTTTTAAGCGCACTTTTTTTGGAAAAAAATCACTTTTTTGAATAAAAAAATAAGGCAACAGTAAAGTTCGCCCAATTTTTTTATATTGTGAATGATAATGTTACGCCAAGTAAATTGATACCCATAATGTCACGCTTCAAAATTGCGCTCGCTCGTGGAATGGCTTCAAACTTTTACCCTCAAAAATCTCCATAGGCGACATTTAAAAAATTCTACAGGTTGCATGTTTTGAGTTACAGAGGAGGTCTAGGGCTAGAATTATTGCTCTCGCTCTAACGATGCGGCGATACCTCATGTGTGGTTTGACCACCGTTTTCATATGCAGGTGCTACTCACATATGCGTTCACTATATCATCGGGATGGGGCATTTAAAGAAAAAATATATATTTCTTTTTACACTTTTTTTTTTTTTTTTTTTAAATGGGTTACTTTTATTCCTATTACAAAGTAAGGACGTACA
This sequence comes from Lithobates pipiens, assembly GCF_037356315.1. Taxonomy (NCBI): domain Eukaryota; kingdom Metazoa; phylum Chordata; class Amphibia; order Anura; family Ranidae; genus Lithobates; species Lithobates pipiens. Next base: position 55,718,393 of record NW_027507784.1, read on the forward strand.
TCGACAAGCGGCAGTTAGTAAGTGGTTAATCTTCCTTCTCCCTCTAGTGTTGTTTCTCCGGCGTTGTTGTCTTCTCCGCTGCTGACCTGGTCCTCCTCCAACACTGTCTCCCATCGTTGTCAGCTCCATTCTCCATACTTCAATCTTGGAACCCTGTTTTCATATGCGGGCGCTACTCACGTATGCAAGGTGTGTTTGACCCCCTCAGAGTCTTGCAAGGAGATGAGCGACTACTCTATGTGGTAACGGGAACACTTTTTCACTGTGTGGAGTAAAGAAATACTCTGCATCTCTTTGTGTGTCAACAGAGGAGATTTTCACTTTATTTTGGACAGTTTTTTTTGCATTTTATATTGTGCACGTCATTATTATCATTATCATTGATTATTTGAGTTCAGTATACCACGTTATGCACAGGATTACTACTATTGGTATTGTCTACATTTGTGACTCTTTTTGATGCAGCATTTTTCATTTTAATAGGTGTTCTCATTCACCCCCTTTTTTCAGTGTTAAAATAGAGCTTATTTATAGAAGTGTTGCAGGGAAGAATTTACAAAAAACATAAACTGCCGCCAAATAACTGCCGACTCATAAGGCCCCAGTTTTTTTTTTTTTTTCCACGTCCTAAGGTGATGGGCATCTGCTGTGTGAGAAGATTTTTTTTCAGAATGTTACATGTTCAACTGACACTTGTCAACATGTACTTTCTTACATGGAGGAGTCATATACAACAGGTCTCCCTCTAAGTATCATGCTGCTGCTTCCAGTCCCACACACACTTGACTGACTTCCTGGAACAGCCCCTCCCCCAGCATGCATCAGGAGAAAGGGGTTAAGCGTCACAGTGATTATGCACAAACATTACACCTCCTCTTTTTCTCAAAGAAAAAATAAATAAAACCGAAATAAAAAAAAAAATATATATATATATATATATATATATATATATATATATACACGAGAACAAATACTCAACACATAAAATACTCAACACATAAAGAATAAGTCAAACAGGATCAGTTCAGCAATTGATATCTCCAACTCCATTCTGTGGCTTCCGCAGTACTTCAGGAGCCCTTTGTCTCTGTTTCCTGACCTCCGATGTGTCCCATAAGATTTCAGTGCTTTGCCAAAAAGGAGTTTGATGTCTTTTGTCACCAGACTTACAAAGTGGCAAAGGATTGGAAGGGATAGAGTCAGTCAAGGGTTCTGGAGATTCCAGTGGGTGTCCAACAGACCAATCAGTCTCTGCGACTCCAGGCACATTTCCAGACTCCTCAGGAATATGGTCACCAACCGTTTCAGGGGTTGGTTGTAAACTTGTGGGACCATGCCATATGTCACCAGTAGAGCCCTGAGTAGACTCTGGTGGTTGGTTAGAAAGAGGGGTCAGGTTTGTCTTTAGTGGTCGGCAAATACGCTTTCTCAATTGCGAAAGGTGTCATCGAACATAAACGCCATTCTCCAGGCGAACAAGGTACATTCTTCTTCCAAGAGGTCCATCAATAATGCCAGGAAGCCAATGAGGCAAAACTCAAAAAAGCACGGAATCCAGGACGGTCTGGTGGAGGAGGTGTTGGTGACAGTTCCGGTGGAAGCACTAAATCAAGTTTGGTGCAGAGATGCCGGCCAAACATAAGAAAAGCAGGGGACAGCCCAGTAGTAGCGTGTTTTGTGTTTCGTACATGGTCATGAACTCCAGCAGCTTCTCCTCTGATAGTCCGACCTGGTCCAGATTGGACAGTATGCCTTCTTAAACATCTGCACAAACCGTTCTGCCATCCCATTCAAGGCTAGGTGATAAGGAGCTGTTTGTAGTGCTGGATGTTCAAGCCACTGAGGAAGGATTGAAACTCATGCAATGTAAATTGAGTTCCATTGTCCGAGACTATGACTGTTGGCAAGCCATGTTGAGCAAAGAGCTTCCTTAAGACTAGAATGGTAGCAGCTAAGGTAAAAGAAAGTATTTGAAATATCTCCGGCCATTTTGAATGTGCATCTACCACGATCAAACACATTTTACCCTGTTCCATTGTCCGAGACTATGGCTGTTGGCAAGCCATATTGAGCAAAGAGCTTCCTTAAGACTAGAATGGTAGCAGCTGAGGTAAAAGAAGGCATTTGAAATATCTCCGGCCATTTTGAATGTGCATCTACCACGATCAAACACATTTTACCCTGGATTGGGCCAGCAACATTTTTCCTTTTACTGAGCCCAAAGAGTCCTCAAAAAATTCCTTAAAGCGTGGCATCAGGGATTCCACCCAATGGTCTACCTCAGAAAGCAATGTAAAGGCGTAGCATTTGACTGCGCTTGCCTAATGTCACAATGGATTTCACATAACCTAAGGACTATAATAGTTCCCTGCTGTAGGTTTGTAGTGTGAGACTTGTAGGTTGGAGCGGTAGGGACAGACCCGATGCCTTTAAATCAGTCCATGAAATGATGGACACAGCCGCCCCTAGATCAACATCCATGTGGACAGGACAGCCATTGAGTGTGACATCCACTTTTATCACAGGAGCGTTCCCAGCTACCCGAAACAGTCCAACATGCTGGACACAGGTCTCCTCATCAGAGCTGGAGCTGTTATTGCCAGTATCCACATGAAATGTCTGTTTACATCTACCTTTTGTGGTAGTGTTAGGGGAGTTGCGGCAAATACGCCCAATATGACCAGTCTTTCCACAAAAAAAACAAATGACATCCTTGAAATTGCAAGCAGGTGCACTGTGAGACTGTGAGAAGTGTTATCACAACGGTATCACAAGTCGGCATCTTGGAGACAGAAGAATTAGGTTTAGGTTGATTTGGCGACGGCCGTAGTGGGTGTCGGGTGATAGTGTGGAATATTTCTCCTCCCTGGCTTGCAGGAGGTTCAGGTGGTGCATTCAGTAGAGTGGCATCCCGTGTAGCCAACTCCATGACCGTAGCAAGGTCCGTGCTTTCGTCAGAGTCAAGTTGGGTTCTGTGAGTAAACGTTTCTGTATGACTGGGTTGCAGGGTCCCATGACAAACATGTCGCGGAGAGCCATCTGCAGGTAGTCTCCAAACTGACAAGTGGCAGCTAGTTTACGTAAAGCAATGATATAAGTCTTTATATCCTCCCCCAGCATGCTGCCTCCTACTGTAGAATTTAAACTGCTCTGCCATTTCTAATGGCTTTGGGTTGTAGTGCTCATGTAGGCACTGAATTAACTCAAACAGGGGCTTAGAGGCCTGCTTGTCTGGAGAAATTAGGTCTCTGAGAGTGCCATATGCAGCTTGACCCAATGTTGTGAGGAAAACTGCAACTTTCTTTTCTACAGCCACACTATTGGCTTCCATATACTGCTCCAGCCTCTCCACCCAGGAGCTCCATGATTCAGCAGCAAGATCAAATGGTTGAATAAAGCCTATGAAAGCCGTGTGTGCTAAAATTCACAATCCTTGTCGCCACTGTTATGCCCTTTCGACACGGGGTCTCTCAGGGGGTTGCTAAAAATGCTGCCAGTATCCGCTCAGCAAGTTATACACAGGCTGGATGCACTTCTTAACCAGGGAAGGGTTTATTACTCACTCAAAAAACGATGTACATTCTTACATGGAGGGGTCATATATAACAGGTCTCCCTCTAAGTATCATGCTGCTGCTTCCAGTCCCACACACACTCGACTGACTTCCTGGTACAGCCCCTCCCCTAGCATGCATCAGGAGAAAGGGGTTAAGGGTCACATGATTCTGCACAAACATTACTGTTAACACCTGAGTTTTGGGGAAAATCCTCACTCGGCAATGAGGATTGCAGGCACATGGGAATGGGAACACATGGTACATGGAAATTCCACTGCAAGCCCTGAGAAAACTCCAAATTCCACTCAGGCTGATGGATACCACTATATACTGCTATGTGTATTTTTTAATTGAGACAATGCCAAATGCACATAGTTCTGCTCAGCCTCCACATGCCAAAATAGACACAAAAAACAAGGCAAAATCTAGACAACCTTGCCCTATTTTTGATCAATCTGGTGAGGCTTTATATAATGATTGGCCTAAATCCAAGATTTTATTTACCCCTCCTGACAATTTAGATGCCTTGTACCTTATGGTAGACAATATTCAAAAGAAATGGACTCTGTCCCCTCTGTGGACCAGGCCATTCTTGCACCAAATTGCGGATTTCCAAACTATGGCCCACGGGCCACTTCTGGCCCACTACAAAATTTTATCTGGCTTATGGATATGGGTATGCGAATAATTGTAAAACATACAATGTGGCCCTTGTAATAAAAAGTTTGGAGACCCCAAAATGAAATTAGCCTGATTCTATTCAGATTTAGAATATTCATGGTACATGTCGCACCCATATTTACCCCGATTTTCTCTTCTCTCTAGGCTTGCACAAACATTTTCACTAAATCTTTCACACAAGGGCTCCCTGTCCAATCTAAGGACACTCCTATCAGGTGGACCGCAGTGAATTTCATCTCTGCAGGACAGGACATGCATAGATCATCATTGTCTTTTGCCCCAGGCGTGTGATCTCTGATTTCTGCAGATGGTAAAAACCGGCTGAGAGTTTTGTGAGATTTTTGTGCAAATGGCCTACACCAGATAAATGTATGACCATAATGCATAGCTCCCAATTGTCCCTGATTTTGAGGGACTCTCCCTGTTTTGGAACAAAGTCCCTCTTTCCTCCCCATTTGTCCCTCATTTTGGTCTGATCTATATTACTGTAAACAAAATGCACTTTTTAAAAGTGTTTTCTAGTGCTAAACCTTTCATCCACTGTCTAAATTGCTGCATTTTGTACATTTCAAAAGCCAGTATAAAAGAATGGTAGCGATTTTAAAAAAAATCCCCTTATTGGTTTAATTTCTCCATTATTTTATTTTTTAATTCACCTTTAATGGGGAGTGGTAGGGGGTGTGTCCAATGCCTACATACTTTTGCTAAAAGGTTTCCCTTGTTCCCATCTCAAAAAAGTTGTGAAGTATGATTGTGTGTTTGCATCCAGCAAGAGCACTCCAATACTGAAGTGTGTGGACAGTAAACGCCACCCTGGAGACCTTCTGGTCAATGTCCTTCGGAACGTAGGCCTTCATCCATTATTCAGTGTCCCTGTTAGCAGGCCATTTTGTTGGATGTGTTTGTCTTAACACAAAGGCCTCTTTCACACGGGGCGGATCAGTAATGATCCGCCCCTTGATGATCCGCTCGCTCAGCGGGGATCGCTCCGTTGTCCCCGCTGAGCTGGCTGCGGACAGGGCAGTCTCCGCACACTGTGCAGGGACCGCCCTGTCAGCTCTCCGCTCTCCTCTATGGGAGGACATAGACACCCGCTATCCCATAGGGATGAATGTATGCCCGTATTTCATCCGCAAACGGATGGATGAAATACGGACATATCATCCACATGTGTGAAAGGGGCCAAAGGCTAATATTAATCTGCTTTCGGTATTTAGTTTAACTCAAAGCTAGATGGATAGATATCAATTGTATCAGTTCCAACAAGTGATCAGTGAGTGTACTTTATATATACATATATACACACACGATACCACTCAATGTCCAGAGAATGATGACATGCCTAAAATGCCCTGACACTAATTACCTTCTTTTGTATTATACATGTTCTGAATCAAAAATTATTGACTTATTTTGAAAAAAAAAAAAGAATAAATGTGTGACTGATTAAGTAAGATGGTAGTAAACCCAGAGAGATACCACCAACCAGTAAATCTGTCCTCTGGACAGTGACTATGACCTCTGTGCTGTCTCTTTAAACCAAATATGTTTACAATCGCTCGGGCAGTAGAATGTGAACCTCCCCTTCTCCTCCCCGTTCAATAACAGAAACTTTTTAGTACGAGTGCTTTTTTTTTTCCCCCTTTTTTTTTTTTTTTTTTTTTTTTTTTATATCATTGTGCAAGTGATAGTTTGCAGACCTCCGGAAGCCTGGGAAAACTGTGGTTCTTATATGTGAGCCACCAAAATCTTACACATTACTCTAGGCTACATATAGATATCAGGACAATGCAAAGTATTGACAACACAACCAGAATACTCCAAGAGAAGAGCAGAGGACTACTCAAGGTACTTGTAATGTTTCTCTGCTCTGTTGCCTGCAGTGCTGCTGGTCAGTCTCTTCCTGAAGGAGAAGGTAAGTGAAGCTTGTTGATGGTAATAATGTTCTCACTGTGCAATAGTATTCTTAAAGTGTATGTCCAGGCCAAACTTTATTTTATTTTTTATAGTTTTCGATAAAATCGGGCAGAGTTAGAACCACAGTTTTTTTTTTTAATGCTATCTAAGGCTCCATGAGAAACATTATCCCTTGTTTATTGTCAAGATGACAACAGTTTCACCAGACAGGAAGTGAGGAAAATCTCCAAGAGTAACAAGCACATAACTATTTTTTTGGGTTGGGAAAGACTAGAACCCATGTTGTTTTTTTTTTTTTTGTGCTCTCTGCATCCCTGTTGCAGATTTACTATTCATGTCTGGTGAAACGTCACCGGGGTGAGAAGTAAGGGGAAATCGCTCTTAAGATACCAGTAAAAACCCAACAAGAATTTTTAAATTCTTCGCTATATCCAGATATAAAAAAAAAAGTTTTGCCTGAACATATGAGAATTAAACCGTTTTTTATTTATTGTAAAATTGTGTGTGACTGGTGGCAGCTCTAATTTGCACATCATATCTGTGCAGTATTCCATTCCAAGGTTGCACCTAGTGTAACTATTCCTTCTTGTATCATACTGGGTGCCCAGAGCTTTTATAGTGTGTACAATGCTGGGCAGGGAGCAGTTGAAACCTCCTGGGACGTTAAGGCACCTTTCACACTGCAGCATGTACAGTATCTCACAAAAGTGAGTACACCCCACACATTTTTGTAAATATTTTATTATATCCTTTCATGTGACAACACTGAGCAAATTACACTTTTCTGCAATGTAAAGTAGTGAGTGTACAGCATGTATAACAGTGTAAATTTGCTGTCCCCTCAACACATAGCCATTAATGTCTAAACGGCTGGCAATAAAAGTGAGTACACCCCTAAGTGAAAATTTCCAAATTGGGCCCAATTAGCCAGAGTCCCTCCCTGGTGTCATGTGACTTGCTAGTGTTACAAGGTCTCAGGTGTGAATGGGGAGCAGGTGTGTTCAATTTGGTGTTATCGCTCTCACTCTCTCATACTGGTCACTAGAAGTTCAACATGGCAAATAACTGAGGATCTGAAAAAAAGAATTGTTGCTCTACATAAAGATGGCCAAAGGGGTGTGAAGTCAGCCTATTAGTGCTCAGACCATACACCACACACTGCATCAAATTGGTCTGCATGGCTTTAATCCCAGAAGGAAGCCTCTTTTAAAGAAAAATGCACAAGAAAGCCTGCAAACAGTTTGCTGAAGAAAAGCAGACTAAATATATGAATTACTGGAACCATGCCCTGTGGTCTGATGAGACCAAGTTAAACTTATTTGATCCAGATGGTGTCAAGCGTGTGTGGTGTCAACCAAGTGAGGCGTACAAAGACAAGTGCGTCTTGCCTACAATCAAGCATGATGGTGGGAGAGTCATGGTCTGGTGCTACGTGAGTGCTGCCGGCACTGGGGAGCTATATTTCATTAAGGGAACCATGAATGCCAACATGTACTGTGACATACTAAAGCAGAGCACGATCCTCTGCCTTCAGAGACTTGGCTGCAGGGTAGTATTCTAACAAAATGACACTAAACACACCTCCGAGACGATCACTGCCTTGCTAAAGAAGCCGAGGGTAAAGGTGATGGACTGGCCAAGCATGTCTCCAGTCCTATTGAGCATTTGTGGGGCATCCTCAAAGGGAAGGTGGAGGAGCGCAAAGTCTCTAACATCCACCACCTCTGTGATGTGATCATGGAGGAGTGGAAGAGGACTCCAGTGGTAACCTGTGAAGCTCTGGTGAACTCCATGCTCAAGAGGGTTAAGGCAGTGCTGGAAAATAATGGTGGCCACACAAAATATTGACACTTTGGGCCCAATTGGGACATTTTCACTTAGGGATGTACTCATTTCTGTTGCCAGTGGTTTAGATATTAATGGCTGTATGTTAAGTAAATTTGAGGGGACAGAAAATTTACACTGTTATACAAGCTGTACACTCACTACTTTACATTGCAGCAAAGTGTAATTTTTTTAGTGTTGTCACATGAAAAGATATAATAAAATATTTACAAAAATATGAGAGGTGTACTCACTTTTGTGAGATGCTGTATTTGCAGTGCGTCTGGGAGAGACACTTGCAGCATCTAGCCCCACTGAAGGCAGCCTGTCAAAGTTTACAGCAGGCTTTGGCTAGGTTGGGCTGAAGGCTGTTGAACCAATGTTTAAGGCCCTGTCTGTTCAGTGAAGGGGTTTTGGAACACAGGTCTACTGCTTTCTGGAAACAAGGCCCCTGGACAGACAGGGCATTAAATTTGGTACAGCATTCAGCCCCAGCCTTCTAGAAACTTGGACAGGCTACCTTAAATGGGGCTGGTTGATGCGCCTGTTCCTCCAGGCACTCTAAAATGGCAGGAGGGACACATTGCAGCTGAAAGGCCCAGTTTGTAAGGGGCCTAACAATTGCTGAAAATGCCCAATAGTTTTTGTAACGCAACCCACTTTAGACCCCTTTCACACCAAGGGCGTTTTGCAGGCACTATAGCGTTAGAAATAGCGCCTGCAATCTGCCCTAAAACTGCTGCACCATTGTCTGTAGTGTGAAAGCCCCGAAGGCTTTCACACTGCAGTGGTGCGCTGGCAGGACATCAGGAAATGTCCTGCCAGCAGCTTCTTTGAAGCGGTGAAGGAGCGGTGTGTTTACCGCTCCTCCACCGCTGCTCCCCATTGAAATCAATGGGGCAGCGCTGTAATACCGCCGGCAAAACGCTGCTATTGTCGGCAGTTTTGACCCTTTCTCAGCCGCTAGCGGGGGGTTAAAAGCGCCCCGCTAGCGGCCAAAATGCGCCGTAAGACGCCACCAAAAATAGCGGCGTTTTACCGCCGACGCTATGGGTGGTGTGAAAGGGGTCTTATAGAGTGCTAACATTATGCAGCAAAAAAATGTGAACAGATCACACTAAAGAGCCCTAATCTACAATCTTCAGCACTTCCTGGTTGTGTTAGAGGTTAGTCCACCTCTTCCTACCACACACCGTTGGTCCGCACAACCAGTAGATATTAAAACTTGATATTTCATGTGTACCAGGTTTTTGAGGGAGATCTGTGGAGCCCTTGTGGTGTTTTGAATGTACTTTAAATAACTGCTCTTTATGCACAAGACAGATGGTTTCAGAAAGTGAGGGTAAATCTCATACAGCAGCACAAACTGCATTTTTTATTTTTTTTTGCAAAAGGAAGAAGCCTGAATGTAAAATATTTGTCTCCTTTTCTTTTTATATGGATCTGTGTCATATTTTTTTCTTTAAGGAATGTTTTTCAACAGGCCCTCGACTTTCATTTTAGTGTTTACTAAAGTGGAGTCTTTCACAAGACTGAAAGTGACCAAAGTTGACATGAATTTGCTGCTTCTAACCCATTACACAATATGTTTATTTCCTAACATGTAGGAATTGATCTATAAAAACTGACTGAAAGGGATATTCTCTGCGTTGTCCATAGCAACCCAGCTGCTGTTTTTACAAAGAATGTTGGAAAAACAGCTGGAATCAAGTTTGGTGGAATTCCTTCATATAACTCACTAGACACCTTTCCTATTAAAGCGGCAGATAGTTGCCGTCCATCCAGTGATCTGACATCTGTGATGCAGTGGTGCTCAAAATCTTTGGAGGGGTGCCAACAAACTGAAAAATGCTGAAAAAAAAAACATTAATTGCAGCCTCACGGTGCCATCAATGCAGCCACTCCAACCCCCCGCCTGCGTCTGACTGGCACTTATTCATCCTGGTGGCGGGTCAGGCAATGGGGGAAGGTGGCAAGCTGTGGGACATGCAGCGGGTCAGGCAACGGCTCCTGCATCCTCCATGGTTCCTGTGCGTCTCTTCTTCCATTCCGCTAGGCATCCAATAGGGATGCCTGTGCCTTCAGCCAATCAGGTGATGGGTATTAAACCCGCTCTTTCTGATTGGCGGAGAGGTGGTTCAGTGTTAGAAAGGCAAATATTCATTTGCTTTTCTAACGCACTTGGGTGGCCTCTGAGCGCAAAGCTCTTCTCTCCGAGTCCACCTATTTTTGAAGCCTATTAGAGCCTATGGTGCTTAAAAAAAAAAATCCTGCCCCTGTAATTCAGGCACCCGTCGTCCGAAAAGGAGGTGGCTACAGCGGCCATGGATAGATTCATGCTATCTGACATGCTGAAGGGGGCGGCACTTGTGTTCCCTTAATGGACGCACCGCCACTGCTGTGAGGTCCTTTGTCCATGCCATCGTCTTCTCCCTGGCTTCTTCCAGGTCTTGGCCTTCAGTCATCTTGATTGGCTGGTGTGGGATGACATAACTCCTGAACAAACACTGGTAGTGTGCTGGAAACTAAGCTGCAGATGTCAGGCCAGGAAAACCTAGCACACTCCCGCACAATATTTGGAATTCATGCCAGAGCTCCTTGCTACCAGCTGCTATAACATGGCCAAAGAATGTACTGCCCACTTCATTCAATGCGCAAGAGGAAAGTAGCTCAGGTGGCGTGTTTCAGGGGCGGATCCAAAAATGGGAATCTGCACAGAAACACATAATCTAGGATAATATCCTCTTATGCATTGATTGAAGTAGGGGGGGGGATTCAGGAGGACAAATCTGTCATTGGCACTGCAATGCTAACCTTGGCCATACCTCCCAACTGTCCCTGATTTGGAGCAATGTCCCTCTGTTCCTCATTCCTCCTAATTTGTCCCTCATTTTGGTCCGATCTATATTGATGTATATAAAATGCACTTTTTATCTTTCAAAAAGTGTTTTCCACTGCTAAACCTTTCATCTGATTTCTAAATTGCTGCATTTGTAGATTCCAAAAGCCAATATAAAGGAATAGTAGGGGTAAAAAAAAACACATGTGGGTTTAACCAATCTTTTTTTTTTTGTGCAATTCTCCTTTAAAGGGGTGTGGCAAGGGGTGTGCCCTATGCCTGCATACTTTTGCTGATAGGTGTCCCTCATTCCCATCTCAGAAAGTTGGGAGGTATATCTTGGAGTCAGTATCTTCTTTCACCATGGCGACTGTGTACACAGCGCTCTGCTCCCCATGAAACATGTGAGTGCAATGGAATTTATCTTTGCTTGTAATAATAAAGTGTTTTATTGCACCAGATCATTGCACCTTCTGTTCACGTTTGTTTTTCAAGTTACATTGTACAGAGAACTGCGAGAAGACAGGTAGGTTTATTTTAATGCAGACGAGACATTGCATGTCTGGTCTGCTAAAGATAGCCTTCCTGTTTATAAATGTTTTAAATTTGTCTTTAGTTTCACCTTAATATAAATCTTGAGTGCACAATTTGCCTGTACAAAATAGTATAGTAAATACTGCATACCTTAAAAACTTAAAACTGTCCTCATTGTATCTTAGAAAGCTTATTCAACAGTGAACTTATAAAACAAGACCTAAGGTGATGAAAGCAATGATAATGCCATACCGCTAGGCCTAAAGCCTCGTACACACGATCGGATTTTCCAACAGGAAATGTTCATTGTCAGGCTGTTGGCGGAAAATCAGACTGTGTGTACGCTTCATTAGACAATTGTTGGCCAACTTTCCGTGGACAAATGTTGGATGGCAGGTTTATAAATTTTCCGCGGACAAATGTCTGTTGTCGGATTTTCCAAGCGTGTGTACAAAAGTCCGTCGGACAAAAGTTCAAAGTACAAACACGCATGCTCGGAAACAAGGATGAGCCAGAAGCGGTCGGTCTTGTAAACTGGAGAATTAACATTCGTGACGTGGCAGATTATGAAATCTCAAAATGCAGCGCACAATTCTCTTCTTCTTTAGGTTTAATAATGAAGCTGCTTTGCTGGTGATACCGATGGAGGTATTGCAAAAATATTTTTCAAAGGTCTTTTATTTCTAGTGATATCGAGAATATTATTATTATGCTTTTTTTTATTTTTTATTTGGGCAAGTTACCACAGCACCATTATCCCGTCGTTTTTAAGATCAAAGATACAACTTTGTATGTTGGTGTCCCTTGTTAATTTTACATTGTATTTTTTTAAATTTAACTGCCTACTCCCAAACTGTTTGCTGTTTGTCTTCTTATTTAATAATTAAAGGACTTTTACTTTTGACTCTAAGAACCAGTGGAGTGGTCACACAAGAATTTTCAAAGTGGTATTAAACCCAAAAGCAAACATTTATTATATTGCAGCTTAACAAATCATAGATGTGATAGTTGCATTCATTTTCTTTTTCAGGCTTTCTTTCTACTGTTTTCATCTGGTAATCTGGCCAGTACAATGATCAGTTTTATGTATTTATATAAAACCTTTATTCCAAAATAAGAAAAAAAACTGTAACTGCTTACAAAGTGAGTGCTGGAGTTTGGCTTCAACATGTTGGTGTATTTAAATCTGCTATAGTGCATCTAACACCCCTTTCCCCCATCTCCCGAGACTGACAATGCTGCAGTCCAAAGGTAACCAAACCCTTACTAAGAGTCAGTTTGGTGCCTAGCGGCTTTAGCCAAAGTTATATTTCTCCAGAAGCTCAGGACTATACAGTTGTTTTTGCTTCCAAAGGTGCCCTTTGGTGTGTTAATGGCCAAGTTACTAGGTGAAAACAAAGGGGGAAAAACACTTAAAAAGGCGATGCAAAAAGTTGCAGCCATCTAAGGATTGATAAGCTGCAATGTATTACATTTTTGGTTTTGGGTTCAAGTCACAGTGACTCTGATGTCTTATTAGAACCTCCCAACCAGAAGCGTTGAGCTTTACCAAATAGATTCCACTAAGTGAAATCATATCTCAGTTAGTCCAGGATGCAGCAGCCCCTATCCAGATCCTTCAAACATTATGAAACAAGAGGAAGCCTGCCACCTGCTTGACTATTGGCACCTTAGGCCTTTGCAGCCATTCCACAAATATCTTTCTAGTTTCAATGGGCAGTGAGGATTCTCTTCAGTTTTTGGATGCGAGCCACCAGCTTTATGTATTGACTTGTTTTTATTGGAATTATTTCTTTACATCCATCAACTGAATTCAGACTTTCAGGGAAGGTTGTAATATTTCTGGTAGCCGGGGTATGTAGCTCCAGTTCTTGGCAAGAACACGTTGATTTATATGTCCTATGGTTGTGCTCTCTTCTGCCATTACACAGGGTGTCCAGTTCCGATGTGGGTCCAGTTCAACAGCAGCTGTTATACATTTATTTATGTTATGCAGGAAAAATCACTTGGTCTGGATCTTGCCCATGAGCTTTGCAAAGGTATGTAAAATGAATGTATGTTGCCTCTGGGAAGAGTGGAATAAATGTTATTTTATAGCATTGTGATGGACAAAGCAGAAAATATATAAATGTTGCATGACTTTCAGACAAAAAAATGTTTTTTTATGAAAAACTTCTAAATTAAAATTAAGCCAATCCTTGCTGTCAAAGCCTCTCAAATCAAGAGGCAGGTGATCCGAGGCAAAGCCCTCTAGGGCGGGCATTATATCACCTCTAGGACTTTCAGTGGTGTCTTGCATCAGCTACAGGGGTGGACAAATGACACTAGACCTCCTAGGTGGTTCTACCACAGGCGATGTAGACTTGGTCAGAGTCTTGGCTTCCAGAGACAGATCTTGTAACAAAATTGGTGAAATAAAAATTTTTGGCCTTGGCTTCTGGCAAGTAGGTATTCTTGTAACACAGATATCTGCACCATTTCCATTTGTCCTCATAAAAAAAATCACCAAGTGGAAGGTAATGGGATATCCAAACTTTTGCTGATTGCAGGCTTCTTCATAGTTACATAGTAAGTGAGGTTAAAAAAAGATACTAAGCAATGTAGTTTAAACAAAAAGAAAAATATATTGAAAACCACCATATTCACAATACCCACTGAAAAATTAAGCATGATCCAATTCGCTCCATTGGGGGGAAAAAATCCTTCCTGATCCCCCAGGAGGCAATCTGATATTCCCTGGATCAACTATCTCTGGTGTTATTACCTAAATATTAATATTCAGTTAGATTATGTGTACCTAGGAAAGAATCAAAGCTTTTTTAAAACCATCTACTGAGATGGATAGAAACCAGCTCTTGATGGAGTCTTTTTCACAGCTCTTATGCCGCGTACACACATTCCGGCCAGAAAAAGACAGATGAGAGCTTTTCATCGGAAAATGCGACCGTGTGTATGCTCCATCGGAATTTAGCTGTCCGAATTTCCACCAGCCAAAAATTGATAGCATGTTCTCAATTTTCCCGACGAAAAAACTTTCTATTGGTAATTCCGATAGTGTGTATGCAATTCCGACACGCCAAAAAATCACGCATGCTCAGATTCAACTACGAGACAGAAGCTATTGGCTACTGGCTATTGAACTTCCTTTTTCTAGTCACGTCGTACGCGTTGTACGTCACCACGTTATAAATGATCAGAATTTGATGTGACCGTGTGTAGGCAAGACAGCTTGAGCCAAATTCCGTCGGAATTCCGTCGGGAAAACCATCAGAGCTTTTTCCGACGAGAATTCTGATCGTGCATAACTGTAAAGAAGTTTTTCCGTATGTGGAAGTTAAAACGTAAAAGATGCCCCCTTGTACTCTGTAATGACCTGAAAGTGAATAAACTCTACACCAAATTTACTATATGGACCCTTGTGTATTTATACCTGTTGATGATATCCCCAATTTGTTTCATGTTAAGTCTCCTGGACATCAAGTGAAGGAAAATCTCCAGAGTGGAAAACAGAAAAATAAAACTGATAGAGGTTTTAACCTATAAAAATAAAAAGTTTGAGCTTTACATTTTTCAATATACTCTAAGCTTTGAACAATACATTTAATGTTGGTCTTGGTTTAATGGCTTCTTTGTTGAATATATTTTTTAGAGATTGATTCTGATATTATAAGTGTTCAAAGCCAGGCGGAAAATGAGTTCTTACTGAAGATGTTCCAGACTAAATGGAAGGGACCCAAGGAAATTTTGCTGGGCATGTTTTATGATGCTGATGGTACGTAAATTTTGTATTCCTATTATTTGATCAGAACCAAAAAAAATAAAAAATACAGCAACTAAAAAATATGCCCAGGATAGAGTAAGGTAGTCTTTCAGTTGTAAAATCCTATGACATTTTAGAGTTAGGGTGGTTTTAAGCCCTCTGCTTTAGTGTAGGTAATATAAAGCAGTGCAACTTTGCGTGGTACATTTTTTTCCTAAAAAGTGTGTCCAGACGTACTTTTCTTGCCTACTCGCCACCTCTGACTCCTAGTGCCATTTTCCTGTGAGGGTAGTAGAACACACTCTGTTCTATTCAAATATACAGTAACACAAAAGTCTCTTTACCCTGCATCCGTAGCATTTTGGGTTGTTTGGGGCCCATGTCTTTCAGCTTGTCTATGACTCGCGGAATTGCCTTCTGCATGGTCATGGGGGTGCCACCTTAAAAGTTAGAGCCCCGACCTTCATCTTGGTGTGGGTCATGCTCCTGGTGCAGAGAGCCGGCGGCAGTTCCACGATGTGCACAAGGTTTATAGCCAGCTGGATGGCCCAGTAAGTTGACTGTAGGTAGCCTGGGGAAGGATCAGTGAAGAATCACCTATGGGAGGTGTGGGAGAAGCTGCCTCTCACATGCCTGTCCTGGCCACGCCCTCAAAATACACTGTAACACAGGAACAGCACAGGCTATAGTTGCTGTTAATAGCTGGAGAGAGAAGCTGGGGAGTGGCTTCCCGCCAATTCTATGGGATTCAATTGACGTTAAGAAGCGTGACCATTAAGACAGGCAAGAGTACACACACAAGAGTAACTAGAGATGTGCACAATGGAAAGATTTCTTTTGTTTCATTTCAGATTTGTTTGTTAAAATAATAATTTTGTTATGTCATATTAGTTATGTTCGTTTTCAGAATTTGTTTCATATATTTGGATTTGTTTTGTATGTTCATTATTTCAAAATCGATTCGAAATTAAAATGTCTAATTTCAGAAGATGGCTATAATTGTTTTTTTCTATTCTATTCTTTTCCATTCTATTCTAAGCTTTTAATTTCAAATCTATGCTGTTATATTCCTGACCATCTGTACTTTGGTTCTGAGATGCCTCCCCTGCTTCCAGTGAGAATGTTCTAGAAGAGGGGCAGGGCCTGGGACTGGAGTGGCAGGCAGCTCATGTGAGGAGCCCTGACCAATCCCCAACTGGAATTGGCAGGGGGCAGGCCTCCCATATAAGCTGAGGTAACAGGCCACTGTGGGGAGTTGGCCGGGAGAAGTGAAGAATGGATTACTAGACAGCAGTAGGTGGTCACTCCCATCTGGGGGCGTGTGCCAATCGCAGGCGGAGGCCCGGGAGAGCTGTGAGGGAGCTTCACCCTTACACGGTCATGGGTGATGTCCTCATCATTACACGTTATTGATGAGGAGTTCCTGAAGCAGAGGGGCAGGAAAAGCTGTCGGAACATATGTTCTGGTTAAGTTCTTCACCATGGTCTTAGGACAGAGAAAGGTTGGTGAGTGTACCACAGTGGAGTGCTGGATGTGGAGACATGCCAGGGAGTCTGTGAGGGAACTTCATCCTTACACAGTCATGGATGAAGTCCTCATCATTACAGGTCATTGATGAGGAGTCCTGGAGCAGAAGAGAGACTGTGGGGAATAGTGTCAAGTCGATGTGGCCCGAGGGCGCGGGATTTGCAAGCTGGGCTAGCTGGGAACAGTAGTCCACCGTTCAGCACATGCTATTAAACTACTAAGCCTCCAGGGAGAGGTACTGCAGGCCCCTGGCCTAGTAACAGCAACGTATCAAAGTCAGCATTAGAGACTATTCAGAGTGGGATCTTTTTCATATAGAAGAGGATGTGACAGAAAACATAATGTGCTACAGAACAGTTACGCAGAGGAGGAGCAATAATCTGCATGAGATGCAGGGAAGAGACTGTAGATCAGTGATGGCGAACCTTGGCACCCCAGATGTTTTGGAACTACATTTCTCATGATGCTCAACTACACTGCAGAGTGTACAAACATCATGGGAAATGTAGTTCTAAAACATCTGGGGTGCCAAGCTTCGCCATCACTGCTGTAGATGGTATACATGTGCATCATTTCTTCAAGGCTCAAACAAAGTTATAATTGATAAATATGATGGCAAAGTAATTTGATCTATGGGCATCCCATATACCCCTTACCCCAACCAAGTTATATCCCCCCAATAAAAAACAAACAAAGCAAAAGACTGTACATTGTCTCAGCGACAAAGAGAGGGGGAATATATATCTCCATATACTGGGACTTTAAATGAAACACACGGGGGGATTTGTGCAACTCCATCCCTAATCTAAATTAAAAAAATAATAAGAGTATGGGATTTTAAATGAGGCAGGCTAAAACACAATGTCAGAGTAAGAATTTATTTTGCATAAGTGTCAAGTTGCGTAACATTGTATATGACAAGTAAATACTCAATGCATATGTAGACACCTTGGAGAAAACATAGCATACATATTAACAAGGTGTGGAACATGATTACCATAACAGGGGAACAAATAAACATAATTCATAAGTGTCATGGAATAAATATAGTAATATACAGTTAATTCATGAAAGTATTGATAAAAAATGGGAGGGGTAACATCCTCAAAAGCTGAACACGTTTCGTTGGTAATCCGACTCATCAGGAGCGGATGCTGAATGTCTGTAGGTAATAAAGAGTAGTCTACAGTGGTGTGAAAAAGTGTTTGCCCCCTTCCTCATTTCCTGTTCCTTTGCATGTTTGTCACACTTAAGTGTTTCGGAACATCAAACCAATTTAAACAATAGTCAAGGACAACACAAGTAAACACAAAATGCAATTTGTAAATGAGGGTGTTTATTATTAAAGGTGAAAAAAAATCCAAACCATCATGGCCCTGTGTGAAAAAGTGATTGCCCCCTAAACCTAATAACTGGTTGGGCCACCCTTAGCAGCAACAACTGCAACCAAGCGTTTGCGATAACGTGCAATGAGGCTTTTACAGCGTCCTGGAGGAATTTTGGCCCACTCATCTTTGCAGAATTGTCCTAATTCAGTTACATTAGAGGGTTTTCGAGCATGAACGGCCTTTTTAAGGTCATACCACAACATCTCAATAGGATTCAGGTCAGGACTTTGGCTAGGCCACTCCAAAGTCTTCATTTTGTTTTTCTTCAGCCATTCGGTGGTGGACTTGCTGGTGTGTTTAGGATCATTGTCCTGCTGCAGAACCCAAGTTCGTTTCAGCTTGAGTACACGAACAGATGGTCGGACATTCTCCTTCAGGATCTCTTGGTAGACAGCAGAATTCATAGTTCCTTTTATCACGGCAAGTCTTCCAGGTCCTGAAGCAGCAAAACAGCCCCAGACCATCACACTACCACCACCATATTTTACTGTTGGTATAATGTTCTTTTTATGAAATGCAGTGTTCCTTCTACGCCAGATATACTTGGACACACACCTTCCAAAGAGTTCCACTTTTGTCTCATCGGTCCACAGAATGTTGTCCCAAAGGTCTTGGGGATCATCAAGATGTGTTGTGGAGAAATTGAGACGAGCTTTGATGTTCTTTTTGCTCAGCAGTGGTTTTCTCCTTGGAACTCTGCCATGCAGGCCATTTTTGCCCAGTCTTTTCCTGATGGTGGAGGCATGAACACTGACCTTAACTGAGGCAAGTGAGGCCTGCAGTTCCTTGGACGTTGTTGTGGGGTCTTTTGTGACCTCTTGGATGAGTCGTCGCTGCGCTCTTGGGGTAATTTTGGGCGGCCGGCCACTCCTGGGAAGGTTCACCACTGTTCCATGTCTTCGCCATTTGTGGATAATGGCTCTCACTGTGGTTCGCTGGATTCCCAAAGCTTTGGAAATGGCTTTATGACCCTTTCCAGACTGATAGATCTCAATTACTTTCTTTCTCAATTGTTCCTGAATTTCTTTGGGTCTCGGCATGATGTGTAGCTTTTAAGGATCTTCTGGTGGACCTTACTGTGTCAAGCAGCTCCTATTTAAGTGATGCCTTGATTGTGAACAGGTGTGGCAATAATCAGGCCTGGGTGTGGCTAGAGAAATTGAACTCAGGTGTGGACAACCACAGTTATAGTATGTTTTAACAAGGGGGGCAATCACTTTTTCACACAGGGCCATGATGGTTTGGATTTTTTTTCACCTTTAATAATAAACACCTTCATTTACAAATTGCATTTTGTGTTTACTTGTGTTGTCCTTGACTATTGTTTAAATTGGTTTGATGTTCCGAAACACTTAAGTGTGACAAACATGCAAAGGAACAGGAAATGAGGAAGGGGGCAAACACTTTTTCACACCACTGTAAATCAAAAGGCCCATGATATGGAAGATTTTACATGTAAAAAAGCTTATATAAAAAGAGAGATGGTCAATTCCACAAACTTACATCCCATCACAATGTTGAACTCGAATGACCCTGCCATGTGAGAGTCACCATATCAAATCTCCCTGGGAGTTGAGGTGCAAAGGTCCGCACTAAAACACCCCCAACTAGTATACATGTATAGTATAATGAGTATTATGCCAATAATAGCAAGTAAAATCTGTAAGGTAAATGAAAGGTATTGTATGTAATGAACCAGACAGCACTGTTAAGCACCCAAGAAATTAAGATACATAAGGGAAATAAAGTGAACAAGAGTGAAATTAAGGTCCAGGATATGGCGTAAGCAGAAATGCACCTACGGGATAATGTGTAAAAAAGGTAAAAATAGAGTAGAAAGTAGAAGAGTGAAAAATGGGAAAATGTGAGAAAACCATGACATGTGAAGCCAAAGAAAAAAGAAGTGAACGGGTGACATTAAAAAGATCATGAAGGAAGATACTCCTGTACAGTAATGTGCATAGGAGATGAATAGTGTGAAGTGAGGAGGGTGAAGTAGTGGAGTATAGACAAACCACGGCACATGGAATTACCCTTTAGTGACAGGAACCGAGTGTTGGTGTGGAGTGAAACAGACAGTGCGAACCGGTCATCTGGTCAGCTGTAAATGGGAACGCACGTATGGGCCGGTTATATACATTGTCTCAGAGGTGATATATGGAGGTCTGGCAGCAGGGTTTTTTGGTGGATGTTAGTAACTAGTGGCAACACACCGCTACATATTCTTTTATATTCTAGTCTATTCTTTTCTTTTATACCTTACTGCAGGGGTAGGCAACCTCGGCTCTCCAGCTGTGGTGAAACTACAAATCCCATCATGCCTCTGCCTCAAGGAGTCATACCTGTGATTGTCAGGGTCTTGCAATGTCTCATGGGACGTGTAGTTTCAAAACAGCTGGAGGGCCAAGGTTGCCTACCACTGCCTTATTATTTTGTATACATTTCCAATTCAGATAATTCATTTTGTTATTGTTATTTGTTTTGAATTTGTTGAAATTTTGTTGCTATTGTGATTCGGAAATTCTGATAAATCTAAATCTCCAAATAAAGAAAATGTCTGAATTTAGATTTGTTACCAAAGGACTCACACATGTCTAAGAGTAACTACATGGTTCCCTGTAAGGAGGTGGAGTCATTCGAAGAGAGGGTCCAAACAGAGAGGAAATTCCATAAAGGAATTTGAAAGCAGGCACAGTGTTCTAAGAATGGACACAAACAAGCTCTTTAGCACTATTTGTGTTTTTTTTGTTTTGTTTTTGTGGGTGTGGTGTCACATTAAAACTACAAATCTGAACTAATCCAGCACAGTACTTCATTGGAAGAGTGTGAGACAAGGCAGGATCACAAATGATAAACAGGGGGACAGACTCCTATCACCCCATAACAGGATGTGCCTTCCCAGGACCCTTTGTGGCAGGATTACCACAATTCCTGCATGACATTAAAAGTTCCTTTTTTGATTCTATACATTTCTTAAAGGTGTTATCACTGTCTAGTTACTAAGGCCTGGTTCACACCTATGCATTTTTTTGTGCATTTGTAGTTTTGCAGGAACGCACTACAGTCCATTTAACATGGTTTCCTATGGGTCACATTCACATCTGTGCATTTTATGGAAAGGGCCAGGGACTTTTTTCTGGTTTTTGGTTCCACAGACTTCAATGGATCAAAAACGTGTATTGAAAAAAGCAAAATACACCTGGAATATGCAAACTGCAACCTGCATAGATTTGAATCAGGCCTTAAACATACTTTCCCCATTGGTGAAATGCATTGTGTAAAAATATCTGATATTCTATTGACAGATGACACTTTGAAATGGTTTGACAAGTCGCCAGTAACATTCACTAATTGGAGACCAGAGAAGATCACAGATGAAAACTTAAACACCTGCGTGAAAATGAATACGCTGACCGGAGAGTGGGACTTCACCGAGTGCGACCGCTTTACAGAATCAGCGACATTGTGTAAAACAGGACTACGTATGTACAAAGAACCTGACCATATCCATCTAAAAGATAATCATAGAGCTAAGTAACCAATGTAATTAAAGGGAATGTGCCACAAATGTTAAAACATATCTTCAGCCTAAAATGTTTCTTTAGCTTTTGATAGGGTAGGGAGAGAGTAGAACACCTTCACCTTGTTTTAACTGCTATCCATGGCTGTGTCAGGGAGATTATCCTCTCTTCCCATCCTGCTGACCATGGCAATGGGAGAAAATCTGTAATAAGGATACAGACAGAACTCAAACTGTAGAAACCGGGCTCCACACCAATGGCATTTCAAGCTGTCCAGGTCATTTTTTTTATTTTAAAAAGCAGATCAATGGCAGCTCACACTGCTATGCCATCCACCTCTGGCCACACCGCCAACACGTTTCAGCCGTGATAGGGCTTAATCATGGAGACACAGACATAGAATGAAATACAAACCTAAAGAAGGGATAAAGAAGAAAAGTGCCACTCTGCTTCGAAGAGTCCAAATTAAGATTTTAGTGACATTTCTCGGGAAAGGGCAATGATGCAAAGGTACCCTTTCTTCAGGGCTATGAATATAAAAATGTAATTGCTGAATACATTTTTCATACCTCCTGTTTTCTAGCTCTTTTGTGTGCTCCTTACATGCTCGTCTTCTAGACGTCTCCAGAGCCTTTCCCATTCTCTGGAACTTTCTACCTCAATCTACATAGCTATATCCTCCTCTGGCCACCTTTAGGCAATCCCTGAAAACTCATCTCTTCACAGAACCCTATATTGCCTCCACCCAACAACTTAAATTTTTCTATAAGCTCATTCTTCACGGTTAATACCTTTTGTACCCCTTGTCCCACCATATTAGACTTTAAAGTGTTCCTAAACCCAGGACCCTGCATTCACTATATATGTTCTCCCACAGTACACAGAACATGGAAATGCAATTATTTTAGTAAATATAAACAGCTAAATACCCTTTCTCATCAGCAGTTAGAGCAGTGTTGTGACTTCTATCAGGGCTGTGCTTGGAAACTGTTTCTAGGGATTTAAAATTCAAGTTCAAAGGCATAATTCAAGTAAAAGAAAATATTATTTCCTTTTATTATATTTTACAACAGATATTTATACAGTATATGTATAATGTAATATTGTCAATCGGATTTTGCAATTCACATTTTTTGAAGCACTGATAACGTCCATGTTAGCAAAACCATTGTTTGAATTTACTGTAGGCAGACCATTGAAAGATGATAATGTGTCTATCCCTTATTCATTTTTTTTTTTTTTTTAAATCAGGTCATTTTTATTGAAAAAAATTCCAAATACAGATAAAACAACATGAATATATGGAAAAATAAAAAGTAGAAACTAAATTTTACAAGGAAGGGAAACAAAAAGTAGAGTGTGCATTCCAAGGTATTACACGACCTGTGACAATGTACAGTTGTGCTCAAAAGTTTACATACCCTGGCACAATATATGATTTCTTGGCAATTTTTCAGAGGATATGAATGATAAAACAAAAACTTTTTTTCACTCATGGTTAGTGTTTGGCTGAAGCCATTTATTATCAATCAACTGTGTTTACTCTTTTTAAATCATAATGACAACAGAAACTCCCTGAATGACCCTGATCAAAAGTTTACAAAGCCCAGTTCTTAATACCGTGTATTGCCCCCTTTAACATCAATGACAGCTTGAAGTCCTTTGTTGTATTTGTGGATGATGCTCTTTATCTTCTCAGACGGTAAAGCTGCCCATTCCTCTTGGCAAAAAGCCTCCAGTTCCTGTAAATTCTTGGGCTCTGTTGCATGAACTGCACGTTTGAGATCTCCCCAGAGTGGCTCAATGATATTGATGAGACTGAGATGGCCACTCCAGAACATTCACTTTATTCTGCTGTAGCCAATGACAGATCGATTGGCCTTGTGTTTTGGATCATTGTCATGTTGGGATGTCCAAGTACATCCCATGCGCAGCTTCCTGGCTGATGAATGCAAATATTCCTCCAATATTTTTTGATAACCTACTGCATTCATCTTACCATCAATTTTGACCAAATTTCCTGTGCCTTTGAAGCTCACACATCCCCAAACCATCAGTGATCCACCTCCGTGTTTCACAGTAGGAATGGTGTAACTTTCATCATAGGCCTTGTTGACTCCTCTTCAAATGTAGCGTTTATGGTTGTGGCCAAAAAGCTAAATTGTGGTCTCATCACTTCAAATGACTTTGTGCCAAAAGGCTTGAGGCTTGTCTCTGTGCTGTTTGGTGTATTGTAAGCGGGATACTTTGTGGCATTTGGGTAGTAATGGCTTTCTTCTGGCGATTCGACCATGCAGCTCATCTTTCTTCAAGTGCCTGCTTATTGTGCATCTTGAAACAGCCACACCACATGTTTCAGAGAGTCCTGTATTTCACCTGAAGTTATTTGTAGGTTTTTCTTTGTATCCCGAACAATTTTCCGGGCAGTTGTGGCTGAAATTTTATTTGATCCACCTGACCGTTGTTTGGTTTCAACAGAACCCCTCATTTTCCACTTCTTTATTAGAGTTTGAACACTGCTGATTGGCATTCTTAATTCCTTGGATATCTTTTTATTCAGTTCAACTACCTTTTCCCGCAGATCCTTTGACAATTCTTTTGCTTTCCCCATGACTCAGAATCCAGAAATGTCAGTGCAGCACTGGATGAAAGATGCAAGGGTCTGTCAGGAGTCCAGAAACTCATTGACCTTTTATACACACAAACTGATTACAAGCAAACAGATCACAGGTGAGGATGGTTACCTTTAATAGCCATTCAAACCCATTTGTGTCAACTTATGTGCATGTTATCAGGCCAAAATCACCAGGGTATGTAAACTTTTGTTCATAGTCATTTGGGTAGTTTCTGTTGCCATTATGATTTAAAAAGGGTAAACATTGATAATAAATGGCTTCAGCCAAATACTAACCATGAGTGAAAGAAATTTTTTTGTGTTATCATTCATATTCTCTTAAAATGGCCAAGAAATCATAAATTCTGCCAGTGTATGTAAACTTATGAGCACAACTGTATCTACTGCTAAGCGAGAGTGCCCCCAATACCTCTCACCAGAGAACCAATCCAGACAAGGTCACCCAGGTACAGGAATACAATTATAACCTCCATAGGCCTAGCACTATTGGCAGAGCAAGCACACATTGTCCCTAAATAGAATTAGAAGGCAGTGAGTATGAGTATGTTTTGCTTGAGTAGAGGACAATCTTAAGGACCATGTCTTTTGTAAGTTCTTAGGACAGCCCTATGTTTTCAAGTCAATTCTTCCCTCCATAAAATTAGGTTAAGAGCATCCCTCCATTGTGAGAGGGTTGTGAACATGAGTAAGAGCCACATTTGTAAAATTGAATTTGCAAACTGAAAACAAGGCCCCTTTCCACAGCAGGCTAGTGTCAGGAGGAAGTATGTCCTCTGGGACAATGCCCAGAACAGCAAATTTAGGATCCATAGGCGCCTGGGTAAAACAAACGCTATTGAGTAATTGAAAAATGTATGACCAATAATGATGAAGTTTAGGGCATCGCCACTAAATATGGATAACATATGGGCAACTTAGAGATATAGCTCTTACCCAAGAATTTAGCTTCTGTGGTGTATAATACATTCTGTAGAATGAACAGCTGGATCAATCCTTGCAAGGGCGACAAGGAGACCTTTGGAGATTATCTCCAAAGCCTGAGTCCACTGATCATCGTATATATTGTCTAAGTACTGCCGCCATAGTTGCCAGATTTTTACCTGCAATTGTGCACTGGCAACTATCCGCAATGCAGATTAGCCCTCTTTTTGAAAAGAATGTAGAAACGGCCATAGTAAAAGGAAGAGGGATTGTATTTCCAGGGAAAATGTGCAGACTAAGTCTACAGGACATTATGTATGAAGACACTAAAAAAACAATCTGTTAGGCACATAGGGGTCAATTCACTAACATTTACTGCATGCGATAAGATTATCATGTTACTCATTTGCATAAATTATCGCATTCGGTAAACAATTCACAAAAAAAATAACGATTATGAGGTATTTACCAAAAAAAAGTGCCAGCAAATATTTCATAAAAAGCTCTTAAGTCCAATGCACAAATGGACCAGAGCGTTAAAAAGCATGCAGTATTTACCACTGGGGTTTGGCTGGCTGTATCACATGGTATTTGTCAAAAACCAGCCTGGGGGGGCCCAGTGGACAGGAAGCTGGCCTCCGCATCCTTAAAGTGGAAGTAAACTCCCCTATCGTTTTCAGCCAAGGAAGCTGCCATCTTTGCCTCTGTTTAATCTTCAACTGCTATGGTGCTGCACATGTGATTCGTTATGACACCAGTCATTGGATGGTTTGATAGTTTGGCTGAGAGCACAGCCAATGTGCAGTTAGCATTCCCGGAATGCCTTTTTTTTTTAAATGTTTAAATCAATGGGTTTACTTCCACTTTAACCATATAAGCCCCGGACCAATTTGCAGCCAAAGGACCAGGTCCTTTTTGCGATTCGGCACTGCGTCGCTTTAACTGACAATTGCACGGTTGTGTGACATGGCTCCCAAACAAAATTGGCATCCTTTTTTTCCCACAAATAGAGCTTCCTTTTGGTGGTATTTGATCACCTCTGCGGTTTTTATTTTTTGCGCTATAAACAAAAATAGAGCGGCAATTTAAAAAAAAATCAATATTTTTTACTTTTTGCTATAATATATATGCCCTAAAAATATATAAAAACACATTTTTTTTCCCTCAGTTTAGGCCGATACGTATTCTTCTACATATTTTTGGTAAAAAAAATCGCAATTAGCGATTATTGATTGGTTTGCACAAAAGTTATAGCGTTTACAAAATAGGGGATAGTTTTATAGCATTTTTGTTAATATTTTTTTTTTACTAGTAATGGCGGCGATCAGCGATTTTTATTGTGACTGCGATATTATGGTGGACACATCGGACATTTTTGACACATTTTTGGGACCATTGTCATTTATACAGAAATCAATGCTATTTAAATGCATTGATTCCTGTGTAAATGACACTGGCAGTGAAGGAGTTAACTACTAGGGGGCAGTGTAGGTGTTATGTATGACGTTATGTGTTTTTTTTAATCGTAGGGGGGCGTGGCCTGGTATGTGACGTCACTGATCGTCCTTCACTATAAAAGGGAAGAGACGATCGTGACAGCCAGACAGGGAAGCACGGGGAGAGGTTTGTTTACACAGACCTCTCCTCATTCTTCAGCTCTGTGACCTGATCGCGGGACACCAGCGGCGATTGGGTCTGCTGGTCCCGCGGCCACGGTCACAGAGCACAGGACCGTGTCGGGAGTGCGCCGGCGGCGCCGCGCTCCCGACCCACAGCTGGGCACTTAAAGAATCACGTACATCTACGTGATTGTGCCCAGCTGTGCCATTCTGCCGACGTACCGCATGAGGCGGTCCTTAATTGGTTAACCACCGACTCATCAGCTGTGAGTGGGCTTCCCCACTCACAGCTGATTGTAAAAAAAATAAAAATAAAAGCCAACAATTAAAAATTATGAAAAAAAACAATGTGGGGTCCCCCCCAGCCCATACCAGGCCCTTCGGGTCTGGTATGGTTTTTAAGGGGAACACCACTCCAAATTTTAAAATAAAAACAGCGTGGGGTCCCCCCAAAATCCATACCAGCCCCTTATCCGAGCATGCACAGTTTTTAATAAAGGACTTTCCAAAAAACCTTCTCTTGTGTTTTGTAACACTACACTTCTTTTTTTTTTTTGGTGAATGGGTAGGAGTACAATGTACCCCATACGCATTTACATGGGGTGGCGGGACCTGGGGGTCCCCTTGTTAAAGGGGCTTCAAGATTCTAAGTCCCCCCACTTTCCTGACCTGCCAGGCATGGTATGGATTTTGGGGGGGGGGCCATGCCATTTATTTTTATTTTTTTAAATATGGCATGGTTCCCCTTAAAATCCATACCAGAAGCCGTTTTTTTTACTTTTTAATTGTTGGCTTTCCTTTTTACAACCTGTGAGCGAGGAAACTTGCTGATGAGCGATCGGTTGTTAAGGACGTGGTGGCCGGCTTCCCGGTCCGCTCCTTAGAAACCTGCTTAATGCGATAAATTACAGCAATAACTAATACAGTAATTACCGCTAAATTGAACACATACCGCAAGCTGTATTTAACTACAAATTCTTAGTGAATTGAACACTTGTACAATTGTTACTGCATGCAGTATTTTGCCGCATAAGATTTGCCGTTATTTAACTCTAAGTGAATCAACCCCATAGTATTGCTCTGCCAACGCATTAAAAGGAAGTAGCACATCCTTATTGTACAGCTGATGAAGAAATATCAATAAATAAAATTGGGATTTTAATTAAACCCTCCAAGGTTTGCGAGTTCTGATAATTGTAGGCTTAAATTGTAGGATGATAATAGGCATAAGCTGTGGCCAGCATGAGACGTAACAGTCCTAACCAATTCCCACAGCTTGTGAATTAAAAGAAATGTAGGGACACTACACTTTATATGAAAATGAACCGGTGCGACTTCAGAAAATTAGGAAAGTATGATTTGCTGTGTAAGAGTCATGAGGGTCAATACTGTGCCATCCATAAGTTACTTAGCATTAGGTACCTACCCTGTATATCTTGAAAGATGCACTCCATACAGATATAAAGACCAATTATTACAACTTTGTAATCATGAATACATCAATAAATGTATTGTTTAATGCAGGAAGTGCAAATACATGAATTTGACCTAGTAGCCTCTTGAAGTCTACTGTTCAGTCTGTACAACAGACCTCAAAGAGGACACACAAAAGCAACATAACCTGCCAATCAGGTGCACGGCAGTGCAAGGAGCATGCTGATAGAAGGAAAAAGCAGAGTGACACAGAGATGATCTCATTAGTAAGCTCACAGTGTGGGCTGGGGACCTGTAAGTGCCAGTTCACACTGGGGCAGCTTCAAAGTTTTCCAATGCCGAAGCCGCCTCGTACAGAACGACTTCAGCGTGGCTTGCTATACGACTTCTCTATAGAAGTCAATGCAAGCCACTCCGAAGTCGCCCCCAAGTAGTACAGGAACCTTTTTTTAAGTCGGTGCAACTTGAGCTGCTCCTATTAGAACGTTTCCATTGTACTGAATGGAGCACGATTTGTCAGCCCCTGTGTGAACCGGCACTAAGTGTACAAGAGGAAATTAAAAAAAATGTATATAGTATATGTTACATGTGTATTTAGCTGTTTGCCTGGAGTTCAGCTTTTATATTGCTTACCTGCTTACTACTTTGCTTTATCAAGTGAGCCTACATATCTAACCAACAGAATTAAAATGTATGATCCAGCCCAGTGGCCAATATACCATAAACAAAATCATTAATTTAACTATTTTTATTCCAGGTCCTCAAGAGAACAATAAAAATGGTAAGTATATACTCATTGCAGTGTGTTCACTCATTCCTTGCATACTACTAAAGCTAATGTGTAATAGTTATGAGGGCATTCCAAAGATAATCCTGGGTGAAAACACAGCAACTGAAATTACAAAAAATTAGGGGTGAGCTTAAAGGGGTTGTAAAGGTAAATATTTTTTCACCTTAATGCATTCTACAAACATCTGACAGTGCCGGCGCCCCCAGTCCCCCCGTTTTACTTACCTGACACCTTGAAAGTCCCGCGCTCGCCCCCGACGTCCTCTTCGCCGCTCAGCCTGGCCTCTGATTGGCTGGAGTGGATGGATTGAAAGCAGCGCAGCCATTGGCTCGCACTGCTGTCAGTCACATCCATTGACGCGGCACCAATGAGTGCAATAAGAACACCAATGGGTGCAAGCACTGCTCAGTCCATAACAACCTTTGACATCACTGGCCCCATTTACTTACATAGCCGGGAATGGCAAATAAAAATAGAGTAAAAATGTGTTCTAACTGAAGCAATTGCAGCCCCAACATTTAAGGACTGGAAAGCAGAAATATATGACATTTTTGTATACTTTACAATCTGATTGTACAATCTTCTTTACATCTACCATCAACTATGTAGTGTAACTACTGGCTTGATTTGATAGAAATGGAATGAATTATGCCAGCCATAGATGGTTCCAATCTCGGCTGCTTCAGCAGGAACCAGACAAGATTTGAACCGTCTATGCGCAGGTTGAATGTACCAAGTTGATGGATCGATCAACTTGGGTACAACCAGCCTGCAATATTTACTTGCGATTATTGCTAGTGGCTGTTATTGCTGCTAGCAATAATGACTGTCTTCTCCCAGTGGGAAAGTCAGTGCTGGCAGTGATTGCATGAGGGGGAAAAAACAGCAGGCTAGTTGTACTGAAGTCGATCAACTTCAATACAACCAGCCTGCCCATAGATTAATCAAAATTCTGCTGGTTCAGCAGGAATTTTGATCCGTCTATGGACAGCTTGAGACTGTGGACTTTCTCCAGCTTGTTGGGCGCATGCCCAGTGTTATAGAATTGACCACCTGGTGTCTGCCAAAGGGGATTAGTGCCAACCAATGAGGCTTGTCTTCAAGGTGATTCCTTTGGTTGATACTACTTGGCTAATGCTTTCACGTGACAAATGACTGGATGGAACCTAGAGCCCTGTTTTTCAAAGATGGTATTTCAGACCCTTGTTAAATGTTTATTTGTACAATGAAAAATGAGGCAGGATTGCTACAATAGCTTATGTTTTTAGTATGGTCTGCTTTAAAGAATACGTCAACCTAACATTTCTTATTCCTATACAGTGGGGCAAAAAAGTATTTAAAGCGGTAGTAAAACCGCAATTTATTATTTATTTTTTTTAACACCTGCAAAGGAAAAGGCATAATAAGCTAGTATGCACCACATACTAGCTCATTATGAAATACTTACCTTAGAACGAGGCCCCGACATCTGGCACGATCCACGCCGAGGGAGCTGACATGCTCCCTCTGCGTTTCTTCCGGGTATCGCGGCTCTGGCGCTGTGAGTGGCCGGAGCCGCGATATCGTCACTCCCGCGCATGCGCGCGGGAGATTTCATTCCGGCCGGCCGGCCAGCCACTGCCGGATTTTCAGGCCGAGAATCCCCTTGTGCGCATGCGCCACTGCAGTCAGCGGCGCATACCGAGGGGAATATCTCCTAAACCGTACAGGTTTAGGAGATATTTTTTTCACCTACAGGTAAGCCTTATTATAGGCTTTCCTGTAGGTAAAAGTTACAAAAATGAGTATACAACCACTTTAATCAGCCACCAATTGTCCAAGTTCTCCCACTTAAAAAGATGAGAGAGGCCTGTAATTGTCATCATAGATATACCTCAACTATGATAAAAAATGTGGAAACAAATCCAGACAATCACATTGACTGATTTGGAAAGAATTTATTTGCAAATTATGGTGGAAAATAAGTATTTTTCAATATCAAAAGTTCATCTCAATACTTTGTTATATATCCTTTCTTAGCAATGACAGAAGTCAAACGTTTTCTGTAAGTCTTCACAAGGTTGTCACACTGTTGCTGGTATGTTGGCCTCCATCTCCTCCATGCAGATCTCTTCTAGAGCAGTGATGTTTTGGGGCTGTTGCTGGGCAACACGGATTTTCAACTTCCTCCAAAGGTTTTCTATGGGGTTGAGATGTGGAGCTAGGCCACTCCAGGACCTTGAAATGCTTCTTACGAAGCCACTCCGTTGCCCGGGCGGTGTGTTTGGGATCATTGTCCTGCTGAAAGACCCAGCCACGTTTCATCTTCAATGCCCTTGCTGATGGGAGGAGGTTTGCACTCAAAATCTCACAATACATGGCCCCATTCATTCTTTCATGTACACAGATCAGTCGTCCTGTTCCCTTTGCAGAGAAACAGCCCCAAAGCATGATGTTGCCACCCCCATGCTTCACAGTAGGTATGGCATTCTTTGGTTGCAACTCAGCATTCTCTCTCCTCCAAACACGAGTTGTGTTTCTAGCAAACAGTTCCACTTTGGTTTCATCTGACCATATGACATTCTCCCAGTCCTCTTCTGGATCATCCAAATGCTCTCTAGCATACCTCAGATGGGCCCGGACATGTACTGGCTTAAGCAGGGGGACACGTCTGGCACTGCAGGATCTGAGTCCCTGGAGGCGTAGTGGGTTACTGATGTTAGCCTTTGTTATGTTGGTCCCAGCTCTCTGCAGGTCATTCACGAGGTCCCCCTATGTGGTTCTGGGATTTTTGCTCACCGTTCTTGTGATCGTTTTGATCCCATGGGGTGAGATCTTGCATGGAGCCCCAGATCGAGGGAGATTATCAGTGGTCTTGTATGTCTAACTTTTTCTAATTATTGCTCCCACAGTTGATTTCTTCACACCAAGCTGCTTGCCTATTGCAGATTCAGTCTTCCCAGCCTGGTGCAGGTCTACAATTTTGTTTCTGGTGTCCTTCGACAGCTCTTTGGTCTTCACCATAGTTGAGTTTGGAGTGTGACTGTTTGAGGTTGTGGACAGGTGTCTTTTATACTGATAACAAGTTCAAACAGGTGCCATTAATACAGGTAATGAGTGGAGGACAGAGGAGCCTCTTAACCAGTTCCCGACCAGCGCACGCCGATGTACGTCTGCGGAATGGCACGGGCAGGCATATTGGCGTACAGGTATGTCCAATCTTTAATGCTGCCCTGCCATCGCGAGCGTGCCGCCGCCTCGCATGCTGGTCGGGTCCCCCGTGAGTCCGGTCGCGGGTCCCACGGACTCGATCGCCGCGGGCATACCCGCGATCGTCTCACGGGGCGACTGAACAGAGAGATGCCGTTGTAAACAGCATCTCCCCGTTTTGCCTAGCAACAAGTGACGCTGATCTCTGCTCCATGTGATTGGAGCAGAGATCAGTGTTCACTAAATGAAAGCCCAGCCCCCAACAGTTAGTAACACACCCCTAGGAACACTTAACCCCTACACTGCCACCCACTGGTTAACCCCTTCACTGCCAGTATCATTTACACAGGAATCACTGCATTTGTATAGCAGTGATTGCTGTATAAATGTCAATGGTCCCAAAAATGTGTCAAAAATGTCCGATGTGTCCGCCATAATGTTGCAGTCACAATAAAAATCGCTGATTGCCGCCATTACTAGTAAAAAAAAAAATGTATAAAAATGCCATAAAACTATCCCCTATTTTGTAAACGCTGCTACTTTTGCGCAAACCAATCAATAGTCGCTTATTGCGATTTTTTTTACCAAAAATATGTAGAAGAATCCCTCTGCTTTCCTAATAAAAACTGGCAAAACTAGGCATGAGAGCACAGCGTGGTCAGTTCTATAGCTATGCTGGGAACTCAGCCTGCTCTCCTCCAATAGTCAGACTTGTGCTGAAACACCCCCTGTGCTCAGCTATTAACTGCGAAGACCAGTGTTCCTCCCCCCCCTTTTAAAATGTACACCCCCTCCCTACTTTGTGATTTTTACCTACAGGTAAGCCTATAATATCTCCTAAACCTCCTAAACCTGCATGGTTTAGGAGATATTCACCCCTCATGCAGCCGCTGACGTCAGTGGCGCATGCGATCTGAAGTGATGTCAACGTGGCTCCGGCCACTGACTGCGCCGGAGCCTGCAATCCTGGAAGAAAGGATGGGAGAAGATGTCAGCCCTCTCATTGGTGACCGGTCACCGCTGAGAGGGCATCATTCGAAGGTGAGTATTTCATAATGTGCTAGTATGAGATGCATACTAGCACATTATGCCTTTGTCTTGTAGGTTTTTTGTTTTTTCTAGGTTTACAACTGCTTTAAGGGATTTTCTTTAGTATAGGGCTGCTCACTAAACAAAGCTTACAGATGTTAAAACTAATTCTGTATATGGAGTATTCCCTTTGTGGTCCCAAAGTGATGATCTTTTTGTGAAACATTCTCTTTCAGGTCAGCGAGTGCTCATGATTAGCCTGGTCATTGCATTTGCACTAATTTTACCATCACTACTACTACTGTTATTCATTCTACATAAGAGGAAAATGTTACCCTCTGGATTTTCATCAAGGCATCTACCAGGAGCAGCACAGGTTCTCCCATATAGTGATGATGATATACTGGTGGACACAATGGAAGGAGAGGACAGTGCCTGAACTGGATACCATTAGTATGTTAACAACAGTCCCAACGCTGCAAATCATACCGGTATCTTCAACAGTAAAATGTAGCAACCTTAAAGTGAGCCAAAACTTTGCAAGTTCATTAAATATTCCACCCTCCACTAGTTCTTTTACTTACCATTCACACACTCCCCATGTTCACTCACACAGCCAAGTCAAGAAGTTCTGTGTAAGCACCAAGTCAGACCAGTCAGAGCTTACACAGGATTAAGGACCTTCCCCAACATGACAGCGCATAGGCCTTGCAATTGGCCATTCAGGAGTAGGGATGAGCTCGGTGTTCAACTCAAACATCGGCCGTTCGTTTGTTCGGTGAATTCAGAACTTTGTGGACCGTTCACACCAAATTTGTGTGGCACGAATGGCCCACAATGCACTATGCCATCGCAGTGCATTGCTCGCTCATGATTGGCCAAGCATGCACTGTGACCCCGCATGCTTGGCCAATCACAGTGCCGGCAGCAAGGAGAGCCATAATTGGCCACAGGCCTGTGGCCAATTATAGCTCAGGGGGTTTAGTACACGCCCCACACTTTATAAGGCCGCCAGCGCGGCGGCCTTGTTGTGGTGTGTTCCGGCGTGCATGGACAGTGTGTTCTTTTCTCAGGCATCTGCAGGAGTTAAAGTGGGTGTTGTGTGCCTCCAGCACAGCACAGTATACACCTGTATCTACCCTTTATTGCTGGTGTTCTCTAATACAGGCAACTACAGGAGTTAAAGTGGGTGTTGTGTGCCTCCAGCACAGTATACACCTGAAGATACCCCTTATTGCTGGTGTTGTATGTTGCATATTAGCCTTTAAAATTAGCACTTTTGATTTCAAACATTTGAGTCCCATAGACTTTGATTGGGTTCTAAAGTTCGTACGAATTTTTGGTCCGTTCGAAGGTTCTGGTGCGAACCGAACTGGGGGGTGTTCAGCTCATCCCTATTCAGGAGTAAAATGTTATGTCATGGGAAGAAGAGGCAAGAGTCACATTCCCCACATACCTGGAAGAAATTGCTATTTCGCTTGGCTTCAGTGGGAAAATGGGACAGCAGGGGAGATAAGGAGGAGGTAAGTAGCAGTAGCCTATCAAGTGGACCTGTTACTCTGCCCTAAAATGACAAAGCACAGTCACAATTCAACAATAACAGTCATCAACTCTATGAAATAATACCTTACTCTACAGAAGGGGTAGGCAACCCCTGGCACACAAAGCCTCTTTTGCTGGCATCCACCTCCCTCCCCATCAGCAGAGCAGCGCAGGGAAGTGTCAGTGAGACGCTAATGCACATTCCAATCTCAGAATTCCCCATGCCGCACCTGCTCTGGGGGGAAGGCATTATGTCCCCACACATTGTAAACAATGGGAAAACTTTGAACGGTTATCTAACTTTGCTGTAGCTGCGATCGTCAGCTCTTGTGATGGGGAAGAGATTGGGTGCAGTACTGCTAGGGGGGCGGTCCCTGTTTACTGGAGGAGGAGGACTGTGATTGGCCACTGCCAAAGCCAATCACAGTCCTGCTAGCCCCACCCACCATCTGGAGGAAGATGATTGACTTGGTTGCCACTACCAATCTCAGAAAGAAGGAATTTCACTGTGATTGAGAAAACCACAATTGGGTGACAGGTTGTGGTATTACTGTTGAGCTTCTGGGAACTTTGTTAAAAAAAATAAAATTATATATATATATATATATATATATATATATTTGTGTGTATGTGTCACTTACTACTCACCCCTCATCTCTGCATCATCTACTACCACCAACCTCTGAACTCTGCGTCACTTACACCTGACCTCTGAACTTTGCGGCACTTAGACCTCTTTCACACTGAGGCGTTTTTCAGGCGTTACAGTGCTAAAAATAGTGCCTGCATGGCGCCATAGCTGGCAGGGCGTCACAAAAAGTCCTGCCGGCAGCTTCTTTACAGCGGTGGAGGAGCGGTGAATACGCAGCTCCTAGCCATTGAAAACAATGGGGCAGTGCAGCTATACCGCCAGCAAAGCGCCGCTGCAGCAGCGTTTTGTGGGCGGATTTAACTCCTTTTTGGCTGCTGGCGAGGGTTAAAACCACCCTGCTAGTGGCCAAATAGCGCCGCTAAAACTAGCGCCGCTTTATCGCTGATGGCTGGGGCGGCTCAATGTGAAAGGGGTCTTACTACTGAACTCCGGCACTCTGTGTCCCTTTTAAGCCACAGGCAGTATTCAGCGCAATGCAAACAACACCAAATTTTGCACTGGCATGCTTTTTCTCACCTGCGGGGGGCTTGATCTTGCATACAGGCCCACTGCTTTCAGAAATTGCCCCTGACCTGAGCTTATCATTGCGCATTCATTCCAGATGCTTGTATGTGGCCTCCCTTTAGAATGTAAGCTCTATGAGCAGGGCCCTCCTGTACCTTTTGTATTGTACTGTAATTGTGTTGTCCCCCCTCTACATTGTAAAGCGCTGCATAAACTGTTGGCGCTATATAAAACGTGTAGAATAATAATAATGTGACATCACATTCAAGCACGTGGCCTGGATGTGAGAGGTGGATCAGCGGGGATGAGTGTGCCAGGACAGGTAGATGTGTCTCATCTCTGCTTCCTTTCACCACTCTGCATATCGCGCATATCATGGATGAGAAGAGGGTATAGCAGTGGAGCAGATGAGTAGGCAGGTACAACGGTAAGGCAGATGAGCAGGGGGGTTTAGCGGTTGGGCAGAAGAGCAGGAGGGTACAATGGTGGGGCAGGTGTGCAGGGGGTACAGTGGTGGAAGAGATGAGAAGGGAGTTCAGCAGTGGGACAGAAATGCAGGGGGTTACAGTGATGGGGCAGATGAGCAGGGGGTTACAGTGGTAGGACAGAGGAGCAGGGGGGGGTTAGTGATGGACCAGATGAGAAGGGGGTTATAGTGGTGGTACAGATGAGAAGGGGGTTACACTGGTGGGACAGATGTGCAGCGGGTACAGAGGTGGGCAGATGTGCAGGATAGTACAGTGGGGGGGGCAGATTTGCAGGGTAGTACAGTGATCTGAGGTGTGAAGGTGCAGGAATTGGGGCTGATTTGAGGACTGGAGGTAAAGGAATTGGGGCTGATCTAAGGCATGAGAGTGTTAGTCACTATTACACAAGTAGATTACAGCATTTACTTTATAAAAAATCCTTTTCGTAATTGAGAGTGTGAAGTTAATATTTTTTTGTTATAAAATCGGCGTGCTTAATTTCTTTGAAAACATTTTTCCTCACACTGTGCTCAAAAGGTTGCCTACCCCTGCTCTACAATCTACACAAATAAAAAATAAAACTATGAAGAATTTATTTTCTCCATGTGTCGGCAACAACCCATGCAATCCATACATACAGAGAAACCAAAACAAATAAGTTCAGAAATGTAGTTATGTGTAATAAAATGGAAGGACGCAGGAAAAAAGTATTGAACACATGAAGAAAGGGAGGTGCAAAAAGGCATGGAAAGCAAGACACCAACTGAAATCTATCAGTAATTAGAAAGCAATCCTTCCCCTTGTCAGTGCAAATTAATATCAGCTGGTTCAGTCTCAACTGATGGCCTATAAAAAGGTGTCTCAATACAGAGGTGTTAGACAAGAAACATGTCATGATGGGTAAAAGCAATAAGCTCTCTTAAGACCTTCACAACCTTATTGTTGCTAAACATACTGATGGCATTGGTTACAAAAGGATTTCTAAACTTCTGAATGTTCCAGTGGGCACTGTTGGGGCCATAACCTGGAAGTGTAAAGAACATCATTTTTACCATAAACTGGCTAGGTGTTCATCGCAAGATTTCTGACAGAGGATTGAAAAATAATTATCAGAAGAGTTGTCCAAGAGCCAAGGACCACTTGTGGAGAGCTTTAGAAAGACATGGAAGGTACAATAAGTAATGCACTTATTACTTGGCCTGTATGCACTCTCAGCACGCAAGACTCTATTGCTGAAGACAAAGCATGTTGTAGCTTGTTTAAAGTTTGCTGCACAACATTTAGACAAACCTGTGAAATACTGGGAGAATATAGTCTGGTCAGATGACACCATAATTGAACTCTGTGGATGCCATAATACACACCATGTTTGGAGGTCAAATGGCACTGCACATCACCTCAAAAACACCCCCATACCAACAATGAAGTTTGGAGGTGGGAACATCATGGTGTGGGGCTGTTTTTCAGCATATGGTACTGGCAAATGTCATGTCATTGAAGGAAAGATGAATGGAAAAATGTACCAAGGCATTCTTTATAAAAATCAGCTGCCATCTACCAGGATGATGAAGATGAAACGAGGGTGGACATTTCAGCAGGACAATGATCCCAAACAAAGCCGAGGAAACTCTCAGTTGGTTTCAAAGAAAGAAAATAAAGTTGCTAGAGTGGCCCAGCCAATCCCCTGAATCCAATAGAAAATCTATGGAAAGAACAAAAGATCAGAGTTCATAGAAGAGACCCAAGGATCCTTCAAAATTTGTGTGGAAGAATGGGCCAAAATCACACCTGAGCAATGCAAGTGACTAGTTTCTCCATACAGGAGGCGTCTTGAAGCTGTCATTACCAACAAAGGATTTTGTGCGATTAAATACATTTCAGTTGGCGTGTTCAATACTTTTTCCCTGTGTCATTCCATTTTATTACACATAATTTCATTTCTGAACTTACTTGTTTTGGTTTCTTTGTTACATAGTAGGTGAGGTTGAAAAAAGACACAAGTCCAACCTATGTGTGTGATTATAGGTCAGTATTACATTGTATATCCCTGTATGTTGTGGTCGTTCACGTGCTTATATCATAGTTTTTTGAAACTATCGATGCCCCCCACTGAAACCACCGCCTGTGGAAGGGAATTCCACATCCTTGATGCTCTTACAGTAAAGAACCCTCTATGCAGTTTAAGGTTAAACCTCTTTTCTTCTAATTTTAGTGAATGGCCACGTGTCTTATTAAACTCCCTTCCGCAAAAAAGTTTTATCCCAAAGTGGGGTCACCAGTATGATATTTATAAATTGAAATCATATCCCCTCTCAAGTGTCTCTTCTCCAAAGAGAATAAGTTCAGTGCTCACAACCTTTCTTCATAACTAATACCCTTCAGACCTTTTATTAGCTTTGTTGCCCTTCTTTGTACTCACTCCATTTCCAGTACATACTTCCTAAGGACTGGTGCCCAAAACTGGACAGTATACTCTAGGTACGACCGGACCAGAGTCTTGTAGAGCGGGAGAATTATCACATTATCTCTTGAGTTAATCCCCTTTTTAATGCATGCCAATATTCTGTTTGCTTTGTTTGCAGCAGCTTGGCATTGCATGCCATTGCTGAGCCTATCATCTACTAGGACCACCAGGTCCTTTTCCATCCTAGATTCCCCCAGAGGTTCATCCCCTAGTGAGTAGATTGCATTCATATTTTTGCCACCCAAATGCATCATTTAAATTTTTTCTTCATTTCTATGTATGGATTGAATGGGTTGTTACCGACGTGGTGAGATTTTCATGTCAATAGTACCTTTAGAAATATATTTACCTAGAAAAATGGTGACCTGTTCAATACTTGTTTTACCCACTGTATATTTACTCTTTCACTGCAGAGAGAGGAATATGTTTTCTCAATTTTATATATTAAATTCCCTATTTTGTTCATCTAAGATCAGCTTCATTCAACAAAAGCTTGCAGACCAGGGTAAGGTTAGCAACACATCATTCGATTTCTCCATCCTGCCGGCTACTGTATTCAATCACAGTGGCTGAACACTGCATCTGATTAAATGCAGCCACTGTTCGGTTGACAATTTATCAGTCAAAGTATGTTGGGCAGGGTGGCCTTTAGGGACACCTATAGCTCAGATTTCCTCCAATTCAAATTTCATGGTGTGTATGGCATGTTTAGGACTCCATTATGTGGGCACCAGTAATCAAGTCAAGTCCATGGGCGTTCAAGTCATGTTCATTGTCGTCCGCAGAACTTTTTTCAGAGGGGCATCATTTTAAAGCGGAGCTCCACCCTAAAGTGGTACTTCTGCTCATTGGAACTCTCCCCCCCTCCGGTGCTACAATTGGCACCTTTCAGGGGGGAGGGGGGTGCAGATACCTGTATAGTACAGGTATTTGCACCCACTTCCGGCATAGATATCCGCAGAATCTGCAGGTATGTACACCACTTTCTGTGGGTCCCCCGCTGTCTGCTGGGAAACACAGTTATCCCAGAGACAGCGGGGACCATCCTTATTGCGCATACCGAAGATGGCGGCGGCAGCACCCGAGAGCCGATCGAGAGATCGGCTTCGGGGTGCCGAGACCGCGGGCACGCTGGGCGGGTAAGTGTCCTTATTTTAAGAGTCAGCAGCTGCAGTATTTGTAGCTGTTGACTTTTAAAAACAAAAAATGGCGGAACTCCCGCTTTAACCACTTCAATACAGGGCATTTATACACCTTCCTTACCAGACCAATTTTTAGCTTTGAGCGCTCTCACACTTTGAATGCCAGTTACTCAGTCATGCAACACTGTACCCAAACAAAATTTTTATCATTTTTTCATACAAATAGAGCTTTCTTTTGGTGGTATTTAATCACCACTGGGTTTTTTATTTTTTGCGACATAAGTGAAAAAAGAGCGAAAATTAAAAAAAAAAAAAAATTTTGCAAACAATTCTTTTTTGTTTATAAATTTGGGCCAACATTTATACGGCTACATCTCTTTGGTAAAAATAAACCAAATTAGTGGATATTATTTAGTCTCTTTGAAAGTTATAGAGTCTACAAACTATGGTGCAAATCATTGAAAATTGATCACATATGATCACACCTGATGTACTGACGGCCTATCTCATTTCTTGAGGCTCTGAAATGTCAGAAAAGTACAAATACCCCTCAAATGACCCCTTTTTGAAAAGTAGACAGTCCAAGGTATTTAGTAAGAGCATTGGTGAGCTTTTTGAAGTTGTAATTTTTTCCCACAATTCTTGGGAAAAAGAAGAATGTTTTTTTGTTTTTTTTTTACAAAATTGTCATAATAACAAGTTATTTCTCATACACAGCATATGCATACTTCCAATTATACCCCAAAATACATTCTGCAACTCTTCCCGAGTATGATTAAGCAGGTAAAAGCGCGCTATGGAGTGGGTTCTGACCAGCAGTAATATAAAGGTGTTAATTTATAACTATAACCTTGTATTTTATATGGGTTTTTAAACAAATTTTTTATTGGTTAAAGTTCTACTTTCTAATTCTTTATCCTATTGAAAAAATATTAAAAAAATTTTCTAAAAGGAGTTTTCTCTAATTTTTATGAGGTTGCTGCCACCCTAGTATACACAGGCTGCATAAACAACCTGCTTGCATGGAATGGTTCTTAATTATGGGTTACTGGCGCTACCTCCAACCAACAACTTCCAATATCACTACTTATTTCCTCAAACTTTTATGTCTATTACCTCAAACTGACCCCAGGGGCTACGTAAATTGAACCCGTGTTCCGTATTTTAACTCAGCACCACCCCACTTATCCAATACCTCAAACTCAAGTCACAAGTGGTTATAACCACTTTATATCTCCTCTACTAGGTGTGCTGATACCACTTATTCTACATATAGTTTTATTACTTATATGCTTTAAATAAAATGTGAGTAAGAAGTGAAAAAGTGAAAAAAGGGGAAAAAAAAGTGATAAATGGTTAATAAAACCTCTACCGCACCCAGAACAAAAAAAATAAAAAATATTTATAAAAAACCCAAACAAAAAAACACAGGGGCAAACCTCACAAAAGGCCCAAGAAAAGAGGGCAAAACACTAGAAAAAAACCCCAAAAAATGGGGGGAAGAATAAGCTTCCAAGTGTTATATAGTGCAAAAGTCACTTCCTTAATGGGAAGTAAAGCTACCTTCAATTTTTATACAAAGATTTGTGCTAAATATCCCAAATCCTCCTGCACTGGTAAATGTGAAAAATGTGACCAAAAATAAATGTGAACAAAAATATAAAAAAATCCAAATTAAATCCAGTGATGTATACACAAAAATATGAAAAGTCCAATTAAGTCCAGTGATATATGCACCGATCCACAGCCATGTACAATTGTGTAAAAATCAATAAAACAAATATGTATACAGAATAACCAGTGTATATATCAGAAAATTCAGTCCACAGTGAGTCTTCTATAGCCGTATCAATGTGCCATTACAGCTCTTCAAAATACAGGAAAGGTGACTTTCGTGAGAGTGCCTGCGCTTATATTAGTGACTTTCGTGCTTGGTCCCCCTCAAGGATCCCCACTCACCAGATCCATTCACCCCCTAAGGGGTTATACGCCCATAATCTGTATCCCGTTTATCCGGAGATTCCACCGACCAGCTGTATATTCCACGGGTCCTCCTCAGGATTTTTTTATAACGAGATGCAGGTAGATCTTTATATCCACTAGTAATTCCTCAAATAAAAGAGAATTCCCCCATGGTGTAGTATTTTTGATTATACTTGGGGAAGGGGGGAAAAAGCAATCTAATATTCTTCTTAAAAGGCAGGTATCTTTAATTATGTGGGAACAGTAGGAGGCTAGTATCCACTTAAAAAATTCCTTTATTACCAAAAAAACTTTATACAACACTGTATGCAAAACAAGGGTTTTTTTTAAATATTATGCAAGATGCAGTTTAACAAACCTTGCATCAGCATACGCCGTATGTGAATGATTATATACGGCTAATAAAAATGTACCAACCCTTTTCCAGCAAAAAAGAAAAAAACACTATATCTTTAAAATATAAAAATATATAAAAAAACTAAAAAAATATAAACCAAAAAAGTAAATAAATATAAAGCACTAGTTCCGGAGTGCAGAAAAAAATATAAGTATGCCAAAAAAATCCACAAATTGTAAAAATAGGAAAATATACCGATAAAATCCAAAAACACCTACAGCCCTTACAGCAATAACTGTACTTAGTCCCAAAAGAGCCCTATTTCCCCAAAGCGTTTCGTCAGAGACGTCCTCAGCAGCGAGGTCGCTGCTGAGGACGTCTCTGACGAAACGCGTACAGCGTCATTACG
Source organism: Lithobates pipiens (assembly GCF_037356315.1). NCBI lineage: Eukaryota > Metazoa > Chordata > Amphibia > Anura > Ranidae > Lithobates > Lithobates pipiens. The sequence goes on from NW_027507784.1 coordinate 55,761,058, forward strand.
CACACACGTCACTTCCGGTGCGCCAGACCCGCTGGAACGCAGCCTGGAGCGCACGCTGAGCGCTCAGGTGAATTGTATAGCGGCGGACCGGATAGTTTGAATATTGGGGCTGAAGAAAGCAAGCCCAAAAACGATTTTTTTCAAAATCTTTTTAACATTTAAGGTTTTTTAGCCTATGCTTACTGTCTTTGCTTACTTAGCCCTATTCTTAAACCACCTAAGCCTGGCTAACGGTCCCCTGGGGAGACCACTACCTAACCCCATTGTAGTAAGGGGACTCTAGCATTGGGGAAATAGGGCTCTTTTGGGACTAAGTACAGTTATTGCTGTAAGGGCTGTAGGTGTTTTTGGATTTTATCGGTATATTTTCCTATTTTTACAATTTGTGGATTTTTTTGGCATACTTATATTTTTTTCTGCACTCCGGAACTAGTGCTTTATATTTATTTACTTTTTTGGTTTATATTTTTTTAGTTTTTTTATATATTTTTATATTTTAAAGATATAGTGTTTTTTTCTTTTTTGCTGGAAAAGGGTTGGTACATTTTTATTAGCCGTATATAATCATTCACATACGGCGTATGCTGATGCAAGGTTTGTTAAACTGCATCTTGCATAATATTTAAAAAAAACCCTCGTTTTGCATACAGTGTTGTATAAAGTTTTTTTGGTAATAAAGGAATTTTTTAAGTGGATACTAGCCTCCTACTGTTCCCACATAATTAAAGATACCTGCCTTTTAAGAAGAATATTAGATTGCTTTTTCCCCCCTTCCCCAAGTATAATCAAAAATACTACACCATGGGGGAATTCTCTTTTATTTGAGGAATTACTAGTGGATATAAAGATCTACCTGCATCTCGTTATAAAAAAATCCTGAGGAGGACCCGTGGAATATACAGCTGGTCGGTGGAATCTCCGGATAAACGGGATACAGATTATGGGCGTATAACCCCTTAGGGGGTGAATGGATCTGGTGAGTGGGGATCCTTGAGGGGGACCAAGCACGAAAGTCACTAATATAAGCGCAGGCACTCTCACGAAAGTCACCTTTCCTGTATTTTGAAGAGCTGTAATGGCACATTGATACGGCTATAGAAGCCTCACTGTGGACTGAATTTTCTGATATATACACTGGTTATTCTGTATACATATTTGTTTTATTGATTTTTACACAATTGTACATGGCTGTGGATCGGTGCATATATCACTGGACTTAATTGGACTTTTCATATTTTTGTGTATACATCACTGGATTTAATTTGGATTTTTTTATATTTTTGTTCACATTTATTTTTGGTCACATTTTTCACATTTACCAGTGCAGGAGGATTTGGGATATTTAGCACAAATCTTTGTATAAAAATTGAAGGTAGCTTTACTTCCCATTAAGGAAGTGACTTTTGCACTATATAACACTTGGAAGCTTATTCTTCCCCCCATTTTTTTGGGTTTTTTTCTAGTGTTTTGCCCTCTTTTCTTGGGCCTTTTGTGAGGTTTGCCCCTGTGTTTTTTTGTTTGGGTTTTTTATAAATATTTTTTATTTTTTTTGTTCTGGGTGCGGTAGAGGTTTTATTAACCATTTATCACTTTTTTTCCCCTTTTTTCACTTCTTACTCACATTTTATTTAAAGCATATAAGTAATAAAACTATATGTAGAATAAGTGGTATCAGCACACCTAGTAGAGGAGATATAAAGTGGTTATAACCACTTGTGACTTGAGTTTGAGGTATTGGATAAGTGGGGTGGTGCTGAGTTAGAATACGGAACACGGGTTCAATTTACGTAGCCCCTGGGGTCAGTTTGAGGTAATAGACATAAAAGTTTGAGGAAATAAGTAGTGATATTGGAAGTTGTTGGTTGGAGGTAGCGCCAGTAACCCATAATTAAGAACCTTCCCGAGTATGGCAATACCACATGTATGGGACTTTTACACAGGCTGGCCACACAGAGAGGCCCAACATGCGGGGAGCACCATAAGGGGTTCTAGGAGCATAAATGACACCTCTAATTTCCTAACGACCTATTACATTTGTGAAGGCCCTGGAGCACCAGGACAGTAGAATTACCCACAAAATGACCCCATTTTGGAAAGCAAACTCCCCAACGTGTGAGGCACAATGAGTCTTTTTAACAGTTAATTTTTTTCCACAAGTCTTCGGAAAACGTGGAAAGAAAATGAAAACATTTTTTTTAAACAAAGTGGTCAGTTTATGAGCTATTTCTAACTCAAAGCATGTACATAGCAAAAATTACACCCCAAAATAGATACTGCTACTCATCCTGAGTATGACGATACCACATGTGTGTGACTTTTACACAGCGTGTCCACATACAGAGGCCCAACATGCAGGGAGCGCCGTCAGGTGTTCTAGGAGCATAAATGACATCTCTACTTTCCTAACGACATTTGTGAAGGCCCTGGAGCACCAGGACAATGGAATTACCCACGAAATGACCCCATTTTGGAAAACAAACATCCCAAAGTATATTCTATGAAGCATTATGAGTCTTTTGAACGGTTAATTTTTTTACACAAGTCTTCAGAAAATGTGGAAAGAAAATTAAAATCTTTTTTTTTTTTTTTACACAAAGTTGTCCATTTATAAGATATTTCTAACACATAGCGTGTACACCCCAAAACACATTCTGCTACTCCTCCTGAGTATTGCAATATCACATGTGTGAGACTTATACACAGCCTGACCATATACAGAGGTCCAACATGGAAGTGGTACCTTCAGGCGTTCTAGGAGCATAAATGACACATCTCATTTCGTTCCTACCTATCACACTTTTGAAGGTCCTGGAGCACCAGGACAATGGAATTACCCACAAAATTACCCCATTTTGGAAAGCAAACCCCCAATGTGTATTCTATGAGGCATGGGCTGCAAATAGGTACTCGGGTACTCTGACGGGCTGATGACAGGTACTCTGTTACACCGACGGGCTGGTGACACCTACTCGGGTACTTCGATGGGCTGGTGACAGGTACTCGGGTACTCCGGGCTGGTGACAGGTACTCGGGTACTCATACAGGCTGGTGACCGGTACTCGGGTACTCCGACGGGCTGGTGACAGGTACTCCGTTACTCCGACGGGCTGGTGACAGGTGCTCGGGTACTCCAACGGGCTGGTGACAAGTACTCGGGTACTCCGACGGGCTGGTGACAGGTACTTGGGTACTCCGACGGGCTGGTGACAGGTACTCGGGTACTCCGACGGGCTGGTGACAGGCATTCGGGTACTCAGATGAACTGTGACAGGTACTCAGATGGGCTGTGACAGGTACTCGGGTACTCAGATGGACTGTGACAGGTACTCGGGTACTCAGATGGACTGTGACAGGTACTCGGGTACTCAGATGGTCTGTGACAGGTACTCAGGTACTTGGGTACTCAGACGGGCTGTGACAGGTACTCAGATGGGCTGTGACAGGTACTCAGGTACTTGGGTACTCAGATGGGCTGTGACAGGTGGGCTGGGACAGGTACTCAGATGGACTGTGACAGGTACTCAGATGGGCTGTGACGGGTACTCAGATGGGTTGTGACAGGTACTTGGGTACTCAGATGGGCTGTGACAGGTACTCAGGTACTCGGGTACTTAGATGGGCTGTGACAGGTACTCGGGTACGCAGATGGGCTGGGACAGGTACTCAGGTACTCAGATGGGCTGGGACAGGTACTTAGGTACTCAGATGGGCTGGGACAGGTACTCGGGTACTCAGATGGGCTGACAGGTGCTCAGAAACTCGGATGGGCTGACAGGTGCTCAGGTACTCGGATACTCAGATGGACTGTGACAGGTACTCAGATGGGCTGTGACAGGTACTCGGTACTCAGATGGGTTGACAAGTACTCAGGTACTCGGATGGGTTGACAGGTACTCAGGTAATCGGGTACTCAGATGGGCTGGGACAGGTACTCGGGTACTCAGATGGGCTGACAGGTACTCGGGTACTCAGATGGGCTGTGATGGGTGATGACAGGTACTTTGATGGGTGGTGACAGGTACTTTGATGGGTGGTGACAGGTCCTCTTTATTGGGGGGGTGATCAGTGTGTGATTTGTGTACACTAGGCGGTAACGAGATGTTACCGCAATCTCCTCCTCCGGAGGAGAACCCGGTAACATCTCGTTACCGCGGTTTGTTTACATTCTGTGACCGGCTGTGATTGGACACAGCTGGTCACGTGGTAAAGAGCCAATTTCATTGGCTCTTTACTGCGATCGGGGTTGGGCTGTGTCAGGATGACAAGCCACATACCCGATCACCGCTCTTCATGCGCCCGAGCGCTGTAACGGCGCAGTACATGTGACTGGCTGTGATTGGACACAGCCGATCACATGTATCGGGGGGTGTGGATGGGGATGGAAACCACACAGATCGGGGATAGGCTGTGTCCAAGGGACACACCTCATCCACAATCGCCACGCTGCGGGCCCCCGGGGGCTTGGAGGAATGGCGAAATACCAATGAAATACTAGTCCACCCAGGATAGGAGATCCCATCTGTGGCCGTCTTATGACTATGGCCGGGGATTGAAGTGGTTAAGGTCACCCATGCAATATAAAAAGATATACATTCTCTAGGCTATATTTATATAGGTGTGGTATGCCTGGCCTGAGTAATTTCCAATACAAAGTGATGCTGAATTATCTCTCATATAACACATATATCTTTCCAGCGGAAAGATATGTTATATGAGAGATAATTCAGCTTCACATTGTATTGGAATTTACTCAGGCCAGGCATACCCACAGTCCATGCCCATATACATATAGCCTGGAGAATGTACATCTTTTTATATAGCAATGTATTGCACTACATCTGTTGTGGCCATATTTTGATCTTGATGAAAACAGCCTATACCAGTGATGGCGAACCTTGGCACCCCAGATGTTTTGGAACTACATTTCCCATGATGCTCTTGCACGCTGAAGTGTAGTGGAGCATCATGGGAAATGTAGTTTCAAAACATCTGGAGTGCCAAGGTTCGCCATCACTGGCCTATACAAATTGAAGAAGATGAATTCCTAACATACACAGATATGTCTTTCCAGTAATAGCTGTCCAACTTTTCAGCAATATATAAATCAAAATGCTCCTCCTAACTGCTGTTACCTGTGGGTCTTCTTTTTTTTATTCTTTATTTATAAAAGTTAAAGAAGCAAATACAACATTATGATTGTACAATAATATTTGTGGAACTGGTTTAAACAGTGTGTACTACGGCAATTATCGTCCTACATGTTGGTAACATGGATACAGGTACTACTCTAAGGTCCTCCCCAAGATAAGAGGACTGGTGAAGGAAACGGCAAACCTGTGGTTCTTCTTGTGTTGCTTGCAACTGTATATGCCACTCACTTCAGGTTAGGATTTCCTGTGATGTGATGATGAGTAGGCACTGGCAGCGTATCGCTCAGCCACTGACTGCACCGAGTGGACGGTGCCGCCCGGATCTACACGACACGTACACAGGCAGGCAGCCAATCGCTGAAGAGGAGCAGCGGAATGGCCGAGCTGCTGAGCCATCTCATCCAATGATGGGGCCGGGGGTGAGGGAGGGACATCAGATGTGTCAGAACAGAGAGCAGCCGGGTGACTCTGAAAAAGTCAGCGGAGGCCACTGCAGCTGGTAACTACAACGCCTTCTTGACGATTCCAGGGGAGGGCAATTTGTTGGTAACCTGGGGAAATTGGTTTGCAAGCATCAGTAAGTGCAGAGTGGAAACACGCAGTGTATCTGCATGCCCACCAGTTCAAACATTTTATCAGTCTGTTTAAGAAAACCTGTCCAAGGAGAAATATGGAGGTTGCCATTGCTGACCACTCCTTCTTAAAAATGCCATACTTTCAAAGTGACTTATCTGAATCGAGTATACTTTTCTTCAGCTCATAAGGACATATAGTAAGGGTCCATGTCTTACAGGTTTTTTATTTCCTCGTACCAGGCAATGTGTAAGCGCTGAACAAACTGTTGGCGCTATATAAATCATGTATAATAATTTGTTTTTTGCTTTTTTAAGTTCAGCATTTCAGTATCTGGTTCTGCGCATTATGAATGCGGTTTTATTGAGCTGTATTTGTAGGTCAGATTCACATGAGTGAATCACTCTGTCAAAAGGAATTTCTGTATGTTAATTTAGTGACCCAACCCCACAATGTAAATGGCAAGAATGTCATAGACTAATTTAATACAAATAAAGTAAGCCAACTAGAGATCAGGCTATTTTTTGTATAACACATTTAATTCACTATGTTCATTAATGTTAACATATTTGAAAATGTAGGATGTATTTACTGTGATTGTAATTATCGGGCTCTTTATGGCCTCTGTGCCAAATGTGCAAGTAGTTCAAAAAGAGCAGGGGTCTACAAACTTTTTAAGCAAAGGTAAATAAGGAAATACTGCGCTAACACACATCAACCTCTAAAAATAAGGCCCCTTTCACACTGGGGCATTGTTCAGGCGCTACAGTGCTAAAAATAGCGCCTGTATAGTGCCTGAAAAAATCTGGCCCCTTTCACTCCAGTCTGAAAGCTGGAGGGCTTTCACACTGGAGCGTTGCGCTGGCAGGACGCTAGATGCATCTTTGGAGCGGTGAAGGAGGTGAAATCAATGGGGCAGCGCGGCCGCTGTAGCGGCGCTTTGTGGGCGGTTTTAACCCTTTTTCGTCCGCTAGCGGGGATTAAAACGTCGGTAAAGCGGCATTAAAAATAGCGCCGCTTTACCGCCGACGCCGCTCCCGCCCCAGTGTGAAAGGGGCCTAAGCTGCAGCTAACAAGTGAGATACACACCAACAAGAAATAAAAATAAATAAAGCTGAGCTATAACAATAACATGAAACTCATATACAGTGATTATATGAGTGGAAGATAAAAATTATAAACAAGTTCATAAGTGAAAATGATTGTATGAATAAGAATGATTGTATGAAAAACACCAAATGAGTAGGATTGCTATAACATTAGCATGAAAATCATATACAGTGATTATGTGAGTGAGAAATAAAAAATAAATAAAAATAAAAATAGAAATTGTAAAAAAGTCCGTGGGTGAGAACAATCGAATGAAAAAACACCATATGAATAGAGTCAGTCCGTAAATCACCAGAAGGTGAACCAGGGCAGTCTAGTATACACCAAGAACTAGTGCACCTCCACCACACAGATTGTAAGCTTATCAGAAAGCAAGCTTTAAAAAGCCTGCGACTATAACCCAGCCAAAGTCCTTTATCCAACGACAGCACCTCCAGGTAGCTCAAATATACATACCACAACAAGCTTCAAGGTGAGCAATCACGAATGCCCAGGCCACAGATGTGACAGTCAGTTACCCAAAATGAAGAGGAACTCACATAGTGTAAAATCGTAACAGTATTCAGTTTAATATAATTTTAATAGATATAGATTGCACTTACAACATTTTAAAAGCATTGAGGTAAAAAAGCCGGCCAGCAAAACAAGTGAACACCCGTCCACTGCAAGGATAGCGCAATGACGTCAGCACATCCAATCTCCCGACGTGTGTTTGGCCATAAGATGATGTTGTCATGGGGCACGGCGACGCGCTGACGCATTGCGTTATATAAGCAAGTAGGGGAACCAAACCTCGATCTGCGTCGTGGGAAACACCACTTCCACAAAGAGGTCCGAAAAATCCGGATCCACCATGTTGGATCCACTGGTAAGAGTTAAAACCCAGTAAAAATAATTGTAATACCTAAATAATTAACTAAGAGGACGAGAACTACCTATAATTGAATGTGCCAACCTAATAGCAAACAAATTCATGGAGAGATGGAGTTCATTTGATTGGATCAACTATAAATATACTCGCAGCCAGGAGGTAACAGATAGACCTCAACAAATTAAATATATTAGGAGGGCTGTCAAGTTCTGTGGATAACCTAGTGATGACAACCCGTTTAAAAGTGTCAGTCAGCTTCCAATAATAGGAAGCAAAGATCAAACTAATAAAAGGAAATTCAAAAAAAAAGAAGAAAGGATTATACAGGATTGTCCAATAGGTCAATAGGGATTGCTCCCAAAAGGCATGCTACATATCTATGTACTAGCGCTAGATACACAGAGATAATACCAAGTCTAAACGACATAGGGAAAAAAAAGGGAGAATATTAAATAATATAAATTGTAATTAACAACTAATTGGAGGGTGAATATGAACACCAAGCAATTAAGGTTAACCTCATATGTGGTAGAATAAACTAACAATCCAATATTGGCCACTGAGAATTGAAGAATCCACAACATTATGGGCAACCTGGATCCAGACTGGACTTTCAAGTCTGAGAAGAGGGGAAATAATCCATATGCCACATGATTTGACTACACCTTTGGTCCCCAAACTTCAGTGGGGAACCAAAAAACATCTAGGAGGAAAAAATATTTAGTTGTTTCACTATTCCTAACCCAATATGGGATGAGAGAAACCCCTCTGGCCCCAACGTGGGGAACCAAAAAGTCCCCATATTAGAAGCATCTCCACCACCGACTCACAACAAGTTCACACCAGTAAATGTAAAACAAATAGATCATAAGGTCAAATAACCAATATTAGAAAGGAAAATTTACTTAGGAGTTATCTATGAATGCATTTACGTCCACGTCCACGTCCACATTCAAACCGAATGGGACGTAGCATTTAATCCTATGTATCTTGAAATACTTCTGATCAGGGGACTACCTCTCCATTGTGGGTGATGTTTATCTATTCCCATAAAAATAATCTTGGAAGGGTATTTATTACGGAGAGGGTGCCTTTTGTCCTACCCACATACTGGAGCCCACAGGGGCACTGGATCAAATAGATGACCCCCAATGTGGAACATGTAATGAACAGTTCTATTTCATGCTCTCTTAAGGTACTGGTTGAAGAGAACCTATGAGTACGTCTCTGTGTGCACCCGTTAAGGGAGCACACACGACACCTCCTACACTGGTAAAATCCAGTGAGGTTCTCAAAAAAGCCTATTTTAATGGCCGGAGGGTTCAGAACATTCTGTGCCACTCTATCACGAAGAGAAGAGGCTCCTTTGTAGACAATTTGTGTTTTTTCAGGAAGAGCTGTTTGCAATATTTAGTCATTATTTATAATGTGCCAATTCTTGATACTCTTGTGTTGAACAGAGTAAGTGGTGACAAATGGAACCTGAGAAACTTTATTTTCACGTGGTGTTTTAACCCTCAAAAGATCCTCTCTGCCTAAAAGTTTAATCTCTTCCAAGGCATTCCTCAAATCTTCCTGTTAATGCAGCTGTCTGTGCTAAAAATTCCTCATTGTTCGTAAAATTGCGCTTCAAGCGCATGCACTGGCTTTTCGGGATGGACCTAAGCCATGGCTCATGATGGCAGCTATCCATGGGGATGTAAGAATTCCTGTCTGTATTTTCGAAATACAGTGCCTTGCAAAAGTATTCACCCCTGTTGGAATGTTTCGTGTTTTGTTGCCTCACAACCTGGAATTAATATGGATTGTTTGAGAATTTGCATCATTTAATTTACAGAACATGCCCACAACTTTGAAGATTTTTTTTTTTTTGTGAAGCAATACATGCCAGTACAGAACCAGTACATGCTCTTGAAGTACAATTGTATGTACAAAGAGGAATTTTTAGCACAGGTAGATTTAAAGAGAAGGGGTTTTCATGCTAATGTTATAGCGATCCTACTCATATGGTGTTTTTCATACTTATCATTCTTACTCATACGATCATTTTTACTTATGAACTTGTTTATAATTTTTATCTTCCACTCATGTAATCAGTGTATATGAGTTTCATGTTATGTTATTGTTATAGTGCAGCTTTATTTATTTTTAAGCAAAGGGCCAGTGTACTGTTCTTTAGGTCTTTGGGGGGGGGGGGGGGTGCCCTGTCATTGGAGGAATAGTGTCCCATTTTGGTGTCCATAGGGGGATGATGCTCCATCAGTGTCAGTGGGTGGTATAGTGCACCAAGGACCAGATAAGGGCAAGCAAAGGGCCAGATCTGCGTTAACTTGTCTTTTATAACATTATGTGATCCACATTGTGGACAGAGAGTTGGCCTTTTCTCAAATATCGCCATGTGTTTATTGTCTGTTATGGCCACCATTGTACTATACCCTCTCTGTACCCCTTTTTAAACATCAATAACTTCAATTGAAAAAAAAAAAAAAAAAGACAAGCTGAAGCCCGCGTGAAACAGGCCTTATTCAACAGAAAGGTTAATTGCCACTCCCAAAATAAGATGCATAAAAATATGATTTTTGTTCATCAATCAATACTCTGACATGTATACACTACAGGTATAGATATTGGCAGAAAAAAGAACATTAAGGCATCCCCCATATGACCGCTGCCTCCAACCATCAAGCTTTAAGCTAGTTTTTTGGGATGTTGGGACATCTTTTCCTCAGCTCTGCTGTGGAAGCCCCTGATTTTTTTTATTTTTATTTTTTTTAGCAATTTTTCTTTTCAGTCAGGATCTATTGATATTTACTAAAACTAGAGCAAACTTAATCTGGTGCAGCTGTGCTTAGTAACCAATTAGCTTGTTCAGTTAAGCTTTGAAAACCAAAGATGAAAACCCAACAGCTGGTAGCAAGAGAGGATCAGATGGCTGGAGGTGACCACTTTTACTACAGGTGGAATGGAAGTATCTGAGTTCCATGTGGTTCTTTGCAATCTAGGAGCAGCAGTGGGGGAGATGCATCTTCAGCACTAAAGGGGGCTTGGGGGGTGATAGGCATGTGACACTTCACTCAGTGGAGTGGTATCAGCACTCCAGCATTAACCACAGTGGCAACGGTCACCCAGCAATCCTAGCAATGAGTTCTCTCCATTCCCAGCCTTATCGGCACATTCACACAGGGTATCTTCAGAGACAGGGCTAGCTCTGAGACAATCACAGAAGCACTGGACCTCAAAAGCATTCCATTGCCAACTTTCTGCCAGAAATGGATCTGAAAAGTACCTTGCGCAGAACTTGGTGCCTAAAGGCCACGTCCTAGTTAGCGGAGGTACAAACGCAGCACTCTTAAAAGCTATGGTGAGGTATGGCTGTGCCAGATAGCTGCATCGAAGAGATCAGCACTAGCAGTGAAGAACTTATAGTGATAAAGCTAGCGAAAAATTTGGTCACTTTTTCTCCCAGCATGCTTGTGCTAGGAGGGGTTAATTCTGGGCTGGCCTACAGTTTGTTTGCCGGTGTCCAATCCTCCTGTAAGCAGCAGTATAGCCCAAAAGGTAAAGACTTCCTGTGTCCCTCAGTGGTTGAGAAACAAAACCATTGCTAGCAGCAGTCACATTCAGCTAGATTTGTTTGGTAATGTTTCAGATGTTTTACAGCTACTCCATGCACTTTCTTTATCTTGACTAAGCAGTAAAAGGTCAACATTATAAATCAAGTGCAGCTGAATGTGACCAACTACTGTTAGCAATGCCATGACCTAAATAAAGGACATTTACAGACATCATCCAACAATTGTGGGATTGTCACTGTAATGTCTCAGCCATGTAAACCCAACGTTTTATATTCCTGATATGTGCCTGCTGTACCATGTACTTGTATGAAAAGGTATCCTGTTCCCTTTCTATTGCTTCCATTGTGTGACATCACTGGTGTTCCTGTAAGACCCTGTGCTTTCTTACTAAGAAACCAACCACGATAAGCAGGAGAGCACACCATGGTCAGTTCTCTAGGTGTGCTGGGAACTCCGTGTGATCTCTGACTTGTCCCCTCCCCCGCACCACCATTCCTTGGGAAGATCAATGTGCTGTTGCTTCTCCTCCTTCCCCCCAGCTCTTATGTAGCTGAGAACAGAGGGAATGTGGTCACTTTAAAAAGAAAAAGGGGAAAAAAAAAGTATTTAGAATGTTTTATTTATCTATATATTTATACACAAATGTTTTTCCTTTCAATTCAATTTTAAACTGAATGGGTTGTTTCACAAGCTAATTGTTTACAATCACTTTAACCCTTTCATGACTAAGCCTATTTTTGGAATTTGGTGTTTACAAGTTAAAATCCATATTTTTTGCTAGAAAATTACTTGGAACCCCCAAACATTATATATATTTTTTTAGCAGAGACTCTAGAGAATAAAACGGCGATTGTTGCAATATTTTATGTCACACGGTATTTGCGCAGCGGTGTTTTAAACGCAACTTTTTGGGAAAAGGGACACTTTCATGAATTAAAAAAAAAAAAAACAGTAAAATTAGCCCAATTTTTTTGCTTAATGTGAAAGATAATGTTACGCCGAGTAAATAGATACCAAACATGTCACACTTTATAATTGCGCGCACTTGTGGATTGACGACAAAGTACGGTACCTAAAAATCTCAATAGGCGACGCTTTAAATTTACCTCACATGTGTGATTTGAACACCGTTTACATACGCGGGCGCGACTTCCGTATGCGTTTCCTTTGCTTCGTGAGCTCGCGGGGATGGTGGGAGCTTTAAAAAAAAAAAATTATTTTTTTATTTATTTTAAAATGACTAAATTGTTTATAAAAAAAAAAATTGATCACTTTTATTGCTGTCACAAGGAATGTAAACATCCCTTGTGACAGTAATAGGTGGTGACAGGTACTCTTTATGGAGGGATCGGGGGTCTAAAAGACCCCCCACCCCTCCTTTACACTTCAATGTATTCAGATCGCCGAAAACGGCGATTCTGAATACCGGATATTTTTTTAAAACCGGCGCCATTGGCAGCCGAGTAAACGGGAAGTGACGTCATGACGTCGCTTCCGTGTTTACGATGAGGAGACTGGAACGAAGCCGATTACGGCTTTGTTCCAGTTCCTCCCCAGCAGCCAGAGGCAGAGGAATTTGAATCGGTGCTCCCGATCGAGCGGGAGCACCGGTAACAGCGGCGGGAGGGGGGGATGTCCCCTCCCGCTCCTCCGGCATAACAGCCGAGCGGCTTTTAGCCGCATCGTTTGTTTTGCCTGGATAGCCAATCGCCTGATGAAAAAAACGGTACCGGGATGGTGCCTGCAGGTGCGGGCATCATCCCGGTATACCCCCCGGAAGCCGAGTACGCATATCTGCGTACGCTCGGCGGGAAGGGGTTAACAACTCTATACTGGCCAATACTGACACTCCTGTTCTGAGATCTGGTTTAAAAAAATAAAATGTGCAGCTCCACCTTTGCTTACACACAGCCTTTTCCTATGGATCACAGAAGTGCAGTTCATTCTGCACTCCTGTGAGCCATTTCAGCCAATAGGCTAAAAAACAAAAAAAAACAAAAACAAAAAAACCTCGGCTGACGTCACTCAGTTACATAGTAGGTGAGGTTGAAAAAAAAGACAATTCCAACCTATGTGTGTGATTATATGTCAGTATTACATTGTATATCCAGGGGTCAAGTCCTGGGGAAAAAAAGTGTGGGAACTCCCACCCAAGATCCACTCCCCCACCATAAAAATAAAAAATAGGACATCAGGGCATATTATGGGGCACATAGCACATAAGGGCACATCAAGGGATCTTACTAGCCAGCATGCAGAGTAGCGCAGGAAGCGTTTGTCTGTAGTAAGTTTTCTCTCATGTCACGCAGCGCTGCTCGCTCCCCCTCCTCTCTTCTCATTTATCCCCATTGGCTTGTGACATCATCTGGGTTAGACGAGAATAGAGGGGCTGCCAGGAGCGAGCAGCGCTGTGTGACATGAGAGAAAACTTACTACAGATGAACGCTTCCTGCGCTACTCTGCATGCATCTCGACGTTTGGCTCAGGTGGCTATAGTCCTGGAAAGGGAACGGCGTTCCTGCTGTGAAAAAAGTGCAGGGACTGTATGTTGCGGTCAGTCAGATGCTTATCTAATAGTTTTTTGAAACCATCGATGCTCCCCACTGATACCACTGCCTGTGGAAGGGAATTTCACATCCTAGCCGCTCTTACAGTAAAGAACCCTCTACGTAGTTTAAGGTTAAACCTCTTTTCTTCTCATTTTAATGAGTGGCCACATGTCTTGTTAAACTCCCTTCCGCAAAAAAACTTTATCCCTATTGTAGGGTCACCAGCACGGTATTTCTAAATTCAAATCATATCCCCTCTCAAGCGTCTCTTCTCCAGAGAAAATAAATTCAGTGCTCGCAACCTTTCCTCATAACTAATATCCTCCAGACCCCTTTATTAGCTTTGTTGCCCTTCTTTGTACTTGTGCCATTTCCAGTACATCCCTCCTGAGGACCGGTGCCCAGAACTGGGCAGCATACTCTAGGTGCGGCTGGACCAGATTCTTGTAGAGCGGGAGAATTGTCGTTTTATCTCTGGAGTTGATCCCCTTTTTAATGCATGCCAAAAAATTTTACTTTGCTTTGTTAGCAGCAGCATGCCATTGCTGAGCCTATCATCTACTAGGACCCCTGGATCCTTTTGCATTCTAGATTCCCCCAGAGGTTCTCCCCCAGTGTATAGATTGCATTCATATTTTTGCCACCCAAATGCATTATTTACATTTTTTCTATGTTAAACCTCATTTGTCATGTAGTTGCCACCCCAATATTTTGTTCAGATCTTTTTGTAAGGTTTTCACATCCTGCCAAGAGGTTATTGCCCTGCTTAGCTTAGTATCATCCGCAAGTACAGAGATTGAACTGTTTACCGCATCTTCCAGGTCGTTTATGAACAAATTAAATATTGATTGGTGCCAGCACAGAACCCTGGGGACCTCACTACCCACACCTGACCATTCCGAGTACTCCCCATTTATCACCACCCTCTGAACTTGTCCTTGCAGCCAGGTTCAATCCATGTACTCACCCTATGGTCCATGCCAACGGACCTTATTTTGTACAGTAAACATTTATGGAGAACTGTGTCAAAGGCTTTTGCAAAAATCCAGTTACACCACGCCTACGGGCCTTCCTTTATCTAGATGGAAACTCACCTCCTCATAGAGGGTTAATAGATTGGTTTGGTAGGAGCGATTCTTCATGAATCCATGCCGATTACAGCCAATCATACCATTCTCATTGCTAAAATCTTGCATATAACCCCTTATGCTCCCCTCCAAGAGCTTGCATGTTATTGACTTTAGACTAATTGGTCTAATTCCCAGGGATGTATTTTGGGCCCTTTTTAAATATTGGTGCTACATTGGCATTTGTATAGCGCTGTCAAATTACACAGCGCTTTACATATATACATTTTACATTCACATCAGTCCCTGCCCTCAAGGAGCATACAACCGAAGGTCCTAAACACACATTCATAAATACTAGAGCCAATTTAGACAGGATCTGATTAACCTACCCAGCATGCCTTTAGAGTACCATTCCAGTCAGTAGACTGTCAGGGAACTCAGTCAAGTAATTGCCAGACCATTGTTCCTAATTTGTACTAAGTACCCTTGGGTGCAAGCCATCTAGATGGTCCTGGTGATTTATTAATTTTAAGTTTCCCAAGTCCAATTTTAATTCTGTCCTCTGTTAACCATGGAGGTGCTTCCTGGGATGTTCCATGAGAATAGACACTGCCGTTTTGGTTACTGACGCGCCGCACCGCCCCACGCCCCCCCCCCCCCCCTGATTCCCTCATGAAGACTGAATGAAGAATAAATTCCATACCTTTGCCATTTCCCCATCCTTTGTAACCAGATGTCCTTCCTCATTCTTCATGGGGCCAATATGGTCTGTCTTCCCTTTTTTAATGTTTACATACTAGACTCCATAAAGAATTTCTTGGGATTTTTTTTTTTTTCCTTCTTTCCTCCACTATGTGTCTTTCATGTTCTAGCTTAATCACCCTAACTGCACTTCCATTTCTTGTTGCATGCTTTATAAAGTCTGAATGGTGATGATGATCCCTCAACATATTATATATATATATATATGTATATATATATTTTTTTTTTTGGAGGCCTTCTCTTTTGCTTTTATATTCATTTTTACATGGAGTTAAGCTGTTCAGTATTTTTACTCACTCTTTTAAAATTTATTACCCAATGGGATGCATTGGCTAATGCCCTTATTTAATATGCTCTTAAAGCAAACCCATCTCTCCTTCATGTTCTTTGTTCCTAAGATTGTATCCCAATTTATGCCTTCTAGCAAGGTTCATAGTTTAGGGAAGCTGGCTCTTTTGAAATTCAGTGTCTGTTTTCCCCGTATGATTCCTATTTGTGCGATTTATACTGAAACCAATTGACTTGCGATCGCTGTTTCCTAAATTGACCTGTATTTCCACATCCGTTACCAGGTTTGTATTGTTGGTAATCAGTAGATCCAGTAACGCTTTATTTGTAGTTTGTGTCTACCATCTGAACCATGAAATTGTCCTGCTAGACATTTAGGAACTGGCGAACCTTAGACAAATGCGTAGTTCCCTCCCTCTAGTTTATGGATAATTAAAAGCCCCCATTATGAGAACACTTCCCATTCTTGCTGCTAATCTAAATTGCTATAGGAGAGCTATCTCCCCCTCCTCTCTCAGGAGAAGGGGCCTATAGCATACTCCCAGTATTTTCCCTTTAGAGCTCTACCCATAAGGATTCCACCTCCTCCCTTAGTGAAGTCATCTTAAATGCACTTGTACATTATTCTTGATCCATAAGCATACCCCCCCCCCTTTTTTTTTACCCTCTCTATCCCTGCGATAAAAGGGTATACCCTTGAATGGTTGCCAGCCAATCATGAGAGCTGTTGAACCAGGTCTCTCAAATTCCAAACTCTCTTTGTACAACAGTATCTCTAGTTCACCCATCAGGCTCCTGGCATTGGTGAACATGCCACGTAGTTTAGACCAGACGCATACTATCCTCTGATTGGGTGTTGCGAGATTGCAACTAGGACTTGTTACTATACTTACCTTGGGTTTATGTGCTTTAGTCAACCTACCACTAATGCCCCCAATACTACCCTCTGGAATATGTTCCACGCTGTCTCTCTCTTCCCCACCCCAATTGCCCAATTTAAAAACCCCTCTAACTTTTTGGCCATCATTACTCCCAGCTGATCTGCACCCTCCTCATTTAGGTATAGTCCATCCCTTCTATAGTACTGGTGACCAACTGAGAAGTCGGCCCAGTCCTCCAAGAACTCAAACTGCTCCTTACTACATCAGCTCCTTGTTTACTTCCCCAATTACCCTCTGCCTTTCTGGTGTGGCTTGATGTACCAGTAGTATTTCTGAGAACGCTACCTTTGGCAGTCCTTTTCCTCAATTTAGCTCCCAAGTCCCTAAAAAAAAAAAAAATCATGCTTTAGGACACTCCATCTGCCTCTGTCATTGGTGCCAACGTGGACCATGACAGCTTGGTCTTCCTCAGCACCTCCCAGTAATCTGTCCACCAGATCCATATGCCGAATCTGAGCACCCGGTAGACAACATACAGTTTGGAGCTTCAGGTCTTTGTTACAGATTGCCCCCTCTGTCCTAAGAATCGAGTCCCCTACCACTAGAATCCATCTCTCCTTTCCCTTCAGCACCCCCTGGAGAGTTCTTCAGCTAGAGGAGCCCCCAGGTCCAGCAGTGCTGAACCCTGACTGGTTTCACTCAATGGAGCGTACTTATTGGGATGCTCCAGCCCTGGATCAGCCTCCCTCACACTTCCCCCCTCTCCTCTTTTCTAGTGCCTTCACCTCTGTCGCCAACCGCCTCAGTGCTGGCCCCTGCCGGGTATGTTCCAGGCTCTCCTTTAGTATGGAGGGTCTTCTCAGTGTTGACAGTTGCTTCCCCAGATTCCGAACCTGGGCTTCCAGGGAAACAATGTGCTTGCATTTTGCACAGCAGTATAAGCCCTCGATCAGATGATCGAGGAACACACACACATGCCAAAAGATGTACACCGAGTTGCATCTCCACACCCGCCGGGCATTGTACCTACTAAGTTAATGAGGATTGGCGACTATACCCTGGCCAAAAATTACCTAACAACTAGCTTCCCAACACGAATACTCAAGACAATACACAGGTACTCTGACTCACATGCACTCCATGCAGATCCACGTGATCCAAGCTTGGGAAAGATCCACTGCTCATAATTATCCCCATCTCCAATTACTGCTACCTTGATGACCATACAGATTTCTGAGAGATTTTTATCTCATGCTTCCTAATAGAAGCGTAATATTGGAACCGCTGAATATATGGAACTTTCAGTCACAGTATCATAGGAAAGCCTGACATGTGTGACAAATAGTGCACTTTAAATACAACTGGATTTGAATATATTCAATTCACTGCCATGGATTGTTACATTTTCAGTATTGTCTGTCATTTATGCCACTGCTTACAAAAGGCTGAAAGTGAAGGCTTCAGGTTTGCTACACTTTGCTATAAGTGATTAAGTAGAAGGAGACTCCGAGTTATAATAAATTGACTGAACTAACTGAGAGATCTTCATGAGACTGTTATAATCACGAACCTGAGATATTCCTATTTTCAACCGAAGAGAATTGCTATGGAGGTACTAATGAGAAATTAGGACCGTTGTCTGGTCATAATTATCCCCATTTCCAATTACTGCTACTTTGATGACCATACATGTGCAGATTTCCGAGAGATTTTTATCTCATGCTTCCAAATAGAAGCGTATCATTGGTACAATTTGATCATACTCGGTATATCCCCCACATGTATGGCCATAGGAGGCGCCTCTATCTGTTTTATTGTTGTATGTATGAGTATGTCTGGTTTTGTTTGTTGAAAGTCAGGGTGTATGAACTGTGCAGATAAGGATGATCTTTGGTTAATGTTGTGTAAACATCTAGGATCGATTGATGCAATTCAATCAAGGTTTATTGTTTTATGTATAGAAAGAAATAAAAAAAAAAAATATTTTTGATATTAATCAAATGTCCTATGTGTTCACCGAAACCTAAGGTAGCTACTTTTCTTTTCTCCTGGTGTTGGTACACAAGTTAAAAGCGGGACACAACAGCAGGGGAAAAGTTTTTTTTCTTTTTTTTTTCTGACTATATGTTAGCTACGGCTTCGGCCTTGTAGACTCTGAGGAGTGACATAAGGACTTATTTCTTTAAGAGGGGTCCACTGCCACTATTTGGATTTATTCGGTAGTGACAGTGGATATGGTCATGTAATGGTATAAATAGTTGGGAAAGATCCAGACTTTAAAGTCAGGATCCATCCAGATGCCTTGACCAGCCTCTCAGCAAGCCACAGAGAGCATAAGCAAGATGAAGGCAGGACAACAAGAGAATTACATGCAAGAACACATAACTAATATCAAAAACAAGTTCAATAAACATAGCATCTCAAGACATTTCAGGGATTATAACAAAGATGCCACATGTATGAAACAAGAAAATTGAAGTTTCCCAGAATGAAACCAAATTGATTTTCCAATTAGATACTCTCCAGCCCACAGTGATAAATAGTTATGGATTTGAACTAACTTTTTTTACTATTCTTTAGTACCATATTTGCCGGCGTATAAGGCGACTGGGCGTATAAGACGACCCCCTATTTTTCAAGTGAAAACATAGATTTTGGGCAATACTCATGGTATAAGACTACCCCCTTCTGAGACAACACCATTTAAAAAAAAACATTAGAACCATTAAAAAACACAAAGCAAGAATGCCAACTACTCACCCACCATGCTGTGATATGTCATAAAGTAAATCAAACAATAACACAAAAGAGATCTATTGAATGCCACAACTCTGGAAAGTAGAATTTTCACTAACCAAACCTATACCACTTTTGGGTTACATTCTACGGGAATTGTCCACCAAAATGCATTTAATAAACCCCCTGTCATATGTCCCAGATTTACCTGTCCCTCTTGGGTGCCTGGGACCTCAAAGGCAAACAGCAGGATGTATAGTAGTAGGAGATCAGTGAATGGATTTACCCAGGGAAGTATGGTGAGCGGTGTATTATTATAATGAATACAACGCCTGCTTGGATTGGCAGAGGCTGTAGCATCATCAGCCCTTTCCTCTCTCTCTCTCTCTCAAAGCCAATCCGAGCAGGCTACTCTAGGTAGCCTGCTCGGATTGACAGAGTTTGTTACTCCAATCCAAGCAGGCTCTGTATTCATTAATAGAATACATCGCTCGCCGGGATTGGCTCAACGGCGTATGCTGTTTGTAGCTGAAGCCACATACAGTATTAGCAGACATTTGGGAGCTGGCATCCATTGGGCAGTATTGTATACCTGGCGTATAAGACGACCCCTGATTTTTGGGCATTTTTTTTAAGTGTAAAAGGTAGTCTTATACGCCAGAAAATACAGTATATATGCATCTTCCGAGTTAATTTCAGATAGTCACTTCTATTGAATTATACTATGAATTCTCATATTTTATCAACAAAGAACACACCCGCGTTCCTCTCTCCCCCTACATCTCTTTATATGCAAGCACATATAAATATTTCCATTCCAGTTAAATTAAAGTTTAAGATATACCAACCTGCCTGATTTAGTGTAACATATGTCCATGCATAGACCTACATTTGTAAATGCCCCATCAAGTGGATTCTATTTTTAGTTAGAATTTGTATATCTAATTTATTTGTACTTTCCACTAGTAATCTATTGAATATGAATTTTTTTTTTTAGGTCTGATATCAGTATAAATGTAATTAAGGGTCAGAATGAATATAATAATGGAGTGGCATTTTTAAATCTGATCATCAAGAATATACACACACACAGCACTATATACCCAATGAAGATATAGTATGTGTGGCCATTGAATGCTAAAGATTTTTTTTTTTGGGTTACATCAGGAACAGTGGATTGACAGTTTTATATATAAATTAATTTATGTCTTAAGTGGTATTTAACCCCTGATTTTTATGAGTTAAACAGGCAATATAAAAAGGGTTAACTTTGGTCTTCAAAATCCTACCAACTATGGCGCTATTAAATACATAGGACAGTATGGACCTTGGTCTAAATCCTACTGAAAATGGCTGCCGTAGTTCTATACAGCTAAGCCACTATGGTCTTCGGTCTGCAAAATCTCATCAAAAATGGTCCCTGTAATCATGTAGGTCACGGTGCACTATAAAATGGAGCTGAAGCAAGCACTGATGTACTCTCGCGATGACATCTTGACAAAACATGTAGGGCAGAGTCAGCACACATTCTTGCATCACTTCCGGTTGTTAGTGTCAGCAATACATGCTTTACTGTGTATGCTAAAATGTGAGTACATTTCCACATCTTTTTAACTGTAATAATAAAAAAATAAAAAAAGTTTTGAATAGTATTATTGGGGTCCTTCTCTCTCTCCTTTATATGGGTAATGAGAGAAATACCAACAAAACATCTGACTGGCCAGCTTTCAGGGTGCTACACCGTGGCAAATACTGTGAATGCCTCATACCCCAGGCGAGGGAAGAAATTTCTTGTGAGTGTAGCTGCAACAGGAGCATGGATAAGTCACGCATGCTGTGAGCACCTTGGGAAGAGGAAATTAGAACAGTGCTGTTATATATTAGATATATTTTTTCACCAGCACCAAGCTAGATTAGGGAGCATGGCTACAAGCCTCACAAGGATGTGCACATCTGCAATGGCAGAGCCAGATTCAGCATCTGACGGGGCAGGGAGGCATTTTGCTACCTCACCACCCAAAGGCCACCTCAGAAAACAAAGGGATCCAGGACCAGTGTCAGGTGCACGTTTCCCCACCTGATCCTCTTAGTGCATCAATGTCAGGCTAGGCCCTTGCGACAAAAAAAAAAAAAAAAAAACACCACCACCAAAAGCGCTGCACTTGTATCACCACAGGGGCAGCTGAAAACAGAGCACCCCACTGGTCTGCACCAGAGATGGACTGTATCCTCGTGTGACATCCAGGGGAAAAACCCAGAAGATAGGACCAGGGGAAAGGAACTCCCCCCACAACAAATAGTCGCCACCCAGGGGCTCCACTGTCATGGCCGCCACTCCTAATACATGCTGGACCAACCAAAACTGGCCACTGGCCATAAAGAAACAGGCCCCAAATCAAGGGTGCCTACCACAGCAAAATTGCTGCCACACAGCATCCATGAGGCTGCCAGACATCCAGAAGGGACCCCAGGCCACATCCACAAGGGGAGGGGGGAACCCAGGCACAGGACCACCATAACAGCCAGTACCCACCCCAGCAGGGAAGATTGTTCCACCAGCAAAAAACTGAAGGCCTATATACCAGCCAGGACTGCCCATAGTGTCCTACTCCTGGGGGGGGGTTCTGAATAAGGAGTGCTGTGGCCGTCAACAAAAAGAAAAAACCCAGCAAGACAGAAATTGGAACTTGCATGTCTGCCCTTTTTACAGAAATCATAACCATTCTACCTTGTTCAGAGTTACAAACTCGTCTAATGCCAGAAAAATTTCCCCACTACTATATGTAAAATTATAAATAAAAACCATGACCACCAGCTGCATGTTCCAGGGCCCAAAACAAACATTACAGGTCAGGCCTGCCACTGCAGTGTACAGTTTTGGTTTCCAAGGTCACATCCAGAAACTAACCTAGAAGGCAGTAAGATGTTGATAGAATTTTCAGTTGGAGGTAAAACTCCCTTGAAATGGAGAAGCAAGCTGTCACTCAAAATGATAATTGGGGGGGGGGGGGACCAGCAGAAGCAGCAATGGTTTTACCAGTCCAATCACCTAAAAAGGTGGCAATTTACAACTCATGGTCTGTGTTTTGTCAAGCAGGACAATGAATCTGTTCCCTGTCAGCACCAAAATCTATATTTCTCAAAAGATTCCCTTGCAGAGTAAAACACTTCTTGAAAGAAAGGGACAGCTTCTCTTGAAAAGGGCATTCATTTGCACTCCCGACAACCCTCCCAAGCACCCCCCCCCCCCCAGCTGTGGGGTTCCGAGAAATGCTATGCATTACAGGGGTAGGGGGAACATCTGACTATTGCCCATTCTTCCCAGGATGCACTGCAAAATCACCAGACTGCAGCTCAGTCACTTGCAGGGCAGTAGAAACCCTTTGCAAACACACAGACGGTTGGAACGAACTTAGAAGACTGAAATATGACCTGGTATTGAAGAGGCTTATCTGACCTTAACCAGTCTTTGTAAATACCACCAAAAAGCTGTTGTCTCAGTGTAATCCATACATAGAGGAAGGATGGCGATGAAGGGATTCATGTACAGAACAGCAGGGCGCCAAGGTCAGTATATATATATATATATATATATATATATATATATATATATATATATATATATATATATATATATATATATAAAAAAGAGTGAAGTCCATGGAAATGTGTCACACCCCCTCCCTTGACATCTAGGCATTTTGACAGCCGTTATCCTTGTGTGCACAACTGAGAAAGCTGCTGCTAATATCCATATCTCGAGCTGGCTCCTTGGTCTGTTTGCCAAGTGATATCTATAGCCCTACACCGATCACAGCTGCTTGGTCTCAGGTGTTCCCTATCCATGCCAACTTGTAACAATGCAAGTGTGCTGCTTATTTTAGCGATTTTTATTTGATACTGACCTCAGTGGCCTGCCGTTTCTTCTACATGTGATCCTACCCAGATCTTCTGCAGGAGCTGCAGGTTTCAACTCTCACTTTTGCCCCAGCCATCCAGTTGCCTAATCCCTTCCTCCACCCTGTTGGTCTACAGATCTAGATGAAAGTTCAGATAGTCCAAGTGACTTTGCATTTCTAGGGGCACTGTACACTCTTTGGAAGGGTTGAATATATACTACAGAGACAGGGTGGAGCTGAGACATTTGAGGAAGGGCAGAATATGGTAAACTATGCAACCACCTAGGTGCACCTCTGCACAAAAAAAATAAAAATAGATAGTGGTTGTGAGAACTGTAGTAGTGAGTAACTGGGAAGTACCTAGAGTACTCACAGCTTTGTCCAGGGCACAAGTAGATTTAAAACACCTGGAATCACAACAATCCATACAACATCTTTATTTCCATTGTACAACTAAAACATTAAACGTGTTTTTTTGTTTTTTAAGTGAATATACAGAAGTCTTACACTTTTAGCAATTACAAGTGATTAAAATTTTGTAGCCTCTACTTTAAATTTAATGGAAAGTTGTTTTCTGGTTGCAAAAATGTGCTATATATCTGGAAAGACAAAAAAAAAGGGTGATTTTCATCAAGTCTTCAAGATATTGCCCCTTCCCTAAAAAGAGTCCCAAGGCAGACCTAGTTAAAGTCAGACAGCTATACAAAAACCCTTGTCAAACAAAACAGTCAACACTGGAGGGTAGGCATAATATAAAACAGGAACCTGCAATAAGGCAAGGTGTTTTGACCCTTAAGGGTAACAAGAACTTGGGCATATTCAGCCTCTTTTGCGAAAAACACATTTTAATAGACAGGTGCCCTTGAGAAGACCATGGTGGAGTCGGCCATTGTGACATCTCTAGATTTCCCAGGATGGATATGCTGTGCTCTCGGCAGTTCGGCACAAAAATGGTCATCTTTGCTGTGCAGGCAATACTACAGGATAGAAATAGGCTGAAAACATGCCACTTAGTTCAACATGTAAAAAAGGAAAAACAGAACAAAAACATAGATAATGAACAGTCAATGCTTTAAGCAAACAAAAAAGGCAGATTAAATGTTACAAAAAAAAAAAAGAAAGGCCAGACTGGTTCTTGTTACCCATGACGGAATCTTTGTAAGCCGATTCAGTATTATAGATTGCTCATCAAGTGCAACAAGTGAATAGAGGGCAAGAGAGTGATTTGATATGCATCACAAGCACTGGAGTATTCAGGAAAATAAACAAATCTCTGCATATATGCAGGTGGGTCATCTTTTCTGGAGAGGTAACATGTTTTCAGAAAAACTGCATGTGCATCTTCACACCCGTTCATCTTCTGAATCATCTGAAGCTGAAAAGAATTAACATTAAAAGCCAAGTTAGTTTCACTATGGAGAAGAAAGCCCAAGACTTAGGAGAGATTCTGCCTCCGAACCACCATTTCTTACTCATTCACTCCCCCCTGTAGTATCCAATCTGGTCTTCCTCAACCCTATACCACCCTCCATGCAAATCCATATCCTGCCTGACACAGCAAATCACAAGGACACCCATCAAGCCATATACCATGCTCCAAAACCCATCTCCCTGCATTCTACCTAGCCAGATCATCCCCAAATACAGAATAATGGGATGGAGAATGTTATAAGAGGTGAGAGTAGAATGACAGACAGCTCCCTGCAGCCTAACAAGCTTGGCTCATCAATGGACTCCCAGCTCTTATACCTGTTGGCCACAGCCCTCTTCCTGCAAACTCATACCTCCTCTCCCCAGCTTTGACCCCCTCTACCAGCCAGCCTTGCCGCAACTGCAGCTTACCAACCAAGCAGCTGACCCAGAACAAGTATATTAAGCCAGATCAGGAGTGGTCAACAATCACATCCAGTAGGTTTTCTACAAATACTGGATTTCTTTTTAAAGGTACCTGTGATGCAGATTGTCACCCTTGGTGGGTAGGGAAAATTAGGACTCTTGCACACTGAATTTTTTTTTTAACCAATCTAAAATGCAGCCCATTGTTTACAATGTGCTTGTAGACACAGGCACATGAGCAAGCGCTGCATATTGAACATACATAGTGTTCCCAGTCAGCATTTTGCGGCAGAACACATATTTATGTATTGCGAATGTGCATAATTACGTACAACGCCTGAAACTACAGCCAAGAAAGCAGATGCTATATCAGTACAGTAATACCTCGGATTGCGGGTAACAGTTAACGAGTGTTTCACAATACAAGCTATTTTTTAAATCCTGACTCGGTTTGCTAGTGTCTCGCAAAACAAACAGGATTCAAGCCTCTGTGGTGTGCAGTACCACATTTGGCCAGAGGTGCTGGGGCCCCAGTGGCATTCAGAGCCACTCGGATGCAGTGTTCTAGTGCACCCGTGCCCCCACACCTCTTGCTACATGCGATACCATAGAAGTGACTGGAACAGATTATCCAAGTTTCCATTAACTTCTATGGAAAATCTTGCTTTGATATACGACTCTTCTGGAACAAATTATGCTCATAATCAAAGGTTCCACTGTCCTGTGTGCAAGAAGCCCAAGTGTTAAAGTGGAAGTAAACCCATCGATTTAACCAGTTAAAAAAAAAAAAAAAAAAAAAAAAAAAGGCATGCCGGGAATGCTAACTGCACATTGGCTGTGCTCTCAGCCAAACTATCAAACCATCCAATGGCTGGTGTCATAACGAATCACATGTGCAGCACCATACCAGTTGAAGATTAAACAGAGGCAAAGATGGCATCTTCCCTGGTTGAAAACGATAGGGGAGTTTACTTCCACTTTAAATGTCACACAAAGTACTGCCAAGGGCTGGTTCACACCAGATGCAGCCTAATGCTTTAACCACTTCAGCCCCGAAAGGATTTAGCCCCTTAATGACCAGACCATTTTTTACAACATCACTGTGTCGCACAGTCATGCAACGCTGTACACAACTTTTCCCCCTACAAATAGAGCTCTCGTGGCATGATCACCCCTGGATTTTTTGCACTATTTAAAAAAAAAAAAAAAAAAAAAAAAAAAAAAACACAAACACCCCACACCCATTAGTTTAGGCCATATGTATTCTACATTTTTCTCAAAAAATATATTGCAATAAGCGTATATTGATTAGTTTGCATAAAAGTTCGTCTACGAAATAGGGGATTTATGGCATTTTTGCCATTAATGGCAGTGATCAGTGATTTTTTGCGGGACTGCAACAGATTGGACACTGGACACTTTTGGGACCAGTGACATTTATGCAGCGAACAGTGTTAAAAATAGCCACCGATTACTGAATGACACTGGCAGGGAAGGGGTTAAGTATCCCCTAGGGAGGCATTTCTAACTGTGGGGGAAGTGTACTGAGGGAGAGGGAGATGTTCCTGATCACTAGGAAAAAAATGATCTCTGTACTCCCCTAACAGAATTGGGGGGGGGGTCTGTTTACATTGACAAACCCCCATTCTGTTTTTGTAGAGCCATTGTGGATGGTGGGCAGACATCACAGCCGGGCACCTACAACTGCTCCTAAAGCAGGCAATGTACACATACAGAGATTGCCGCAGCTGTGCCAACCTGCTGCAGTATGACAGCAGCTGGTCAGCAAGTAGTTAACATGCATCAGAAACTACATGCAGGGTCGTTGCCCACCTCCCCCCCACCCCACACACTATACTCTGTATGGAACACATCTAGACAGAGGCAAATAAAATAAAGCACCGGAATGCATATCCCTTATGCTTTGACAGTCTCAAAATGTACAAGTCAGGGAAAAGCTGCCACTTCCATTGAAATGGCAACCTCCATAGGCTGCATGGTACCAGGACTGGATTACTGTAGTGTACAAATTTCATACACATGGTCCGTATACTTACTGTCAAGATCTTCCATGTGTGCTTGAAGGGTCCGGGCAAGATTGATAAACTAATAGAGGGGAATAAATAAAAAAAATTGTAGAAAACAAAAACAAGCATATGACCCAAAAAAGGACAGACATTTATACAGTTGTAAATAAAATATAGAATAGAATAGTGAATGACGCAAACACACACGACCACCCCCCCTTTTCTGGGTCATAAACCAAAGAATTATAGAGACAAGTATGTCATATTTCATGACAAAATAAAAGTTGACAAAAATTCAGCTATAAAATTGGTCGATGGGATGAAGAAACATAAAAAAAAAAAAAAATAAAAATAAAAAAGAAGACACACCCCACACACACTGTTGCTCAGCTGCTAGCACTCTTATAAAAAAACAGATATACCCTGGGCTTCACATAAACACCCAAAATATACCTCAAACTTTTTTTTTTTAAACAGTTTGAGGTATATTTTGGGCGTTTATGTGAAGCCCAGGGTATATCTGTTTTTATAAGGGTGCTAGCAGCTGATGAGCAACTTTTTTTTTTTTTTTTAAAAGGCATGCTTGAGGACAGACAATTTACGCTTTGCTGTATAGTTTGTTCGCCATAGGTTTTTCCAATATGCTTAACACTGAATGCAAAGCTTGCATGTACACAGGCGCATCTGAGGTCTAGTCTAAACAAAGTATATTAGCTACTAATTTTTGTACATGCTAAAATCTGCATTTGCTATAAATTACAGTATTGCCTCACCCCTTTGCTTTAATATTTACACTTTTTGTATGTAGGTCTTTTGTAAGACCCTGGAGAATAAAATGGTGGCTACTAGTATTGAATTTACCAAATGGAAAACAAGATGGGGTTATGTAAACGTGTAACTAATCATCAAAAAGTTTTACATGCCTGTGGAATTTAGGAATGCAAATAAGCTATGGTACCCAAACGTCTGCATCGGGAGCGCTGTAAGTCATCAGTAAATTATGGTCCTAGAACCACTGCTCACTCCAACATCCATGATAACTTACGTGTTGCACACATGAACTTACATACATGTGCTCACTATGTGTGGGGATGCTTTAAACGTTTTCTTTTTAACTTCTACAATACATCTTGTACTAGTATAGCTGCATCCTTGGCTACACTAACCAATGAATGACAGTTATGACCACAGAAGAATCATGCATGTCATTCATTGCAGGAGGGATTGGGAAATGGATGTTTCCTCATGTTTCTACTGCTTTAACTGTAGAAATGGGAGAGCCCAGGTACCGATGGTGCCAGCAAATTAGATGCATGTTTCCTCCACATCCAATTCAAATGGCAGGCGAGTGACTGTCTGGCTCTCAACGGAGCCAGTTCACACAGCTCTGAGATGGCCATGGTCTGCATTGAAAAAGGGTCCGTTGAGTCTTCTGGTTCGATTCAGGTAAAAATTCAGACCCGATTCGCACCTGAATTAGTGAACAGGGATGCACCGATCCCCCTGCTATGAAACAGTGGCAGAAGACGTGAACGGAGCCTCAAGCTCAAAGCAGTTGAGAGCTTAATTTAATCACTTGTTAACAAAGACCATCACCTTGGGAAGAGGGCATGGTATTAAAACTAGGCCCTGGTTTAACCACTTTTCCCCGAAGGATAAAATATATTTAATCTCACACAACAATACAAGAAAATGCCAAGCAATTGACTCCTGTGGCATAGATTGATAATCCTAGTCGCTTGGATATACCTGGTGTGAAGTGTAACACATTGGTTTGATCGGATTCTTTACAAGTCAGTAACGCTTGTAAACAACTGAACCCAGATCTATTTTATAAGATGCTTTTGAGGGTAGAGGAAAGACCGGGAATCTAATAGACCTCAGATCTCTCAGTAAAGATTACCAGTCATGTTTGGTATCCATTTAGTCTGAATGTAATGAATTTTAGTACACAATATACACATTTTTGATAAATGTTAAAGTAAACTGATATCGGCATAGAAGCAGCTTCTCCAAATTTGAGAACGTGTGGGGTGGCTGACTGCCTGTTTTAGCTCTAGTGGATTTAGTACTGGACAGATTCATTGAAATATGGCATTTTATTTCTGGGAACAGCCACATCAGATGACACAGATATGCAAGGGGCCTGTATGCTTTGCCTTCTGTTCTAGTGCCCCTAGTATGAAGGGAACTTGTTATGGTCCAACAGTTGGCAATACCTTTCATGCAATTTTATAGTCAGTACAGCTATACAGCTGTTCTCGCATTAATATACAACTTAAATGTTTGTTAGATTGTACGATTAAAAAAAAAAAAAAAAAAAAAAAAAAAAAAAAAAGAAAAGTGTATTAGTGCATGAACTCACTCTAACCCGAGTGTTTGCTTCATTAGCTGCCCCCAGCATGTCAGAGAAGCGCTGCTCACACAAGTGCAGTAAGACGACCAGATACAGTCCAGAGCTTATAAATTCATATTCAGCCTGCAAAATTAGAGGGAGAAGCAAAACAGTCAATCTGAATAGCTTTACAGAGACTAAAACGCATTTTTATGCCACTTCAAGCCATTTAGGGCCATGCCACTAGTGATAATGTCACCATTAGAAGCTTCTCAGGTGATCAGATTTCCAAGAGCAGAGGACACCAATCTGCTACTATAGGGCCATGTCCTCTACTGGCTAAACCAGTGTGGCATTGCCCTGTCATGACTTGCTGGCTAGAGAGATTGTTTCAGCCTGGGGAGGTAGAGACTCGCTAGGAGCAGCTGAGTGCTATCTAGCCAATTTGTTTCGTGGAGAGTTCTTGCCAGTGATTGTGTCAAAAGCATTTGATTAGCAGAGGGGAGGTCTACCTTTGAGGACTACAAGACCCCTTTCACACCACACCGCCAATAGCGCGGGTGGTAAAATGCCGCTATTTTTAGCGGCGTTTTACCGCCGGATTTGCAGCGCATTACGGCCGCTAGCGGGGCGCTTTTACCCCCCGCTAGCGGCCGCAAAAGGGTTAAAACCGCCGGCAATAGCAGCGTTTTGCCAGCGGTATATTACAGCACTTGCCCCATTGATTTCAATGGGGAGCAGCGGTGGAGGAGCGGTAAACACACCGCTCCTAAGAAGCTGCTGGCAGGACTTTTTTTCTGACGTCCTGCCAGCGTACCGCTGTAGTGTGAAAGCTCTCGGGGCTTTCACACTACACACAATGGTGCAGCTTCTTTAAGGCGTTTTGCAGGCGCTATTTCTAACGCTATAGCGCCTGCAAAACGCCCTGTGTGAAAGGGGTCTAAAGGAATTTGAGCGTTTGCTCTGGGCACAACTTTAAACTTTTGTAAAGGCCTTCTTCCATCTAAAATGTCCAATTTGGCGATCTCCATGGGCAGCTGTGTGACAAATAGAGTTGGTGTTCATTCTACCACAGCTTGTAGTGGTTCTAAAGGCATTAGATGCATCAAGAAAACACTTCTGCAACAATGTTTATTTGGCAACATTAAGGACAATTTAATTTTATTAGTGATAATTTAACGGCCACAGTGGCTCAAAAGGAAAGTTGTTAACTTTAGGTTTCTTTGTAAATGGCCATGTGCTACTGTGTTGTCTGCATTTGGCTTTTTTATCTACAATTCAGCCATTGAATACCTTAATTTAAGACGCACTGGTTCCAGGCTGCACTGGACAAGAAAAATCAGTAGATCTGAGCCTTAGGTGTTGAGTGGAAGTATGCTTACCCTATCATTTGCATGTGCCTGGTAAAGTTCTTGAATGTCAAAATCTTCCAAGTTCAGATCCAGCTTCTCTTTACACAACTCACATGTAGTTATGGTTTCCAAACTAGAACCTGAAAGCCACAATACACCACAAAAGCCATAAATGACCACTCAAAGCGTGTATCTGTTTAAAACAGACAATTTGCATAGCAACATGGAGAGACAAAGCCGCAAGCTGTACGTACCAGAGTTGATCTTGGCATGCAGCCATTTTTTCATACAGTCCTGGTGAATATACTGCAAGCTACCAGAACACTTGCATGGCTCAATAAAGGGATTACTTGGACTGGATGCTCCAGTCTGACATATTCTGCACAAGTCACCGTCTTCTTCCTCAGAGTCCTCTAGTAGAAGGCTGGAGGGAAAACAAAAAACAAAAACATTTTATACAAATATATCAATGATCTTAAGCACAGTAACAGACAGGAATTCCAATTCTGTTCTATGATCCAAAACTAAATACTGCATCCTTGCTCCTTCCTGGCCCCTCTCTCCTGTTTAGTGCCCCCACAGCAAGAAGCTGGCTATGGGGGCACCCAAGCTGAGCTGCAGCTCCATGTGTGCATTCAGACAAGGAGCTGCGGTTTGGGCCAGCCCCCTCTCCTGATTGGCTCATGCTGCTGTCAGCCAGCCAATCAGGAGGGATAGTGCCAAACAGCCAAGATACATGGACAAATCGAAAAAGACACAGGTGGTACAGCTAGGCATTGGGGGGGGGGGGAAGGGGCCTGCTGCTCACAATGTTTATCTTGATGCATCAAAAAAAAAAAAAAAAATAAATAAATAAAAAACCCCTTCTGCCTTTACAATAACTTTAAAGAGGCAGACTGCAGATTTAGGTTTGTGTTAAGACTACAAAGGAATACTTTTAGGTTATGCACACAGTGCTAAATGAGCCACAGCCCCATCAGACTGTATACCAGGCAGATGTAGGGCAGCCAAGCATGTTAGAGAAGCACACAAAGCATTGCTTTTACTCTGAACACTGCCTCATTTCCGCTATACCCTTCTGCGCAACAAGTCATGCAAGGGTTTCTAAAACACACACTAAAGCAAAAACCATTTACCTCTCTTTAATTTTCTTCAGCTTCTCAGGATCCCTTGAGGAGTCTTGAGTCTTTTCACTTTCTTGTCCATCACTTGTCCTACCTGAGGGAACAATATCTACAGTTATCATGACATTGTCCGATAGGGAACTCCCTAGTGCAGCCGGCACCGAGAAGTGTAGGAGAGAGCTAGGAAGCATGCCTGAAATTCCTGAATTTCTCCTGCTGAAGAGAGTCTCCGCTATAGTGGCAGCAGCTGAACTGCTGCTAGGAGAGTCTGATGATCGGGGAGAACTCCTAGCTGCAGCAGCCCCAGGAGCATTGATTTGTACTTCATCTAATGAAGAATCTTCTTGTGATGCCCTTCTAAAAGGATTGTGTATTCTGCTAGTGTCAGAGGTAGAGGTAGAGGACGCTCTCGCAGTCTCATCTCTTCCTTCCCGTCTCCTTCTAGAGAACAGTGGTGTGCATCTATTCCTGAAAGAAGAAGGCAGCCATGATCCTGAAGTCCTAGTTTCAGAATCTTCTGACCTGTAGCTTTCAGCATCAGAATCTGAACTCTGATTTGGAGACAATGTTGAGATGCCCCATCTTCTCCTCCTAAGAAATGCAAATCCCTGAGATTGTTCAGAAGGCCTATTTTCTAGTGCTTCACTGTTGGCAGGGATGGTAGGACTGGGTTCAGGAGCAACACTATGTAAACTTGAATGTGCTTCTTCTGCATCTTGTGACCTTCCACTTGAAGAATCCTGGCTGGACCTCCTAGAAAAGAAGGTGGAAGACATACTAGATGCCAGGCGAGACAGGAGGTGCCTTGTTGTACGCCTGCCATCACCATCTGTAGTTTGGTCACTTCTTGGTATCTGTGATGAAGGCGAGATTCTTCCTGAGGTACTCCGTGATGTAGCCTCTTTTCGGCTTGCGGAGTGATGAACCTCAGAGGAAACGTCCCTCTGTGGAGAGCGTAGGTCTCTGTAAGTTGTTGTCCTTGAACTCCTGCTTGAATCTCTAGTAAATGAAGGGCTCTGTGAAGGCAACTGGCGGCTGACTGATGTGTTGAGTCGGACTGTGCTTAGAGAGTTGTCTTTTGGTCTAGCGCCTTGTGCATATGAAGAAACTCTGTCCTGCAGATCTGCAAAGATACCAAAAGTTAATTTTCAGTCAGGTTCATATATTATGGAATTTTTTAAGCTCTATACATTCCTTTAATACATGTTCAGTCCCCTTGGTCTAGATAAGGCATCTCCAAACTACGGCCCTCCAGCTGTTGAGGAACTACACATCCCACAAGGCATTGTAAAAACAGACATTCACAGATATGACTAGGCATGATAGGAATTGTAGTTCCTAAACAACTGGAGGGCCGTAGTTTGGAGATCTCTAGTCTAGATGTTGGGTGATCTAAACCAAAGTTTATATCCTGTACAGATATACATTTCCCAGGTAAATTTTCAGCAATTACAGAAAATACCCATTGATCTTGCTAAAGATAGTGTCCTTATTACTTCCGTTAGCTGAACAAAAAATAAAAAATCTATGCAAATTCAGTACTGACAATTATCTTTGCAAGTGCATTAGTGAGTACAAGCCAATACACTCACATGATGAAGTGATATCACCATTTCTATGCCCATAATCACTGAGCTCATGTATAGAGGTGTCTGTTCTTCTGTCACGATCACGCTCCCTTGATAATTCAGTATGAAACATTGATGTCCTAGGAAAGCGTCCATACCTGCTTGAGGATTCTGGACAAGATGAGAGTTTGTCAGTCATGGAGGCACCAAGCAACACATTACAAAATATGCAGTTTAATAGGAGACATGATGTAGGATTTAAAGAGCCAATAACTGTACTAACCACCACAAGATCCTCCGAAATGCCAAAATACACAGCCTTTGAAAAGACCACTTGGTGAAGCATGCACATTTGCAGTTAGTGTTTGGTACAAGTATTCCATCTTATTTAAGTGCATCCAAACCTGTCACCTGGTATGGACTTAAAGGGGAACCCCAACGCCGAAAAAAAAAAAAAGTCCATACCAGGTGACGGGGCCAGCGACGCCTCCTTCGCTGGCCCAGTCTACCTGGAGATGCGCTCAAAATGAGCGGACTTTCCTCCGCGTGTGTGGGAGAATCCGTTCATTTCAAAAGTACGGCGGACTTAGTACGCAGTATTAGTCCGCTGAAAAAAGTGCCGTGTATGGGCAAGTAGCCTGTTCGGAAAGTCCGGTGGGAAGTCCGCCGGATAGTCGGCTATGTGTGTACGCGGCATTAGACTTACCCGTAACTTTTCAGGAGTCTTCCAGGACAGATGAAGCTCCTCCTGCTGGAACAGGAAACCCATTTCTACTAGCTCTTTAAAAAGGTGGTCCCTCAGGCATTGTCAGTTTTATCCAACAGAAGTACGGAGCAGAAAAAAAAAAAAAAAAAAATTAAATACACCACTCTCATAAATGCAAAGGGCGTGAAAATGCAGTCCTGGAAGACTCTTGGAAACAGTGTTACCGGTAAGTTAAACTATGGTTTTAACCCCCCCCCCTTCACTCACAAGGGCTGTCCTTGAAGACAAGAACTCACCCAATTTAAGGTGGGGGGGTTGCTCTCGACCACAGCTTGGAGAACCTTCCTCCCAAAAGCCTGATCTTGGCTACACAAAAAAGTCCAGTAAAACAGTGCCAAATGAATGGATGTAGAGATGCTTGACCACGTAGCGGCCCTACATATTTGCTCCTGGGTAGCAATGGCTCAGCTCAAGTAGCGAATGCTCTTGTGGAACATGCATCTTTCAGAGGTGGCCGCTTTTATCCACCTATCTATAGTCCCTTTAGAGCCTGGGTTTGTCATTTTTGAATTCCTGAGAAAAAAAAAAAAGAAAAAAAAAAAGGATAAACAGGGCTTCTGATGCCTCTTAAGCCATTTAGAAGCCGCAAAAAACTTTGGGGTATCTTCTGGTATCAAGAAAATGTACCTGTTCTTATTAGATTACTACAAGGAAGCATGGCCAAGGCAGAGGCAACCTTGGGGAGTACAAATTGTAATACACAATTATGTACATTTTTATTAGACTCAAAGATATCTATATCACAGCTGCAGCACAGTGGTAGTCTAGAAATATAATTATTGCACATTATCCCGACATGTTTCACAGAAATGCTTCCTCAGGGGATGTGTGAATATTCAAACAGTAAACGCTCTAGATTTGAAAGAAATGTACAAAAATTACAATCACTATAAACATAAGAAAAAGGGGGGGAACATTTACGGGGTAAGCAATGTTCGCCATCTAAATGGTGTACATACATACATACACACACCATTTAGATAGCGAACATTGCTTACCCCGTAAATGTTCCCCCCCTTTTTCTTATGTTTATAGTGATTGTAATTTTTGTACATTTCTTTCAAATCTAGAGTTAACTGTTTGAATATTCGCACATCGCCCGAGGAAGCATAAGGATTCCCTAGCTACTGCTCTCATGATAGACCAATCCCATGTCGGAAACTTGCAACAGGGGACAGGTCTCAACCTTGAGACTGCTTTACAGAATCTGCTCATGAGGGGATGCTGCTGTAAAAAGAAACCGATAAGCACAAATCGCAGCCTTAAAAAGGGAGTTGCTGGCTGAGGAGCACTCAAAAAAAAAGGAGGGAGGGGCCAAGAGCAGCCAAGAGGGACCCGAGAAGAGGATCCAGGCTGCTCTGCAAAACCAACTGCACAGAGAAAGTATAACATAAAACTTTAAAAAAACAAAAAAACAAAACAAAAACAAACACAATCTCACTTTAAAGAGAAGAAATAGCTTAAAGATATATATGGTAGTAGTTGTATAACTATAGATGTGCACCCTCATCCCGCAAGTTTAGATTAGGAGGGAGTGTGGATATCTCCTATCTCCCAATGGAGACATCAGCAAAGGAAGGTGAGCATAGGGACTATTACGGGGCACATAGAGTATTTTTGTACATAGGAAATTAATATCAAAACAATAAGTCATATAAAAAACAATTTATTCAAAAAAAAAAAAAAAAAAAAAAAAAAAAAAAAAACATAAAAATAGATTAAAAAAAACTCGAAATACAGTGGCACCAGCACGCATGAGTGACGTCACTGCTCTGGGAAGTCACAGCGATACCCGGAAGACACGCAGAGTCAACATGTCAGTGACGAAGGTGGTGAACGAGGGTCGCTTCGATCTCAGGTAATATGCATACTAGCTCATATTGCCTTTGTCCTGCAGTGTTTTTTTAAAAGAGTGTTTACTTCCTCTAAGGCATTCGCTCCAGCACCCCTTAAAGAAAAGCAAAAAAAAAAAAAAAAAAAAAAAAAAAAGAAAAAAAAAATAAAAACAACCACACACAAACAAACCAGTCCCTGAGACACCTGAGGGACAGCCTTTTAAAGAGCTAGTAGCAATGAGTTTGCCACTTCAGCGGTTAGAGAAGCTACATCTCTTAACCACTTAAGGACCGCCGTATTGCCATTGAAGGTCATCACAATGGCACAGGCAGGCACAAGCACGTAGATGTACGTGCCTGCCTTCCAGCAGGTGGGGGGGGTCCGATCGGACCCCCTCCCGCTGGATACGGAAGTCCGGTTCGCTCCAGGAGCGATCTGTGATGAGGGGGGATGGCCGTTGGTTTCTGGCCACCCCCTCTGGATCGCTCCTGGCCAATGACAAGCTTCCTCCCACTGTGTATTGTTTACACAGGAAGGAGGAAGTGATGTCATTCTCCTCGGGGCGGTCTTTTTGACCGGACTACGAGGAGAAGACTAAAAGTAAGTGCACCAAAACACTACACTGACACATAGGTACACAAACCCCCCCCCCCCCCCCCAGTCACAGTGTCACTGATTGCATTGATCATTTCTTTACTGATCACTGCATTCAGTGTCAGTTGTAACAGTTAAAACTGTCAGGGCAGTTAGTGTTAGGTCCAGGGTAGCCCCCTATCACCCCCCAACAAAGATTTAACCCCCTGATTGCCCCTAGTTAACCCTTTCACCCCCTTTTGCCACTGTCACTAAGCGATCATTTTTCTGATCGCTGCATTAGTGTCGCTAGGTAGCTAGTTTTTTTTAGGTTCACCGCCAGGTTTTTATAGCGCTAGGTACCCCCATATACTACCCAATAATGGTTTTAACCCCCTGATTGCCCCTAGTTAACCCTTTCACCAGCGATCACAGTATAAGTGTCACTGGTGACGCTGGTTAGCCAGTTAGTTATTTAGGTTCCCCGTCAGGTTTTTATATAGCGCCAGGGACCCCCATATACTACCCAATAAAAATTTGAACCCCCTGATTGCCCCTAGTTAACCCTTTCACCACTGATCACCGTATAAGTGTTACGGGTGACTCTGGTTAGTTTGCCTTTTATAGCAACGGGGCACCCACCATTTATTACCCAATAAAGGTTTAACCCCCTGATCACCCGGCGGGTGATATCAATTAGGTTTTAGGGTCAGGGTCTGCGTCGCCCCAGGCAGCGCTAGGTTAGTGCCAGTACCGCTAACACCCACACGCAAAGCATAAACCACCTGTAGTGGTATAGAATCTGAACAGATCAATATCTGATCTGATCAGATCTATACTAGCGTCCCCAGCAGTTCAGGGTTCCAAAAAAACGCATTGTTAGCGGGATCAGCCCAGATACCTGCTAGCACCTGCATTTTGCCCCTCTGCCCAGCCCACCCAAGTGCAGATTAGATCGATCACTGTCACTTACAAAACACTAAACACATAACTGCAGCGATTGCAGAGTCAGGCCTGATCCCTGCGATCGCTAACAGTTTTTTTGGTAGCATTTTATATTTAAATCCGGAAGGCAGTGCTTGGTTTTCGGGGTCCCATACGTGGCTAGGCTCCCAAAAAGTCCCCCACATGCGGTATCCCCGTACTCGGGAGAAGCAGTAGAATTTATTTTAGGGTGTAATTTGACTTATGCCCATAGCATGTGTGAGCAATATATCATTTAGTGACAACTTTGTGCAAAAAAAAAAAAAAAAAAGTTTGTAATATTCCCGCAACTTGTGGCAAAATATAAAATATTCCATGGACTCAACATGCCTCTCAGTAAATAGCTTGGGGTGTCTACTTTCCAAAATGGGGTCATTTTGGAGGGTTTTGTGCTATTTTGGCATTTTATGGCCTTCGAAACTGTGATAGGTAGTGAGGAGTGAAATCAAAAATTTGCACCCTTAGAAATCCTGAAGGTGGCGATTGGTTTTCAGGGTGCCGTGCGCGACTAGACTCCCAAAAAGTCCCACACATGTGGTATCCCCATACTCGGGAGAAGTAGCGGAATATATTTTGGGGTGCAATTCCACATATAACCATGGCATGTGTGAGCAATATATCATTTAGTGACAAATTTTTGTAAATTTTTTATTTTTTTTTTGTCATTATTCAATCCCTTAGGACAAAAAAAAATAAATAAAAATATTCAATGGGCTCAACATACCCATCAGCAATTTCCTTGGGGTGTCTACTTTCCAAAATGGGGTCATTTGGGGGGGGGGGTTTGTACTGCCCTGCCATTTTAGCACCTCAAGAAATGAGATAGGCAGTCATAAATTAAAAGCTGTGTAAATTCCAGAAAATGTACTCTAGTTTGTAGACGCTATAACTTTTGCGCAAACCAAAAAATATACGCATTGACATTTTTTTTTTTACTAAAGACATGTGGCTGAATACATTTTGCCCTCAATGTATGACTAAAATTTAGTTTATTCGATTTTTCTTATAACAAAAAGATTTTTTTTTTTTTTCAAAAATTTTCGCTCTTTCCATTTATATCGCAAAAAATAAAAATTGCAGAGGCAATCAAATACCATCAAAAGAAAGCTCTATTTGTGGGAAGAAAAGGACGCAAATTTTGTTTGGGTGCAATATTGCATGACCGCGCAATTACCAGTTAAAGCAGCGCAGTGCGAAATTGGAAAAAGACCTCTGGTCCTTAAGGTGTTTATTGGTCCGGGGCTGTAGTGGTTAAGGGCTGTCCTAGAAGACTGGGGGAATTATTTTTTTTAAATACATACTATAGCAAAATGGATTCTGCCACTGCAAGATTCTACCTCACCCAAGTCCCAATACACCATCTTGTGGGCAGGACAAGCTTATTTGTAGTTGTAAAACAGCTAGATATTTTCACTGCAACCATCAAGGGTTAATGTCCATAATATTTTTATTTGCACTAAAACATTTTCAGGACAAGCTTTCAGCCTGTAACTCCTTTGAGGGGGAAATATAATAAAAGTGAATGTACTTAATTGTCCTTTTTGCAATTGCACCAATATGGCTACAATCACCTGAAGCGCTGCAACCAATGCGAGACTGTTCAAAAACACTGAACAAGTTGTTCTCCTGTGACCCATTATAAAGATCCGGTGTGTAACTATAACCCATATCACGTCTCTACCCATCTGTAGGGATGAGTACATAAATCCTGTCCTGAACACTCCAGAAGAGTAAATTTATGTAGAATTCAGGAGCTTAGGGTAGTCTCATACCTGAAGAAGTGGAGGTATAGTTTGAATTAGTAGTCCTTCCACCATTAAGAGGGGTACATCCAGAATAGGATAGTTTGGGTCTCTTAGAATCCCAGTCTTGTTGGCTGCCCAGTCCAGTGCAAGTGCTCTGCGAACGCTCTAAAGGATCATACCAAGATGGCTGTGATGACGCTGTTGACTGAAGAGAACAAAATTAAGAAACATAAGCACCTGAATCTCAGAACATTTTTAAAGCAGGAAAGAAATAGATTATAAAAAAAAAAAAAAAAAAAAAAAAAAAAAAAACTCACCAATAACCAGGTAGTTTAGTCCTTCGCCGAATCAGTACCGTGTCCCATGATCTGTACCACTAAGTTAGCAGCTACAATTACTGTATCTGCTGACTAACACCAGTACAGGGATCCAGCGATATCTTCACCAAGGCCGGTTTGTCAAAGATCTTCAGCACCACCATCTTGTCTGTTGGAAGGTGGTTCCCCAGAAGGCTTTCTGAACAGGCCTGCCGCCTCCTAGGATGCGTACATCCCAAGAGGTTGCAGGCGGGGAAAGGGGGGTCCTGAATTCTAAGCCAAGCAGAAATGGGTACCCAATAGGCGGGGTTTTACATGTCCCAAAAAAGGTGAATTTTAAAGCAGACTATAATCCTACAAAAACCCACACTTTGCAAGTATAATAGACGCTGGTTGGAAGCCAAAAGGATAGTCACACCAAATACCGATTTGATTTCTCTTCCGTTTAAGCACTTTTTTTTTATCATCAAATTACAAAATGCAAAGATTAAAACAGAACACATATACACCACTTATTCGGTACACCTTGCTATTACCAGGTTTGACCCCCTTTTGCCTTCATTCTTCATGGCAAGGTGTTGAAAACATTGAGATTTTGGTCCATAGTGACACGATAGCATCACGCAGTTGCTGCAGATTTGTTGGCTGCACATCCATGATGTGAATCTGTTCCACCACATCCCAAAGGTGCTCTATTGGTTTGAGATCTGGTGACTGGAGGCCATTGGAGTACAGGGACCTCATCGTCATGGCCAAATCATCTCAAAATGGTTTGAGCTTTGTGACATGGTGCATTATCCTGCTGGAAGGAGCCATCAGAAGATGGGTACACTGTAGTCATAAAGGGATGGACATGGTCAACAATAATACTCAGGTAGGCCGTGGTGTTTAAAATGATGCTCAATTGGTACTAAGAAAATATCCCACACCATTACACCACCACCAGCCTGAACTATTATACAAGATAGGATGGATCCATGCTTTCATGTCCATGCCAAATTCTGACCCTACCATCTGAAATAGAGAATCAGACCAGGCAATGTTTCTCCACCCCCCCCCCCCCCCCCAATCTTGATAAGCCTGTGATTTGTAACCTCAGTTCCCTGTTGATAGGAGTGGCACCCATTGTGGTCTCCTGCTGCTGTAGCCCATCTGCTTCAAGGCTTGAAGTGTTGTGCATACCTTGGTTGTAATGAGTGGTTCTCGGAGTTACCATTGCCTTTTTATCATATCAAACCTGTCCTCACATTCTCCTCTGGGATCAAAGCATTTTTAGCCACAAAACTGCTGCTCACTGGATAGTCTTCCAGGCCATCCTCCCTAAATTCTAGAGATAGTGTGAAAAACCCAGTAGATCAGCAGTTTTTGAAATACTCAGGCTAGCCAATCTGGCACCAACAACCATGTCGCGTTCAAAGTCACTTAAATACCCTCTTCCCCAGTCTGATGCTCTGAACTTCAGCAAGTAGTTTTCACCACATCTAGATGAGTTGCTGCCATCTGACTGGCTGATTAGCACTTGAACAGGTGTACCCATATAGAATGTACACTCTAGTCTAGACTAACAGAAATGCATTTTTTTTTTTTTTAACATTAGTTACTTACAACTCTGCTTCTGTTTCCCAAGAAGCTCCCAGATACTGGGCGATCATATGTCCCTGAGCAACGCTGATAGCTGGATGAAGGTGTCTTCCAAGATGGTTCAATGGTCTCCCTCTCTCTGGAAACCCAGTCTCTGCTGGAACGCAATGGGCTAGAGTCCTAAGCAACACAAAAACTACAAGTTAGTTACAGTAATGTGATGGAGAACACTATACATGCGTTTCCTCCACTGCCACAACAACAAGAGGGAACATTCAAGCTGCCCAGCAATGACATGACCTGCCAGGTTTCTTGACAATCATGAAACCAAACCTGATCTACAAAACTATTCATAGCACACAATTTGTAGATCTGACAAATAAAAAATGTTCAAGAAAGGAATTGGAAGTATGAGAGTCAGATCTTGTACCTACATGCACGCTTCAGTTTCATTATGTTACAAGACCTCTTCATTTTTAGTTAAAGCACTATTAAAACTGGAAAAGATATAGATATAGATAGATAATAAAATATACATAATTTCCTAGATGTGATGGCTACATTAGGCTCAGTCTTCCATTGTCATCTGGTGATCCAGGCAGTAAGCGCATGTGACTGAACAGCATCTGGTGTGTACTGGCCCTTATACCAAAAAAGGAAAAGCCAAAAAACGGTTTGCTGTAACTGCCTATAGAGCAGTGATGGCGAACCTTGGCACTCCAGATGTTTTGGCACTACATTTCCCCATGATGCTCAACTACACTGCAGAGTGCATGAGCATCATGGGAAATGTAGTGCCAAAACATCTGGGGTGCCAAGGTTCACCATCACTGCTATAGAGTATTGGCTGGAGTTAATTGTACTGTTCTGCACATGCTCTGTTTGGTGTGTAGTGCTTTTCTTGGTAGGGTACATGTGATCAGCACTAACCAGACAGACAGTCAGGGGTCCTGCAGCCTCATGGGACAGTCAGGCAGTAGAACTAAAAAAACTTCCTCCTACAAGCTTTAACCAGTGCTGGGTCAGACACTGATAGAGGTCACAAGACTGCTATATACTGCTGATGAGAAAAGTTACTTAGCAGTTTAGATTTCCTAAAATAGCATTTCCATGTACTGTGGGAGATCAGATATAGTGAACGGGTCCTGGGTTTAGCAACCATTATTGTATTAGTCCATTTAACACTCACCTGCCCTCAGACACGTTGCTGCTGTCCAAAGATTGCCCCTGTACTACTTTCAGAATGGAGGCACAATTAACCCCTTTTTTGCTTCCAGGTCCATATGGCTCTAAAACACTGCCCACAGGTGGTGGCCAAGTCCATTAAGAACCTCATTTCTCCTTATGCTACAAGTTCATGGTCACTGAAGTGACCATGAGCTTATAGCAAATTGTTCAGCGATAGCTCTTGCTATGCTGGCAGCTAATGTGCCCTTCACACCGACTTATGCTTCCTGCTCCAATTTCTCTTCCCTACTTTCTCTCCTTGCCGCCACCCCCATTGACTCCATACAATGTAAGCTTATATTTAGCTGTGTTTATCTGCCAATAATGGTTTTAGTGTATTTTTAGCAAAAAATATTGTTTTGATAAACATTTGCACAAATATCATGGGACCTTAAAAATCAGTAGCACCTTTTTATTTTACTGGTCATGAAAATATATATGGGAGGTGTGTGCGGTCTTTTACAAACTCTGAAAGCTATAAAGTGAAAAAAATAAAAAATAAAGCAAAGGGAAAAAGCAAAAATGGAGTACAGGGCCTGGCAGCAAATGGGTTAAAAAAAATGAAGTGCATTACTGGCCAGATCACCATGAAGAGCAGAGAAATTTATATATATATATATATATATATATATATATATATATATATATATATATATATAATCTCTCTCCCCACCACATCTAATGATTGGCCAGCTGCAGTAAACTTTTTTGGTATTATTTGGGTTTAATTTTCCTTTTAAAGAGAAGTATGGGTTTCCTTTAGCGTCATCCTATTCCATATGAGCCGCTAATACATAAAAATCTTCAGAGCCCTCCAAGATGTGCACCCTTTGGCAAAGAGGGAAATACCTGTGGGAGGGGCTAGCCTTCCCTGGATTCTTTTGCCGACAATCTTGTCGGGATCCAAGTCTCTTTGACTGAAGTATGCTCTGGGCTGTATTCTTCCTCACTCAATTCAGAACAATTCTTTTATCTGCCCGCTATGCTGCAATCTTAACTTGCGAAGTTCCCAGATACACACCTGTGCAGCATAGCAGTATGCAAATAGAGCCAGTTTGTAAGAATCTATGAGCTGGGGTGGAGAGAAAGGAGCTGTGCTGCCTGTGCTCATAATGCAATGTGGGGGAGGCAAGAAGGAGCCCAACAGGCATGGCATCCATGCACAGGAAAAGCACAGTGCCTGAACTGGTTTACTGTTCACGCGTGTGCCCGTTTAGTAAGTGTGGCCACATCTCCTAGTGGATTTAGATAAAGTTGTAATCACCCCCTCTAAACATTCTAACAGCAAATTGATTGTTACAGGGAGGACCTACACCAGGTCAAGTAAACCCAATGGGCCAGGTTTTCCTTTACACAGCTGCTTTAAAGCCTCAATGATATGGCATTTGTAAGAGCCAATTTCATCTAAGGGAAAACATGGCCTGTTGGGGTATTTGAGGACTGAGATTGAGAACCACTGACCGACACAAGAGGGGATATAAAAAGATATCACCAAAGCCATCATAATTTGGCAAAAAAAAAATTAAAAAAAAAAATCCGGCTTGTGTCAGAAATCAGCCTATTCTGCATTTTTAGGGGAGATTTCTGCAGTCCTGTACTTGGGTGACAACATGGCTTAATATAGTATACAGAGTAAGCACGGTCACCCTAGCACAGGATGTGTTTTACAAGGTGAAAAGAAAACAAATGTAGCTCTCACATCAAAGGACTATTAAGCTGCAATATATATATATATATATATATATATATATATATATATATATATATTACATTTAGTCTGCATGAGTATACAAGCACTGAGCAAACGGAAACTTGGCAAGAGAATGCTTAAACAAAAAAAGGACTTACCTTTAAAAAAGTCTGAAGACATGACGTAGCTCTGGATATTCCCTATATGACATGAATTGGTATCTTTCAGTACAGCAGCGGTTGATATTTTATGATCCACACTGATGGAGAAACCAATTCATCCTCTGGAGCCTGTGAAGGGCCACAAACTTAGCACCAAATTCCTGCACAAAGCTACCAAGCAGTTCCCTGAACCTGCTATTCAAGATTTAAGAAAAGAGCAATACGCGTCATGTTACCCGATTGTCCATAGGACGAGTTTTCAATACAGTAACCAAG
Organism: Lithobates pipiens; assembly: GCF_037356315.1. Lineage (NCBI taxonomy): Eukaryota > Metazoa > Chordata > Amphibia > Anura > Ranidae > Lithobates > Lithobates pipiens. The sequence goes on from NW_027507784.1 coordinate 55,805,920, forward strand.
CTCCATGGTCACAAGGGGGGGGGGGGGGGGGGGGGGAGCTAAAGACTTTGCATAAGAGTAGGTGCGAGGAAAGTTTTGTTAAGGGAATTTTAGGACCAGTCATTTATTTTGTCGGTATGCAGTCTGAAAATTTCCCTAAACTGCCTGCCCCAAATACAGAAGGAGTAGTGTCACTCAGGATTGATGCACAGATCTGAACCAGCCGCACACCCCTTCTACAGTCAAGCGATCGGAGCATCAGACTGTCGCTGCAGTCAGACTCAAGTTCCATCCCTCCAAACTTCAACACCTTCCTGCAGCATCCTTCTAAAAGGTTCTGCAACCAAGTGTAACAAAATAATTCACTAATCATGTGACCACCAGTGGTCAATGTTAATTTTGATGTCAATTTAATCTTAGACTAAAATGCCATTTTTAGTCAACTGAATTAATTTAGTAAACTTAAATCTAATGGGTGCATTACCACTAGTAAAGCTTTATTCAATAAAAACAAAAATCCCCTATTCTGATCATTGACAAGCCAGGACGTCGAGTGGATCAAACGATACCTCAAGATGGTTGATGCGTTTCAGGGGAGAACCCCTGATTTGCCCATTTAGGCTCTTAAAGTGGTTGTAAACCCTTACAAACCACTTTGACCTACAGGTAAGCCTAGATTAAGGCTTACCTGTAGGTCCAAGCAATATCTCCTAAACCTATATGGTTTAGGAGATATTTGCCCGAAAACAGGCACTGCTGTCTACGGGGCATGCGCCGTAGACAGCGGCACGCAGGCGCACTGAGCGCGGCATTCTCAGCGACGGAGCTGCCGCGCGCATACGCGGGAGTGACGTCATCGCGGCTTCGCCGAATGACAGCGGCGGAGCTGCGAGACCCCACCAACAAGATGGATGCGGCGGACTACAGGGGAGGGACAGCGGCGACTTCGCTGGCTCCTGTGTCAGGTAAGTGACACATAATGGGCTACTATGCGATGCATAGTAGTCCATTATGCTTTGCAGGGAATGAAAGAGGAAGTAAACTCATCAGGGTTTACTTCCTCTTTAAAGAAGGCATTCTCCCCTGAAACGTGCCAGCCACCTTGAGGTATCGTTTGATCCACTCGACGTCAGGTCCTGGCTTGTTGATGTTCAGAATAGTGGATTTTGCTTTATCGATTATGCCTTCTATCAATACTTGTTTATGAGTATATACTTTGCTGTGTTTTATTGAATAAAGCTTTACTAGTGGTCATGCACTAGGTTGGTGAGCCCTCTTGTTTCCATTAGGCCCCTTTCACACATGCCTTTAGTTTGTTTTATCAGTTCAGCCTCCCCCCCCCCATTGCAAAAAAGTTAGTTTACATCCACTCAGGTAAATTTTTGGCTTTACATTAGATCTGCACGATCCTGGATAAAATCAGAATCTAAATTTTTTTGCTTAGAATAAAGATTACGATTCTTGCATTCGAAAGACAGCTGCAAAAATACTGTGCAACATAAAATATTGCAACAACCGCCATTTTATGCGCTAGGGTCTCTGCTTAAAAAAAAAAAAAATATATATTATATAGAATATAAAAGTTTGGGGATTCCAAGTAATTTTCTAGCAAAAAAAATAAAGTTTTAACCTGTAACCAACAAGTGTCAGAAAAGGGTCGTCTTTAAGTGGTTAGACTGCCCTCATCTTCAGACCGAAATTCATTCCTTTGAGCCAAGAGATGCATTGCATCACTTAATTCTGTGCTGAGGAATGCCTGACCGCTGTGGCTCTGCACTTTAAAGAATAAAAAAAAAAACAACACGACGACAACAAAAAGCTGACAGTCAACATCAGCAACTGAGGGAGCCCATCTGTGTGACTGCCGCTGTACATCTCTCCCTCTTTGCACTCACTAAGGCTGCTTTCACACTGGGGCGGTATTCAGGCGTTACAGCGCTAAAAATAGCACTTGTGTAGCGCCTGAAAAAACCGGCCCCTTTCACTCCAGTGTGAAAGCTGGAGGGCTTTCACACTGGAGCGGTGCGCTGGCAGGACAGTGAAAAAAGTCCTGCTAGCCGCATCTTTGGAGCGGTGTATTCACCGCTCCTACCCATTGAAATCAATGGGACAGCGCGGCCACTAGCGGGGGTTAAAACCACCCCGCTAGCGCCCGCAGACCGCCGCTAAAACGACGGTAAAGCGCCGCTAAAAATAGCGGCGCTTTACAGCCGACGCCCGCACCGCCCCAGTGTGAAAGGGGCCTTACACTAGTGGTCACATGATCAGGAGCCAGCTGCCTGTCAGGCATATGGGTGTATCTAATATTAAAGTCGGAACCCTTGCAAAGCCTGGACTAGCGCCGATAGTCAACAGAAGGCTTTTGGATGAATTTAAGTTACAGACTTATGGGATATATAGTTTTAAGTTAGGCTAAGGAAATTCAGTAGAGCAATCAAGTCTCATCAGGAGTAAGAGGCAGCCTACATTAACAGCTTTCAATCATAGGCACAAAAGTCTAAACCCAACTCTCCCCCACACTGCATGTAGCATTCGAGAACTCCCCCAATGTCGTGGTCAAACGATAGTCGATTTAGCCTTCTACAAGCCAAGTACAGATCACAAGGCATGATGGCACCATTAGACAAAGCTGGTGAAAAAGGTGAAACCAGCATGCATCAGCACAACCCACTGCGCATCCTGCAACAAACCTAGAGTCTGCTAGCCACGCACGTTTCAGCTGCAGATCATACATGTCAGTGTGTTTGAACATATAAATGCAATGGTTAAAAAGCTTACACATCCTCACCTGAAAGTCCAAGTCAGGTCTCAAAGAACTATCACTTGTGCGATAGCCGTCACTTTGACCTCCTAACCTGTTCGATCTAAACATCCTGGTTGTTAAAGGTGAAGTATGGGAAGGCTGGACTGTTATCCGTCGGGGCAATCTTGATGGCTTAGGTTCCATGTCAACCTGAAAGAAAAAAATAAATAAAAAGTTCTCTATAAGGACCATCCATTACAGAGGTTAACATTCCATAAGCAGCATACAGGCACCAGTGCTTTATCAAATTACCATAGTCACTATATGCCTGGAATCTTTGTATTCAGCTCTTTCACTGACTAACAGGTCACCACCCATGGAATCACTGGCTTTGCACCGGGTTTTTTTTTTTTATATAAAGGTTTTTAAACTGAGATAGATATGGCAGAGACAGCCATCCTCCCATTGCTCACTTGAATCCTGTACGTAAAAGGAGCTGCTAGATCAGGTGTGTCAAACTCCATTTCACTGTGGGACACAGCAGTATGGTTCCCCTCAAAAGGGCCGGTTGTACCCACAAGACTAGGCATCTACTCTTATTTTTTAGGAGTATGCCATGTACAGAGCACAGGGGTAGAGGTGCACCATGCAGAGCAAAACCAACCACCCCAAAGCTTCCTTGCATCTCTACTCCCATCCCATGTAGGTGGCTCTAGTACCACCTGGTTAGGCAGCTGCTACCTGCGATATTTGATTCTGCAATACCGCCCAGTTTAAAAATGGCACAGCCTCGCAAGGAGAGAATCCTCACTCAGATTCTGGAGAGCCATCCCTGTCATGAGGGATCCGTTACATCCAGAAACTGCTGAAAGCAAAGCCCTCTTGTAAACAGTTACAAGTGACAGCAGGGAGCAGGAGCCAGAGGTGGTGGAATGACAAGGCCTAGCATGCCAGATGCAGCCCATGAGCCTTGTGTGAGACATGTGCTAGATGAAGACCTATATACATTAAACATTTACCCCACTGTCCTATGACGAAAAGTGAGGGAGGATTTAACATTTTAGCGCCATCTTCCAGGGGTGGGATATATATGTATTAAAAACATTGACTTTTTAAATTTTCTTTACCTGTCAAAGCCTCCCTTATGTACACATCCAAAAAACCTGCAGCTGGGCGCCACCATCTTGGGTGTTAGATCATCAGCCCAAGCAGGCTCAGCCGTTCCATCAAGTGACACTATAGTAGTCACTACTCCTCCCTGCCAGCTACAGAAAAAGGTTATGTAGGGAGGAGAGGAGAAGATGCAAGAGAAGGGAGAGGGCTGTGTTAGGGGTCCTGGAATAGTCACATTTTCAAAGAAAGTTTAAAAAAATAAAAATAAATAAAAAAAAGGGGGGGGGGGGGGGAGGAGAAGAGGAGGAGGAGGAGAAGGGAAAAAAAAAAAAAAAAAAAAAAAAAAAAAAAAAAAACGCCCCACACCCCCCAAAACAAACATTTTTTTACAGAAGGTAAAATGACAAGAATTTACTTTCATCTGAATTTCAGGCTGTTGACCGTGTTTAAGACGTTGCCTAGTCCACAGACAATTTTATAAAGGGTCATCCTGTATGAAGAAAGCCCCACTCACTGCAGACACCATCCCTGGTGTAAACAGGTTTTCCAGTGTATCTTCTTCACATCATAATGTTGCATTGCCCTAAAATTCTAAATGGCCATCAATGAACGCCAACACATGTTAAAGAGGAAGTAACCCCTGATGAGTTTACTTCCTCTGATTCCCTGCAAAGGTAAAGCATAATGGACTACTATGCATTGCATAGTAACCCATTATGTGTCACTTACCTGACACCGGAGCCAGCGAAGTCACCGCTGTCCCCTGTAGTTTCCGAGTGTCCATCTTCTTGGTGGGTCTCGCTGCTCCGGTGCTGTGATTCGCCACGATCTGTGGCTTACCCAGTGTGCCGCTTTCTACGGTGCATGCGCCGTAGACAGCGGCGGCTGTCTTCAGGTAAATATCTCCTAAACCGTATAGGTTTAGGAGATATTTCTTGGACCTACAGGCAAGCCTTCCCTGTAGGTAAAAGTGGTTTGTAAGGGTTTATAACCACTTTAACACGACTAAAAACGAATGGTAGTGTACATGCAATTTAGCGCAAGTCTGAATTTTCCCTCAAATTTGGTGCAATACATAAAAAGGGATAAACACCACAAGAGTGGCTCAGTAGCTTTACTGAATTCCCCAAATAGGTGTAAGGCCTGGGGGTATTAAACATGTTCGCAAAACTGCAGGTCTGACATACTTGTGGCACATTTTTTTATTTTTTTTATTTATTTATTTTTATTTAAAAAGTGAAATGTATACACGCGCTATACTTGGACAGATTATATAGGACACCAGTTCAAAAAGGAAGTTAGTGAGAAGGCCTGTGTGAGTTTCAGGTTGCTCTGCAGAGACATTGCATCAGTCTTTTGTAGACTCATGTGAGCCTGACACCAAACAGCACACCTCAAAACTCATTATAAAGTTAATAATAATAATAATATTCTGGCATTTTAGGGATATTTGCTTTTATAGCCAAACAATGGTCCATACTGTGAGCCCGCAACATTTTTCCACTTAAAGAGGAACTGCAGTCTGCTCACACAATTTGTAATAAAAAACATCTTTGCCATTCTGAAGCTTCCCTCCAACATCCAAAAATGTGCTGCAGAAATCTCCCTCCACAAAGTCTGGCTACAACCATTTTATCCATTTGCAGCTGAAGCTGCTGCCTGTTCCCTTCCTGGATTTACACAGACACAGCTGCAGCTCTCATGGGCCCTCTTAGGACTCATCCCCTCTCCTGGCAAACTCACAAGAGAGCTGTGCATTATGTCATAAGTCTAGGCCAGTGAAGGCGAACCTTGGCACCCCAGATGTTCCAACACATCTGGGGTGCCGAGGTTTGCCAATGAGAAGAAACAGGAGGTGGGCTGTATAAGGCATTTACTGGCAAAAAAAAATAAATCAGCCGATTCTACACATGCTATGGGCCTTGTTTACAGTCACCATTACTGGCCTGCTTTGAGCCAATTACCCAACATGCCACCATCCCCGTTCTACAACCTCAGTATGCCCATCACATCTTGTAGAACCTCTAGCCACTGCAAGGGCAACTACAGTGCCCCCCCCCTCCCCATTTACCCTTCCGGCATAAAATAGAAGGCATGTCATTCTGAAGTGGAAATCACCCGTGGTGTTAGACTATTGGAGATCCTTCATAAAGAAAAGAATCATCCCGATATACAAAATCTCAGAGCTGCTGTAAGAAATTCAATAAAGTGTCAGACCCCTGGGTTGATTCAACACTAATGACTCCTATCATAATGTAGTGTTTTTTCCTAGGTTTCCATTTTAGGTCTCGGGTCATAGCATTGTCCAACTGCTGTCTGGACCCGTTGGGATGACCCCGACTTAAGCCATGCCTTTGAGCAATTCCTTGCCATGCAGGGCTTTCTAATATACCCACCTGGTGTACTTTGCCATGCCTACCATGAGTGAGAAGTTGTTTGCTGTTCTTTGAGCAAAAGTTGATTTTACTGTAATGCTTCTGTTACGTGCCCTTTAGCCTGGGAATGGGCCCCGATTTGCGAGTACCTACTTTTTCAGATCTTGAAGGGGGGGGTTCACTGCTCAGTGTACATTTTTCAACACAGTCCCAACATTTCCTAGCACCATAAGCAGTCCTTACACTAGTTTCTTCAAATATCCACAAGTGAAAGAATGTTCCCTGGTGTAAAATATGAACAAAATGTCAGTCCAAGACGCGGTTATTCCTCCTTGTTCCAAGAACAGAGATGTGATCTGCATCAAATGCAGTCGCCCTTCCTGTAACATGCATGTGCCACTGCTGTCTGCACAAGTCAGACAAGGGGAGTGGTTAGAGATGGAGATAAGGGCATAAGTGATTTACATATCACAAAAAGTTTAAAAGTGTAAATTTCAGTAACATGGTCATTTAGCACACCGGACCACCACATTTTGAAAAGTGCATTTAAAGCCCAATAATGTAGCTCATAATGGTAAAAGATTTAGTTAAATCAAAACCCCAAAACACATTCTTCCACTCACTATACACCACTGCAGCCATTGTATTTTGACAGCGGACCCGGTTGACTGTCAAAATATTCAAACCGTAGCTGAATCAGATTTGATGCAATTGCTATTCAACCGACACCAATTTTTAAGAATGAAGGATGTGGGGAAGGAGCCAACAAATAGGGCCACCATCTAAGAAAAGTTCCATCTGGTTCATCAGGGGCTGGCTGAAATTACACAGGATTTATATAGTGCCAACCGTTAATGCAGCTCTTTACAACTTGAGGGTAGACAGTACAAGATACAATACACTAGGAATCAGAGGGCCCTGCTCCTTTAGAGCTTATAATCTAAGGGGTCAGGTCAAGAGATACAAGAGGTAAATAGCTGTGGGGGATGTGCTGGTGAAGATACATGTACAGTTAGGTGGGGGCCAGAGATGAATTTTCAGGGATAGTCTGAAAGTGGACGAAGTAGGAAGTTGAACAGATCGGGGTAGAGCATTCCAGAGGATGGGCGTGGCTCTGGAGAAGTCCTGAAGGCGAGCATGGGGGGAGGTTGCAAGGGAGTTAGAGAGCAGTGAAAATGATTAGGTTGGCATTTTGAGACCATGTTATTGATGTAGGTGGGAGGCCAGGTTGTGTGGCTTTGCAAGTTGCTGATATCTTGAATTGAATTTGTTGGTTGAGCATCAGCGAATGGAGGGATTGGCAAAGGGGTATAGCAGACACTGAGCTGTTTGCAAGGTGGACGAGCCTGGCAGCAGCGTTCATGATTGACTGGAATGGGATAGCCCATTTTAGAGGCAAGCCAGTAAGGGAGTGGCAGTAGTCAAGGCGAGAGAAGACCAGGGTGTGGATTAGAAGCTTTGCGGTGACATTGGTCAAGAAGGAGCTTATCTTGGAGAGGTTGAAGGTTGAGGCAGCAAATTTTGGGTGGCGATAGGATGTGGGGCCAAAAGGTTAGTTCAGAATTACACCTAGGACCTTGGCATGGGGGGAAAGTTGATAGTTGAGGTGTTAATATTGACAGAAATCAGGGAGGTGGCACAAGAGAGGAAATATGAGCTCCGTTTTGGATAGTTTGAGTGAACTTGAGAGATGAGTCAGGAGTGAGCATGCACAAGTGCCCCCATAGAAAGCAGCTTGCCATGAGGACCCCCCCCCCCCCAGAAGGAGAGCATCGGGGCTGCTCTGCTAAACCATTGCACAGAGCAGGCAAGCATAATAATAGGTTTTAGTAAAAAGAAAGCCTCCCACGGGTCTCAAACTGGCAGCCCTCCAGCTGTTCCAAAACTACAAGTCCCATCATGCTTGTAACACTCAACCTTGCAATGCCTCACAAAACTTGTAGTTCTGCAACAGCTTGAAACCCCTGCTTCAAAAACACACTTTAACAAGGATCTCTAAACGACGGCCCTCCAGCTGTTGCAGAACTACACATCCCATGAGGCACTGTGAAACTGACAGACATGATGGGAATTGTATTTCCTGAACTGGAGGGCCATAGTTTGGAATCCCCTGCTTTAAGGACTGGTAAGCTGCACTACGTTTGTTCTGTTTAGTTATATACTTTGAGATGGCGGTGCAGTTGGGTTGCATGAAATAGGGAAGTGAAGGGTTAACGCCCGAGTGACAGGTACCTGCGATGGTCATTATTCATGGAGGATTATCCATAATCAAGAACACTACATATGCTGTTCAAAATCAGCAACAGCTGACACCCCAGGTGCTGACCAAGATGGAAGATTGTGGCAGAGCCAGGCACGCAGTGATCAGAAGAAAACCCTCCCAACTACCATCATCAGTAAGAAACGGAGAAAAAGCAGACCTGACCGGTTGCTGTGGACAAATGCGCTGTCATTTCATTGCCATGGGATACCAGCAGAAGCATATTACTCTTGAAGGCAAGGCTAGTCAGCCAATAAGTGCACTGAAATCAGCAAGTCAGACATACATTAGCAGAACAATTTCTATAAATGGCAGCAGTAAGACACGACTGCTTCTGCTTAAATGCAGAATTTCCTGTTCAGGCACTAAGTGACGAGCAGCCTTTTACACAGCCACGTAACATCGCAACATTAATGTGACAGTTTACTAACCAGTCACTTCGCAATTAGGTCATGAAGCATGAGCAGTACAGCTAGGCAGAGAAAACCACCCTAAAAACTCAAAGGTGATTTAGTTCTTGAAATGCAAATCCTAAAAAAAAAAAAAAAAAAAAAAAAAAACATTCCACCCCATCAGAGGCAGAAAAGTTTAGGAATTACCAGTAGAGAGTCCTAGATCGGCCGTCTTCTGCCGGAGAAGGGTGCAGGATTCCCAGGAATGGGGCGGCGAGTTAAATATAAACAGCCTGACAGAGCGAGCAAGCGCACAGCTTTCCTCTCCAGGCTAGGGAACGGCTTTCTCCCCTTTGGACATTTGATCCCTCGCACCAGAAGGAAAAACAAACAGCTCTCTCTCTAAGCAAGCAGACACAGGCCCGGCAGAGCAGGGGACCCAAATCCTGCTAAGCCCGGAGTGCATTCACAATGCTCAGGAAGCCTCTTCTCACATAATATTAAAGTTTATTAGAAGGGGGAAGGGCAGATATATAGATTTACATACACAAGTTTTTCTACAGAGAAATATGCAATTCTAGGTCTAAACTACAGAAGGATTCAAGAGCACAAAATTAACTCCCATTTGCCAAAATTAGGAATTAAAAAAAAAAAAAAAAAAAAAAAAAAAAAGTCAGCATGAAGTTTAACCACTTCAATACCTTCCCGCCCAAGCCAATTTTCAGCGCGGTCACAGTCTGAATGACAATTGCGCCATCATGCTACACCATACCCAATTTTTTTTGTAATTTTCTTCCCACAAATAGAGCTTTTTGGTATTTGATCACCTCTGTGGTTTGTATTTTTTGCACAACAAATAAAAGACCGAAAATTTTGGAAAAAAATAAATAAAAACACACACACAAAATTGTAAATAAGGTTTTCTTCTTCAATGACAGGCAATAATATGGCTGCACTGATGGGCACCGATAGGTACTGATGGTTATAGTGTTCTATAAAATGGTGCCAGTCAGTGCCCATTTGTGAGCACAGATTGGGCATTATTTGGATGGCCATGGGTTATATACCTGGCTATCCACATGCTGCCCCCTCCCCTGGTGGTCCTGGCAGCTCTCCTGGTGGTCTAGTGTGGGCATCAGGGGGGGGCTGTGTGCCTGTCAGGAGAGCCGGGATCGGCTCGGCTCTCACATCTGTCAGGTGCAAGTGAGGAATAGCCCATCAACGGCTTTTCCTGTTGACATTGTGATCACTCGTGATTGAACACAGCTGATCACATGGTAAAGAACCTCCGTTGGAGGCTCTTTTCCATGATCGATGTGTCAGTCTGACACCGATCGCCACGATGCGCACCCCCCACAGCGCCCAGTCAGGATAACAACCACTGCCTGGCCGTCATTTTGCTATAGGCTGGGCAGGAAGTGGTTAAAGTGTTCCAGCCTGGAAAGAAAACTTTTAATATAAGGACAACTACCTGTCCAGTGAGCCTGCAATGCTGGCACCCCAAGCCGTTCCATCCATTGGCTCTGGGGGCGTCTTCACTAAGGGAAACAGGTCGTTTCCTACTGCTCATGCGCCAGTCATGCTGCGCTTTCTGAATGTTCTCGCTGTCTTCTAGGGGCCCCCCCCGTGTTGCCCAGAAGGTGGGGGGGGGGGGGGTCACAGGTTAGAGGGAGACATACGAATGCTGCAATCTTACCCAGAAGTAGGAGTGGGTACCTAGTTTTAATGGGGGGGGGGGGGAGCAAATAAGCAGAGCTTCCCTTTTGGGAAAAGCTGGTCATATGACTTTTCATTCAGCCCAGTATCCACCAGGATATAGTATTCCGATAGCGGTGGGTCCCACGGTCATGGTACACTGATCAAGAAAAATCCTCCTAGGTTCCAGCGACAGAAGTCAAATGATTGACCACCACACTGATCAAAGTTTGCCTGTCTCTGCTGAACAGCGATCTGTACACTGCCAGCTTTGAGCAATTTATACCAGTACAACATTAAAGTGAACCTGTGGCCAGAATCATTCATTGCCCTCTATAGAGCAGCAAACGTCAGTGGACGTGTCCGTTTACACCCAACATCTGTTTCGATACCCATCTGATGGGGGGGGGGGGGGGCTATAAGATACCCGACAGGTATCCCGTTTCCACTTCAGAGCTGCGACCCCCCCGACATCACCACAGGGCTCCCTCCTCCTGTCACAGGAGAGAGCGGAGTGGGTCCTCGTGCAGTAGGGTTCCCAGCATAAAGCCACACGGCTACACTTCCAGGTTCCCTTACCTGCAATGGTGGCAGCAGCACCTGACAGATGAGGGAAAACATTAGTTGTGGTGCAGACATCGCTGGACTCCAGGACAGCCAAGTGTTCTATTAAAAGCCAGCAGGTACATTATATGCAGCTGCTGGCTTTAAATTTTTTTGGGCGGACCTCCACTTTAAGAGAATAGAAAAGAAGTTCCAGGTGCCGATAACTAGATTGCCCCAATGGTGTGGTGTAACCACAGCTAAACCGTGCTGCTGTCCAGGGGAATGGGATCAAAATGCTAAAGAACGTGAGATAAAAGTAGCCGACAGCGCTCAGAAGATGGGCTGAACAGTGAATGGTGGTTGCAATAAACTAGGATGTACTGTAAAAATTAGCTTGCTGGCAATTTATTCAAAATGAAGGTTGAAAACTACACGATTCATAGATTGTAAGGTTGCAACATTACCATGCTGGCTTGGACACTGATGGCTTGCTGTGACAGACTAAAAATGCTGTGAAGGAAGCGGCCATAGTTGCCGCAATAAGAAGCAGTGGGATCAGTGTCAGACCTGCCGGCATTTATGGAGGAGTCACCAGAGCTGGACACAGAACCACAATGCTCAAAAGAGTGCAGCCGCAGGACTTGACAGTACATGTGTGTGAAACCAGTAGTCACGGCAACAGGGAAGCATGTGTCCAACACCGGCTGCTTCCTAGACACTAGTCCTGCCTTCCTCCACTTTTCCCTTTGGGCACTGTGCACCATCCATGCTGGCACAGATCCCCCTGGAGTCGGTTTTATATTGTGCAAACTATGGTCAGCATCCTTCCTGGGATTTTTACAGTCCATCACAGCAATCCATTAGTGCCCAAGCCAGTGTGGTAATGTTGCAACCTTAAAGTCTATAAATCATGTACCTTTTTAAACCATTTTGATTAAATTGCCAGCAAGCTAATTTTAGAGTATCTGGTTTATTGCAATCACCATTCACGGTTTCTCAGTCCAGCTTCTGAGCACCGTCAGCTACTTTTAACATTTTTCTACTTTCCTACTCTCTGCAATGGTGTTGGTGTGGTCCAGAATCTCTTCTGGGGTCCCTCACTTGCATTCTTGGATCTTCTTCTGTGTGCTATGGGGGGCACACTCCCAAGCTGAGCCCTCTAGTCCATAGATTAACACAGCTTGACTTGGCCCCATCCCCTCACAGGATTTAAAGTGGTTGTAAACCCTACCCCACAACTTTGTCCCACGTAAATCAGCATAAAAAACCCTAATGAGCACTGCTTGTAGATATCTCCTTACAAGCTTAGTATTGTTGTAATCCTTGTTCTGTAGAATGAAGTCACTGAGCATGCCCAGATCTCCTCTGATTTAAGGCACACTATGTCTTATCGATCTGTTATTAGGACTTCCTACGGCACAACACTGAACTCTGCTAATCACTCAGAGCTTCCTCCTACACACCATGTGACCTCACATACAGTCTAAACTTGGCCATTACTGCAGACAAAGGCAAACATTAGACATGGGCACAAGTAAATACTATGAAACAAACAAGTAAGCTACGAACAGGGAAGCAGGGTTGCCATAGAAACATTGGAGAAGGAGGCTTGATTAACAGTAAAGGAAGTGCTCAATGTAAGGGCAGAAATACACTCCAATGTGAACTCAGAAAACAATACTCAAGATGGCGCTGCCTAACCCCTGGAAACAAGTTTTTAAAGTTTCTTTAAACAGTAAGTAATATGCCATTTGGGCTGGATTAGTGGCTATAGTCTGATAATTACTTATTATAATGGACTAAATGAAAAGCATCAAAGCGGGAGAGTGTACTTCCTCTTTAAACCGACAATAACTGAAGCCAATGGCTCCCACCACTGCCTGTATGGGGAGAACACAGATCAGCACTGGGGGTAGGTATATAGAGAGGTGGGGGTGGTGTAGACAGTCAACTAACATTTTCTCACCTTAAGTGGTTGTAAAGGCAGATTTTTTCTAATCTTAATGCATCAAGATTAAAAGCCTTCTGTGTGCAGCAGCCCCCCTAATACTTACCTGAGGGCCATCTAGATCCAGCAATGGTGCACAAGAGACTGAATGGACATGGAAAGCTGCGGCTCAGGTGCCCCATAGCAATCTGTGGGAGCGATGAACAGAGAGGGAGCAGAGAAGAGGATCAAGACTGCCCTGTGCAAATCCACTGCAACAGAGCAGGCAAGTATAACAGGTTTGTTATTTAAACAGGGGAAGAAAAAAAAAAAAAAAATAAAAAATAAAACACTGAGATTTTAAAACAAATGTTCATAACAAAGGCACGTTGCTTCTTTACTTTTGGGCCAAGCAGAAAATTAAAGAGCAAACAGCAGGTGCTTGAAAGTTGCGAGTAACTGGCCAAGGACTTCACACCATATGTGGGGCTGGATTTTTTTCAATGCAGGCCCCAGTTTCAGCTGGATTTTTAAAAAGGAGTCCTATGCGTATTGTTCAGTAGTTCAGGTGTGATTTCAAGTAAAAAATTCACACCTGAACAGAACTAAAAAAAAAAAACAAAAAAAACACACCACCATGGTTGGCATGCAGATATTTGCACCAGCTCCATAGAGAAGGCCAATGTTCTTGTATCGAGTGAATTGGATGGGGTTCAACACTCATCCAATTCACATATGTGAACACAGCCTTAGAGTCACTGTTGTGATACTTGGAAAGCAGCATATTAGCAGCCACCAAATAGGCAGAATCTGCACAAAACCTAAAGTATTTGGAAACCCTCACCTTGTAAAACAACCCAAGGCAAAATAGAAAAAAAGAGGCAAAACATGCTGTTCTCAGCTACATAAAGGAGGTTAAGAGCTAGAGAAGCAGCACACTGGTCTTCCCAGTGAATAGCTCTGCAGAGGGGGCATGTTAGCACCAGCCTGATCATTGGGAGCTAGAAAACTGACCAAGCTGTGCCTAGTGTTGTCAGTTTTTAATAGGAAAGCAGAGCGACTGGTAGAACGTTAGGAATGTCATGCAGAGGAAGCAACAAACATGATACTTTTTCATACAAGGTACAGCAGGCACGTGAGGAATATGAAATGTTGGGTTTTCATGTTCTTTACCTTAACACATTTAGGGCCAATGATTGCTTTTGGCTTTTCCAGGAACCGGTTGCTTCACACCACATGCCATGTGAATGCATGTTTGTGTATTATATGGAATACAGTGTGAAAGGGCCCTCAGATGGTATGTACTCTTGTGACATAAGGGTGGGGGGTAGAAAAACCCTTCTTGTTCACCCAGCACTCCCCCAGTGTCAGGTGAACAGAGGACTCCTTGAGATTCTGATCACTGTCAACAGATCAGATACCATGACAGTGTCAGGTCAACTTAACCCATAAGATCCTGATAAAGAAGCCAAGTATTACATACTGACATTAAAGAAGATTTATTTTAACCAACCAGCCCCCACCCTCCCTCCATGCCAAGATAGACCACCACTCACCAACCCCCCCTACTTTTCCTACATTTTTTCAGCTCAAAAACATTGATTATCGATTTTGTGCCAATTAAATGGCTGAAAAGCAAATGGTCCAATAGATGGAATTTCAGCAGCTTCTCCATATAGTGTATGGCCAGCACAAGTCTAATATTTAGCCCGACAGGTAAACAAACACCAGTGGAAGCCATCCTGTCATGGGGCAGCAAGTAGGCAAAGTGGTGGAGGAGTTGTAAGTCAGGTTAGCAGACTAGGGAGGGGGGGTCCAACGTGCATATATATTATACATTTTTTTTTTTTTTTAACAAACCTGAATGTCCCTAAAAAGGAAAGTTCACTTTTACAGGAAATATGTAAGGCAAACTTACACTGGACCCTACCCCCCTATACCAGAGTCTGGAAACTGCCTGCTAGGAGACATCGGG
Source organism: Lithobates pipiens (assembly GCF_037356315.1). Lineage (NCBI taxonomy): Eukaryota > Metazoa > Chordata > Amphibia > Anura > Ranidae > Lithobates > Lithobates pipiens. Next base: position 55,820,925 of record NW_027507784.1, read on the forward strand.
TCACCGATTTAATCTCCAAAAAATAAAAAGCGTACAGGAGGCATTCTAATTGGATGGCACCAGACAAAACCCACCTAGCCCATCCTGTCAGTGCTGGTGAAGATAGAACATTGCAACCCGTTGCCTCCTGGCAGGTCAGTGCCAGCTTACAGTGCAGTGGGACCGGAGGGGTTCCAGTGGTTGTAAACCCTCCCATATACCCAGTGAAGTGACTGGCCTAGGGCAATAGATAGATGAAAAATCCTTCTACATAAGTTATGCCTGTCCATTTTCAGTCTTTTCTCTACATCTGTTCAAAGTGCTGAATTATAAATCTTGTCCGAGTTCAGAAAGGGGGCAGGGAGCCGACGTTACACTCAGAGAGCTGATTGGAGGGAAGACACAACCCCCATCCCCCTCCACACACCAGAGATGAGAGCTGAGGCTGTCAATCAGCTGAAGATCCCTCTCCTGTCACCATTTTTCTCTTGGAGTCAGGAAAACTTGTCAGGAGCAACTTATGCTGATAGTAAATGGTGTCACTTCTGTCTGCTGCTTCATTCCTCTAAAACTGGTGCACTCAGAATTTGCTGCAGCTGTGCATGGCAGCCAATCAGCTTCTAACGTCAGCTTATTCAATTTTTGCACTCTCCAGTTGGAGTAAATCTCCCCCTTAGTATGAGGGGAGAAGCACCCACAATGCCACATCATTTTCTCCCCCTTAGTACTCACTATAGAGGTATAGGCTTTGTTTATATGTCATGTCTGATGTTTACAGCCATTTTACTACATTGTGACTATTCAGTTTAGGGGGAATAACCCAAAACCAAAAAACAAAGCATCAGCTAAGGGGCAGAACATAAACATAAGATACGAGGGGGAAGGAGTCGGTCAATTTATGAAGCCAGTCAGTCATACATGAGGATTAGGCCATATGACCTGACTCAGTATGAGCAACCTGATCTTTAACACATTTGGTTACAGTCCAGCCATATGCAGCAGGATTGTCAACAGTGATGCAACCAAAACAAGCACTGCTAGAGGTAATCAGGGTGTGAGGCTGACGACTAAAGACAACAGTTATCACTCCCAGTCAGTCATTTTCTAAACACAAAATGGGTCTGAAAAAAAAAAAATAATAAAAAAAAAAAAAGTTGTGCCCATCCATTCCTCCCTTAAAGGGGTTGTAAAGGTAAATGTTCTCACCTTAATGCATTAAGGTGAAAAAAAAAAAAACATCTCACACGGTCGGCGCTCCCCAGTCCCCGTTTTACTTACCTGACCCCTCGAAAATCCCACACTCGCCCCCGCCATCCTCTTCGTTGCTGATTGGCTGGATTGAAAGCAGCGCAGCCATTGGCTGGCGCTGCTGTCAATCACATCCAATGACGCAGCGTGCCGGGGGGCCGTGTGATACAGCCAATCGGCTATATCACGGGAGCGCGCCCGCAGGTGCTTCTCACCAAGTGAGGGAGCTCGCATTAACGTGAGAAGTACCTGCGGGAGGAAGCAGAGACAGCCGCTGAGGGACCCCAGAAGAGCAGGTTCAGGGCCACGCTGCAAAACGAGCTGCACAGGGGAGGCAAGTATAACATGTTTGTTATATAAAAAAAAAAAAAAAAAAAAAAAAAAAAAAAAAAAAAAATTAAAAATAAATTTGCTTTACACACACACACAATTTTTGGTATTTATATCCATATAATATGGAGGCCAAACCTAAACACTATCAATTTGAATGAAATCAGGCCACCCCCTTGCACTACATAGTTGAAGTCAAACAAATCAAACAAAAGTTGTATAGTGTATCCAGCTTTAGTAGATTTTTACTTACCAGGTGAAGTCAATTATACTCAGTTTCCCATACATGTGCCATGCCAATGCTATTGCCTCCTGCAGGGACTGCTAATCCAGGGCCGTTTGTAAACTTTGCCAGCCTCCTTCACCCGCATGGGTCCCACTTCATATCTCTTCAGAATCCTCAGGCCCTTGTCACACAGGCTTGTCAGTGTATGGATTCTGCTTTGCTCAGCAGAGATCGATCCACTGACAGTATTGTGAGAGCCCCACTCTCCTCTATGGAGATCAGAGGAAAAACAGACCACCTGTCAATTTTCAACCGATCCTCCAGGCGGATGGAAAATAGGGTTTCCATCCATCTGGATTTCACAGACAGGCCTGGATACCAGCGGACATGTCACTGCTGACATCCACCACTCCATAGAGGTGCATGGAGTGTCCGATCCGCCTGAAAAACTGACAGGTGGACCTGATCAGAAAGCCCATGTGAAAGGGGCCTTACAGAACTTCTCTGCTGACAGGCTAGTGCAAATTGTCCACATCACAAAGGCAGTGATGTGGACACCTGGAGGGAGGACCCCTTCAGGAAGTAAAGTGAGAAGGACCGGGGGCTGGATGACCAAGGGATCGGGAAAGTTAAAACTAGATTGAGCATTTGCCAACCCAGCAATCAGAGGGGGATGGGCCACATCCATCCTGGAGTTGAGCTTTAAAACAAAGTGTTTGTTATCCCAACATTTCATATTACATGTGCCTGCTGTACTTGTACGAGAACATCTCCTGTTCTTTGTAATGCTTTGTTTGCATGACATCCCTGGTGTTCCTGCCAGTCCCTCTGCTTTCCTATTAAAAATAATCACACCAAGCAGGAGAGCACACCATGGTCAGTTCTTTAGCTCTCCTCCAAATGAGAAGACTCACCCTGACATTCCCCCCCTGCACAGCCAGTCACTGGGAAGCCCAGTGTGCTACTGCTCCTCCCCCAGTTCTTGTGCAGCCAACTGAGGGAAAGCGATCACAAAAAACACCATTAATCCCTTGTTAAGGCCCCTTTCACACATGCTGATGGTATGTCCGTATTTCATCCATCCGTTTGCGGATGAAATACGGACATCCATTCATCCCTATGGGATAGCGGGTGTCTGCGGATGAGCATCTGCAGACACCCGCTATTGTCCGCCTCCGCAAATGTCCGATTCTGCAGACGGAGGAAAATCCTATTTTTATGTCCGTCTGCAGAGCGGATCGGATGAACACGGACACACGGTCCGTGCGCATCCGATCCCCATAGAGGAGAGCGGAGAGCTGACAGGGCGGTCCCCGCACAGTGTGCGGAGACCGCCCTGTCCGCAGCCGGCTCAGCGGGGACAACGGAGCGATCCCCGCTGAGCGAGCGGATCTTCACGGGGCGGATCTTTACTGATCCGCCCCGTGTGAAAGAGGCCTAAAGCATATTACAATATTAGGAGAGAGAGACCCAAAATTAGACCAATACCACCTTTCAATGCAACAGGAAAATTGCCAGCTATACAAGGAGAATACAAAGACACTGAATTTCAAAAAGAGCCAAACTACAAACCTTTTTAGAAGGCATGAATTGGGATAAAATCCAAGGAACAAAAGAACAGAGGAGAGATGAGTTTGCTTTAAGAGCATATTAAATAAGGGCATTAGCCAATGCATCCTATTGGGTAATAAATGTAAAAAAAAAAAAAAAAAAAAAAAAAAAAAAAAGCAAAGTCCTGGATAGCTTAAAGCGGGATTCCACCCTAAAGTGGAACCTCCGTTGATCGGAACCCCCCCCCCCCCCCCCATCCGGTGTCACAATTGGCACCTTTCAGGGGGGAGGGGGGTGGAGATACCTGTCAAAGACCGGTATTTACACCCACTTCCGGGCATAGACTCCCGTGGGAGTCTACGCCATTTCCTGCCCTGCCGCGCTGTCTGCTGGGACACACACGGGTCCCAGTGACAGCGCAGAGATTTCCTATTGCGCGGCTCGCGCATGCGCAGTAGGGAACCGGGAAGTGAAGCCGATTCGCTTCACTTCCTGATTCCCTCACCTAGAATGGCGGCGGCAGCAGCCGAGGCCCGAGCGGTCGTTCGGCCTCGGCATCGCTGGAACCCGGGACAGGTGAGTGTCCATTTATTAAAAGTCAGCAGCTGTAGTATTTATAGCTGCTGGCTTTTAATTTTTTTTTTTTTGCCGGAATCCCTCTAACTCCAATGTATAAATGCATATAAAAGCAAAGAAGTCCTTCAAAAAAAATACAAGGTTGAGGGATCATCATCAGCATTCAGACATTATAAAGAATGCAACAAGAAATGTAAGGGTGCAATTAGGATGGCTAAGATTGCACAGGGAAGACACATAGCAGAGGCATATGTAAACAGAAAAAATAAAATAAACAGAGGACAGACCATATTAGCCCCACAAAGAATGAGGAAGGACACCTGGTTACAAAGGATGGTGAGATGGCAAAGATATTGAATTTATTCTTAGTCTTCACAAGGGAATGGGGGGGGGGGGGGGGCTTCAGTAACCAAAACTGCAGTGTTTACCCTCATGACACATCACAGGTAACACTTCCATGGTTAAAAGAGGACAGAATTAAAATTAGACTTGGGAAACTTAACATTAATAAATCACCAGGACCAGATGGCTTGTACCCAAGTGTACTTTGGGAACTCAAGCCAAGTAATTGCCAGACCATTGTTCCTAATTTTTACTGACAGTCTACTGATTGGAATGGTACCAGCCAATTGGAGAAAAGCCAATGTAGCACCAATATTTAAAAAAAAAAAAAAAAAAAGCCTAAAATACATCCCTGAGAATTATTTACCAGTTAGCCTAACATCAATAGTATGCAAGCTCTTGGCAGGGATAAGGGCCTATACGCAATATTTTAGTAACAAGACTGGTATCATTAGCATTAATCAGCATGGATTTGTGAAGAATTGTTCTTGCCAAACCAATCTCTTAACATTCTATGAGGCGAATTGCCATCTAGATAAAGGAAGGCCCATATATGTGGTTATCTGGATTTTGCAAAAACATTTGACACAGTTCCCCATAAAAGTGTACTGTACAAAATAAGGTCTGTTGGCATGGACCATAGGGCGAGTACATGGATTGAAAAGTTCATGAGTTCAGAGGGTGGTGTTAAAGGGGGAGTACTTAGAATGGTCAGGAGTGGGCAGTGGGGTCCCCCAGGGTTCTGTGCCACAAAAGGCAAAGAACCCTGTTCTGTGGAAACCTTGCAAAAAGATCTGGACAAATGAATGGGGTGGGCAACTACATGGCAAATGAGGTTGAATGTAGAAAACGTTAAAATAATGCATTTGGGTGGCAAAAATATGAATGAAATCTAGGATGGAAAAGGACCTGGTGGCCCTAGTAGATAGGCTAAGCAATGGCATGCAATGCAAGGGGGAAAGGGGGATCAACTCCAGAGATAAAACGATAATTCTCCCGCTCTACAAAACTCTGCTCCGGTCACACCTGGAACATGGTGTCCAGTTCTGGGCACCGGTCCTCAGGAAGGATGTACTGGAAATGGAGCGAGTACAAAGGGCAACTAAGCCAATAAAGGTTCTGGAGGATACTCGTTGTGAGGAAAGGTTGCGAGCACTGAACTTCTTCCCTCTGGAGAAGAGACGCTCAAGAGGGGATACAATATCAATTTATACATTTTTGCACTCATTAAAATAAGAAGAGGTTTAACTTTAAACTACGTAGAGGGTTCTTTACTGTAAGAGTGGCAAAGATGTGGAATCAACTCCAGAGATAAAACGATAATTCTCCCACTCTACAAAACTCCGGTCACACCTGGAACATGGTGGATTCCACATCTTTGCCACTTCCATTTTTCCCTTCCACAGGTGGTGGTCCCAGTGGGGAGCATCGATCGTTTTTTTTTTTTGTTTTGTTTTTTAACACATTAGATAAGCACCTGAACGACCACAACATACAGGGATATACAATGCAATACCGACATAATCACACACATAGGTTGGACTTGTCTTCTTTTCAACCTCACCTACTATTAGGAGCCACGGCCAGCACCCTGCAAAGACCAACTTGTCAATATGCAGCCATTCACAGGAGGAGACAGCCAGTCATAGCAAACAGCGGTGACATGAGCTGCCACCAGTCCTATCACAATGACTCATTCTTTAGGAATTTCAGGGCTTCATTCTTTATACCACACTGTGTAGAAAAGTCAATTTCAATACAAACATCTGATGAATCCTTATAAAAAGGACAGAAATGAAGGCCTTTAACCACTGGTGAATTCAGCAATATACCCTCTCCATCAAGTCAGAGCATGCTGGATCTCTGAAGAGAGACCACTGCTTCCACACACAGAAAAGGGGTCCTCCTATGAAGCATGCCGACAAGGAACCCACTTCGGTTGCTGCCGATGGATACAGAAATATGAAATAAGAACTTTGCATCCTTTTGTTTTGACCCACATAGTTTTTAGCAGATTTAAACTATCTAGTGTATCGCATCAGTATAACTACAGTGTAGTGGATCAGTCTAAATCCTAAAAAAAGGGGAAGGCCAAGAGACCGTAGCAGGCGTTGCCATCATTTGACTGCCAGCTCTAGTCAAGTAGTGCCCATCCACCACACAAAGCCATTATTATCTGGACAATAACAGCCCATCAACGCACTAGGAGCAGCGGCACCAACATGGCAAACACCAAAGCAACACAAAACTAGTCAGCTGCATCCCATGAAAGCCAAGAACCTGCCGTTTACATGCGGATGCCGTGTATGTACTTGTTTACAGTAGTGTTGTCTGAACGCGATTAAAAATGGACATTCAGGCTGGGTTCACACTAGTGAAGTGACAGACATTGCAATTGATTCGCACTGCTTGCAGATCACATGAGACGTCTGTGCGATAGGAAATCAGCCATACAAAATCTAAGGCTGAAATCGCATTCACACCAACATGGTGCGGGACCTTTTTGGTTCTCACTGGAAGTGGATTGCATGTGTTCACACCCAAGCAAAGAGGAGTAGATCTCCCCTCTAGCCCCCCCTCCCGCCCCCCCCCCCAAAGCTGGTGGGGGGGGGGGGAAGAGAGGAGCGGATCCCCCTCCCCCCCAAACTGATGGGGGAAAGAGAGGAGCGGATCCCCCTCCCCCCCAAACTGATGGGGGGGGGGGTGAAGAGAGGAGCAGATCCACCCCCCCCTCCCCCCAAACTGATGGGGGGGGGGAAGGAGCGGATCCACCTCCCCCCAAACTGATGGGGGGGGGGAAGGAGCGGATCCACTTCCCCCCAAACTGATGGGGGGGGGGGGGGGGGAAGGAGCGGATCCACTTCCCCCCAAACTGATGGGGGGGGGGGGGAAGGAGCGGATCCACTTCCCCCCCAAACTGATGGGGGGGGGGGGGGGAAGGAGCGGATCCACTTCCCCCCCAAACTGATGGGGGGGGGGAAAGAGGAGCAGATCCACCTCCCCCCAAACTGATGGGGGGCAAAGAGAGGTGCAGATCCACCTCCCCCTCCCCCCAAACTGATGGGGGGGGGGGAAGAGGAGCAGATCCACCTCCCCCAAAACTGATGGGGGAAAGAAGAGGAGCAGATCCACCTCCCCCAAAACTGATGGGGGAAAGAAGAGGAGCAGATCCACCTCCCCCAAAACTGATGGGGGAAAGAAGAGGAGCAGATCCACCTCCCCCAAAACTGATGGGGGAAAGAAGAGGAGCAGATCCACCTCCCCCAAAACTGATGGGGGAAAGAAGAGGAGCAGATCCACCTCCCCCAAAACTGATGGGGGAAAGAAGAGGAGCAGATCCACCTCCCCCAAAACTGATGGGGGAAAGAAGAGGAGCAGATCCACCTCCCCCAAAACTGATGGGGGAAAGAAGAGGAGCAGATCCACCTCCCCCAAAACTGATGGGGGAAAGAAGAGGAGCAGATCCACCTCCCCCAAAACTGATGGGGGAAAGAAGAGGAGCAGATCCACCTCCCCCAAAACTGATGGGGGAAAGAAGAGGAGCAGATCCACCTCCCCCAAAACTGATGGGGGAAAGAAGAGGAGCAGATCCACCTCCCCCAAAACTGATGGGGGAAAGAAGAGGAGCAGATCCACCTCCCCCAAAACTGATGGGGGAAAGAAGAGGAGCAGATCCACCTCCCCCAAAACTGATGGGGGAAAGAAGAGGAGCAGATCCACCTCCCCCAAAACTGATGGGGGAAAGAAGAGGAGCAGATCCACCTCCCCCAAAACTGATGGGGGAAAGAAGAGGAGCAGATCCACCTCCCCCAAAACTGATGGGGGAAAGAAGAGGAGCAGATCCACCTCCCCCAAAACTGATGGGGGAAAGAAGAGGAGCAGATCCACCTCCCCCAAAACTGATGGGGGAAAGAAGAGGAGCAGATCCACCTCCCCCAAAACTGATGGGGGAAAGAAGAGGAGCAGATCCACCTCCCCCAAAACTGATGGGGGAAAGAAGAGGAGCAGATCCACCTCCCCCAAAACTGATGGGGGAAAGAGAGGAGCAGATCCACCTCCCCCTCCCCCAAAACTGATGGGGGAAAGAGAGGAGCAGGAGCAGATCCACCTCCACCTCCCCCCAAACTGATGGGGGAAAGAGAGGAGCAGGAGCAGATCCACCTCCACCTCCCCCCAAACTGATGGGGGAAAGAGAGGAGCAGGAGCAGATCCACCCCCCCCCACCCCCGCTGGTGGGGGAAGAGAGGAGCAGATCCACCCTCGCCAATCAATAGAAGATGGCACTGCCAGCTCTGTGCCAACCCAACCTCCTAGATCCCATTGCTGAACGGGGTATAAGGTGTCAGTCCAAGCAAAAATAAAGTTAATAAAGACTGGGTCATCCTCTACCAATAAAACATTTTATGGAACATGCAATTATTATTGAGAGCAAATTATTGTCATCATTGGGAGTAGGGGCTGTCCACACTAATATATATCTCTCTATCTCAGAGCAGATAGGGTCACAATCCCCCCCCCCCCATAAAGCTGGTGACCACACCCTCCCCCTCCATGTAGACATGGTCTCAGCACTCCAACAAGGACAAAGCAAAGACAAAAGCTTTCCACTGACAGCCAATAGGAGCCCCCCGTCTTCATATAAAGAGGGCCTGTCACCCCCCAGACCCTGTAACACCCGCACAGCGATGGCCGGGGCCCGCACTGTCCCTTAGAACAGCGATCATAGTAAACATGACACAATGGAGGCGGCGGGGAGCCACTCCCTACCATCCCCCGCTCTGCCACCATGACACCCCGCCCAGACCCAGCCGCCGCTTCTCCCCCTCGTCTCACCGTCCGAACTCAGCTTCTCTCGGCCTGCCACAACCCGTAGGAAAAATGGCGTCGTCTTTTTATGTCATACGGGCCCCAGCACGCCGGTCAGCTGACATGGAAACAGCTCCCTCTCTCAACGCCCTTCACACACACCATGTGACCGGGCCTGGACTGGCGGCGTGGCCGCCCGCCGCCATCTTTGTTATGGGCACATGCGGGCTTGGCGTAACAGAGCGCTAAGTGTAGTTCACACCTGCAGTGTCTGATTTTGGAGATTTGTCCCTAAATATGGCTTTGTTTTCCAATACTGATTGGCTTCCCTATACATGTCTTCTGTTTTTAATAAAACATTATCTGCATGTGTTACATTGGCATGTCCGGAGTGCTTGTTTAATTTAAAGTAAAGCTAAAGGCATGTTTTTCCATTTGGGTAGAATAAGAGAGTGTTAAAGAGGAAGAGGCTGACCGGGCCATTTTTTGCAATACGGCACTGCGTCATTTTAACTGACAATTGCGCGGGGTTGTGTGACACTGTACCCAAACAGAATTGACGTCCCTTTTCTCCCCACAATTAGAGCTTTATTTTGGTGGTATTTAATCACCTCTGCAGTTTTTAATTTTTTGCACTATAAACAAAAAAAGCACAACCATTTTGAAAAAAAACAATATTTTTAACTTTGTACTATAATAAATATCCCCAAAAATGTTTTTAAAAAACACATTTCTTCATCAGTTTAGGCCAATATGTATTCATATTTTTGGTAAAAGAAAACGCAATAAGCGTATATTGATTGGTTTGCGCAAAAGTTATACCGTCTACAAACTATGGGAAAGATTTATGGCATTTTTATTATTTTACTAGTAATAGCGATGAGCTTTTTAGCAGTATTGCGGCAGACAGATTGGACACTTTTGACAAATTTTTGGGACCACTGACACTTATACAATGATCAGGGCTATAAATATGCACTGTTTACGGTGTAAATGTCAATGGCAGGGAATGGGGCAACACTAGGGGGCAATCAAGGGGTTAAATGTGTTCCCTCATGTTTCTTACTGGGGATGGGACTGACTGGGGGAGGAGACATATCGCTGTTCCTACTTACTAGTGTAGCGGCGGGCTCCTGAAGAGCACACGCTATGTTTTCAAAATTAAAGCGTTACCCAAACCACAGTTTGGTTTGAGCCTATTTGACTAAATTTGGCTTTGGTGTCAGTCTGACTAGACTGTGAGATGTTCAGCCTGGCCACAGGGGGCACTGTCTCTGGTGGCAGGCGTGGAACTATGGTTTGGTTAGGCGCTTGGATTATTCCCTCTCGGAGTCAGGTCAGTGGGAGTGGCCCTCCCGCTGTGCCCTCTGGGAGAGGGTATTTAAGACACAGACGTCATGTGGGCCATGGGTTTCCGATCCAGTATGCTGTGCTGAGTGTATGGTCCTGGTCCTCCTGACCAGCCCCCAGGAAGGCTATGGCCTGGGGTGCGGTTCCATCTGATTTTGATGCCTCGGGCTGGCTAGCCCAAGACAGAGGAACTAAGGAAGGATTCCGAGGTGGATGGGTGCTGTCTCCGGTCCGGGAAAGACCCAGTGTACTTCGAGCATTCCAGGGGAGGACTCTTTAGAAGAACACCACGTGTGAGGTTGGTTTTTCATAACAAAAGCCTGGAAGGGCTGAAGTAACCGAGAGAATCCGGTCTTGGGGGATATCGCCAAGTGGGCTGAAAGATCCAGGTATCCTACAAGTGTTCTACAGCTTAGTTTTCCTATGTGTTCTGCAACAACAGTAGTGATAAAAGACTTTGTTCCTGAGTAAGCACCTTGTTGGCTGCTAGGCCTTGTGGGAGAGGGACTGTCCAACCTGAGTGATCATCCAGCTGCGAATGGCTATTCTCTGGATGCAGTCAAAGTAAGAAAGTTCTTTAACGTTTATAGACTTTGACATTGAGAGTACCTGAACTTTCCTTTCCAACCCTCTGATCCCAAGTTAAAAGACAGTTCAATGGTTGACATTTGCAAATAAAAATCCATTCGAATGGATCTATTGTCAGTCTCAAGTTACTGGCCCATCTACTACAGGACATCCCCTAGATGTGTCACAAGGAGAACGAAAGGTAACGGTAAGCCTAAAAATAACCAGCGGCTCCTTCGGGGGTTAGTGCTACACTAGGAACAAACAATCTGTCTCCTCTCCCGTGTCAGAATAAGGATTGGTGTGTTTACACACACTAATCCCCATTCTGGCTCTCGTGCCCGCAATCACGCCTGCTATGGCTCTTACTCTTATATACAGGTACGTCGTTTTGCGGTAACGAACCACTTTGCTGAATTAAATGTGCGTGAGCAGGTCAGCAAGTGGTTAAAGGAGAAGTCCAGCCTGAGCTCATTTGGCTGGGCTTCTCCTAAGGGTCATAGGAGTGCAATTTGTTTTGCACTCCTGTGACCCGTTTTCAGCAGAGAGCGGTCTGAAGTCCGCTGCCGTCACCAAGATCAGTCCAGGCACCGCATCATCCCGATTTCGGAAGTCTGGATCCGCCAGATGCCTGAACTGATGGCAGTCTCAGCCTCTCAGCAAGCCACTGAGACAGCCACTCCCTGCCCCTCCACAGCTGAGCGCTCCGGTGAGCGTGGAGGAGCAGAGCAGGAGAGATGCTGACAGACAGTCAGCAGCTCTCCGCTCAGGAAGGTGAGAGAACCGAGCCATCGGCGGTGTTCGGTGGCTCGGTTCTCAGTGCAGACACACCGGAGGACAGATGCAGCATCAGTTTGATACTGCAACCACCTGGGTAAGTATGAATCTACAAAAAAAACAACCCCTACTTCTCTTTTAAGTTTTACCTATAGGTAGTATAAATATCTCCTAAACATGCACCATTTAGGAGATATTTACTGTACATGCAGGCAGTGAAATCACCGACTCATACACTCTGAAGGAACGGTCACCCGCGCTGTTTCTTCAGAGCCCGGTTATGTGATCGACATCATCGCGGCTCCCAGAAGTCACAGAGCTGAAGGGATGATTGGGTGAAGATAGACGCTGTCTCTAGCAATGATATCGCATCGCTGAAAGACTTCGTTTGTTTTTATAAAATTTTTACACATTTAAAAAAAAACTTACATACTTTGCAAAACAATTTGCAAATCATTCATAAAAATATAGAACATAATTACAAAAAAAATACATTAGGTACATGAATGGATCTGTCCTCTAACATGCACTTAAATACATAGAGCTACATCGAGGCATATTCTCGTGATTCTCCTGGACCATCTGAGTTACCACCAATGAGAAAGGAGAAAAAAGAAAGAAGGAGAAACCTGGAAACAGGCCCGTTCTGCTATCTCCACCCCGGGAAAAAGAAGAAAAAAAAAGAGGGGGGAGGGGATTGTAAAAATAAGTATCCCCACATAGCCCGTGTCCATTTATCTTTACTTTCATGGAAAGAGAGAATCCAATCTATCTATCTATCTATCCCAGTATTATCCACCTTAAAATTGTGCAAGAGAGGGAAAAAAAAGGGGGGGGGGATGGATTTACCCCCCCCCCCCGTACCCTACATTACCCCATTATAAACCATACTATTCTCCTCTCACTCGTGTCTATTTTTCCTACTTTCGAGGGGAAGGGAGGAGAAACTCCCCTCCCTCTATCCCCATTACCATCCTCCTTGAATTTGTGCTAGAGGGAAGAGAAAAAAAAAGTTTTGAGGTAAGTTTGACATAATGTTCTAGTATGGTCACTGTGACGGAACCGATCCCACAGTCCTATTGAGTGCTTCCGTCAGTATACCGCTTCCTAAGTCTGAATATAGAGATCAGATATTCCAACCTCTCACAAGCACAAAGCAAGACGACACTCGCTTAGCTGCTCAACATGGACTCCTTTATTAGAACCAAAAAGCCAAGTATTTATAATACAGTAGAAGACTAAAACCTAACCTAATTAGCATGAGCTAATTATCTAAATCAACACTCAGACTAGTTGACTGAGGTATAAGACTTTTTGGCTCCTAGCTCACTAACAATTCAATAAACATTACCATAAACATAAACACAGGGTTAATTAGCACAAACAGCAATGTGTGAATACTCCTACAAGCCAGACTAGACTCATTTACACAACACACAGGTGGCTGGAGTTCATGACATTAGCATCTGAGGCCGCGTACACACGCGGGGACTGTTCGCCCAACTTTGTCCGCTGAACAGTGTTTCGGCGGACAGTCCGCTCGTGTGTGGGCTTTCAGCGGACAGTTTCAGCGAACAGTCCGCTGAACAAGGTTTTTCGGAAATTCCGAAAAACTGTCCGCTGAAACTTTGTTTCAGCGAACAGTCCCCTCGTGTGTAGGCTTGTTCGTCAAACTAAGTTCCGCGCATGCTCAGAAAGGATTTACACACCGAGGTTTGCATTGCAGTGTATAGGACGTCGTTTTCTAGTCCCGTCGTACGTGCCGTTCACGTCATCGCGCACGGTTTCAGCAAACTGTTCGTTCGTCGTGTGTGGCCATGTCCGTCCATGCTAATTTTGAGCGGACTGTTTGCTGAAACTGTTTGACGGACAAAGTTGGGCGAACAGTCCCCGCGTGTGTACGCGGCCTAACAGTTTGTGTCCCAACAGCATGAGGCAACACACATTATATATACATATATACAGCATTGAATCTGACTAGCACAGATTATAGTGGGGTTCTCATTCACCCTGTGCCCCTAAAAATCCAGGGCCCATAATCAGTCGGCAAGAGGCTCGCATTCAGTCCTCTCAAAAAGCCTGTGTCTCGGCTAGGTCTGTCACAGTCACTTTCACACTGGGGCCACGCCGCGCCAGCATCAAAGCGCCGGTAGTTTTAACTGCGCTTTACCGGCGTGTTAGTGGTGCTTTTCGGCCGCTAGCAGGGAGCTTTTAACCCCCGCTAGAGGCCAAAGAAAGGGTTAAAACCACCCATGCTGCAGCGCTTCTGAAGCACTTTTTAGGAACTGCCCATGCATTCCAATGGGCAGGGGCGGTTTAGGAGCTATACAGCGCTCCCAAACCGCCCAAAGGTGCTGTTTGCAGGACTTTTTGTAACATCCCGAAAGCGCACCACCCCAGTGTGAAAGCACTGAAGCTTTCACACATGGGAAGCGGTTTACAGGCGCTATTTCTAGTGCTAAAACACCTTAACAACACTGCCTTCAGTGTGAAAGGGGTCTATGTCTTTGCCTTGCAGGTACAAAAGTGCAGCAGTTTAAAACTGCTTTAAAACCCCTGTCTGTTTTTTTTTTGTGTGTCATCTGTGTCACATTTGGGGGGGGGGATTTCCCTTCATTTCCTGTCCCATTGCCAAAACCAGAAGTGAGAGGAAATCTCTCCAAAGTTAGGGAATCACAGTGCGTTACCAGGGTCACCAGAACTTCTTTCCCCATTGAAAGATTTTCCACTTGCCGGCCACCCACAGTACATCATTGCTTTGATGTTAATCACTTAAGGACCAAGCCTCTTTTTCAGATTTGGTGTTTACAAGTTTAAAACATTTTTTTTTCCTAGAAAATTACTTAGAACCCCCAAACATTATATTTATTTTTAGAATAAAATGGCGGTCATTGTAATACTTTTTTTCACACTGTATTTGCGCAGCGGTCTTACAGGCGCACTTTTTTTTGGAAAAAATTATCATTTTTGAATAAAAAAATAAGACAACAGTAAAATTAGCCCAATTTTTTTTATTTTGTGAAATATAATGTTACGCCGACTAAAATGATACCCAACATGTCATGCTTCAAAATTGGGCCCGCTCCTGGAATAGCGTCAAACTTTTCCCCTCAAAAATCTCCATAAGCGACATTTAAAAAATTCTACAGGTTGCATGTTTTGCATTACAGAGGAGGTCTAGGGCTATAATTATTGCGCTCACTCTACCGATCGCGGCAATACCTCACATGTGTGGTTTGACCACAGTTTTCATATGCGGGCGCTACTCACGTATGCGTTCACTTGCTTCTGTGCGAGAGCTCGTCGGGACAGGGTGTTTTAAAAAAATTTTTTTACTTATTTATTTTACTTTATTTTATATATTTTTACACTTAAAAAAAAAAAAAGGATCACTTTTATTCCTATTACAAGGAATGTAAACATCCCTTGTAATAGAAAAAAAGCATGATAGGTCTTCTTAAATATGAGATCTGGGGTCAAAAAGTCCTCAGATCTCATATTTGGACTTAAATGCAATAAAAAAAAATAAAAAATTTAATTTGGAAAAATTGCATTGAAAAAAAATGTACCTTTAAGAGGTATGGGCGGAAGTGACATTTTTTACGTCGCTTCTGCCCTCCTATGGTATAGAGACGAGTGGGGGCAATCTTAGCCTCACTCGTCTCCATACCCAGCCATCGATAGGACCCGATCGCCTCCGCCGCTACCGACGGCTCCGGTAAGCGGCGGAGGGGGTGGGAGAACGGCGGGAGGGGGGTGGCACCTCTCCCGCCGCCGATAACAGTGAACCCGCCGCGGAGACCACCGTTATCGCACACAAGACCGCCTCCTGTAAAGAGGGATATCTCGGTTGTGGCAGTAGCTGCTGCTGTTACCGAGAGATCCCTCTTCAAAGTACCAACGTATATGTACACGAGGCGGTCCTTAAGTAGTTAAATATCGTGTTCTGTGGGCAATTTGCTACGGCATTGTTTTTAGAGGCGGCGGGTGAGGTGCACCCCTCCTGCTGCTTTATGGTAGTTTCCGGTTTTACCCGCCCCGTCAGTAAACTCTGAAGTGATCCGATCCCTCTGATGGCTAGGCAGGAAGTCAAGTAAGGGCAAGATGGACCCCACTTGGCTCTATGCCCTTGGAGGACCAGAGCGACCTCCAACATCACTTCCGGTTCTCTGTGAAAATGTAATTTATTTGTTGCTTTGCTTTTAAAGGGAAATAAGAGATCTGGGGTCTTTTTGACTCCAGATCTCTCAATAAAGAGGACCTGTCATGCTTTTTTCTGTTACAAGTGATGCTTACATTCCTTGTAATAGGAATAAAAGTGATAAAAAAAAAAAAAAGAAGAAGTAGTTAAAGGGACAGTGCAAAAATAAAAAGTAAAATAAATGAAAAAATAAATAATCACATTTAAAGCCCCCCCGTGCTCCGTGCTCACACGCAGAAGTAAACGTATACATAAGTCGCATAAATGGTGTTCAAACCACACATGTGAGACATCTCTGTGATTGTTAGGCCCCTTTTACACTGGGGCGCTTTGCAGGCACTACAGCACTAAAAAAAAGCGCCTACAAAGCGCCCCGAAACAGCCACTGCTGTGTCTCCAGTGTGAAAGCCCGAGCGTTTTCACACTGGAGCGGTGTACTTGCAGGACGCTCAAAAAAGCCCTGCAAGCAGCATCTTTGGAGCGCTGTAGGAACGGTGTATTTACTGCTACTAAAGCGCCCCTTCCAATTAAAAACATTGGGGCAGCACTGCAAAGCACCGCTATAGCGGCGTTTTGCGGGTGGTTTTAACCCATTTCCGGCCACTAGCGGGGGTTAAAAATCCCCCTGCTAACGGCTGAATAGTGCCGCTAAAATGGCGGTAAAGCGGCGCTAAATAGCGCCACTTTACCGCCAGCGCCCACAATGCTTCAGTGTGAAAGTAGCCTCAAGCCGCGTACACACGGGCGGACTGTATGGCCTACTTAGTCCGTCGAAACACATTTCAGCGGACAGTCCGCTCGTGTGTGGGCTTCAGCGGACTTTTTCAGCGTGCAGTCTGGCGTACTAAGTATTTCGGATTTTTCGAAATACTGTCCGTCATACTTTGGTTTCAGCGGACAATCCGCTCGTCAGTAGGCTAGTTCGACGGACTAAGAATGGCGCATGCTCAGAAAGGATTTACACGGCGAAAGGTTGCATTGCTGTGTATTGGACTTCCTATTTCTAGTCCCGTCGTACGTGCTGTACACGTCATCGCGCAAGCTTTCAACGGACTGTTTGTGCATCCGTGTGTGGTCAAGTCCGTTCATTCGAAAGTAGGACGGACTGTCCGTCGGATTGTATGACGGACTAAGTAGGCCATACAGTCCGCCCGTGTGTACGCGGCTTTAGAGCAAAAGCAATAAGTCTAGCACTAGGCCTCCTCTGTAACTCTAAACAGGTAACCTGTAAACATTTTTAAAGCTTCGTCTTCGGAGATTTTTAAGTACCATAGAAAAACTTTTGATCTTTTTTTAGTTTGTTTAGCAAAAAAATAAAACCCCAGAGGTGATCAAATACCACCAAAAGAAAGTTCTATTTGTGGGAAGAAAATGATAAAAATGTAGTTTGGGTACAGTGTTACATGACCACACAATTGTCATTCAAAAAGTGACGGCACTGAAAGCTGAAAATTTTCTTGGGCGGGAAGGGGTGAAAAAGTATTGAAGTGGTTAAAGTGGTTGTAAACCCTAAAGCCCCATACACACTATCAGATTTTCTGCAGATTTTTTCCTTCAGATTTACCAAAACCATATAATATGAGGTCAAACCTTAGGAGTTTCAATGTGTATGCAATCAGGCAGGCCCTTCCACTACATGGTTTTGGTAAATCTGAAGACAAAAATCAGCAAAAAATCTGATAGTGTGTATGGGGCTTTACACACCGCTTTTCACTACAGGTAAGCCTATAATAAGGCTTGCCTGCAGGTACCGTGAATATCTCCTAAACCTGCACCGTTTAGGAGATATTCACTATATCCACATGTGCCGTCATCGGCATATGCGCACTGAAGAAATGGCTCACTTGTGCCGTTTCTTCATCTACTGTGCCATGACCGGCGGCTCCTGCAAGAGAGATATATGTTCCATACCAGGTGGTCTTGTCCGAAGGTCCAGTAATTCCAGATTAGAATATTCAATCCTGTCTATTCGTGATGGGACAGAATATACCCAAAAACACCAAAACAGCGATGTTCACTGACCTATCAGAGGAAATCCTCAGACACCTCAGAACTTTCATCTTCTTTATTTTTTTTCTTAGTAGCTAAAATAACTGTAGTGCAAGCATGGAACTCACTTGTGGTTAATGTGACGTTGGTTAAACACCAAATATCCTGGATTATGATTCATTAAAAATTGACAAGTGTCATTAAAAATTGACAAGAGACAAACAAGCCAGGTTTGAAAAAGTGTGGAATCCATGGATTAAATACCCTCAGGCTCCTTAGGCACCAGGACACCTTGTGGTTGGAGGCCTGGATAGAGGGGAACAATTCTCTTTCTTCCTTCTTTCTTTCCTTTACTTTCTCTTTTTTGTTTTTTACGATTTGATCATTGTTATATGGATGCCAATGGGGGATCATAGAGCCTCTCTCACCTTACCATATATTTGGGAGCAAGGCAACGTGCCTCGAGGCACTGGGCATAATATCTGACATTAAGGTCCCCACACCTCTCAATGTAACTGAGTTAAAGGGGTTCTAAAGGGAGAAGGTTTTAAACTTAATACATTCTATGCATTAAGATCAAAAACCTTTCTGCTTGCAGCAGCTCCCCTCAGCAATCCTAATACTTACCTGAGCCCCATCTCGAACCAGCGATGTTGAACGAGCGAACCGGCTGTCTGGGACTCTCCCTTCTGATTGGCTGAGACACACAGCGGGTGCCATTAGTTCCCACTGCTGGCAAAATCGGTGAACCAATGAGGGCAGGGTTGAGCCGCAGCTCTGTATCTGAATGGACACACAGAGCATTGGCTCAGCTTGCGTGCCTCCATAGCAAGCTGCTTGCTGTGGGGCCAGGAGGAAGTGGCCATGAGCGCCACCTAGGGACCCGAGAAGAGGAGGATTTGGTCTACTCTGTGCAAAACCACTACACAGAGCAGGCTAGTATAACATGTTTAAGGAGTCTAGACACAAGTGGTTGACCACTTCCTGCCAGCTTGCGTGCATATATTTGGCCTCTCGCTGGGTGGGCTTTAACATTGAGCAGCCGCATATACTCCACTGTACAAATATCTCCCCCTCACCTTACACTCCTTGTCCACCTGCACAATCAATAGTTCCCTCATCTAACCCAGCTACTATAGAGGAAGTCACCAAACTACCTGCCCCCTGGACCCTGTTCCCTTGCAAATACTACCTTCACCCTCTTGCTCTATGCTACACTCTTTAACTCATATCTTCAATCTCTCCCTTTCTTTTGGCAACTTCCCCAACCCACTAAAACATGCACTAGTCACCCCCATACTTAAAAAGGCCTCACTGGACCCCACCAATCTTAACAACCTAAGTCCCAGCTCCTTACTCCCTTTTGCCTCCAAACTTCTTGAATGCCTAGTCTACAACTGGCTGAGTTGCCACGTTATTGAGAATAGCCTTCTTGATTCCCTTCAAATCCCCCTACTCTTACTCTTGGACTTCTCCGCTGCCTTTTATACAGTTGACCACCTCCTCCTCAAAAAAACCCTCGATTTCCTTGGTCTCTGCCACTGTACTTTCTGTCGGTTCTCATCTTACTATCTCACCACACCTTCAGTGTCTCTTACAACTCTACTTCCTCCTCTCCTATTCCTCTTACCATCAGGGTCCCCCAGGGTTCCAAGGTTCCATCCTTGGACCTCTCCTATTCCCGAACTACACCTCTTCCCTGGGTCAGCTTCCCATGGTTTCCAATACCGTTTCTATGCTGATGACACCCAAATCTATCTCTCTACCCCTCAGCTCACTCATCAGTTTGCTCAGGTATCACAGACATATCAGACCGGATGTCACACCACTTCTTCCAACTCAATTTATCCAAAACTGAGCTCATAATATTTCCTTCCCCACATGCCCCTTCCCCTGACTTCTCTGGCACAACTATCGGTCCATCCCCACATGCCAGGGTGCTAGGGGTAACCCTGGACTCTGAACTGTCCTTTCAGGCCCACATCCAATCCCTGTCCAAATCATGCCGCCTGCAACATCTCAAGAATATACCCCTTTTTAACCAATGACATTACAAAGCTACTAATTCACTCACTGGTTAACGCTTCCCTCGACTACTGCAATTCCCTCCTCATTTATTACCTTTACAAAGGTTATCCCCCTTCAGCCCATCATGAATGCTGCTGCCAGACTAACCCACCTTACCAACTGTTCAGTGTCTAGTACCCCTCTCTGCCAATCCCTCCACTGGCTTCTGCTCACCCAACAAATAAAATTCAAAGTACTAACAACAACTTACAAAGCCATCCACAACTCTGCTTCCAGCTACATTACTAACCTGGTCTCAAAATATCAACCAAACCACTCTCTTCTGTCCTCCCAAGATCTCCTGCTCTCTAGTGTTGGGCGAGTGGTTCTGACCAAGCAAAAGTTTGGCCTGAACATTGCCTGAATTTGAGAAGCACTCAGCAGGATGTTCGCCCACCGAGTACCCCAAATTTCACTGCATGCTGCACAGTGCATTCTAAGCCCTGATTGGCTGAAGCAGTGCACCTGACCACTGTTCAGATGCAAGGCTTTGCCCAATCAGGGCACAGTGAATAGCTGGTCGTTAATGAGTGGGCCGGGAAGAAGGCAGCTGCATTCTTAACAATGGATAAGTCATCAGCTGTCAACGGGCTTCCCAGCTGACAGCTGAATGAAAAAAAAAACATTGCAGACAATAGAAAAATGTGAAAAAAATTGCATTGTCCCCCCCCCCCCCCCCCCCAGGCCCTAAATTAGATATACACTTTAAAAAAGGAATCTCAGCTATATCTATAGTATATAGATGTTACTCAAGTGTGTCAAGAAAAATTGTTTTATTTTATTATTGGTAATATTTCTTTATTAATCACCACCCTGTCTTGAACTAGGACTATTATTCAAATTTATTTTTTGGCTGGATGGTAGTTAGCCCAGACTGATTTGCAAAGTTCTTCACTTGGAATTAAGCTCAGTGGGGGTTGCTATTTATCACTGCTGCCAGTAGGTGTCACTGGTACCAGGTGTGGGGCCTAACATGGACTCTACAAGTAAAGTAGTCCTGGAGCTGTCCAGCCTGTCAATGGGGAAGCTGAACCGAAAAGGAGACCCAGAGGAGAACCCTTGTCACAGGGGCCTGGTGACTTACATGGAGAAGGTCACACTGAAGCCTAAGAAGCAGAGCAGAGGGCAATGGAACCAGCAAGAAAGAGAAAAGTCTTTGGACCAGCTAGGATGTTATTTGCAGTGCAGTGTTGCCAGGTCGATTTAAAGGTTCTGACACTGTGAAACTGTACATGGAAGAAGTCTCCTAACCCGCATCTCCTTGTTTTCTGCAGTAAAACTTACAAATAGACTATAAGTGAATGGCACCCAATGTTCTTTCTCAGTCCCATATCTTAGTCATGGACTAGGACTATGGACTGGGTGAAATGCTGGTCCACCCCTTGCTCTGGAGGTGCCGCCATGACTTTGGGGGTTAGGAGGTGCTACATTTTAAAACTTGGGTCAACCTTTGGTAAATGTTATGTTGTCCTGATCCCCCCTCCCCTCACATATGAATATAAATGTATGTTTATTTTTTGCAACATTTATTTGTACTGCAAAGTAACACTTCATTTCTCGCCTAGGCAAGAATGACATTTGTGTGGCTTTCCCCACTGCACATGCATGGATGAGCCACATGGCTTGCTGTTCCAAGCAAAATCTGTGGCACGTCTGCCCAATCACAGATTTCCCTGACCAGCTTCACACGCTTAAAGATGGCAATTATGAAAGTCCTAAACCTTTGCTGTTTTTGTGCATGCGCGTGATATCTCCTGCACCTAAGCAGATGTGCCAAAGGGCTCTGTCAGGACCTTAAAGTGGGAGTCCTCCGGGACTCCGCGTTTTTTTTTTTTTAAAAAAGCCAGCAGCTACAAATACTGCAGCTGCTGACTTTTAAAATAGTGACACTTACCTGTTCAGCGCGCCCGCAATGTCGGCACCCGAAGCCGATCTGTAGATCGTATCTCGGGTGCTTCCGCCGCCATCTTGGGTATGGGAATCAGGAAATGGAGCCTTTCGGCTTCATTTCCCGGTTCCCTACTGTGCATGCGCGAGCCGCGCTGCGCAACAAGGACGGTCCCCGCTGCCTCTGGGATCTGTGTGTTTTCCCAGCAGGCAGCGGGGCACTTGCGGGAAGGGGCGGGCACTTGCGGAAAGGGGCGTAATATACGCCCCTTTCCGCAGAGAGCTATCCCGGAAGTGGGTACAGATACCTGTACTGTACAGGTATCTGCACCCCCCTCCCCCCTGAAAGGTGCCAATTGTGGCGCCGGAGGGGGGGAGGGTTCTGATGAGCGGAGGTCCACTTTAGGGTGGACCTCCGCTTTAAGGCCACTAGAGGTGGGGGCGGAGCCAATACAAAGGGGACTGAAATTCCTCTTTAAACTATAAACTTCTGGCAATGTTTTTCCTTAAAAGGGACATGGCCTTGGCTTTCGCATTTCACCAAATGTATCATTAAATTTCAAAGAATATATAAACCTAACATTTCATATTCCTGATATCTGCTCGCTTTACCATGTACTTGTATGAAATTATCCTGTCCTCTTTGTATTGCTTCCTTTGTGGGAAATCCCTGGTGTTACTGCCTGTCCCTCTGCTTTCCTTAAAAAATTGACCACACTAGGCATGAGAGCACAATGTAGTCAGTTTTCTAGTTGTGCTGTTAACTCAGCCTGCTCTCATCTAACGATCAGACGTTTGCTAACACTGATACTGATCCCTCCCTCCCTCCCCACCCTCTCACTCTGCCATTTACTGAGAAGATCAGCATCCTGCTGTTTCTCCTCCCCCAGCTCTCTGAGCTCCTTATGCAGCTAAGAACAGAGGGAATGTGATCACTGATAAAGAAGGAGGGAAAAAGTATTTATAATGTTTTTATATGAATACACAAATGTTTGGCCTTTCATTTCTTTTTTTAGGCTAGGTTCATACTGCAGCACAGAGCGGCTAACAGCAGGGGTCCGATGCGTCCTTGTTCACCATTTCAGGTCCAATTTCAGTCCGAATTTTTGGCTGAATTCACACCTGAAACTGACCAGAAGACGCACAGGGCCCCTGTGCAAGTCGCACCGGAGCTGCTCCGGAGATGTGTGAACTGGCTCCATAGAGAGCCGGTCACAATCTCCTGACATGCGAATTGGATGTAGGGAAACCCGCATCCAATTTAGTGTGAACCCAGCTTTAAACTGAATGGGTTGATTTATAAGGTGCTTTAATCTTTCTGTCAAATTTACACCCCATTTTTTTTCTTGATAGTGTGAGGTATGCTAGAACCTTTGCTGGGTTTAATTATTGAATATAGTTATCATTATAACAAATGCTCAACCTCAATGATAAATGGCAGATAAATCAATGTAAATCACAGATACATTTATTGCCCATAGAGGTAGATGTCCAACATGTTTCTGAGCAATTGCAATACTTGTTATACAAAATCATTTTAACACTTTATAATGCTACAGGAACAAAAGTTCCAAGAAAAACAGCCCTAATGAAAGAGACACTGTAATAAGACCGAAATGTGTTGCTGTGATCAATATTGATATGCCTGCCATGTGGATATTGACTTTTATATTCAGCTTTGTTTCACTTGTCATTCAGTGTGTATAGATCAGGGTGCAAAGCAAGTTACACAATTCCTTCCTACTATGTAGTGGATCTTTGTTGCTCCTAATTATATATTAACCTTTACTTGTTCTATTGGTTTTACTGCTGTCTGTTAACCTTTTGGGGAGACATCACATGTATAGTCTAAAGCTGGCCATAGATTGTTTTTTAATTTATATTTTTTTGATCAGCCAGATGGCTGATAAAAAAAAGTTATATACCAACTTCCCCATCTACACATTCAAGGTCGAAGAGGGAATACTCCCCAAATTGCATTCTGACAGTGGGTACAATCCCACCATCAGAATACACTGATCAGGGCTGCAGCCATTTGGTGGCAGAGCTGATCAAGCAGACATTTTCCAACATTCTAGTCCAAGAATAATCGGTCATTAGATCAACTGCTCTCAAAAGGAATGGCAATAGATGGAATGAAATGTGGTCAATTGTTGATGAACCAGCCGAGTTTCAATTCATCTAGCGCCAGCTTAAAGCGGGATTCCACCCTAAAGTGGAACCTCCGCTGATCGGAACCCCCCCCCCCCCTCCGGTGTCACAATTGACACCTTTCAGGGGGGAGGGGGGTGGAGATACCTGTCAAAGACAGGTATTTTCACCCACTTCCGGGCATAGACTCCCACGGGAGTCTACGCCATTTCCTGCCCTGCCGCGCTGTCTGCTGGGACACACACGGGTCCCAGTGACAGCGCGGAGATTTCCGATTGCGCGGCTCGCGCATGCGCAGTAGGGAACCGGGAAGTGAAGCCGATTTGCTTTACTTCCTGATTCCCTCACCTCGAATGGCGGCGGCAGCAGCCGAGGCCCGAGCGGTCGATCGGCCTCGGCTGCCGGCATCGCTGGAACCCGGGACAGGTGAGTGTCCATTTATTAAAAGTCAGCAGCTGTAGTATTTATAGCTGCTGGCTTTTAATATTTTTTTTTTGGGCGGAATCCCTCTTTAAGTCAGCCTTTCTCAGCCAGAGGAATTCTTTCTTAGCCAGAGAAATTCTGTACTTCTGTGACCCGTTTTCAGCTGTCAGCTGACATCACAGAGCTGGTTTTAGGTTCTGAAAAGATCCCGATCATATTGCCCGGATCCGCCCAGAAGCCTGGACCAGCAGATGACTCAGGCTCTCAGCAATCTGCTGAGAGCCTGAGCCAGCCTCTCCCCCCCCCATCCACATCTCAGATCTCCAATGAGTGCTCTAGGAGCAAAGCCCACTGACTGACAGTCACCAGCTCTCTGCTCACAGAACACTGAGACCTGACCTATCAGCATTTTTTGATCACTCGGTTCTCAGTCTTAGGGCTGGCAGGGGGACAGATGCAGTATCAGAACGAGGCTGCATCTACCTAGGTGAGTATCATTTTTATTTTGTTAACCCATACTTCTCTTTTAAGTCATCAGGGATCAGCGGGTAGAATGCTCCTACATTGGTGGTCAGTGGGATGATTGTCCCTCTAAGGCTTCATGTACACGGGACATTTTTACTACCTCTACTGAACGATTTAACGTGACAGTAAACCACATTTAGAACGTTCGTTTTGCCATGTTTACATGCTGCGTTTGCGTTTAGAAGCATTTCTAAAAAAAACAAAAACGTGGGTTACCACATTTAGCCACGTTTATACGTGTTTGGCGTCTGAAACTTCGACGTCTGAACTAATTTTTTTGTCTTAAAAAAAAAAGGCCTATAAAACGCAACTGCCTAAAAACAACAGTAAACGAACCAGTGTACATGTAACATTGAATATGGGTTGCCAGATGTAAATGGACTTCACTGTCTGTTTACATCAGGCTACCTCCGATCCATCACGTTTAGGTCTGCAAAAACTGGTGGACCTGATCTGAAACCTGTGTGAAAGGGCCCTTAAACTCATTATGAAGCCCAAACCATTTTTCAATTTGGATAGAGCAGGGAAGTGTTAGAATTCCTGTTAGGTTTGTATTGCTTTGTGTGCCAACTGGGGAGAATGAAGAATCACTTTGTCTTGATGACTAGGAAAGAAAGCAATGGGAAATCCAAAATGTTACAGTCCCATCAGAATGGGAAGAGAGATGAGAGCGTCCAATGAGAAAACGGTTTAAGAAGGGATTTCCTCTCAGTTTAGAGAGAGATTTCTCTGCTTTCTGTTGTATCTCAGGGGCAGAAAGTCAAGGAAAATCTCCTTAAAGTGGAGGTCCGCCCACGGATGCAAAAATTAAAAGCCAGCACAGCTGCCCATACTGCATCTGCTGACTTTTAATAATCGGACACTTACCTGTCCTGGAGTCCAGCGATGTCGGCACCGCAGTTGATGTTTCCATCAGCTGTCGGGAACATGCTGCCCCCATTGCGAGTAAGGGAGCCCAGCAGTGTAGCTTTTCTGCTTCAAACTGGGAACCCAACTGTGCATGCATGAGGCTCTACTCCCTCTCTCCTACTGGCCTGGTGACAGAGGGGAAGAAAAAGAGGGAGCCCCAGTCGTGACATCAATACCCACGGCTGAGGCCCCTGGAAGTGGGGAAAACATACCTGTGAAAGACAGGCATGCTGTCCCCGCCCGAAAGGTGCCAATTGTGCCACCAGAGGGGGGAGGAGTAAAATGAGCAGAAGTTCCACTTTTGCTCCCACTTCTGGCGATAGGTCAGATTCGGGTGAGGACATCGCGGGCGCCCTGGAGAGGTAAGTGTCCATATTTAAAAAGTCAGCAGCGGCAATATTTGTAGCTGCTGAGTTTAAAAGAAAAGATTTTGGCAGAACTCCACTTTAACAATTGGTAATACAGAATAGTTCTCCTCTCTTACTGTAGACTTCTACTCATTGAGCTCCCAGTCTCTCACTAGACGCATGGACCCAATAGCCACTGGATCACCTGAGCTCTTCCTCTTCCATAACTTGGTATCTTCCTCAAGCGTCACCCCCACTTCCCTGCTGGGTCCCTGGCTTGGCACTGATGCTCCTCAAGCATCACCTTTGCTCTCCCGCTGGGTCCCTGGCTTGGCACTTGCTGAAGTTTTCCCACTTCTTCACCGTCCCAAGCTGGTGAGAAGACTGCTCTGGTACTGGCTCCAGCTTACTCACAGTGATCTCCGGTAACAAGGTGGATGTTCCCTTAGTGGCGACAGCTTCCCCTCTACC
The DNA here is from genome assembly GCF_037356315.1 of Lithobates pipiens. Taxonomy (NCBI): domain Eukaryota; kingdom Metazoa; phylum Chordata; class Amphibia; order Anura; family Ranidae; genus Lithobates; species Lithobates pipiens. The sequence continues at coordinate 55,847,647 of NW_027507784.1, forward strand.
TCCGACCAGAACTGGTTCCCCATCTGGCTGAAACTTTACTCTCGATTGAACTCCAATCCTGCAGTCCAACCCCTGTGCTGCTTCTCCTACTTCTGGATAGGCCTTCAGACAGCCTAGTAGCCAGATGTCCCTGGGATTGGCCTCAGGATTCCAGCCTAGCAGCCCAGGGCAGCGTAACACACATCCACTCATACAGCCATTCCAGTGGCACAGAACCCCAATCACCTGACTCCACCCAAATAAATATGATCTCCCAGAAGGCCAAGGGGCTTAAAGAAACCACTGGCCATTGGCTGAGACACCCCATCCATTCGTAACCTGACCTTGCTAAGCCCTTGTCTATCTAATGTCACCAGCATAAACGCCACCTATTGAGAGAAGAGAGAAGGTGCAGCAAGTCCAGAACTAGAAAGAAATCAGTGGATCTACTAACAATTATCTAGGGCAACTACTGCCAGGCAAACTAAATTTACTAGCAACCCTGCCTAAACACCAGGGTGCTACATCACCAAAGTGAAGGGCTCAAAGCAGCAGTAATGTTTGCTTTATGATTTTTACCTACCGGTAAGCCTATAACAGGGCTTAAGTGTAGGTAAAATGAATATTTCCTACACACAAGCACCATTTAGGAGATATTCACATTGGAAGTAACCAGTGACGTCATCGGTGCATGCACTATGAAGGTCCGGCATACCATGCCGGACCTTCAGAGCACCGTGCCGAAACCGAGGTCTCCCGCTAGCATGCGCCAAAGTGACTTAATTGTGGCTCCAGCCACTTACACAGCCAGTGTCCACTAACCCAGAAGGAAGACCTCGGAAAGATGGAAGCCCTGTCATTGGTGACAGCGTGCCTCTGAGGGCTTCGTTCTATGGTAAGCATTTTATAATGTGCTAGTATGCATTGCATAAGGGGACTTTTTTTGTGGTTTACAACTGCTTGGACCTTTCTCAGCTCAGGCCTGTAGGCAGGTGCAGTCTGTTTTCTCCACTGCAGGTGGCGCTCGACAACAGCAGCAGGGCAGAGGAAGATGAAGGCAGGAGGAACATGGTTCCTGTATGGTTTCCTGGGTCACTGGGGCAGTAATTCGGTTGAATGCTGACAGCCCATGTGACCCTGGTGGCAATTTTAGGGCAGGCTGAGTCTATTTAAGACCCTGGTTCCTGCTTTTGGTGTGTATTCAGCGTGTGGATATTATAGGGACAGGTCACCCATCTGTCGGGGACAGTAATAGTGGTAGGAAAAGTTTCCAGATGAGTAGGGAAAGCTTAGGGATCCGCCACTCTTCTTGAAAACCTTCCCACTTGGGCTCGGACTGGCCAGGCCACATTATACCCTTCCAGACAGATGCTGTCAGCTCGGCTAAGACCTGCTCCGCTACACACTGTTGTTATCCGTGAGTGTTCCCGGTATGACTTCCTTCTGCCGGGCTTGTTGTGAACTGGTTTTCATTGACTTCAAGACAAGTTCCATTATCTGCATCTGGACTGAGTGCGTGTTATTTTCACTGAACCACACTGTGCCCACCCATAGACTGCATTCAGAGAACTATTTGCATTTTCTCAATGACTACAAATCTCTGACTAGGCAAGGTGGAGAGGCAGGGCAATCTCCTGTGTTGATTAAGCAACAAGGGACCTGCTCAACACGGGACCCAGAAGCTAACTGCGATCATTAAAGTAGCAGTGTCTACTACGTTGATTTCTAGCTTTCATGAGGATCGGCAAGGTATGGCAAATGCATACCTAGATTAGTCTAAGCTGGACCAATGTAACTATGAGTAGTAGGGTCAACCACTGAGTTATGAATATTTATCGGACCTCAGCCAGTCCTTGGAATGGGGCACCTAGAAGGTGGCTGGGGTAAATGATAAATGTTTGAGAGGCTTGTTCAGAGTGTTCTTGTTCTGAGTGGCTGCTGCCACTGGGATGTAGCCTGTGTACTAGAGTTACTGTTTGTGCCTCAGAATGTGCTTGGCTGAGGGCCTGAAAGGGATCCGATTGAGAGACATTTTCCTTGAGGGTTTAACCTGCATTGATTGGTCTGGAGAGGGACCCGTTTCTTCCTGACTTGAGAGAGTGGCATGGAGACTGGGTGGCAGATAGATGTCCTTGGACTTTGTGAGCAAGACTATGATTATAGATCCCAAACGTGCATGTGCTTGGAGGTGTAGGTGCCAGAGGTTGTTGTAAGGACTGGGACTGCTTGCATAGAGTTCCAGAAAAGTTGGCCATTTCCTCTTACCTCAAGCAAAGGTTATTACAAAGGGTTTTGGCCAAAGTTTGTCCTGTAATTTCTCCTGATATTTTGGAGTATCCTGCACTCTATCTCCCTCTCACTGTTGTTTTTCTGCGATAAATTTAAAGACATCCCCTAGACTAAGCCTGTGTTGTCAGTGTGCATGGAGCGGTGTCTGACACTGACAGCCTCTGAACTAGCAAGGAAGACCTGGCCATTCTGGTAGTGCTACATGAGCCATACATGAATTTTAGCTTTAAATAATATCTAAAGATTCTAGAAGGGTGTGAACCTCTATCAGGTTCTGATAAGAAATATGCAAAGAATTACAGGTGATATCGATGTTTGCCTTGTTCCTTATATGTACTTTGTGTAGCTAAAGAGCCTGACCAAGGCCTGGGGCAATACTTGAGAAACTAGCAGATATTACCAAATATTACTAAAAGCTTGTAAAAGGCACTCTGGCTTTGGCAATAAAGTTGACAATGCACCATGAGTCACCAGTGTGCCTTAGCCAATGGCAGGTTGCCAAATACTACTATAAAATGACTGTGTACATATTTCCTGGTATGACTTTGCTGTGGACCTTCTGCTAGAAGGGTCCTTCATCCGTTTGTACTGGTACATCTGTAATAAATCTGTCTTCTAATCAACATGACCGGAGTTGACTGATCAGTAAGAGGATTGAATTTTACTGACATCATGGTCCTTTCGAGCCGGAAGCAAGGATTAGGTGGTGGATCGAACGGTTCCGTCCAAAATATCGGTGAGTATCAGACTCCCTCTCGCCGAGACCTAGGTCCTCCCACTCAAGTTAAGTGGTAAAAAGAGGCTGGTCGGTTCCGGAACCACACCTAAGCTCTGCTACTGGACTTATTTGATCCAGTCCTCCGTCTGTGAAAGGTAAGACAGATCTTTTCTTTTCTCTTCTACTCAAGGTGATTTGGTTTTTTTTTATTTTTATTTATTGAGTATGCCGGCACTGTGGCTAGGTGACACAGTGGCCAAAGACAGAGCCACTTGGGGACGTTGCCTATGGTAAATAGACGTAGCCCGCTGTCCGAGACAGATTACAAAAAATATAAGGTCCCGGAAGATGATTGATAATTGTTGTGAATAGTGACTACAAGTATTCTGGATAGATTACAGAGAGTCACGGTGGCCATTTCAGGTTTTTGATGGTTGGGGCAAAAGAGGAAGTGAATGTGCGAGTAACTTTCTCAGCAACACTCCCCCCCCCCCCCCCCCCCCATAGATCGATTCTTTTTTCTCTTTTTCTCTCGAGAGTAATATTTCTAGCACTGTTCCTTTTGCTGCATTTGTTAACACATGAGACTAACTCTCTTGGTCTTTCTTCCTCATGTTTAACCTTACTGCAGCGATTTTTTTGGGATTCTCTACTGAGTGTGGAGTGTCTTGATATTTTTTCTTTTCTTGTATTCTTATTGTTCATGATCCAAGGGTTGCTAGTCTGGTGGTTTACAAATTGATAAAAGGCCCGCTTAAATGCTAATGGTAGGGAATTTGTTTGCTAAGGCAGAAATATATATTATATATATATATATATAATGGACTCACACCCCCCCCCCCCCCCACGGACTTACAGTGCACTTCCCTTTGTGTGTGTGTGTGTGTGTGTGTGTGTGTGTGTGTGTGTGTGTGTGTGTGTGTGTGTGTGTGTGTGTGTGTGTGTGTGTGTGTGTGTGTGTGTGTGTGTGTGTGTGTGTGTGTGTGTGTGTGTGTGTGTGTGTGTGTGTGTGTGTAAAAAAAAAAAAAAGAGACAGACATGGGGAATAGACTCTGCAAAGGTATTTCTTGCGCTTGTTTGTGTTGTTGCTGTGTACCAAATGTACCATTAGAAGGTTATAAGAAATGTATGCATGGTAAAAGTCCAAAGAATGTTAAATATTGCCGTAAGTGGGAAAAGGACTGTGGGTTTAATGGGAAACTAACAGTGAGGGGTTGTCAAGCTTTAGTAGATAGAATTCAAATGTTTTGACCAAAGGATCAGAAGCGATATGGACTTCAAGTAGCAGAGGAATGGTTGCAACAAGCGCAGAGTAGAGCAGAAAGTAAAGCTAAATCAAACCAAAGGAATAAATCCCAAATGCAGTTGCCTTTGGTTGATGGAGAAGATGATACAATGTGTATAGTGCAACAACCACCGCCCTATCATGCCCCGCCCCTTCCACAGCCAACATATCCCACCCTGCCGCAGGGGGCTGCAACTAACCCCTTCATCCTGCAGTCACACCCTCTTCCCCTTCAAGCCTCCACCCCCAAGAAGGGACCCAACCAGCCCCCACAGGAAGGCTTGGGCGTCTCCCCTATTGCACAAGCAGCCCATGACAGCCCTAGGTTAAACAGATCCATGATAGAGACATTAATGGAAGCCATTGCTAAGGGGTGGGCACAGGGGGGGGGGGGGGAACAGCCCGAAATCAAAGAGCTCCCACAAGATACCCTGGGGAGGACGAGGAGGAGAATATGTGCCCTCTGATTGAGGTCCCTAATCCAATGGCAGGTCAAAACATAAATGGACAAGTCCAGCCTCTTACTATGACCGTATATCGGCCCTGGACTGAAAGTAATGTGCAAAAAGCCACCAAACATATTAAGCACCCCAAATTAGGTCCAGCAGAATTTGTTGAAAATATTCAAGGGCTACGAGATAGCTATAAATTAAATGGGGTGGAGGTAGAGCGGGCAATCAGACATGTATTGGGGCCAGATTGGGCCTCAGTAAAAGGAGACTGGGAACCATGTGCAGTGGACCACCAAGGGAATAGGGGACTCCCTCTTGCTCCAAATCACACAGATTTAAATGCGAGAGTAAATAATCTTCTCCAACAAATAACTAATAGATTCATCCAGCGCACAGATTGGCAAAAGATCAATATGACTGCACAAGAGGATAAGGAAAACGTTAACGATTATTTAAATAGATTAAGGGAAATTTTCAAATCATACTCTGGGTTACCGGAATCAGTGGACGTTAATAGTGCATATCAGCAACAGCTGAAGATTACTTTTGTTAATGGATTAAAACCAGAACACAAAGAGTATATCACAAAAAGTATGGTCACATAGAACGGCTGGAGTGTTAGACACATTACAATGGGCAAAACATAATGAAAGGTGGCTTAAGGAGAAAGGAAAGAAGAATGTGAAAGTGAAAGTTTTCTTGCAAGGTGACAATAATGAGGATGATGGGGAGGAATATACTGTTGACGCATCTGCGCACCGATCTCTTGTCCTGGACACGAATCTCGGCACCTTCTGATTGAGATGGGAGGCCAGAAGATCCACGTCTGGTGTGCCCCACCCCAGGCACAGTAGCCTGAACACCTCCGGACGCAACGCCCATTCTACTGGGTCCAGCATCTGACGACTTAGATAATCCGCAAGCCAGCTCTCCATTCCCAGAATGTAAATGGCCGACAGGGTCGGTACGTGTCACTCTGCCCACCGAAGTATGTGAGCGACCTCCCATGCGGCAGCCGAGCTTATTGTTCCTCCTTGGTGATTGATGTATTCCACAGCCGTGGCATTGTCTGACTGGATCCTGATCAGACGCCCTCGCAGTCTCATCAACCATGTGGAGAGACATAGCCTGATCGCTCTCAGTTCGAGCAGATTGATCAGAAACTTGGATTCCTCTGTCGACCAGAGACCCTGATTCGAGTGAACTCCCATTACTCCACCCCAGATAGGCTGGCGTCCATTGTGATCACCGTCCATTTCAGATGTAGGAACGACTTCCCGGTCTGAAGTACCAGGGACCTCAGCCACCAGTTCGGGGAATCCCAGATTAACTGGCTCACCTGAATCTGTCGATCCAGGGACAACAGAGATTTGTCCCACTTTGTCAAAATCTCCTTCTGTAGAACTCTGGTGTGGAACTTGGCATACGGTACTGCCTTGAAGGAGGCCACCATGAGTCCCAGGACTGGCATGCAGAAGTGCAGCGACGACCACTTGTGGTTCATCAGCAGTTTTACAGTAGCTCTGAGAGTCTGCAGCTTGTCTGAAAACTCTCGCTTCCATGGAGTCCAGCAGCTAGCCTAGGTACTCCAAACATTGAGTTGGTACGATCACCGACTTCTTTAGGTTCAACAGCCACCCAAATTCCTGCAGGGTCTGCATGGTGATCGCCACATCCTCCTCTAACTCTGAAGTGGAAGATGCTTTCAGGAGGAGATTGTCTAGGTAACCCACGATCGTGATCCCACGTTGCCGCAGCAACGCCAAAACAGGAGCCAATACCTTGGTAAAGACTCGGGGGGGGGGGGGGGGGGGCTGATGCCAAACCAAAAGGGAGAGCCACAAACTAGTAGTGGGCCTCCCCGACAGCAAACTGAATAAACTTTTGATGCCGGAGGCATATAGGTATGTGCAGGTACGCATCCTGGGTGTCTAAGGACACCAGGGAGTCCCCTTGATGGAGTGCAGTGACTACTGAGCGAACTGATTCCATTCTGAACCTCTGTACTTTTACAAAGTAATTGAGGGCTTTTAGATCAAAGATTGTAGTCCCCAAGAAGGAAGGGGTACGTCCAAACAGATTTGAGTAGAACCCCTGGAAACGTTCTGATTCCGGAACAGGTACTATCACCCCCCAATTCAGCAGGTCCCTTACCACCCCCAAAAGGGCCTCCCGGAGAGCCGGGAGTACGGGTATGCTGGAGGGGAAGAATCTGTTGTATGACCAAGAGAGGAACTCTATCTTGTAGCCGGAGGAAATCAGATCGCAGACCCATTGGTCAGAAAGCCGAGAGGTCCACCGAGCTGCAAACTCCCGAAGGTGACCCCCCACCCGAGTTGCGGGTGGGGGCAAACATTCATGCGGTAGAACTTTTGCTCACAGGCTTGCGGTACCAGGGGCACTTTTGTCCTTCAGAAGTCCTCCTGTTGGGCTGGGTACGTTTGGCCGAAGCTCCAGGCGGACGAAAAAGCTGTTTGAGCGCAAAATAAGGACCCTTGCCTACGGCGTGGCACCTTAGCCTTCCTGGCCTGTGGAAGTAGCGTACTCTTACCACCTGTGGCATTTCTAATAATGTCATCCAAAGAGGTGGTCGCCAAGGAAGGGTAGATCCGTCAGGGCTTTTTTAGATGCCTGGTCAGCTGACCAGCATTTTAACCAAATCAAGCGCCTCAGCACCACTGCTGACACTGAAGCCCTGGATAACAGAGGGAGGGTATCCAGGGCCATTTCACAAACGTACTTCAGGCCTTGCACTAGTTGCTCGGCTAGTTCCACGTGGAAAGGAGAAGCCTGTTGTTCTCCCAATTCGCGGTGCAACAGTTTTTCCCACTCAGTTAGTGTCTGCGACACAAGTGCGGATGCCAGTACTGGTCGCATGGTTGACCCTACAACCATAAACAAGGAACAAGCCACTGCCTCGGCCTTCCTGTCCATGGGATCCTTAAATGCAGGAGTCTCCTCTACCGGGATTGTGGTTACTTTGTTTAACATGGATACTGGGGAGTCCACGACCGAAGTAGCAGACCACTTCTTGAGAAGGCTCTCCTCAAAGGCGTAACACACCGCCATGTGTTTGGGGACCGAAAAGGTCCGTTGCGGTCGACCCCATTCCTTGTAAATGAATTTGTCAAAATAAGTCAGATACGGGCTGGCTTACGGAACGCAAAAGGGACCACTACATCAGCAGAGGAATCTGCTGGCTCCTGAATCTTCAGGGTATCACGCACAGCTGTGATAAGTGCTCCAACAAATGCTTTATTGCGCACGGACCTGGAAGAGGACTCATCCTCACTGTCCAAACGGTCCTGGTCAGCGTCATCTGAAACTATAGAACAGGGGTCACCAGCCTCAGCAGGGCCTGAGTCTGCGTCAGAGCTCTCCCCAGAGGTCGGGGCAGGGGCGCTTTATAGCACCTTTGCGCCCACGCACCTCCTGCATTTTGGCAACGAACGAATTGAGGGCCGCCGACAAGGTGTCCAGGGGCACTGCGCATTCCTCAGGCGAACCGGTTGCAATTGCCTGGATTTCAGGGGAAGAAACACCAGTTTCTGAAGCCATTCTGACCAACCCTGTCTGCCACCTGAAGGGGACTTAGGACAGTCCCACCCTCCTAACTGCTGCTGGCTGAGGGGCTCTTTCCCGCAGGACTCACCACCCTGACTGGTGCTGCGCTATCCAGCAAGTAGTGCATGTGTTCTCTGTCAGCTCCCAGGTGCAGAGGAATTGCCACTGTGTCATCCAAAGCTGCTGCTTATGGCGCTGAAACGGATCTGCAATGTGCCCAGGCTCAAAGAAAATGGCCGCCAAGCATCCAGCATAAGGACATAAAGCACTGAGAAAATGGCCACCGGACTACAGGAAAGCATGCTGCTCCTAGAGCCTAATGAAAAACGTGCTCAGGCTTCAAGAAAATGGCCGCCGGCGCCCAGTATAAAGTACAAAATCACAGGGAAAATGGCCACCAGATACAGAGAGCAAGCTGTTCCTTGCCCTCACCTAAGATGGCCGCTGAACACTGAAAACCATGAGGATCAGTGACAGAAAATGGCAGTGATCAGCACTGCAGGGATTATAGACACAACCTCAAAAGATAACCCCAGGGAGAAAAAAAACACACCGCAGGGCACAGCCAGCCAGCGCAGCCCCCCCCCCTCCAGGTGAGAGCCCCCCCCCCGGAGAGCCTCTACACATGACACACACACCGCTCAGCAGCCACATGCAGCATCCCCCATAGGAAGGGGGAGTGGGAAGATAGGGACAGGCAGAGAAGAGAGGGAGGTGAGGGACCCTCAAATCGACCTCCCAGGGAATACCCAGCTGCTCAGCCCCACCGAGGCAGGGAGAGCTGTACTTACCAGTCCTGAAGAGCTGGGAGACATTCCATCACAGACCCACTCTCCGATCAGTATGGGGTGGCTGCTGGCTTCGGCACACTGACGCAGACATCAGTAGCCCATCATATGTGCGCCCCGGAGCATAAAAGCTTACCGACCCCTCTGGAGCCAAGGTATGTTGTGGCCAGCCTAGTGTGTAGATCCGACCTGCACACGCTCGCTGGCCAGGCTGGGGAGACTACAAGGATAAGGGTATCCAGCCTGTCACCCAGCCGGCTGTTGATAGCAGATCACAGGATCTTTCATCTTGTGCAAAAAGCAAAGCTTATGCAGAAAAAACACGAACCGATGGGCCCATCAGGGTTCCTAGGTCCTTCTCCTTCACTGGGCAAAATAAAACTGATGGCTGCATGGCAGGCTGGGGGGCTGTTACCTAAGGGACCGCCCCTTGGGTGGAACTAAAAGTTCTGTGTTTTTCATAACATGTAATGCCTAGTCTTCTCCTAAAAGGTGGCGTAACAACCCAATGGCTAAGGGAGGAGCTGTGTCAGTCAGTGAATATAAGAGAAAGCTTTTCTTTTTGTGGCTTGTAGCACTTCTAGCATCTTCCTGCTGGCCCATCACCCATCAGACAGGTTTATAGCCACTTTAGTATCTCCCTGCCTGCCACCTTCACATATTCTAAACCCACTCAGGTGTCATTCTGTCTGCCCACCACCCACAGTAGGTCAAACAGAGGGTGTCTTGCTGATCCAATCTGCTGTCCTGTATTGCACTGCAGACTCTATACATATACAAGTCGCCAGGATTGCCCCCCAGGTGATAGCGTTCTGGACTGGTGACTCTCTCATGATAACAAGCAATACATTGTGGGAAGGCAAGGAAACATGCATCTGTTTCTATCCCTGGAAGCACTGGAGTTTTCATTGGCATGGATATGGGAGGTAGACAGGATCAGGGAAAGTAATTAAAATCACCTTCCGGGATTTTTTTCTGTTATCTAAACTTGGAAAAAGTGTTATTCCTGCCAAACCTTTTTTCTAGTTTTGAATAAAGTGGGAAGTGATTAGGATCTCGGTCTGTGCCCACTGCTGGGGAGATTCTTCCTCCCAGTGTGGTCAGAGGAATAGGAAGCGAGTGTAATCTCTCTAGAGGAGCACCAGAAAATAAAACCACATTATATATAGAAGAAAAGGTGTTAGAAGCCCTGCAAGATTTTTAAAAAATGTTATTGTCCATATAATGGAAAGTTACCCTCCTCACTTCCTATGTGGTTATGAGAACAGGATGTGAAATGTCCTCAACAAATATCAATAGAAACTCAACAGATGTCTTAAAGCGGAACTAAACCCATCTTTTTAATAGTTTTTAAAAACAGTTACATTCCTGGCATGTGATGGGAAAGTGACTGTCACATTGAGAGCACAACCAAACTGTCATGTCATCAAATAGCTGGTGTCATAACTGATCACATGTGCAGCACCATGGATGGCAGTTGAAGATCAAACAAAGGACAAGATGGCCGCTTCCTTGGCTGAAAACAATAGGAGGGTTTAACCAAAAAAGACAATTTGTCCAAGGGACCTTGGAAGCTGATGCCAAGTAAAATAGTACAGCGAACGTATAAAAATACAAAATTGATTTCAGTTTACATTAAAAAAAAAAAAAAAACATATACAGTACATGTTCACAGTAAAAGTAAGGTCACCGTTACACCAATATATGAAGTATAATATATGGAGAACATCCTGAAGAAATGTTTCACTTTCTCAGCAACCTGAAATGATAAGGACAGAGACAACAATGTCATTTGAAGTAGGAAAGGAGGAGGGCTGGAAGGAGCACCGGGTATTTCACACAAAGGAAGCAATGCAACAAGATTGTTTTTAGCACAAATACATGGTTACACAGACACATCAGGAATATGAAATGTTGGGGTAACATACACTCACTAATATGAGGCCGCTGGATGTGCGGTATAAACTGTATATAGCTGAGGCTACATACAGCTCTGTGTTCCGGGATTGGAGCCGAGACCTTCCTATCTCATACCTGTAACACAGCAGAGCCTATCTGATCAGCACTCAACAAGAAAGCAATGTATTCTAGCAATAAATACAAAGATTCCTCTGATTGGCCCGAGTCAGAGGTTGTGACATCATCAGGTTGCCTCTCTTTAGAATACACCACTTTCTATGAATGGCTGTGCACCAATCAGATAGACTCTACAGTGTTACGGGTATGAGACAGGAAGGTCTCTTCTCCAACCCGGAACACAGAGCTGTATGTAGTATGTAGCCTCAGCTATATAGAGCTTTTACTGCACATCCAGTGGCCTCACATGTTGGCCCTAACAAACTATGTAAAGTATATTAAAAGCTGGAATTCTGCTTTAAGGATCAGTCCACCCAAAACTTATATTTTAGTGTTAGAGCACCTGATAGATTCTTTATATTCCATATGGCCAAAAGTCTGTGGACACCTGGTCATCACACCTATATATGTGCTTCTTGGTCATCCCATTCCAAACCCATGACCATAGATTTCACCTACAGCCATTACATCCTACACTCTTCTGGAAAGGTTGTCCAGCGGAGGGATCCTGTGGAAATGTGTGCCCATTCAGCCAACAAACGACAGTTAGTGATGATGACACACAGGAAGGGGGGTTACAGAGAGAAGACACATAGGGGGGGGGGGGGGGGGGGGAAGTACAGGAAGAAGGCACACAGGAGAGGGGATGGGACAGAGATCAGACACACAGGGGGGGAGAGGAGACACACAGGAGAGGGGGGGACAGGGAGGAGACACACAGGAGGGGGAAGAGGCAGAGAGGAGATACATGAGGGAGAGGGGACAGAGAAACACAGGGGTGGATAGGGATCAGACACACGGGGGGGACAGAGATCAGACACACGGGGACGACGACAGAGATCAGACACACGGGGACGACGACAGAGATCAGACACACGGGGGGGGGGGGGGGAACAGAGATCAGACACACGGGAGGGGACAGAGATCAGACACACGGGGGGGGGGGAACAGAGATCAGACACACGGGGGGGGGGGGGGGAACAGAGATCAGACACACGGGGGGGGGGGGAACAGAGATCAGACACACGGGGGGGGAACAGAGATCAGACACACGGGGGGGGAACAGAGATCAGACACACGGGGGGGGGGGACAGAGATCAGACACACGGGGGGGGGAACAGAGATCAGACACACGGGGGGGGGGGGGAACAGAGATCAGACACACGGGGGGGGGGGGAACAGAGATCAGACACACGGGGGGGGGGGGAACAGAGATCAGACACACGGGGGGGGGGGGAACAGAGATCAGACACACGGGGGGGGGAACAGAGATCAGACACACGGGGGGGGAACAGAGATCAGACACACGGGGGGGGAACAGAGATCAGACACACGGGGGGGGAACAGAGATCAGACACACGGGGGGGGGGAACAGAGATCAGACACACGGGGGGGGAACAGAGATCAGACACACGGGGGGGGGAACAGAGATCAGACACACGGGGGGGGGAACAGAGATCAGACACACGGGGGGGGGGAACAGAGATCAGACACACGGGGGGGGAACAGAGATCAGACACACGGGGGGGGGGAACAGAGATCAGACACACGGGGGGGGGGAACAGAGATCAGACACACGGGGGGGGGGAACAGAGATCAGACACACGGGGGGGGGGGAACAGAGATCAGACACACGGGGGGGAACAGAGATCAGACACACGGGGGGGAACAGAGATCAGACACACGGGGGGGGGAACAGAGATCAGACACACGGGGGGGGGGAACAGAGATCAGACACACGGGAGGGGGAACAGAGATCAGACACACGGGGGGGGGAACAGATATCAGACACACGGGGGGGGGGGAACAGATATCAGACACACGGGGGGGGGGGGGGAACAGATATCAGACACACGGGGGGGGGGGAACAGAGATCAGACACACGGGGGGGGGGGGACAGAGATCAGACACACGGGGGGGGGGGGACAGAGATCAGACACACGGGGGGGGACAGAGATCAGACACACGGGGGGGGAACAGAGATCAGACACACGGGGGGGGGGGGAACAGAGATCAGACACACGGGGGGGGACAGAGGAGACACACGGGGGGGCAGAGGAGACACACGGGGGGGACAGAGGAGACACACGGGGGGGACAGAGGAGACACACGGGGGGGACAGAGGAGACACACGGGGGGGACAGAGGAGACACACGGGGGGGGACAGAGGAGACACACGGGGGGGACAGAGGAGACACACGGGGGGGACAGAGGAGACACACGGGGGGGACAGAGGAGACACACGGGGGGGACAGAGGAGACACACGGGGGGGACAGAGGAGACACACGGGGGGGACAGAGGAGACACACGGGGGGGACAGAGGAGACACACGGGGGGGACAGAGGAGACACACGGGGGGGACAGAGGAGACACACGGGGGGGACAGAGGAGACACACAGGGGGGACAGAGGAGACACAGGAGAGGGGGGGGGGACAGAGATCATCAGACACACGGAGGGGCACAGAGATGAGACTTTTTCGTTATGACCCCAGTGGCAGCTGGTAAAGTTTTAGGATGAGGGGGTGCCTTCCTTTTTGCCCCCACCCACTTGGCAAAAACGGGCGTGGTTTCAGCGAAATAGTGGGCGTAGTTTAAAGGGTGTAAATCAAAAGGAGGTGTAGTTAGTGTCTGAGATGAACAAGGGATGGAGGGACAGCAGGCCCAGATCCTGCACAATATAAATATGTGTATTCTAGAAGGTTTAACAATCAGCAGATAAAGATACTCCAAACACCTGGTGTTAGCACTTCAATCATCCCGGCACCATGGTTGTTATGGGTTGTCAGGATGATTGAAGCGCATTATTTATATTATTACATTGTAATATAAAATTAAATCATTCAACTCACCATAATACAGAATCAGTGGGAGCCCTGAGCGTGTCACCTGCCACCAGATGCCATCAGGTGCCCCCATCGGAGTCAGTCCTTACATAAGGTGCACCCAGCGGAGTCCCTGCTTACATCAGGTGCCCCCAGCGGAACCCCTGCTTACATCAGTGTCCCCACCAGCGGAGCCCCTCCTTACATCAGTGTCCCCACCAGCGGAGCCCCTCCTTACATCAGTGTACATTCTCAAACATAATTCTGGTGGGGCCAGCTTGGAGCTGCTGTGACATTTAGCGGTTTGGGATGCGGTGTGAAATCGCACTGTGTTTTTTTTTGAAAACTGACAATTTTATTAATTGCAAAAAGAAAAACGAGAGGGGAACAGAAACAAGAGGGGATCAACAAAAAGATGGGGGAAAAAAGAATAAAAAAAGAGAACAAAGCATTTCCAATAAAGAGCACAGGATGATGCATAGTACAATAATAATCACAACATCAGATTGTCAGTTAATCCAGCTCGCACTGTGTTTTTGTGCCGCACACAAAGGGGACGCACTCTTCAGTGACAGAAATGTGACAAAGCCGCTCATACGCCTCTCTGAGAATGGAGCTTTGTGTGAATGACGCGGAGTTGGTCGCCATCAAACTGGCAAAACGCACCAAAGAACTACTTTAAGGCATTTGTCGCCTGTAGGGCAGCCCATGGAAATGAGTGAATGGATAGTGAGGAGTCACTGGCCTGGAACCAGCACACAGCCAGTGAAGTGTACACATCCTACCTTACTCCCCCGGATCAGAGAGGTAAGTACACAGCCCTGGCTGACCTTCTACAGAGGAACACAGTGGAGCCGTCACCACTCACCGCCTGCTTGTCTCCCATTCACTGCCCTGGAACCAGCATGTCCATAACAAGGTGACATATGTGACCCTCCCCCACTACTTCCATATGACTATCACAGATCTGCCTGCTACACACAGCCCAGCGACCAATCACCGGGGCTCAACACTCCTCAGGGGAGGGGCTTAGCTGGGGGCATTGAAACCAACATGACATGTTTAGAGCATAGCACAGAACAGATCAGATGGGTATATATACACACACATGACAGGTATACAGGATAGCACAGATCAGAGGGGTATATATACACACACATGACAGGTATACAGCATAGCACAGATCAGAGGGGTATATATACACACACACACACGACAGGTATACAGGATAGCACAAATCAGAGGTGTATATACACACACACACGACAGGTATACAGGATAGCACAGATCAGAGGGGTATATATACACACACACATGACAGGTATACAGGATAGCACAGATCAGAGGGGGTATATATACACACACACGACAGGTATACAGGATAGCACAAATCAGAGGGGTATATATACACACACACGACAGGTATACAGGATAGCACAGATCAGAGGGGTATATATACACACACACATGACAGGTATACAGGATAGCACAGATCAGAGGGGGTATATATACACACACACGACAGGTATACAGGATAGCACAAATCAGAGGGGTATATACACACACACATGACAGGTATACAGGATAGCACAAATCAGAGGGGTATATACACACACACACGACAGGTATACAGGATAGCACAGATCAGAGGGGTATATATACACACACACGACAGGTATACAGGATAGCACAGATCAGAGGGGTATATATACACACACACACGACAGGTATACAGGATAGCACAGATCAGAGGGGTATATATACACACACACACGACAGGTATACAGGATAGCACAGATCAGAGGGGTATATATACACACACACACGACAGGTATACAGGATAGCACAGATCAGAGGGGTATATATACACACACACACGACAGGTATACAGGATAGCACAGATCAGAGGGGTATATATACACACACACACGACAGGTATACAGGATAGCACAGATCAGAGGGGTATATATACACACACACACGACAGGTATACAGGATAGCACAAATCAGAGGGGTATATACACACACACACGACAGGTATACAGGATAGCACAGATCAGAGGGGTATATATACACACACACGACAGGTATACAGGATAGCACAGATCAGAGGGGTATATATACACACACACACGACAGGTATACAGGATAGCACAGATCAGAGGGGTATATATACACACACACACGACAGGTATACAGGATAGCACAGATCAGAGGGGTATATATACACACACACACGACAGGTATACAGGATAGCACAAATCAGAGGGGTATATATACACACACACGACAGGTATACAGGATAGCACAGATCAGAGGGGTATATATACACACACACACGACAGGTATACAGGATAGCACAGATCAGAGGGGTATATATACACACACACATGACAGGTATACAGGATAGCACAGATCAGAGGGGGTATATATACACACACACGACAGGTATACAGGATAGCACAAATCAGAGGGGTATATACACACACACATGACAGGTATACAGGATAGCACAGATCAGAGGGGTATATATACACACATGACAGGTATACAGGATAGCACAGGGCAGAGGGGTATATATACACACATGACAGGTATACAGGATAGCACAAATCAGAGGTGTATATACACACACACACACGACAGGTATACAGGATAGCACAGATCAGAGGGGTATATATACACACACATGACAGGTATACAGGATAGCACAGATCAGAGGGGTATATATACACACACACACGACAGGTATACAGGATAGCACAGATCAGAGGGGTATATATACACACACACACATGACAGGTATACAGGATAGCACAGATCAGAGGGGTATATATACACACACACGACAGGTATACAGGATAGCACAGATCAGAGGGGTATATATACACACATGACAGGTATACAGGATAGCACAGGGCAGAGGGGTATATATACACACATGACAGGTATACAGGATAGCACAGAGCAGATCAGAGGGGTATATATACATGTATTAGAGTGTAAGCTCTTTTGATCAGTACCCTCTTAACTCTCCCTTTATAGTGTAAAGTCACACACACTGCTGGAGAGATATGAATGGTGTATGATAGTAATAATGACACACACAAAGGAGGGGAGGGGGAGGGGAATTTCTCACACACACAGACACTCCCCTGCCTCTACACTGCACCACCTACCGGTAAGACTTGGTACTACTCTGTTCCTCCTCCGGGGATGTCACCCCTCTGTCTGTCTTGTACGCTCTCGGTGACACAAAGCACTGCAGCTTCTTCCATGACACACACAGGCTCCCTGCACAGCTGCGCTCTCTAGTGCCACCTGCAGGCTGGAGGAGGAAGCCTAATGCTACTCCTGTCAGTGTACATTGTAGATGGTCGGCCTCACAGCCAGCACGCCCCACGTGACAGAGGGCTCGCGCTTCCTCTGATTGGCGGAGGGGGCTGGCGGATTAGTCACACCAAGTGCGCTCAGGTTGAGCCAGCGCCATTCCGACTGTATCTGTCAGAACACTGGCAGCCAGGGAGAGGGAGTGTCTTTGCACGACTTCCTTGACAGAACAGGACAGCGCCCTATAGAGGAATCATCTGAGGTTACAGCTACTTCATCACAAATCTATCAGAGAGACAGTAGGTATCATTACTTTCCATGTAGAGTTGCCAGTGAGGTCTGGCAGTGGCGTTCAGGGGGAAGGACATTGGGGGTTGTGGAATGATCGCAGCTGTCATAATGAGCGGTGCCCCCTACACTTACCCAGCTTTGTAAGTTTATTGCGCCCTTCAAAAATTACACTCGCCTGCTCACATTTTGTGGGCGGCCTTTGGCGGGGGGGAGCACCGCGGAGCCGTTCTCCCAGCGATTGTAGTGGAAGAGAGATGAGAGCCGCCGCCTGGTTTATCGTAGCGCCAGGGAACATAACAGCTTTCATTTCAATAGCCGTGTGTTCCCCGCCACGCATCATCATATACAGCCCCTCCTCTTTGTCCAGGGACTTTGATAGGCAGATCACCCGCCCAATCCTGGGATATGACTGCGCGCGGCAGGGAACACACAGCTATTGAGATGAAAGCAGTTATTTTCCTGGTGCTCTGATAAACCAGGCGGCGGCTCTCCTCTCTCTTCCCCTGCACAGGTAGGCTGCATTGGGGACACAGGCTGCACTGGAAGACACAGGCTGCACTGGAAGACACAGGCTGCATTGAGGACACAGGCTGCACTGGGGCCACAGGCATAAACAAGGCCAAGGATAAATCCAAGGAATAAAAACAAGCTAAACTTGCCGACCAGCCCACAGATAACCAAATAACTTGTCTAACAGTATGGGTTAAATGCAGGGGTTTAGTCAGCACAGATTTGCTAATGCATGCGTAAGCCACAGAGCCTCGTCAAGGCACCCTGGTATCTTTGGCCTGGGGACATAGGCTGCACTGACAGGCACTGGCAGACACAGGCTGCATTGGGGACACAGGCTGCATTTATGGGCACGGATAAAGCTGCACTGGCAGACCCAGGCTGCATTGGTATGCACAGGCTGCATTTATGGGCATGGATAAAGTTGCACTGGCAAACACAGGCTGCATTGGTAGGCACAGGCTGCACTGGCAGACACAGGCTGCATTGGGGACCCAGGCTGCACTGGTGACATAGGTATAAACAAGGCCAAGGATAAATCCAAGGAAAAAAACCAAGCTAAACTTACTGACCAGCACGCAGACAACCAAATAACCTGTCTAACAGTATGCGTTAAAAGCAGGGGTTTAGTCTGCACACATTTGCAAATGCATGTGTAAGCCACAGATCCTTGTCAAGGCACCCTGGTATCTTTGGCCTGGGGACACAGGCTGCACTGGCGGACATGGGCAAGCTATATTTATGGACACGGATAAAGCTGCACTGGCGGGCACAACCCCCCCCCCCCAATCTGTCCTCCTAGCACAAATCCCCCCCCCAATCAGTCCTCAAATCTCCTATCCCTCTTAGCAGAAATTCCCACCCCCTCCTAGCATAAACATTCCCCCCCATTACCCCTCCTGGCTCAAATCCCCCCCCCCCCCAAACTCTCCTCCTAGCAAATACCCCCCCAATTCCTCCATCTAACAGTCCAATCCTGATTACACTTCTCAGCACAGACATACCTCCCAACTTTCTGAGATGGGAATGAGGGACACCTATCAGCAAAAGTATGCAGGCATAGGACACACCCCTTGTCACGCCCCCTTAAAGGAGAATTGTACAAAACATTCAAGACGGGTTAAACCCACAAGTGCTTTTTTTTTTTTTTACCACTACTATTCATTTATATTGGCTTTTGGAATTTACAAATGTAGAAATTTAGAAATCAGATGAAAGGTTTAGCACTGGAAAACACCTTTTGATGTATATAAAATGTACTTTTTATCTATCTATACAGATCAGACCAAAATGAGGGACAAATTAAGAGGAATGAGGGACAGAGGGACATTGCTCCAAATCAGGGATAGTCCCTCAAAATCAGGAAAAGTTGGGAGCTAAGGTACAGATAGCTACCCATCCCCCCCTTCTCCACAAACATCCAAAGCACAAACTATTTTTCCCCCCTCGTTGTGTACTATTTCCCTGTAACCTTCCCCCTTCACCCTCCTGTCACTACAGCACTCCTCCAGCACATGAGGGAGGATCGCTCTTAGACTCTTAGATGGCATTGGACTGCACACACAGTTTGATTACTGCCCCCTATCCACACTTCCTGCTGCTGGGAGATGAGCAGCCCTTGGAGGAGATGGGGTGGTAATTAAACTGTGTGTGTACAGTCCAATGCCATCTCTTCACTCTACCACTTCTCCTCTCACTGCTCCAGGATGCCATTCCCCTTTCCCCGGCTCTGAGTGTGGGGGATGGTGGGGGATCAGCGGCCACTCAGGCATCACATCGAAGGCTGGCCTGGGGAGGGCACAACTGAAATCTGGGTGGAAATTAGCCCCCCCCCTCTGGATCCAGCCTTGTCTGTCTCTTCATCCAGCAGCTGAAAGCCATCAAGAGGGAGGGGGGAAAATCTGTCTTTAAGTTGCTGCAGAGAGCAGCACAGAGCATTTTTCTGCAATTGCTCTTACCCCATCTTCTTATCCGGCTGCTGTCTGGGCCCTCTACAGGAGAACCGTGGTACAACCCTGATGGTGGCCCTGCTCGGATCATTCAGTGACACAGTATGAAGTCACATACAATAATAATTTACTATGAATTTCACACAGCATACGGGACAAGAGAAGTGGTACTGTGCTGGGTCCATATGTGCAAAATAAAAACAGATACTGAGAATTATACCCAGCATACAGGACAAGAGAAGTGGCACTTAGCAGATTCCATACATACAGAATAAGAACAGATACTGAGCATTATGCCAAGCATACACAGCCATTAAAATTACCATAGTACAGTTTAATTATATGTAAAATCTATAAAATTTATTTGGCCATAGAGTTACATGACCAAAGTATTCCCAGTCAAAGTTTCCAGGCCTGAAAAGTGTCAGTTGGTATGAGGTGTGTGATGTCACAGTGGGCTGTAAACCAGTACAAACTGAGCTGCAATTGTTTCTGCACTGGGAGCTGACCGAGTCACATTGTCAGATTGTGTCTCCTGTGATTGATTATTAATGTCTTTATTTAAATATATTGCTATTATCATATTATTATTGTATATATTATTATTATTCTTAATATTAAACATTTTTAATATTTTTTTTTTTTTTTCAGGTACATCAGTATTATGATGCCTGTCCCGTGTAAGGTGTTCACGCCAGGAGGGAGGAGAGGGTCCAATCACCCACAGGACAAGAGGACAACTTGGGAGGAGGCGAGAGGAAACAGCCAACAACAGGCACCATCCTCCTGGAGACCACAACGAGGATCACCACCCAGCGCCACACAGACCACTGGGAGTAGAGCAGCCTACCTGTTCCATCTGCCTCAGTGAGTGTATTGCAGAGGACTCCAGTGCATTACAATGTACTCACAGATTCCATTCTGCTTGTGTCTGCAGATGGTTTCAGCAACAGACGACTTGTCCCTTGTGCCGGTTATTTATTCCATATATATATATATATATATATATATATATATATATATATATATATATATATATATATAAAAAAAAAATTTTTTTATATATATATATTTTCTGCTTCAAGTAGATGATGCCTAGAAAAAAAATATATAGTTCAGACCATTACCACAGAAAAGGAGTCACTTCATTATGATAGAACTACTACCTCTCAGGTGAACACTCCAGACTTTTACCACAGAAAAGGACTTGCTTCATCATGATCGACCTACGACCTCTCACGGGAACACTCCAGACTATTACCACAGAAAAGGAGTTGTTTCATCCTGACCGACCCACTATTTTTCAAGTGAACACTCCAGGCTATTACCACAGGAAATGAGTTGCTTCATCCTGATAGAACCACTACCCCTCAGGTGAACGTTCCTGGCTTTTACCACAGAAAAGGACTTGCTTCATCCTGATCAAACTACTACCTCTCAGATGAACACTCTATTCTATTACCACAGAAAAGGAGTTGCTTCATCTTGATAGAACCACTACCTCTTAGGTGAACACTCCAGACCAGACTACAAAATGTAGCAATAAACTCAATATATTAAAACCAGAGTTTAGTGTCACTTCAATAAGATCTTACAAAAAAGGATGGTGATTGGCTGGCTGTAAGGGGAGAGGAGGAGGCCGGATTTATTTTAATTTTTTATCAAATCTTTTATTTTTTATTTAACCAATAGATGACCAGCCGCCATCATTATACTGCGGCAGGTTGGTACTGCTGTGAAAATCACCATAGTTGTACGTCAGGCGCGTGGCTGCCTAGGGGATACAGGTGCGTGCGATCACCTTGCATCTCCGCGGCAATCGCATTCGTTCCAGAGCCGATCAGTCTCCAGGCCCAGGCCAATGATTTCTGGCCTGGAACTGGTGACTGGTTTTGGCAAATGAAAGACTGTCCTCTGCCTGTGAATGTAAACACAGTCAGAGGAAATGATGTAATCTACCCTCGTGGAGCCCTTTTTGGTTCCAGTGAGAGGAGAGAGGACATTTAACCGTGAGTTGCACCAACACTACACTGACACCAATACACGTAGGTACACTTTTCACCCCACAGTTAACCCTTTCACTCCCTATCACCAAGTGCAGTTTTCAAATTTTTCACTGATCACTGTACTGTTGTCACTTGTGACACTAAGCAGCCTTAGGGCAGTTAGTAGTAGGCCCAGGTGGGTCTAGGGTACCCCCCATTAACCCCCTAATAAAGGTTTAACCCCTTAATCACCCCAGTTAACCCTTTCACCCCGTCACTAGTATAGTGTACAAATCCATATTCTGATCGCCATATTAGTGTCATTGGTGACGCTAGTTTAGTTGGTTAGTTTCACCGTCAGTCATTTATAGCGTCAGGGTACCCCCATATAATACCTAATAAGAGTTTTAACCTCTTGATCACCCCCTTTTAACCCTTTCACCCCCTATCACCAGTGTCACTAGTATAGTGTACAGATATATATTTTTTCTGATCTGTATTAGTGTTGCGGCTGAAGCTAATTAGTTTGTTTTTTATAGAATCAGGTTACCTGCCATATATTACCTAATAAAGGTTTAACCCCCTAATCGCGCCCCTCCCCCCCCCCCCAATACAGGTTTTAGTGTCAGTTAGGGTCAGCGTCAATCCCAGGCAGCATCAGATTAGTGGCAGTAGCGCTAACACCCACGCACGCACCATACACCTCCCTTACTATTATAGTGTCTGAACGGATCAATATCTTTAATCTTATCAGATCTATACTAGCGTTCCCAGTAGTTTAGTGCTCCCAAAAATGCGCCATTAGCAGGATCAGCCCAGACACCTGCTAGCACCTGCATTTAGCCCCTTCGCCCAGCCAAGCCCACCCAAGTGCAGTATCAATCGATCACTGTCACTTACAAAACACAACACACTGTTTACTGTGTTTTATTGTTAACCATTATTTTCGTTGTAGGTACGGCATTCAGCTGCAGGACTGATTTATCCAGCTTGAAAGTAACAGTGTTTGCTCTCACGATACGTAAATCAGCTACTCCAGCGTTGTAGGAGGTGATTTTACCACCATAGTTAAAAAAAGAGCATATATGCAGAAGCATGGGGGCAGGGGTGGAGGGGCGATTTGCCCCGAACATTAGGGGCGGATTGCCCCCATGCTTCGGCATATATTTTTTACTCTTTTTGGCACAGGTTGCAATAAAAAAGTTGTTTTATTGTTACCATTATTTTCTTTGTAGGCTTTTTTTTTACACTAAACAATATCCTTTTTTTCAGTAAAAATTCATACACATCCACTAGTAATGACCCTCCTACACTCCTCCTTTTTTCCCTTACGTCTGTTTGGAACAAGAAAGGCACGTTGGTTTCAGTCGTGTACACTGCAAAGCCCAGAGCCCATAGCCTAAAGTCCATAGTCCACAGCACAAAAAAATCACTTTTTTTGGTTAAGAACACATACTTGAATAGGATATTTTTTTAAACCAGAGTTTAGTTTCACTTTTTTAACATCTAACAAAAAAGGAGCGTGATTGGCTGGCTATTAGGGGAGGAGGAGGCTGGATTTTTTGTGACACTACATAATATATAATATATTTTAAATAATCTATACACATCCATTACCTAATAACTCTGTAATTTATTTTTCATGAAATTATATCTTATTGTGTTTTCTGCCTTCTCATAACATCCTCTTTGAGCTCCCACACCTTTCCTTTTCTCCCTCCCTTCTATTTGGAATGAGCAGTGCATGTTGGTTGCAGTTATGTACATTGCTCCATGTACACTGCGAATCTCATAGTCCACAGTCCATCTCAGGAGTGAGAAAGAGAGTGAGGCTATGCTCTTGGGTACAGTGGGGGCCATGGAGAATGAACATTTGGAGATTTAAGTGGCTGAGAGTAACAGGAGGGACTTTTTGAGTTAAAGTGATTTGTAAACGATTACCTTGTAAGATAACCCATTTTGTTTAAAATAGAAATGAAAGGCAATTTTGTATCCACATTTTGTATAGATATAAAAACACATTATTAATACCTTTTTTTTTTTTTTATAAGTGATCACATTCCCTCTGTTCTCAGCTGCATAATATTTGGAGGGGAAAAGGAGCAGCCCACTGATCTCCCCAGTGAATGGCTGTGCAGCATGGATTGGGGGGGGGCAGAGTGTTGGGACAAGTCTGATCATTGTAGGAGAGCAGGCTGAGTTCCCATCATAGCTGGAGAACTTACCATGATGTGCTTTCGTTCTTAGTGTGGTCAGTTTTAATAGGAAAGCAGAGGGACTGGCAGAAACACCAGGAATTTCACACAAAGGAAGCAATACAGAGAGAAAAGGATACTTTCTCATACAAGTACATGGTACAGCAGACACATATCAGAAATATGATCTGTTGGGTAGGGCTGGGGAAAAAACTGATTTGAATCTTGAAACGAGTTGAGGTCAAATCGATTTTTATTTTTTTTTCATCAGGAGCAGCGCTGACACCGTGCCGGTCCTGAGGAGCTGCGGGCAAGATTTTTTAGGCGAGGTCGTGGCTTTGGCGTAGTCCGCGAGACCAGATTCCACGGACTAGGCCGAAGCCGCGACCTCGCCAAAAAACTTCTGCCCGCAGCTCCTCAGGACCGGCGCGGTGTCCATCAAAAAAAAAGAAAACTAGAATCGTGAATCTAGTTTTTTTTTTTTTTTTTTTTTTTTTAATCGCAGATTTTTTGGGGGGAGAAAATCGCCCAGCTCTAATGTTGGG
Source organism: Lithobates pipiens (assembly GCF_037356315.1). Lineage (NCBI taxonomy): Eukaryota > Metazoa > Chordata > Amphibia > Anura > Ranidae > Lithobates > Lithobates pipiens. The sequence continues at coordinate 55,872,427 of NW_027507784.1, forward strand.
GTAACAAATGCTTTAAGAACAAATACCTGAACAGAACAGAACATTTTATTTATTTTTTGGTTAAACCAGATTTTAGTGTCACTTTAACATTTTGCAAGAAAGGAGCGTGATTGGCCGTCTATAAGGGGAGGAGGCTGTTTTATTTATTTTTTAACAGCTTGCAAAAAAGAGTGTGATTGGATTTTATGTGATAGAGATAGACCAACACAAAGTGGCACATAATTGTGAAGTGGAAGGAAAATTATAAATGTTTTTCAAATATTTTTTACAAATATCTGAAAAGTGTGGCGTGCACTTGTGTTCAGCCCCCCTAAATCAATACTTTGTAGAACCACCTTTCACTGCAATTACAGCTGCGAGTCTTTTTGGGGATGTCTCTACCAGCTTGGTACATCTAGAGACGGACATTTTTTCCCATTCTTATTTGCAAAATAGCTCAAGCTCTGTCAGATTGGATGGAGAGCGTCTGTGAACAGCAATTTTCAAGTGTTGTCACAGATTCTCAATTGGATTTAGGTCTAGGCTTTGACTGAGCCATTCTAAGCCCTTGTACACACGGTCAGAGAATCTGTCGGAATGAGTCTTATCGGACCGTGTCGTCAGATAATCCGACTGTGTGGTATGCATCGGACTGATTCCGTCCGAATCTCCGTCCGATCCAAATTTCCAACATGTTGGAAATATTTCCCGACCAACTGGGCCGGACGGACCTAATCCGATCATGTTTAGAGCATTTTCATCGGACCAAGTGCCACGCACGCTCAGATCAAATTCCTACATCAAAGCTATTGGCTACTAGCCTGAATGTAGTCCCATCGTAACGAAATTACATCATCACGTTCTGAAAGATCGGATTTTTCGCCAACTTGGCCCGACCGTGTGTATGCAACAGTTTCAGACACAATCCGTCGGACTAAATCCGACGGGCAAAATCCGACGGATTTGGTTGGCAAAATCTCCGACCGTGTGTACGTGGGCTAACACATGAATATGCTTTGATCTAAACCATTCCATTGTTGCTCTGGCTGTATGTTTAGGATCGTTGTCCTGCTGGAAAGTGAACCTCCGTCCCAGTCACCAGCCTTTTGCAGACTCTAAGCCCCTGTACACACGGTCGGAGATTTCGACAACCAAATCCGTCGGATTTTGTCCGTCGGATCTTGTCCGAAACTGTTGCATACACACGGTCGGACTAAGTTGTCGAAAAATCCGATCATTCAGAGCGTGATGCCGTAATTTCATTACGATGGGACTACGTTCAGGCTAGTAGCCAATAGCTTTGATGTAGGAATTTGATCTGAGCATGCGTGGCACTTGGTCCGATCAAAATTCTCTACACATGATCGGAGTATGTCCAATCGAACCAGTTGGTCGGGAAGTATTTCCAACATGTTGGAAAATTGGGTCCGACAGATATTCCGACGGAATCAGTCCGATGCATACCACACACAGTCTTATTATCCGTCGACTCGGTCCGATAGGACACATTCCGATGTATTCTCCGACCGTGTGTACAAGGGCTTACAGGTTTTCTTCTAAGATTGCCTTGTCTTTGGCTCCATACACCTTCCCATCAACTCTGACCAGCTTCCCTGCTGAAGAAAAGCATCCCCACAAAATGATGCTGCCACCACCATGTTTCACGGTGGGGATGGTGTGTTCAGGGTGATGTGCAGTGTTGGTTTCCCACCACACATAGCATTTTGTTTTTAGGCCATAAAGTTACAATTTGGTCTCATCTGACCAGAGCACCTTCTTCCACATGTTTGCTGTGTCCCCCACATGTCTTTTCGCAAACTGCAAACATGATTTCTTATGGCTTTCTTCTTGCCACTCTTTCAGGGCAGTGTGATGAGCTTCTGTACAGTGACATGCAGCGCCTTCCAATGATCTACGATATAGTGCAGCATGTCTGTATTTTCCCACGGCTTCCACAACTGTGTGACTGGCGTTCTTCCAGTGCAGAAAAATGACAGTCACCATCATAGGTGTGTGCAGCCTATTGCATTAGGTTGTGCACGGCAATTTTCAAACACACACGCCTTTCTCTGCAGCCTCAGCTGTACCGAAATCAATGGGAAGTACTCTCTGCTGAACGGCTTCCTGTTCATTCACAAACGGAAGCATCGTAAATACATTTTACTATGGTTCAGTTATGCGTGAACTCCAATCTGCGACATTCCCCACAGGAGCTGGAGGGGTGGGGGGGGGGGGGGGAGCCACCAGCAATGCTGGGAAAAAGTGCAACACTGGGGGGAAGCCTAGGCAGTAGGGGCAATCCGCATGTAGTGATTAGGGTGTTCCCAGGCAGACCTGGCACACCCACTGCGCACACCTATGGTCACCGTACTATGTGTGAACCGACACTTACAGCTTTTTCACACCTTGTCCATTTGCTGCACAGCAACACACATGCATAGTGTGAACAGGACACATAGAAAACAATTGTTTCTTATGGGTCCTGCTCATACTATACATGTGTGGAGGTGTGCAGCATGATGTGAATAAGCCCTTCTTTAGTATTACAGCAATGGACAGTGCTCATGTGAAACCCCTTCAGTATAATGACGACTGCTGTAAGAATGAGGATTTGCAAATTTTTTTTTTTTTCTATTATAGGCTCTTGTCAGTGGATTCATTTGTCCTATTAGGAACTATTTAAAGTGATACTAAAGTCTAATTTTTTTAATTTAAAAATAACAAACATGTTATACTTGCCTACTTTTGTGTAATGGTTTTGCACAAAGCAGCCCAGATCCTCCTCTTCTCAGGTCCCTCGCCGGCTCTCCTGGCCCCTCCCGCCTGCCGAGTGTCCCCACAGCAAGCAGCTTGCTATGGGGGCTCCCCAGCCGAGCCAATGGCGCTGCACTGCTATATAAGCCAATCAGGAGGGAGAGTCCAAGATTGGGCCCGGGTAAGTATTAGGGGGGGGGCTGGGGAGGCTGCTGCACACAGAAGCTTTTTTATCTTAATGCGTAGAATGCATTAAGATAAAAAAAAACTTCTGACTTTACAACCACTTTAAGACTGCTTTGTTTATATGCGATTGCCGGCAGTGATAGATTCCTCCATCTGGACTGCTAGCAAGGAGATTTATAGAACACGTAAAGTGGTTGTAAACCTCAGACATGAAATATGATTAAAGACAAGTCCCATAGTGTGTACTTGTCTCAGTTAATCAATCATTGATTATTTTAAATCCTCATGCTGCTAGTCTTAGTAAATAGATAGGAAAGTATATAATATTTACTTTTTTTATTTATTCAGTTACTTCCTGGTTTCTTGCCTAGGCATGATGTCATGCATCCCCAGGAGTCTTCAGGAAGGGAGGAGGAGAGGTTTTCTCAACTTAAGCATGCATGCAGGAGAGTGTGCTTAGTTAAGGGCAGATGGAATCCAGGAAGTAAATGTTACATGAATCATTTGCCCTTACTCAGGATTGGGTGTTTGTCAAAGTGATTTCTGAACAAAATAAACCATGGAGACATGGATAGAGGGGGGTGTTTGGTTTGAATATTAAAAATGAATTCAATGGTGTTTTGGCTTGTTGTGCTCGGATGTAGTGACGATCCGCTTTAACCACCTCGCACCCGCACTATAGCCAAAAAATGGCTACAACATGGGCCCTAATTGCCTTGGGTGTTTCCATGTAAGTTTTCTCATAAACACGCTCCCCGTGGACACGCGTCAGGGAAAATCTGTGATGGCCATGTCCCTTAGACACAGCCAATCACAGATTGTGGTAAATGGCCAATCACAGAGGCCGTTTACCATGTGATTGGCGTGTCCAATGAGAGATGATCTCAAATGTAAACATATTAGATCATTCTCATCGACGGCTCTCCCTCCTCTCACAGAGACCCCGGGTGAGGAGGGAGAGCGATCTGTGCTGCAGTGAGTGATTTTCCAGCTTGTTACTTGCCAAAACAGTGGCCATCCATGTCAGAGTGCCCATCAATGTCATTGTGCCTATCAGTGTCAGAGTGCCATCAGTGCCAACGTGCCTATCGGTGTAATAGGTAGTCAAAAAGTTAGATGTGTAATTTATGCTCCTAGAACACCTAACGGTGTTCTCTGCATCTTGGGCCTCTCTATGTGGCTAGGCTGTGAAAACGTTCCACACGCGTGGTATCGCCATACTCAGGAGGAGTAGCAGGATGTATTTTGGGGTGTAATTTGTAGTATGTAGATGCCATGTGTGAGAAATAACCTGTTAATATGACAATTTTGTGGGAAAAAAAAAATCTTAATTTTGCTAAGAATTGTGGGGAAAAAATGACAACGTCAAAAAACTCGCCATGCCTCTTCCTAAATACCTTGGACTGTCTACTTTCCAAAAATTGGTAATTTGGGGGGTATTTATACTGTTCTGGCTTGTTAAAGCAGGAATACATGCTTAGAGAATTGACCGATCGCTCGTCACCAACATTAACCAATCAAAACTCTTTAAAAGAGCAATCGATTTCATACGTCTCACATACAAGTGGGGTTGTCTACTAGTTCCACTCATGCGTGATAATGTTCAAGAGATGTTTTACGGACGACCTTCACACCAACGAATAGAATATCGTTCATTTGACACAATTTTTCAATTTTTTTCCAGTTGGTCTTTTTAATTCACTATATCGATATCGGGTATTACTTGCTGGGCATCAACGAGTAGAAAATCGGCCGATTGTTTGCAGAACCCAAATTTTCACTCGATTTTTTTATTTTTTTTTATTTCTTATCGTGTATTCCTGCCATTAGTGTCTCAAGAAATGAGATCCGTCCGTACATCAGGTGTGATCAATTTTCAATGATTAGCACCATAGCTTGTAGACTCTATAACGTTCACACAGACCTATATGCACTTATTTGGGTTATTTTTACCAAAACAATGCAGCAATATAACTTCTGGCCAAAATTTATGAAGAAAAATTACTATTTTGCTAAATTTTATGAAGAAATTTATTTTTTTGTTTTTTTCCCAAATTTTCGTTCTTTTTTCATTTATAGCGCAAAGAATAAAAAACCCAGTGGGGGGTAAATACCACCAAAAGAAAGCTCTATTTGTATAAGGAAAAAGGACAAAAACTTCATATGGGTGCAATAATGGAGGCGTTTGAGGAAGGGATTTTAACGGTGCAAAAAATAACAGAATTAAAGAAAATGTATTTATACATAAAGTTTTATTACAATCAAGGTTAAAAATTTGTATGAATAGTACAAGTGAAATATTACAGGTAACTTTATGGTGGTTTGCAAAGACGATCTTTGGATGGATGTAAGGAGCTGACTATTGCACACTAGCCCAACATGTTTCGCTATTTGCTTCTTCAGGGGATGTGCAATACAACAATACAAACACAAATATACAAAAAAAGAATTATACATAGAGTAAATAATTATTGGAATAATGAAGTATATTCTGTCACACCGACACCCCCAAGGCCAAGCTTACCCCCTGCTGTGTCCACCCAGAATCAGCCACCACCTAAAGTTTCACACCTGCCCGCAAACCCATAGTGAGCACTCTCTGCAGTCATAGAGGGCAGGACAAGACCAGAAAAAAAGACATACAAAAAAGGATATGTGTAAGTGGGGGAGAGTTTGACTGCCAGCTCAAGGCAGTAAGGAATGGGTATAGGTGCAGTGTCGCATGAGTAATTGTCATTCAAAGTGTGAGAGCACTGATAGCTGAAAATTAGTCAGGGCAGGAGGGGGTTTAAGTGCCCAGTAGGCAAGTGGTTAAGAGCACTAAGTGTCATTTCTGTCTGTTGCTTCCTTCCTTTACTATCAGCATGAGTCACTTCTGACAAGTTTTCCTGACACCAAGATAAAAATGGTGACAGGGGAGGGGAGTTTGGTGACCCCTGGTATAGAGAAATCTTCTTTTTTTCAATCTGTTGGATAACTAAAAGCAAAATAACAGTTTATGGCCAATGTAAATCTCTGTGACGGAATTTCAACCTATGACCTGCATGCCTTTTGTACTTTATCTAGCATTGTTTTTCTATCTTCTGAATAAATATCAGAGACTGTACGGCAGACAATAGGGAAAGTGGTATGAAAGCCCTGTGTTTCCTCTGGAATGTACAGATAGTTGGGCTGACAGCTCAGCATAGCAGGTTACAAATAACAGATGGGAGCTGCATTGTATTCAAGTGAATCATGCCTTCCTTAGCAAGACCATATGTGTATTAAAGTGTGTTGTTTGGGCTTTTGGAGAATATCCTTCCCACTGGGTACTGCCCATGTAGGTTTTTTTTTTTTTTTTGACGATTATTTTTATTGTATGTTTTTTAAAGTGATCCAGAACCTCCTTTATTCGGTTTGTTGCTTTGGATGCGCATGAAGAGCCAGCATCTGCATGTTGTTACATTCATGCACCATAGGAAGGCTGGGTCAATTCCCAGATAAACTAAAGCTGGCCGTACACTGGTAGATTTTCAAACAAATGTTCGTAAAACATTCGTACCAAAATTCTCAGTGTATTCGATGAAATGACAAATATTGAAAGTACTTCAACTCTTTGTTTACTTTTCACATTTGATTTCAGACTGAATGGACTTTCTGGAATGAAAACCAAATACACTGTTAACCACTAGGCCTCCGTAAGATTTACCCCCCCCCCCCCCCTTCCGGACCAGGCTGTTTTTTTTTTGCCGCTATACGTCGGCAGAAGGGCTCGTACAGGCAGAAATACATACCTGTACGTTGCCTTTTAAGAGGCGACTCGATCGCTGTGGGGATACCCGCAAACGCCTCATGGGGAGGAAGAACGGGGAGATGCTAATGTAAACAAGCATCTCCCCATTCTGCCTAGTGGCAGTGTCACTGATCTCTGCTCCCTGTGATCAGAAGCAGATATCAGTGACGTGTCACACACAGCCACGCACCCCACAGTTAGAAACATGCCCCAGGACACACTTAACCCCTACACTGCCACCTAGTGGTTAACCCCTTCACTGCCAGTGTCATTTACACAGGAAGCAGTGCATTTGTTTAGCACCGATTGCTGCATAAATGACTGGTCCCAAAAATGTGTCAAAAATGTCCAATGCGTCCGCCATAATGTCGCAGTCATGATAAAAATCGCTGATTGCCACCGTTTAAAAAAAAATTATTAATAAAAATGCCATAAAACTATCCCCTATTTTGTAAACGCTATAACTTTTGCGCAAACCAATCAATAATCGCTTATTGCCATTTTTTTTACCAAAAATATCTAGAAGAATACGTATCGGCCTAAACTGAGGGAAAAAAAAAATGTTTATATATATTTTTGGGGATATTTATTATAGCAAAATGTAAAAAATGTTTTTTTTTCAAAATTGTTGCTCTTTTTTTGTTTATAGCGCAAAAAATAAAAACCGCAGAGGTGATCAAATACCACCAAAAGAAAGCTCTATTTGTGGGGAAAAAAGGATGCCAATTTTGTTTGGGTGCCACGCGCAATTGTCAGTTAAAAAGATGATGCAGGGAGGGCAAGGATCCTCTGTGTTGTGGAAACTACCGCCCAATCGCACTGTTGAATTCTGACCTGAAGCTCTTTGCCAGAATTTTGGCGAACAGGTTGCTCCCGCACGTCCCTAGCCTCATCCACAGGGACCAGGCAGGGTTTGTCCCGGGCGCGAACCCCGGGACAACACCATTAGAGTCCTCAACCTGATCCACGCGGCCAGAACTTCTAAGCGAGCTCTTCTCTTGCTGTCAACTGACGCGGAGAAGGCCTTTGACCGTGTGGACTGGTCGTTTATCCGAGCTACTCTGGAGCATATAGGACTACGTCACTCCATGCTCCATTGGGTTTTGTCCCTTTATTCGAGCCCTACTGCGGCGGTTAAGGTGAACGAAACAAGGTCTCCATACTTCTCTATCAAGAACGGTACCCGGCAGGGTTGTCCCCTGTCCCCACTGATTTTTATTTTGTCTCTTGAGCCCCTTCTGTGCCATATTCGGTCAAATACAGACATTGTTGGCTATGCGAAGGCGTCGGGTATCCATAAAGTGGCCGCATTTGCAGATGACCTAATTTTCTTTTTTAACGGATCCCCTTACGTCACTGCCTACTCTGCTGTCCTCTTTGGCGGAGTATGGCTCTCTCTCCCTTTTCCAAATTAATTTAGCTAAATCCTCCATCCTTAACATCACTATGGGGGGAGATGTGGTTCGACGTTTACGGGGGGCATACCCGCTGAGGTGGGCTACGAGTCATATTCGCTACCTCGGTGTTGATGTTACCCCTGACACGGCGTCCCTATATACAGCTAATTTTGTGCCATTGGTGGGCCGCTTAAGGGCAGATCTCCTGCACTGGCATTCACTAACGCTGACGTGGTTTGGCCGGTGCAGTGCACTTAAGATGACTCTGTTGCCAAAAATTTTGTACCTGTTGCAGGCATTGCCCATTTACCTCCCTCCCACCTTTTTCAAACGGATAGATTCCCTGTTCCGTGCTTTTATCTGGTTGCACTGGAGACCATGTCTTAGATTACAGCTTCTGCACCTGCCTAAGCACAGGGGTGGAGTTGGTCTTCCAGACGTGAGGGCATATTACAGGGCGGTTCATCTGACCAGGTTGGTGGACTGCCATTGTCATGAGGGGGCGAAGCATTGGGTGGCCATGGAGGGGGAGGACTCTGGGGGCACGATTGGAAGCAGGCCCTGCCTATCAGCGCCCCTGCCAAGGGCTATTTTGGATCACCCCACACTGGGGGGTACCCTGCGGGTGATAAGGGAGGCCTTTCGGAACTCGTCGGTGTCCCCGGTGCCCTCCCCTATGGTGCCGGTTCTGGGTAACCCGGACTTTGTACCGGGCCTCCAGAATCCCTGCTTTCGTCGTCTGCAGATGGGGGCGACAGGCGGCGGTTGTGTGACTTTATAGGCCCGGATGGTCGACTCGCCTCGGAGGCGGGGCCACGAGCGGTGGACCCTCCACTGGACTTTTGGAGCGGCCTGCAATTGCGGAATTTCTTACGTAACTGTTTACGGACGCCGGGTATCTCTCGCCCCCTCACGGAATTAGAGCGGATTTGTCATGGGGGGAACCGGTGCGGCACTGCCTCTCGCTCCTCTACTCTGCCCTGATTCGTCCGGCTGAGGGGTATGCCCCCCCATTCGTGGCCAAGTGGGAGGCGGAGCTCTGCACCCACTTTGCTCCAGATCAACGGCAGAAGATCCTTCATTTTGCGCAGAAATCCTCTATGGCTACACGGGTTCAAGAGACGTGCTACAAAATCACCTCTAGATGGTATAGGGTCCCATCCGTTCTCCACCGCATCTTCCCCCAGTTGCCTGCCTGTTGCTGGCGCTGTGGGGAGGCGGAGGGAACCATGTTGCATGTCAAGCTGGTCCCCTTCAGGCGCGGGGTGATCGACACGATTGGTCATCTGACGGGTGTCTCCCTGGAGGGGAACCCTGCGACCTGCTTGTTGCACCTGTCGGAGCGATCCATCAAAAAGTATAGGAATTCTTTGACTATTCAACTGCTGAATGCGGCTAAAGCCTGTATCCCTTTGTGCTGGAGATCGGAGAACCCGCCGGCCTTGGCTTTATGGTTCTCTAAAGTGAACGAATTAAGAGATATGGCAGACCTCACAGCGACGCTTCACAATAAGGAGGAGGCCTTTCGTGAGACTTGGAGACCTTGGCAACATTTCACCTACACTGAGGCCTACCTCCGGGTGGCCGCGTTAGCTGCCCGTTGAGAGAGGATCGCTGTATGCTGGCTTCTGGCGCCCCCCCCCCGCGGCTTGGTGTCGCCCACGGTCATTATTCTGCTCTTCCGTGTTTGGCTCTTTTGCTTCATCCTGCCTGGAGTCTCTTCTTTGCCTCTTCTATCTGGTCTGACTCTCTGTCTTGCTCTCTTTTCCCTTCTCTCGGGCCCCCCCTCCCCCCTCTGTCTCCCCCCCTGTAGTCCCTTTCTTCCGTAACCCCTTTTCCCTTCATCCCTTCACTTCCTCAGTCCTTTTTCTTTCATGGTTAGATTTTGCCGACTAGCCCATGCAGGATGTGGTGGGTTGCGGGCTCCCCCTGGAATGACCAGTCTTTAACAATGTATGCGCTGCCCGCTAGGGGCCCGGCCCATCACCCATCTCCCTCCTTTTCCCTTTCTTTATAAAATTACAAAATCCGTGCTTCTCACTGTAATGCATGGCCATGTGATGATTACCGCTCACCTGGGTGGGGTCAGATTGCTCATTTGGTCTCAGAGGTCTTAGAGGGGAATTATAGCCCCCTGTTCGGGTATGCTTCTATGTTTAGTTTCAGCTTAATGTTGGGGGTGGTCCCTATATCTCCCACCCGGGTGCTACCGAAAGGTTTATGTTTTGGAATTCTGTATGTTTTATTGAAGTTGTCCATGCGCCTGTTATTTTTTCTGGCATTAAATAAAGGAATTACAAAAAAAAAAAGATGATGCAGTACCGAATCGCAAAAAGTGCTCTGGTCAGGAAGGCGGTAAATTCTTCCGGGGCTGAAGTGGTTATCTGACGGTTGCGAGGTCATGTGAAACTGTACCTGAATAAAATGTATGTCCTTTTTTTCCCACAAATAAAGCTATAAAAAAGGACCGTAAATTTCGGAAAAAAAAAAAACGCACCCAATAAAAAAAAATAGAAAACATCTAATTTCTTCATAAATTTAGGCCTGTCCCCTTATAGCAGAATAAACAGCACAGTGCTTGTGCTGTCTAATCTGTCCCTCTCTAAGCTGTAAAATACCTGGCTGATCCTGCCTGGTGCTGCCCTCCCCTCTGTAAAATGACCACACTTATCATGGCTGCTGATCCATGGTTACAGTGGTCAGTTTACATGCCCCCATCATCCCGCTACTCTCCCACTATTAGTAGATGGCAGTAAAGGCAAAGAAATATTAGTGCTAGCCCCTCTGTTCTATCATTCTATCCTGCACTGTGTAAATGTTTTTATAAAACGATGACTGTAAATGGCTTATCTCTGATCTTTTATGGAAGGTCACGTGACCTCCGACCACTCTCCTCCACACATCTAATAAAAGTGGACTTTTATTTTTGCACAAGATTGTTTATATTGGCCCCTTAATAGAGCCCCAAACATTCCTTTAATATAATAAGGCCTAAATTACGGCTTGGCCCCATGACTACGTCAAATCTGTGACAAAACGCGTCTAGAGGAGCGACGTACCAACGTCACCTCACGATACGTCCCGTTGTTTTAGCACGAGCGTGTGTACTGCAGCTGGCCGGCTGCAATTTTTTACCCATTGAAGTTCTTACTTGTTTTTATGGGCGTTTTGTTTTACAATAAATACCCAGCGGATTTTACCTATGGCCATTTTGTTAGTTCTTTTCTCTCTGAGACACATTTATATCAGCATTTTGTGCAACACTAATGGTTGGTAGTAGAAGATCCATGGGATCACAGTCCTGACCAGGAGAGCCTCCATAGACGGGACGATCGGATTGATTCTGAAAATCCTTAAGGAAAAGGCCCTGGCTGGGCAATATCTACAGGCACTAAATATCTGGGAGTTGGTAAGCGCACAATTCATACGGTGGTGGGACCTACCAAGCAAAGTCCCTTCTATTGTGGATGTCACCATATTCCGAATTGTCACTAAATACTACACTGTTTACTGGACATTTTCTTTATTACTTTTTATGGATAATTTTCTTTGGACATTATCACACTATTAATTATCAATAATTTCTATTTATTTATCTCAAGAAAGTTTTTGTCACTTTTGGAATTGATATTTGTTTATACACGAGATCACAATATCAATTTATGATCTTAATATTTATATTTTTAGAAATATTTCGTTTAAAGCGCAACCTTTTGTTTTTTCTATATTTTTTGTGTGTTGTCTCACTTTGTGTTGCGGCTATTTTTGGTTTAGTTCACAGTCCAGCGCAATTTTTTTTCTTGGTAATCTATATTACGGCTTGCCTGTAAGTACAAGTCAAAAAGCTGAATTTACTAACGCTTTAAAGTCTTTTAGCTTTTTCTCATTCTATTTTAATTTTTCTTTCCTTCCTTTCTCCTGTTTGATTTATTATGCTTTTTTTGCTCCCAAGCTATTATCTCTGAAATGAGGAAAGTATTCAATAACAATTTCTATGTTGTTTTTGAATTATATTAATATAATGTTGCAGAGCCTTCTATGCATTCCTATATTTGTTTGATGAACACTTCAAAAACTGCTGTTACACAGCACACACAAGTTATTTTACTTTGATATATTTTGAAGTGACTTATTGTATGCTCTATTTTTATAATTGAAATAAAGAGATTGAACAACAAAAAACACAAAAGTTATGTTCCATACAAACCTTACGTATACATGGGTACGGACAAGTAAACATCTGTATACATATACTGTACATGTGGAAAAATCATCTTCATCTCCTTCCCGCTGCCAGTGTTGCAATTAACACTTGGCGTTCATGCACCCTGCAGTGCAAAAAAAAAAAACTGCTTTTATACAGGCATTTGACATTTTATTACAGCTTGAAGAAGCTTGTAATTGTAGCACCCTTGTCCTAAACAGGGCTGCTAGTAAATTTAGTATTTCTAGGTGGTAACTAGCCTGGTTAATTTGTAGTCTTTGATCAAGTAGGTTTTTCCTAAGCTTGGGTTTAACTGAGGTTTCTCACTTTTGTCAACAGGTGGCACTGTTACCTTTTTGGCATTACAGTGAATTCAGGTTATGAGTGAGTATACTTTTCTCAGCCAATCAGCAGGAGTTTCTTTAGCCGCTGGTAAAGGTATTTATTCAGAGAGAGTCAGGTGATCGGGGTTCTTTCCACCCGGGCTGCGGTCTGGGTGGGTGTGTGTGGAGCAGCAGTCAAAGGTAGGTGTCACGTACAAGGTGTAAGGCCAAAGTCCTGAGAGGGCTTCCCCTGCAGCTAAGTGCAGTGCTTCCCTGGAAATGGGACAGGGAGAGCAGTGCCTAGAGAAGCACGGTTTGTCAGTTGCTGTGGTTAGAAGAGCTGGCCACTGGAAGGTAGCTGGAACAAGCTGGGTGCACTGTAGAGCAGGTGTGCTTGAAGGATGCCAGGCAGACTTGGTAGCTCAGCAAGCCAGGAGCAGAACCAGGAGCCAGGCCAAGAGTCTTACACAGTGAATCAGTCAGTGGAAAGTTTAGGTAGCAAGACTGGAACAAGCCAGGGTCATACACGGGGAGACTCATTGCAGCGAAGTCGCTGAGCAAAGCCAAGATCAAACACAGTGGAGCAGACAGGAACAGAGTCAGTAGTACAAACCAGAGGTCAAACCAGGTGATCAGGATAACAGGTCAGGCAAGCCTGGTCAGTAACAGGAAATCTAGGATCAAGTTACTCAGGAGCACAAGATCACGGGGAGCTGAAGATCATCCAGCAATGCACAGGTCTAGGCAGCAGGTTTATATAGGTCAGGGAACACCGGCATCTGTCACATTGTGCACACGCCATTGCACTTGCGTGTTCCCACCATCGCGTATTTCCGTGCACCCGTTTGCGCTGTCACGAATCTGCGTTAACCAATGCGCATGGAAGTGCGCCTGATGCGACCATGATGGCCATTGGCATGATTGACAGTTTTTTGGCTATTTCCCTGACAGTAGGCCTGAAGCCTGAGGCCTAACCATGTGTAAGGAGATTCGGCCTGAGGGGAGCCTGATCATTGCCAGGAGGCATGGGAGAAGAAGTTGCCAGAGGGTCAACCACTCCTGTTGACTGAGGCAGGTGAAAAGGGATGGAGTTCTTAAGGTGTACCAGAGGAGACTCTTCATCAGCCATAGACTGTGAAGTGGCTGGGAAAGCACCAGGCGAGAACTCATCCAAGAGGTACATCGGGTAGCTGGGAGTAAAGCTTGAAGGAGTACAGCGGTAGCTATAATTAAAGCTTAAAAAAGTACAGCAGGTAGCTGTGAGCAAAGCTTGAGGAATCCAGCAGGTACAGTAGCTGTGAGTTAAGCTTGAGGATCTACAGTGGGATACTGTGAGTATAGTTTTTGCTATAAGAGACAGCAGTTGCTATGAAATACAGATCGCTGCATTCAGGCCCTTTTTCTGTATTGCTGTCTGCCTAGTTCTTTTTTTGTCTGCGGACTCTGCCAAGTTGCTATTGCATTTAACTAAGGGTGTCCTGTGCCCTAACCCTCTCTCCACTTTTCCTGTTAAGAGAAATAAAACTTTGTTCATTTTTAAAAGTGACTGGCACCCATCTTTCCACCTTGCATTACACTCACCATGACTAGCAACCTGAGAAGAAATGTCAGCCCGATCTGACTCTGGTGGTCACCACCTGACTCGGGAGTCGGGGAGAGTGCTACATACTTTTTGGGCTCTTTTGCACGTTTTTATTGAGCTTCTTTGAGTTCCTTTGAACTTTTTTGAGCATAAGTGCTTTTTTTCACAAACTGTCCCCTTTCCTATTTTTTTTGTGTGTCTTTGAGTTTCGAGCTTTTTAATGCTCCTTTACACTTTTTTGCGTGTTTTCGCACGTTTTTGGGCACTTAGGTGTCTTTTTTGCTCAAAAGCTCCTATCAAAAACCTGAGTTTGGTGGGGGTTTTTTTCTGCCTGTTAGGGCTCATGCATACTGCAGCTCAAAAAAGCGACTCCTACAGGCTTTTGAGCTTTTTTGAGCTCTCATTTTTTCTGCCTGGAAACCCCCCTCCATGTTAGCCAATGTGTCCATGTGCACTGTGGCTTTTTCAGGAGTTTACAGGCATATGCTCTTATACAGACACAAATATACGTATGCAGGGCTTTTTTTCAGCAGGAACTAGGGGAACCAGCCTCCACCTCTGGCTCAGGTCATCTGCTCCCTGCTCGCCACTATCGCTTGGTAACACTGAAGTCCAGCTTCTGAGTTTACAAGTGATAGCTTATCTCCCAGTAGTTCCCACAGATCAGATCTCCTGCGCAGATCCCACTGAGTGCCGGACAGGGACAAGTGATATACAGAACAGGTGCCCAGGGTTCAGTTCAGTCATGGGCAGGAGAGGGCGCATGGTAGGCTGCACCCTAGGTGGTCTCCATTTTTTCCCTGGTGACCAATTGTTGATGCTCCTACTGCATGAACTCCCTTACAAGTGACTCTAGTATAGTATGCTGGGAGGTACTACAACCGGATAGGTGCTTCAGCTTAATCTTGCAACAAAGGTAAGACATATGACAGATGGTGGAACTTTTCAGGAGGGGGAGAAGAGGAGGGCAGTGGGGGGAAGGGTTGTATGCAGCGGGAAGAGCTACTAGTTGATGCCATTTGGCAGGTATGTGTGTGTGCCGGGCATGGTTGAGTTCCTGCACCTTGTCTCTGAGAGAAAAAAAGCCCTGTACGCATGAATACATGTAAATGGCTGGCTCAAATATTCATTTTTTTTACATCTCTAAGCAGTGGCACCGCCCCCCTATCCATGCGTCCAGCCCCCTTATTTACATGCAGGAACCCCGGAGCATGGATTTCAATGGGCCCGGGGCGCAGATGTGTGCGGCGGTGGTTGACGCAGAGGAGGAGGTGGGGAGTGCTGGCGGCAGCCAATAGCTGTGCAGTCTCCGGCAGTGATGTGCAGAGCAGCCTGAGTAGGGAGACGGAAGATGGCATGCCGCAGCTTGGCTCTGTCCACCTGGCTGCTCTCAGTAGTCTGCCGAGAAGGAGGGGAAGCAATCGTGGATGGGGTAAGTGCAGACCGGCTGTCACCCATCACCCCGCCACTTTTCTGCTGGCCTGAGAGTGGGCTGCAGAGATGGAAGCCAGGTCTCCTCTCGTCTGTATGGCTGTGGGCTGCCCCCCCTTTACCCTCGCTGCAGTTCAGTGACAAGAGCAGGATCTGTGTAAATCCCGCTCACTCTCTGCTCTCCCCACCCTCCTGGCAGAGCCGCCTGTGACCCGGATGGGGGGAGGGAGCGGCGATTTGGACGATTGTTTGCGTCCCCCCCCAAAAAAACCCCACCTGCTGCCACTGCCTCTAAGTGCATTACTGCATTACAGATCTTTGCGCAGCTGTGTGCATTGTCCCGTTGACAAAAATGCACCCGTGCTCAGGTCCATAAAAAAATATATTTTCTATGTGACTGAAAACACAGGATACATTTTTTTTCATTCGTGTGCAAGAGGCCCAATGTATAAAATCCACAATTTTTTTTTACAAAATCCTGTAGCTGCTGACTTTTAAAATCAGGAAACGTACCTGTCCACAGAGCCTGTGATGTCGGCACCCAAAGCCGACCCATCCATTGGCTCCAGGTGCAGGCGTCGGCATCCTTACTAAGGGAAACAGGAAGTGAAGCCTGTTTCCTACTGTGCATGCACAAGTTGCAGGGCCCTTTGGCGTCCCAGTAGGCATAGCTACCAACGTGAGGAGAAAAAATAGCCGATTACCGGCTCTGTTTATATCACATGATCAGCTGTCATTGGCTGACAGCTGATCATGTTGTAAGGGGTCGGGGTCTCATAGACGCGCTGATCAAAGAGCGCGACCCTCGTGCCCTGCAGGGGGCGCGCAGGCCGCTCGAGCACGGGAGGACGTCTATGGACATCCTCCTGGCAAAGTAGGTCTGCGCTGCAGCCGTCTTTTGGCTATAGCGCGGATGGGAAGAGGTTAAACAAGTGTGATTTAACTGTACTTCTGTCTCTGTCTGATACATGGTTTCTGACAGTAGGCGAAGGCCATGAATTCAGAAGATGCAATCAATCCACTTGTTGGTAATATTTTTTCCAGATTGGATGAGCAGGATCACCATATGGATCAGTTTACCATGGCGTTACAAACGCTCCTGAGTCACACGGCTCATCTGGAATCTCCCACCGTGGCTGCTCCAGTACAACCTGTGTTGCAGGCCATTCCTGCTGCTCCAGTCTCTGTACAGGCACCCGTCTCGAGTATTACCTCTATAAGAGGTATGTCTGGTTCCGCTCTGCTTCCCCAGCGATTTGGGGTTGACCCAGTCCAATGCAGAGGGTTTCTCAACCAGGTCGAGATATACTTTGAGATGCTGCCCCAGGCATTTCCCACAGACAGAAGCAAAGTAGGTTTCATGATAGCTTTGCTTTCTGGGAGAGCCTTGGCCCGGGCAAACCCTCTATGGGAGGCACAAAAACTTGTTGTCTTGAGTTACTCAGAGTTTGTGGATTTTTTAAAAGGGTATTTGACATTCCCGCACGCTGCGCTTCTGCTGCGCTTCTGCTGCCAAGTGCCTCATGTCCATCAAACAGAGTAAGAGAACTGTTGCCGATTACGCCATTGAATTCCATACTCTGGCAGCAGAGGTTGCTTGGAACAATGAGGCCCTCGTGGCTGCTTTTTATCATGGTCTCTCGGATACCATCAAGGATGAGATCTCAGCCCAAGATATACCCACTGAGCTTTAGAAGTTGATCACGTTTACCATTCTCATTGACTCCAGACTCAGAGAAAGACTTCCTTTTCAGGAGCGCTTGCGGAAGCCTCCTGTACATTTTGTCTCTGAAATTTGCAGTTCCACCCTTGCCTCCCTCACCTCCCATGCCTCCTGGTACCGAGTCGGTCTGTGAAGATGAACCTATGCACTTAGGCTTCACATGTCTCTGCAGATGAGAGAACCCTTAGGAGGAGGGAGAGATTGTGCCTTTATTGTGGCCAGGCAGGTCATTTTTTGAAGTCTTGTCCTACCCGTCTATGGAGCGGCCGAACCTTGAGGTCCTGTAATGGACAGACCTTAGGTGGCATTGTTTCATGCCCAGTTATCCAGAAAGATAAGCCCCTGGTTTTGGTTACCCTTTCTTGGACTGAGTCGTCTGTCGAGATACAGGCTCTAATCAACTCTGGGGCTGCAGGCCTGTTCATTGATGTTGTCTTTGTATCAAAGCACTCTATTCCGTTGCAGCTGCATGACACTCCACTTGCCATTGATGCTCTTGACAGGAGACCTCTACAGCCTGCCCATGGGACTCGTGTTCCTTTGTCCATGGCCGTAGGGGCTCTTCACCATGAGATAATCCAATTCCAAGTTATTTCCCGAGTTTCAGCTGGTTATTGGTTATCCTTGGTTACAGAGGCACAACCCCTCTTTTGATTGGCTCTGTGCTTGGGTTCTTTCCTGGTCGCCACAATGCAGTAAGACATGCCTCCAGAAGGTAGCCAAGGTCCTGTGCCCCTCTTCACTCTCCTCCTTGCTGGAGGAGTACTACGATTTTAGCAACGTCTTTGACAAAGGTCAAGCCGGTAGTTTGCCTCCACAATGGTTTTATGATTGCGCAATTGACCTTCAACCTGGTGCCATACCCCCTTGTGGCCGTGTTTACCCTTTGTCAGTCTTGGAGGATACGGCCATGGAAGAGTATGTTGCAGACACACTGTCTCTAGGTTTCATCCGCAAATCTTCTCCTGCTGGTGCTGGATTCTTCTTTGTGAAGAAGAGTGGTGAACTGAGACCTTGTATTGATTATAGGGGTCTCAATCGTTTCACGATTAATCTGATTTTGTTGATTATGGAGTTATTTGACCACCTCAAGGGAGAAACGGTTTTCACAAAGCTTGATTTGAGAAGGGCATACAATCTTGTGAGGATTATGGAGGGCAATGACTGGAAAACTGTGTTTAATTCCAGAACAGGCCATTATGAGTACCACGTAATGCCTTTTGGCCTTTGTAACGCCCCGGGAGTTTTCCAGGAATCTATAACGATGTCCTCCAAGATTTGTTGCAGTTATGTGTGGTGGTTTATCTCGACGATATCCTCATATTTTCCAAGTCCTTGGAGAGCCACCAGACAGATGAACAATCTCTACTGTCAATTGGAGAAGTGCGAATTCCATCGTGAACAGGTTTAATTCCTGGGTTATGTAATTTCCACTGCTGTTTTTTTTCGATGGACACAGAGAAAATTTCAGCAGTCCTACAGGGGCCCCGACCCGTGGGTTTACGTCCTCTGCAGTGTTTTCTTGGCTTTGCCAACTATTATCGGAAGTTTATTCCTAACTCTAACTCCTAACTGGTCAAGTCCCTGACTGATATGACCAGAAAGGACGGTAACCCACAGAGTTGATCTCCGGAGTCCATTAAGGCCTTTGAGAGTCTCAAGGCTGCCTTTGTTTCTGCTCCTGTGTTGGCACATCCTGATCCTACAAACAATGAAGACAAAACAGCGCCAACCTAAGTGCAGTATTGAAGTCCACAAGTATTTATTTAAAATGTAGTACACTCACTCTGTATTGGAGTAAATCAGGCAGATCATGTGTATGAGGAAAAGAGTTCCAGGGTTCATAACAGGGCTCCCAGGGGAAAGGTGATCCTCTTATGCTGTAGAGCAGGGGTCTCCAACCCCCGGGCCGTAGCCCGTTTGCACCCGGGCCGCGAAGTTTGCACTGATATGCGGCGGCGGCGGTGAGCAGAGCGATCACCGCACTTCCGCCCACACAGCCCTGCCGCTACACTGCTGGGGGTGAAGCAGACGAGCAGAGAGATGACATCATCTCCCACCGCCCGCCCACATCACCGCTGTTCCGCCCACACAGCCCGGCCAGTATACTGTTGGAGGTGAAGCGGGGGAGCAGAGAGATTACATCATCTCTCACAGCCCGCCCCGCATCACCTCTGTTCTCTCTCACGTGGAACCCTCCACTCCACTCCACTGCACTGCACTGCACTTAGTGACAATTTGCATTTAAGATGCTGTAAATAGTGGCATGTGTCTGTGGCAATCTGAATCTGGTGGCATGTGGCAAGTGACTGTGGCAATCTGCATCTGGTGGCATGTGTCTGTGGCAATCTGCATCTGGTGGCATGTGTCTGTGGCAATCTGCATCTGGTGGCATGTGTCTGTGGCAATTGCATCTGGTGGCATGTGTCTGTGGCAATACGCATCTGGTGGCATGTGGCAAGTGACTGTGGCAATCTGCATCTGGTGACATGTGGCAATCTGCATCTGGTGGCATGTGTCTGTGGCAATGCGCATCTGGTGGCATGTGGCAAGTGACTGTGGCAATCTGCATCTGGTGGCATGTGACTGTGGCAATCTGCATCTGTTGGCATGTGTCTGTGGCAATCTGCATCTGGTGGCATGTGTCTGTGGCAATACGCATCTGGTGGCATGTGTCTGTGGCAATCTGCATCTGGTGGCACGTGGCAAGTGACTGTGGCAATCTGCATCTGGTGGCATGTGGCAAGTGACTGTGGCAATCTGCATCTGGTGGCATGTGTCTGTGGCAATCTGCATATGGTGACGTGGCAATCTGGTGGCATTGAACCGTGGCAATCTGCATCTGGTGACATGTGACTGTAGCATGTGTCAATCTGCATCTGAGGGCATGTGGCAGTCTGCATCTGGTGGCAGGCGATGTGGCATATGGAAATCTGGTGATAGGCAACGTGGCAAGCTGGTAGCAAGTGACAAGCTGCATCTAGTGACAGATTCTGCATTATGGTGAGTTGAACTATTTCATTTTATATTACAATATAATAATAAAAATGATGCACTTCAATCATCCTGACACCACATTAACCATGGTGTTGTGATGACGTGCTAACACCAGCCATTTCCTGACAAATTGGCTGCGAAAAGCCGCATCGTCCCCCATGTGCCCACCCCCCGGGCCTTGCCACAATTTTCATCCACAATGCCGGTCCCCGGTGCCAAAAAGGTTGGGGACCACTGCTGTAGAATCTCGTCCGGTGGCGCCGGTGGTTCCCAGCGTCTCTGGCTTGATGTCGCACAGCGTCACGGAGGTCAGCTGATGAGTTGTTTGGGGTCGCGCTGTGATGATGTCAGTGCCCACGTGTTCGGAGCATGCGTGCTCCTTCATCAGGCATACTGACCACCATATTGGAAGTGGTCAAATAGGGGGAAGGCGGTGCTGATTGGCCAGTGTAATTGAGGTACCTCCCCGCTGTAGGGCAGGGTTATTGCGGCTATAGCCTGGCATTTATCTTTATAATACAAGCTGGCTAAAATGTAGGAGGAAGAGAGTATGTTTGTGTGCAAATAAGAGTGGAAATAAGTTTAAGAGATTAATTGAAAAAAGGTTTTTTGTGTAAAGAGTAGAGTTTGAAAATGGAATAAAAAAAAAAAAAAATAATAATAAAAATAAATAAATAAATAAATAAAAATACATAGAAATAAAAAATTGAAAATTGATAATTAATTTTTTTTTTAATTATTAATATTAAAAATAAAAAATATATATAGAAAAATATGCATATATATATATATATATATATATATATATATATATATATATATATATATATATATATATATATAAGAATAAAAACATTTTTAGTAGAAAAATATATATGATGAATTGTAAGTAAGACAAAGGGATATGTATATAAAAGAAAATGTACAAAACACATGCACAAGACACACACTGTGTGTATGAGTGCCCGCACCCATCAACAAAAAGTGCATGCACATATACAAAAGTCTCCGCACATGTACATGTGCGCACACACGTATAAAGTCAAACACGCACAGGAGGTTCTAAAAGGCGCGTCACTCCTGAGTATGTTTTGCCCAATAGATATGCGACTCTGCATACACATGCAGGGAGTACGCAAGGGAAGACACATATATAGAGAAGATGCGTATAAAATCTATAAAAAAAAATTGTGTAGAAGGTATGCATGGATACTAACACATAGCAATGGGGATTTGTCAAGGATTAGTATATATAGGTACTTAGTTAAGAAACTTTCGCTATACAGAGAGATAAGCCCTGTGAAGTTAATGATGAAAATGAATAATAGTCAAATATTTTTATAGTATTATAATGTTGGGATGGGAAATGGGGGGGGAGAAGGGGAAAAAAGGGGGGGGGAAAGGGAAACAAAGAGAGGGACAATGGGGCGGGGGGGAAACAGGAGGGGACAAAGAAAGGGACGGGGGATATAATGAGAAAGGATAGTAAACCAAGATTATGCATCTCTCATAGTAACAACCCTAGTTATACAAATGAATTTATTTCTATTTCCTCGTTGAGGCCCCCAGGTGCAAGGGTGTCAAGCGTATATATCCAGAAGGTTTCCCTCTCGCAGAGACGCTTGAAGCGCTCTGTGAGGGGGAAAGATCCAGGTACCTGTTCGATCACCCATACTTGCATGCCTTCAGTGGAACCTTGATGATGTTCTTTAAAATGTCGTGGGATGGTTAGATTAGAGTCTCCTTCTACCGATCTGTGATGTTCACCGAACCTCCTGATCCTACATTACCTTTTATCCTTGAGGTTGATGCTTCTGAGACTGGAGTTGGCGCCCTTCTGTCTCAACGTCCTACCTCTGAGAGCGCTATGCAACCTTGTGGCTACTTTTCCAAGAAATTGTCACCTGCGGAGTGCAATTACGAGATTGGTGACAGAGAGCTGTTAGCGATCATTTTATTCCTGAAAGAATGGAGACACCTCCTCGAAGGTACCACTGTGCCAGTTCTCATTCTTACTGACCATAAGGATCTCACATTCTGGTCTGAGGCTAAACGCCTCTCTCCCAGAAGGGCGCGATGGGCTCTTTTCTTGTTTAGTTTCAATTACATTGTCTCATTCTTACCCGGTACTAATGTAGCGGATGACATTTGGGATCAAATGTCATACACATTGTAAATTTAGTTTTTGGCCTCAGGACAATAAAGGTTCTGAGAGTTAATTATTGTAGGTAGGCCTAACATCAGTCTGGCCAGGCTATGTTTAAAAGTTCTGCCTGGTCATGTGAACGGTGAGGTGCACATGACAGGCCAGAACCAAGTCTGGTTGGATGTTTTGGTTATCGGCCCTCTTGGAGCCAATCGGCGGGAGTGTCGGGGCCCGCTGAGGAGTCTGGGAGGGGGTGCTTAAACAGGTGTGGGTCACGTGTTCAGGGTTCCGGAGTTGTTTGTGAGACCTGTGTGGTCTGTTCTAGTTCCTGCAACATGTTCCTGTTAGTGGCCCCTGATAGACCTATGTGGTCTGGGGTAGGGATCCGTCTGTTCCCGAGTCTCGGAGTCTGCTGGTCCTAGGCGCAGTAACTGAGGGAGGATTCAAAGTGTCCAGGTGTGCTCTCGGACACCACAGCTCGTGAAAGTGACCGGGGGAGGACTCTTCGGAGGAGGGCCGCCGAGTGGCACACTGAGAAGTGCCTGGTTACTGAGTTGGGAAGGACATTAACGAATTCACATTTTTCCAGTACCATAAAGGAAGCAGGAAATGTTCCAGGTACGGTTGGAGAAAGGTTCCTGTATACCCTCAGTTGATTGTTCAAGTTTTGAGTCAACGTGTTGACTGCCATGATCTCTGGCTAGAGATCTGTTCAGCCTTGAAGCACCCAGCTGCGAGTGGCTACTCTCTGGGTGGAAATAGAGACTTTGCTAAACCTACAGTTCGAGGTGCCTGAGTTCTTCACCTGTGCCCTTTGTTCCCTAAGAGACTGTGTTTGTGAAAGTTCTACTGCAACAAACCTTTTTGAAAGGACTTGAATGAATGAATAAATGAAATACTTGTATAGTGCACAATGCGAACTGAATCACCTCTAGGCGCTGTGGCGAGCCTTGATCATCTGCTAAAAGAGGAAGGTCTTGAGTTTTTTCCTAAAAGCCAGGTGATTTTCTTCCAGGCGGATGTTGATTGGTCTTCATCTGTGTCAGTGTACAAGTCGTTGGGTATCAACCCTGGGAACCCCTAGACGCGGAGGAGCAGGCCGAGAGAAGGTAACCGGTAAGCCCATTAAGTCAAGGCCGCCCTGCAACTAAGAATGTAAGGGTTGACACTTTATCACAACAATTTTCCTTCACTTCCAAGATGGAGTCAGTTCCAGTTCCTGTGATTCCTCCTGATCGTATTCTGGCTACGATTCGCACCAGTCTCACTTCTTCTTTGGGTGAAAAATTTGTGCTCTTCAGGACCATGCCCCTCTTGAAAAACCTTGTGAGCGCTGCTTTGTTCCAGAGAGTCTTCGTACTGCCGTGCTCCAGACTTGCCATTCTCCCAAGGCTGCTGGCCACCCTGTGAAGAATCAACTCTTTTGGCTATTTCCCAACAATTCTGGTGGCCTAGTCTATGTGCTGATGTAACCACCTTTTGTAGCTGCCTGTTCCGTGTGTGCTCACTCCATGGCACCCTCCTACAACCCATACCCAATTGAGATAGGCCCTGGACCCACCTCCCAGGGCAACAGTTATTCTTATGGTGGTTGACCAGTTCTCCAAAATGTTCCATTGTATTCCACTGAAGAAGTTGCCCACTTCTAAGGAACTGGCTTCCATTTTTGCTTGGGAGATCTTTCGCTTACATGGGCTACCCAAGGTGATTGTCTCGGACAGGGTTAGTCAGTTTGTGTCCCGGTTCTGGCGAGCCTTCTGTGCACAGTTGGGAATTCAGCTTGCTTTCTCCTCTGCATATCACCCGCAGTCTAATGGGGCTGCTGAACTAGCCAATCAGTCCTTGGAGAAATTCCTACGTTGCTATATTTCTAACCAATATTTCTAACCATCATAACAACTGCTCAGATCGCTTACCGTGGGTGGAGTTTGCTCACAATAGTGCCTTGAGTTCTGCCTCCCGATTGTCCCCATTTATGGCGAACTATGGTTTCCAACCTTCGATGTTGTATAACTCGTTTGTTCTGCAGAGTATTCCTGCTTTAGAGGAGCATCTCCATGGTCTTCGTTCCACTTGGGCACAAGTCCAGGAGGCTTTGCAACATACTAATGATGGGTATAGACTCCATGCTGACCGCAGACGCCTGCCTGTGGCTTCCTACCAGGTTGGAGACAGGGTTCAGCTGTCATCTTGCAACCTCCGACTTTGTGTTCTCTCTCTGAAGTTCGCACGTCAGTTTATTGGGCCTTTCCGTATTCTTCGAAGGATTAACCCAGTGGCTTATGCATTAGACCTTCCTTATAATATGCGTATCTCGAATGTATTTCATGTCTCCTTATTAAAACCTTTGGTCTGTAACCGCTTTACCACCTCAGTGCCTCATCCTCACCCTGTACAGGTTGAGAATCATGAGGAGTATAAAGTACAGTCCATTGTTGCCCCCTGTAGGTTCCGTGTGCGCATACAGTACCTGGTGCATTGGAACGGGTATGGTCCAGAGGAATGCTCTTGGGTCTTATCCTCAGATGTACATGCCCCTGTTCTCCTCTGTGATTTATATAGGCGTTTTCCCCTCAAGCCTGGTGGTCCTCCGAGGGGGAGGGGTCATTGAGGAGGGGGTACTGTCAAGGCTGGGCTCAGCCCTTCCTTCTCTGAGCTGGCCGCTCAACTGTTGCCTAATTGCCAGCTCCTATCTCTCCACAGTGACTCACCTGTTGATATCCTGCTTGTCAGTCCTGCCTACTTAAGCCGTCCAGCCCAGATGATCTCTGCCTTCCCCTTGGTCACATCTCTAGAGACGCTCTCCTGTGTTCCTGTTAAAGACTTGCTTGGCCGACAGTCCATCTAGATCCAGATCCTGATTGCTGTTCTACTATGCTCATCTATGGCTCCCTGACGTTTCGGCTTGTCTGACTATCCATTCCGGTACCTGAACTCTGGCTATGTTTTGACTTTGTTTACTTTGTTTACCTTTTTATTATTATTATTAAACAAGTGTGATTTAACTGTACTTCTGTCTCAGTCTGATTCATGGTTTCTGACACGCATTTTAAGGACAGTGCCATCTTCATCACTAGCTCTGATGAAGAGGGCACTGCCTTTGAGATGTGTAGGCTATGTCTCTGCGGACGGGCACCAATCAAGCATTGGGATTGGATTAATTATATGCTTACAGCTGTGTATCTTTGTGAGTACATTAGAGTTTATTTATTTTACCATAAAATGTCTTAGGATAATCCACTAGGCTCTCTCCTTCTTTCAGTTTTTGGTCTATGGATGTCCCTGATCTGAAGTGAGCAGCAAGGCCTGTTTGGTGCTGAGTTCCTCATGGTTGGTTTCTTCCCTGCCCTAGTCTGGTGAGACAAAACAGGACCATATTCCGGGACCATCTATTTTGATTCACAGTTTTGAGGGCCTCTTTCTTCTCTAGTGCTGACGAGTTTTTTTTATATATATATTTGTAACCAGCCTGCGTTCTGTTTTACGTTTTTCTGGACTCTTCTGGTTTCCCTAAGTTGATTTATTATCTGTGGGAGTTTATGCACTTTTTATTATGCATGTTTTATGTGAATGTTCAGTGTCACATTGGATGTGTATTCATGTATATGATATATTTCAGATAGCGCTGCACTAAATCAGGGTCGATAAAAATCGATGATTAAAAAAAAATATATTTTTTTTTAAATCAGATTTTTTGGATTTAAATCAGATTTTTTTTAATTTTAGACCAGATTTATTTTTGTATTTATCCAATTTATTTTTATAAAATGCTTTTGGAGTGAAATGTAGCATGAGGCTGTATATTCTGCAATATTTACATTTTTGATAAACTCATTCAATGAGATAACATGCATTGCATTGATACATTCACACAGTTTTAGAGTAATCATGAGATAAACCAAAGTTCAGGAATATTCCTTTATCCCATGGCAAATCTATGTACACTACAAACTGTATGATTGAATCGGTTCTAATATCACTGTTTTACTAACCTGACAGCTAATTATTCTAAATAGGAAACCTTAATTTTCTTTGGAAATATTAAAGATTCTAACTACCAGCAAGAAGAAATCGTTACATTTAAAGAGCACCTGTCATTTCAGATCCATGATGGCAGCGCCTGTTAGCGGGCATCCACTCACCTGCTGCCGCCACGTCCCTCACCTTGTTTAGTCACTGCCGCATCACCAGCTGTCCTATTAAAGTGAATGAGATTTGTTGGTGAGTCAACACCGGGCTAGAGGAGGAGCCGCTGCTGGACAGAGCCTTTTTAATAGTGATTTAAATCAAATCTACTCTTCACTATTTTATGCCTTGATTCCTCTTACATGGTTACAAAATTGTCTGGTTGCTCTCTGAGCATCTACCAAGAGGCACCCATTAATGGGCCTGCTACTTTTATTTTTTACTCTTACTTGTCTTATTTTTGTGTACTTTTTGGGTATCCTTCTCCAAACTTTCTAGGCCAAGGGCTAGCTTACTGTCTTTCAGGCTTTAGGGTGGCCGGACTGTGGCTAGAGGTGTTGAAAATGCCCCGGTATGAATTCACCATCATTAGTGTTAATGGAAGAAATAGTGCCCCATTGATGGTGTCAGCAAGGGGAATGGTGCCCCATCATTGGTGTCAGTTGGTGAAATAGTGTCCCAAGGGCCAGATAAAGGCAACCAAAGGGCCACATCCGGCCCCCAGGCCACAGTTTGGAGACCACTGTTCATATCTAAACTCAAGTTCAGTAATAACAGGTAAAATTGACTGGTGCCCAACCTTCAACCCACCATACATTAAGAGGTGGGGAATACTGCACCTACAAATCACTACGATTTGGGGTTATTCCTAGAAAGACAACTCATAACAACCATTCAAATTCAAGCACACATGGCAAAATAAAAATTTTCCTTTCTGTATTTCTACAGCACTGGCATATTGGGAAGTGCTTAACAGAATATATAAAACCAATTACTCCTTGACCCCAAAAGAAACTAGCAATCCAATGCATTTAGATATTTACAAGTCGATTATACTCTCTCTATATTCAGGACCTGCCTTCAGTATCTATAGCCACATTTCCACAGTATAATATATTTGAGCACTAGATGGCGCTATAGATTATGTAATAGGCAGCTTGATGATCCTGCGTTGAACTTGCATAGAAATAAGCAGAAATGTGTTTTGAGAAAGGAAAAAATATTGTGACAAAATTGCTGTCACATCACCATAACCTAAATAAACCTCTACAGAGATCTCCACTTTTACAGTGACTCTTCTTTATGGTCCTTTGTGTTCATATGAAACTTTAACACCTGGCTCTGTATAGAGAACAGTTTATCATATAAATATTTTACTTGGTATGGATGAAAACATCTACTCATTTTTATACTTAAAGCTGAACTCCAGGCTGGAACAAAAAATAGTGCCGACCTCCTGTGTTCAAGCCCTTCAGCGCGGGTCCCAGAAGCAAATGAAGATCTGTTGAGTAGTGGTGTCTGCTACAGGCATTTTCTGACTTCCAGGGGCATCAGCCATGTATGCATAGGCGTGCTCACAGGGTGTTGCAGGTGTGTCTGGGCACACCCTAATCACCCTATGCAGTGCTGAATTCCCCTGCTGTCTGGGCCCCAGTGCCCCCCCCCCCCTTCACCATCTGCAGTGCTGCTGGCTTCCTTCCTGTTGGCTGCTGTGAGGAATGTTTCAGGATGGAGAGCTGGAAAGGGGCTGGTAAATGTCACTTACCGGACACTTTTCTGAATGAACATAGTGAATGATCGCTCCTGTGTCCATTCAGAATGGAAGCATAGTAAACTGTGTTTGCTATGCTTCAGTCTGTGAATGAACAGGAAGCAGCTCGGGAATAGAACACTTCACATTCATTCATTCCCAGTGCAGCTGAGGCTGCAGAGAAAAGGACTAGGTAATCTCTGTTTTATTCATTTTATAAGAGAATGTGTGTCTGTAGGTGTGTGTGTGTGTGTATATATATATATATATATATATATATATATATAGAGATAGAGAGAGAGAGAGAGAGAGAGAGAGAGAGAGAGAGAGAGAGAGAGAGACCCAAAAACGCATATGTGTTTGAGCTCTGGGATGCACACTCTAATGCAATAGGCAGTGCACACATATGCATGTATGACATATACATAGTTACATCCAAGCTGGACCAATGTAACTATGTAAGCATATACCATTCCGGAAATTCCTCTTTAAAGCTGAACTCCGGATTATAAAAAAAAAAAAAAAAACCTTGGCAGTTAAACCCCCACATGAACCCTCCTCCCCGCATCTACACTACAAGAGTTAAAGAGGAAGTAAACCCTGGTGGGTTTTACATCCTCTTTATTTCCCTGCAAAGGTAAAGCATAATGGGCTACTATGCATCGCATATTAGCCCATTATGTGTCACTTACCTGAAAACAAAGCCTGCACTGTCCCCACTGGCTGGAAGCATCCATCTTCAGCCCTCTTTCTTCCGGGGCCGCATACTCCGACTCTGTGTCTGGCCAGAGTGTCATGATGTCACTCCCGTGCATGCACACTGGAGCTGCCAGTCATGGCACGCTCGTGCCCTTTCTAAAGAGCGCATGCACTGATGACGTTGGCGCAAGCGTTTATTGTAAATATCTCCTAAACTGTGGAGGTTTAGGAGATATTTCCAGCACCTGCAGGTAAACCTTAATATAGGCTTACCTGTAGGTAAGAGTGATTGTATAGAGTTTACAGGCACTTTAAATGACTGTAATGCCCATGCTCCAGCAGACTCCCTCCATCGATGTGCCTGGGTCACTGCAGCCTTCCATAAAAACTGCTCACAGCCACGGTCACACATTCGCCCTCCACACATACAATTCAGGGTTAATAGCTCTGCGTTGTATGTGATGACGCGGAGGGACCACCCACAGTCCAGAGCTTCACTGGAGCCTGCTGGAACAGGGAAAAAGGGAAGTAATACAGCCTGTTCCTCTACCCACCAGAAATAACAAGCATTTAACCATTGCAGTGTGTGGGGGAGGGGGGACTCCACTGCAAGGATATTTATGTGCTCCAGCTCAGGCATGGATTTTTTATTTTTTTTCTCTCAGAAAGGAGTGATCTTTTAATTAGTGTTTTCCAATCATCAGCAGGCATCTGGCTTCAGCAAGCTCTGGGAGACGACAGAAATTATCCCCGCAGATGCTCACTAAATGCTTAGTATATGTCTGATAAATACAGTAAAACCTTGGTTTGAGAGCGTTTTGCAAGACAAGCAAAATTTTTTTAAATAAATTTTGACTTGATATACAAGCGATGTCTTGATATACAAGTAGTGTCATGTCACAACTGAGTATAAAAGAGAAGAGAGGCGCCTCTAAGTGTAGTAATATGGTTACATTTAACCACTTGACCACTGGGCACTTAAACCCCCTTCTTAACCAGACCAATTTTCAGCTTTTGGTGCTTTCATACTTTGAATGACAATTACTCAGTCATGCAACACTGTACCCAAATTAAATGTTTGTCCTTTTATTCACACAAATAGAGTTTTCTTTTGGTGGTATTTAATCACCACTGGGTTTCTTATTTTTTGCGCTATTAATCAAAAAAGACTGAAAATTCGGTAAAAAAAATAAAAATAAATTATTTTAAAATGTATTGCAGAGTATTGCACAGTGTTAGAGAGTATTGGCAGATTATTGGAAAGTACTGCAGATTATTGGCACTGAGCAGCGCTGTGGGCACTTCACATCCAGCCCGCAGCGCTGCTGCCATCTCTCCCCTCTCACTGTACCGATCGGTACAGAGAGGGGAGGGAGGAACCAGCATGACATGACGCCGGTTTGTTTACAAGTGAAGGCTCCGTCATATGACGGAGCAATCACGTGGTAAACGACCGATAACGGTGGCCACTTACTGTGATCCGTGATGTGCTCGGTCCTTCAGACCCAGTGGTCATGGATGTTCCCGGGTGCGCGCCCCAAGGGGTGCACGGGAGAAAGATACTGGGAGGATGTCCCACTGACGTCCACCCAGAATTAGCCGACCGCGCTGTAGCAGTCTTTCGGCTATGGCCTGGTCGGCATATGGTTAATGAAGGTACAACATTTAGCAACTCACATGGTTGATGATTAAAACAGGCACATCTAAGTATGCAGGCATCCGGGGTAAAGCTGTCCACATGGACCATCCTCCGCACCACAATTGACATCATCCCTTCCATGCTGCACAAGCGTTTTCAAGTTTTGCTTTCAGATCGCTGTACTGCAGGGTAGTCTTCCCGGTCCTGATTGCAGACTGACAGCGGCGAGAGCCGGCAGTGCAGGGGATGGTCTATGTGGACAGCTTTACCCCCAGATGCCTGCATACTTGGATGTGCCTCTTTTAATCATCAACCATGTGAGTTGCTAAATGTTGTACCTTCATTAAATGTAACCATATTGCTACACTTAGAGGGGCCTCTCTTCTCTTTTATACTCTGTAGCTTCTGCTGGATTTTTCTTCTAATCCCCTTGTGGAAGCTGCCATTTGTGGATGGACAGTTTACGGTTACACAACTTATTACATTGCTATATTCTTTTTATATGGACTATAAACTGAAGGACCTATGAAAAAATGAAAAAAATATTTTTTATGGGGAAATTTGCATTAATATATGAGTGCTTTGGATTACAAGCATGTTTCCGGAACGAATTATGCTCGCAATCCAAGGTTTTACTGTATATTGCTTTCCAGACTTGTATTAAGAAGATATAAAAATGTCCATGTGTACTTAACCAAAGGGCCAACACACACGACTGGGTTGTAGTAAGACGTTGTGCACATTGATGTGCTGATTGTGAATGGCGTCCCAACCTAACTTCACAACACACCTGCTTTGCAGCACCATGTAATGTACCAAAATGTACTACCTTGCATTATGCTGCACTAGCAAAAACGTGGTCCATTGCAGTGCGCTAGGCAGCCCATTCAAATGAATATGTTTTCCTTACAACCAAAGTAACTACTTGGTGTGAATGGGCCTTATTTTCCCAATACCTTGCAATTAAATATTTTAAAAGCTGGCATTAACCACTTAACAATCGCCCCACGCAGATATACTGCGATAGGGTGACCCTCCTGCGTGAATTTATGTACAGGTACATTATTTTATGCAGTGGGTCTGGGGCAACCCGCTGTTGCTGTGATTGGACATAGGGGAGGCCAATCAGTCGAGTCCAGCGGTCGCAATGTTCGCTGGGACCCGCTGATCGTTCACAGGAGAGGCAGAATTGCGACCTGCCTATGTAAACAAGGCAGACTGCCGTTCTGTGAGGGAGGAAGATGGAGATCTTGTGTTTCTGCTAAGCAGAAACACGGATCTCTCTTTTCCTCCAGTCACAACATTCCCCCCATACTTAGCACGCCCTAGGAGCACACTTAACCCTTCGATCACCCCTGATGTTAACTTCTTCCTGCCAGTGTCATTAGTGTCATCAATGTCATTAGTACAGTGACGGTGCATATTATTTAGCACCTATCAATGTATTAGTGTCACTGTTCCCCAAAAAGTGTCAGGTGTCCTATTTGTCCGCCGCAATATGGCAGTTCTGCTAAAAAATCACTGATCGCAGCCATTACTAGTAAAAAAAACAAATAAATAAATAATTCCATAAAAATATCCCTTAGTCTGTAGACGCTATAACTTTTGCGCAAACCAATCAATATACGCTTACTGGGATTTTATTTTACCAAAAATACGTAGCATAATACATATTGGCCTAAATTGATGAAGAAATTCGATTTTTTTAAATTTTTTATTTTGGATATGTTTATAGCAGAAAGTAAAAAATATTGTTTTTTTTTTTTAAACATTCTGTCTTTTTTTTGTTTATAGCGCAAAAAATAAAAACAGTGGCTGCAATTGATGGCACAGTGGCTGCATTTGATGGGCACAGTAGCTGCAATTGATAGCACAGTGGCTGCATTTGATGGGCAAAGTGGCTGAATTTCATAGGCACGGTGAGGCTGCAATTGATAGTTTTTTGTTTTTTTTCTAAGTATTATTCTGAATTTTCAGTTTGTTTGTGCCCCCCCAAAAAAGTTTGATCAAACACTACTAAAAGAAAGCTCTATTTGTGGGGGGAAAAAAGGACATTGTTTTATTTGTTTCCGGCATCGCACGACTGCGCAATTGTCAGTTAAAGTAATGCAGTGCCGTATCACAAAAAATGGCCTAGTCGTGAAGGGGGTAAAACCTTCCAGGGCTGAAGTGGAAGAAGCATGCATGTTCCTAGTGGTTTGCAGTTCCGGAGTAAGTAAATCATCCTGCATTATTTATCATTGTTTTAACCTTAGATTTTTGTGTAGAATGCAATAATTATAGCGACCAATCATTAACAATCTTTTAAAATCCAGAGTGAGTGAACTGTTGGAAAAAAAAAACGCATCTGATTGGTTGCTATTTGTAACTTCACATGGTTGCCCTTTGCTTTATCTTATCTATTAAGTAAGCCCCATGTTGCAATGAGTAGCTTTTCTGCCGAGTAATTCATCTGCATTCTGTGCAGACTCTTTGGTGTCACCAAGCTGTCAAGGCTATTGATTTTAAACAGAAAATATATCCTTTTGTCTACACACAATGCAATTTCACTTTCTTCTTCTGCTCCAAACTGAACATACTGGACAACCTTTTTCTTTAACCTAATTCTAAAAATACACACGCTCTCATTAGCAAGAATGACCAAGCGGAGTAAATATGGTTTCCACTTATTTTAATTAAGGAGTTTTAAAAAGCATTATATTGTTTGTCTGATTATTCATTTCTCTAATTATGTTTTTCATTAAAAAAAATAATCCAAAACACAGTCCACTTAAAAAAGTAACAAGCAGTATTAATTAGCAGTAGTAGCAAACAATTTTCTGAATTTACTGTATATATTTGCCAATATATTCTCATAGAATTTAAACAAATTTATAGACATGAAGATTTTTTTTTTTGTTAAAAAAATAAATAAAATTATCACAAAGAAATAGTTTAAAATAACTGAGTTATTGATGTATATACAATTCTTAAGTAAACAACAAAAATTGTAGTACTAATAAAACAATAGTGCCGGAAATTTCTTTATGATCAGGACTGAGAAATAATTTCTTCATTATTTTTTTGCTATTTTTACTATTTATAGATAATAGTTTTAAATTCTAACATTTTGTCTTTCTTTTTTATTTTTTATTTTTCACATTTTATAAACTCTGAAGCTTCTCCAAAGGATGCATAACATGGTAGCTTTGCTTGTGTGCAAATACTCCTGGGAGCCTAAAGCAGATACCCCTCTGGGTTCTGTTCACATGACCACAAAACTACAATTTAAATTCAAAGCAGTAAAGCAATCACATGTCAAATGTCTGGGGCTGATATTGTGCAAAACAAACTGGCAAATAGATTGTAGCACTGTGAGCCTTGCTTGAGGTCTGTATGGGATTAGCCTACAAGAGAGGGGGACACAAAAGGGGACTTTTTTTAAAGATTCTTGAGTTCTTTGTGAAAGTACAAACCTACTTTTTACAATCGTTTACTTATTAACACATGAAGTGCTGATAGTCGCCTGCTGGAAATTGGCATACAAAAATAAGACACCTAAAATGTAAAAAAAAAAAACATTAAAACAACAACTTAAATAACAAATTTATTTTTATTTTTATTTTTTTTTATACATTTAGGTGTCTTATTTTTGTGTGCCAATTTACAGCAGGCAACTATCTCAGCACTTCATGTTTTTTTATTTATTTTTTATTTTTTTAATGATAAAACTATAAACCTATTACAGTAATAGAGTCATACCATACACTGAGTGTATAGACTCTGACGGAACAGCTGTCTGGTATAAAAATATCCTGTCCATCTTATTGCAGATTTATCCATGTACAATGACCCACAGATGCCTAGGTTGTTTTCTTTTTTAAGAATAATGCTAATATTTAGCCTTATGTGGGAAAACGTATTGTACAGTAGACATGGGTCGCCGTCAAAAAATGTGTTTTGTTCCATTCCGTTTCGTATTAAAAAAAAATTGTATTTCGTAATTCGTGTCCGAAAGTAAATTCTGATTTGTACGACACGAATTTAACATTAGGTTTGTAAACTTTTTGTTAAAATCACAAAAGTTTGTTATGATGAATTTATCATTATGAGGGGCTCCCACCATCCCTGTGCTGTGCTGACCTCCTGGGTTTTAACCTTTTCGTTTTGTTAACTTTTCGTAAAACGAATGAATGTTCGTTATGATGAATTTATCATTATGAGGGGTTCCCACCATCCTTGTGCTGTGCTGACTTCCTGGGGTTTTAACTTTTAGGTTTGTTAACTTTTCATAACAATTACGAATTTTCGTTGTGAATTTGGATCCGAAATTCGTAAACGAAATTTAGTATTTTGTACAGAATTCGTATGCATAAAAATTCATATTTTGGATTTGTATGAATGTACGAATTTCTGGAAATTCGTACAAAATTTCTATTCATACGAAACAAATCGCACATGTCTTTTGTACAGAGTGGAGGAGGTTTTCTATCAGCATAAACTGATTTTTATATGCTTTGCTTAACCACTTACAGACCGGACCATTTTGCTGGTCAAAGACCAGACCACTTTTTGCGATTCGGCACTGCGTCGCTTTAACTGACAATTGCGCGGTCGTGCGACGTGGCTCCCAAACAAAATTGACGTCCCTTTTTTCCCACAAATAGAACTTTCTTTTCGTGGTATTTGATCACCCCTGCGGTTTTTATTTTTTGCGCTATAAACAAAAATAGAGCGACAATTTAGAAAAAAACACATTATTTTTTACTTTTTGTTATAATAAATATCCCCCAAAAATATATAAAAAAAATGTTTTTCCCTCAGTTTAGGCCGATACGTATTCTTCTACATATTTTTGGTAAAAAAATCGCAATAAGCGATTATTGATTGGTTTGCGCAAAAGTTATAGCGTTTACAAAATAGGGATAGTTTTATAGCATTTTTATTAATAATTTTGTATTATTATTTTTTTTACTAGTAATGGCGGCGATCAGCGATTTTTATTGTGACTGCGAAATTGTGGGGGACCCATCGGACATTTTTGACACATTTTTGGGACCATTGTCATTTATACAGTAATCACTGCTATATAAATGCAGTGATTCCTGTGTAAATGACACTGGCAGTGAAGGGGTTAACCAGTGGGTGGCAGTGTAGGGGTTAAGTGTTCTTAGGGGTGTGTTACTAACTGTGGGGGGGTTGGGCTTTCATTTAGTGAACACTGATCTCTGCTCCAATCGCATGGAGCAGAGATCAGCGTCACTAGTTGCTAGGCAGAATGGAGAAATGCTGTTTACGCGGCATTTCCTCCATTCAGCCGTCCCATGAGACGATCGCGGGTATGCCCCGCGGCGATCGAGTCAGCGGGTCACGCGACCGGACTCACGGGGGTCCCGACCAGCGCGGGAGCGCGCTGCCGGCGGCGCGCTCCCGATGGCAGGGCGGCATTGAAGATTGGATGTACCTGTACGCCAATATGCCTGCCCGTGCCATTCTGTCGACGTACATCGTCGTGCGCTGGTCGGGAACCGGTTAAAGGGTAACCCCACTTTTGTGGGGAAAAAAATAGCAAATAAAACAAAATAATATAGTGTATACAATTGTGACACAAGTCATATTGTAATTGAATGTTATTAAAAATTACCTTTCCTTTTCAATCTGCAGTGCTGTAATTCTCTGTAAAATGCAATATGGCTACCTGGAGGTGTTCTGTACACAGAATGTGTACAGTACCCCCCCCCCCCCCCCCCTGATATGTCATTTCCTGCTTGTGTGATTGGCTCACTGATTTTAACAGAAATGTGCACTAAGATACAAGTCAGATTTTGAGCATCCCCTGCAACAAAAATTTCCTTTTTGGTGAGATACTCCCAACAGGAAATCACATCTTAAGGAATGCAGACCTTGCAATCTTTCTCATTAAAGCCCTGCAGTTGCTGCAGCTGATTGATAATTCCGAAACCACTCCAATTCGATTCACGTACCACATGGACACAGACAAGCTTACAGTTCGCATTGTGCGCTATACAAGTATTTCATTCATTCATTCACAGTGATTTCTTCAGAATAGCAAAAGGTAGGAATCTGCAACAAAGTTTGTAATAATCCTTGTAATGTACATAGATCACCCAGAGGGGAATGTCTTTTTCTTAAAAAAAGAGTTACTCTTTAAAGCAGTATTAAAGTGGTTGTAATGGCAGAAGTTTTTTTTCAATCTTAATGCGTTCTATGCATTCTGTGTGTAGCAGCGCCCCTAATACTTACCTGAGCCCCATCTCTATCCAGGGAGCGAGCTTCGGCTGTCTGGGACTCTCCCTCCTAATTGGCTAAGACACAGCAGTGGCACCATTATCTCCCGCTGCTGTCAATCAAAGTCAGTTAGCCAATCAGTAGATTGGTGGGGTCGAACTGCAGCTCTGTATCTGAATGGACAGACAGAGCTGCGGCCCAGCCCGGGTGCCCCCATAGCAAGCTGCTTGCTTTTCTTTTTAAAGCTTTCTTCGATTTTCATCTGGTGATCCTGCCAGCAAGTCTGTTCTTTTTCAAACGCAAAAGTTCTCCAGCAGAATGTAACAGTTTACATGGATGAGACAAACCATTTAACACTGGAAAGGGTGATTAAAATGATCAGCTTTTGTTTATTCATGCAAAACTATTATCCCAAAAGAAAACAAATGGTTTGCTATTACTGATTATAAAGTGTGAGCTGGAGTTTGGCTTCAATGTGTTAGTGTATCTAAGTCTGCTAATACATTTAACACTACCCTTGTCCCCCCTCCCCCCCCCCCGACTGACAAGGTTGCTGGCCGCTATGCCTCCTGTGCGTATTCATCCAGAGTGGTGCCTCACTAATACAGAAGATGTGTTACTGGCCAGATCACCAGGTGAAAACAGAAAGAACAAAGCCTAAAAACACAAATTAGTGCAGTCACCACATCTAATGATTGGTAGGATGCTATATAATATATTTTTTCTTTTGGGTTTAATACTGCTTTAACAGCTTCAGGCCCAGAAGATTTTACCCCCTTCCTGACTAGAGCACTTTTTACAATTTGGCACTGCGTCTCTTTAACTGACAATAGCACAGTCGTTCGACTCTGTACCCAAACTAAATTTGCATCCTTTTTTTTACCACAAATAGAGCTTTCTTTTGGTGGTATTTGATCACCTCTGCGGTTTTTTTTTTTTCCGCTATAAACACAAAAGTGTGACAATTTAGAAAAAAAAAACAATATTTTTTATTTTTTGCTATAATAAATATCCCCCAAAAATTTCTAAGGGTATGAATACTTTTTTCAAGGCACTGTAACTGCAGTAAATTGCCAAAAAATTTGTTCGGATCCTCATTTAAGTCACAACAATAGACAAACAGCTCTGTTTTGTGAGGCATTGTTCGTATCAGCCGATACTTCCTATGAACAGCAATCTTAAAATGTTTGTTTGAGTGTCTTTTATCAATCAAAGTACAACTAAACCACATCTCCAAAGGAATTTTATTACTTGGACTATAGGTGTGCAAACTATCCCACATCCCCCACAGTTACTACCTTTTGTATCTATTCACTCTCACTTCTAGATTGTAAGCTCTAACAAGCAGGGCCCTCTGATTCTTCTGTATTGAATTGTATTGTAACTGTACTGTCTGCCCTCATGTTGTAAAGCGCTGTGCAAATTGTTGGCTACATAAATCCAATATATAATATTAATATGCCTAGAGCCAGGTGACCAGGAAGTGCGGTGGCTGAACCCGTTACGAGCCAGCGGCCCTCTTGATAACGCCACAAGGCGGCGTGGGATCAAGCGGTGGCAGAAGGCAAGAAGATCTCAGCGGGACAACATTGGATCCTCGGAGTGAGTGAGTATCTGAAATGTCCACAACACACCACCCAGTAAGTAGGGATAAAAAAGAAAAAAATGGGGAGGGAGTCGAAGATCTGTTTTAAGCACATTGTGTTTGTCCATTGATGAGGATTAGATCACATTTTATGGCAAATTACTGCAGAAAACCACTTAATTCCAAGGGGTTCACATACTCATTCCAAAGGGGTTCACATACTCATTCCAAAGGGGATCACATACTTATTCCAAAGGGGTTCACATACTTTGCCATTGTCACTCTATAAACATAGAACCAACCTGATAGAAGAGTAAGGCCCCTTTCACATGGGCTGGATCTGGTTTTCTCAGCCTGGGATCTGTCCGTTTATCCTCTACTTAGCGGGCAGATGACAGGTCCAAGCAGAGTGGACACGGTCAAAGCCCGCTCTGCTCTATGGGCAGTTGGATGTAAACGGATCAACTGTCTGTTTACACCTGACTGTTCTCTGATTCGATCTGTCCAGATGGAGGGGAACAGATCCCCTTCTGGTTGTTTTTGTCAGATTGGGCGGGAGGTAGGCGGGTGTAATTCGGGTTTACATCCACCTCTCTCTAAACAAGAATGGTGACCAAGAAGGCAATCTAATGATTTTCCCCATGTATTTCTAGCTTTACTTTAAATGTTCATTGAAAGAAGTTAGATCACCTGACAGTTAAAGCGTTTGTTACCCCAACATTTCATGTTCCTGATATGTGCCTGCTGTGTGATGTAATTGTATGATGTAATTGTATGAGAGAGTATCTTTGTATTGCCTCCTTTAGGCCGGGTTCACACCGCTGCGATGCGGGAACGCCGCGAATCCGCTGCGTTTTCCCGCATCGCATTACTCCCACCGGCAGTTCACACTGCCCTATGCGGACGGCTGGGAGTGTCAATGATATGTTAATGACACCCCCAGATCCGTCCGCATATCGCAGTGCGATCTGCCGACTCGCACAGGAATCGGATCGCATGATGTGAACCCCCATGCGATCCGATTCTGTTGCGGACCAAAAAAAGGGTCCCGTGCGAGTTTGCTGCGGGAGCGATGCGAATTCAGCCATACTATCTGTATGGCTGTACTCGCATCGCTACGGAGATCGGATGTGATTTGCGGTGCGAATCACATCCGGATCTCCCCCCGCAGCAGTGTGAACCCAGCCTTATGTAAAATCACTGGTGTTCCTGCTAGTTCATTTGCTTTCCTATTAAACTAACCACACAAATCAAGAGAGCACACCATGGTCAGTTCTTTAGCTATGCTGGGAACTCAGTGTATTCTCCTCCAATGACAAGACTTGTTCTGACACACCCTTGGTGTACAGCCATTCACTGGGAAGCTCTGTGTGCTGCTTCTCCTCCCCCCAGCTCTTATGCAGCTGAGAACAGAGGGTATATGATCACTTATAAACAAGGGAAAAAAATGATTTATAATGTTTTTTTATATCTTTACAAAAATGTTTTACCTTTAATTTCTATTATGAATGGGTTGTTTTACAAGGTGATCATTTACAACCACTTTAAATTATCTCTATTTGAGAGGTCATTGAGAGAAGCCTAGGACCAAAGTATACTGTACCCTATAGAGTAGGTGAGGTTGGAGGGTATGCTTCTTAGATCTTGTAAGTTTGCTTATACACAGTTTGGATACCTAAAATTAAATAAATGTGTTCTGCACGTAACTGGAATGAGATCTTTGTATTGTTTTACTTGTCTTACTATTACTTTTAATAGGTTGAACTTCTGCCACCCTACCCGACCTTTCCACTGATATGAACCCCCCCACCTTATCATTCTGTGGTGTGATATTGGAAGCCTTATATGTGGCTCCAACTCCTCCAATGAGCTACACATTACATATGAAATATTACTTAGAAAGCAAAAGACCTTAAAATTAAAAAAATTTACCTCAGTAGCAGTCATTTTCATTAATATGCCTGCACGGATTAATTAATTATGAGGATAGTAGTAAGGCCAAGTGATTACATTGAAGTAACATAGCAATATCAGAGCTCAAAGTTGCAGTCTACATTCAGTTCAGCATGAAAAGGTTCTCTGAGCATCACTGTGTAATGAGACATTGACAGCCATCAGGAACACATCGAGCACCCTGTCAACAGGGTGTAATATTTAACAGTAAATAAAAAAAAAAATATGTTAGGCACACTTTACTTCTGAAAAGACTAAAAGAGCAAATCAGTAGGGCATTAAAAGGAGGCGAGGAGTATTTAATGCTTCTTTTTGGGGTCTAATGTTTATTGGGATTTTATGTGATAGACCAACACAAAGAGGCAAATAATTGTGGAAAGTGGAAATAAAAAATGATAAATAGTTTTAAAATTATTTTACAAATAGATATCTGAAAAGTGTGGTGTTCATTTGTATTCAGCCCCCTTTACTCTGATACCCCTAACTAAAATCTAGTGGAACCAATTGCCTTTAGAAGTCACCTAATTAGTAAATATAGTCCACCTGTGTGTAATTTAATCTCAATATAAATACTAATGTTCAGTGAAGCCCTCAGAGGTTTGTTAAAGAACCTTAGTGAACAAAGAGCATCATGAAGGCCAAAGAACACACCAGACAGGTCAGGGATAAAGTTGTGGAGAAGTTTAAAGCAGGGTTAGGTTATAAAAAAATATCCCAAGCTTTGAACATCTCACAGAGCTCTGTACAATCCATCACCTGAAAATAGAAAGAGTATGGCACAACTGCAAACCTACCAAGACATGGCCGTCCACCTAAACTGACAGGCTGGTCAAGAAGAGTATTAATCAGATAAGCAGCCAAGAGGCCCATGGCAACTCTAGAGGAGCTGCAGAGATCCACAGCTCAGGTGGGAGAATCCGTCCACAGGACAACTATTAGTCGTACACTCCACAAATCTGACCTTTATATAAGAGTGGCAAGAAGAAAGACATTGCTGAAAGAAAGCCATAAGAAGTCCTGCAGTTTGCATGTGGAAGAAGGTGCTCTGGTCAAAATTGAACTTTTTGGAGTAAAAGCAAAGCACTATGTGTGTGGCAGAAAACTAACACTGCACATACCATCCCCACCGTGAAACATGGTGGTGGCAGCATCATGTTGTGGGGATGCTTTTCTTCAGCAGGGATGGGGAAGCTGGTCAGAGTTGATGGGAAGATGGATGGAGACAGATACAGGGCAATCTTAGAAAGAAAACCTGTTAGAGTCTGCAAAAGACTTGAGACTGAGAAGGAGGTTCACCTTCCAGCAGGACAACGACCCTAAATATACAGCCAGAGCTACCATGGAATGGTTTAGATCAAAGCATATTCATGTGTTAGAATGGCCCAGTCAAAGTCCAGACCGAAATCCAATTAAGAATCTGTGGCAAAACTTGAAAATTGCTGTTCACAGACGCTCTCCATCCAATCTGACAGAGCTTGAGCTATTTTGCAAACAACAAATGGGAAAAAATGTCCCTCTCTAGATGTGCAAAGCTGGTAGAGACATCCCAAAAAGACTCGCAGCTGTAATTGCAGAGAAAGGAGGTTCTACAAAGTATTGACTCAGAGGGCTGAATACAAATGCATTCCACGCTTTTCACATATTTATTTGTAAAAATAATGTTGAAAACCATTTATCATTTTCCTTCCAATTCACAATTATGTGCAACTTTCTGTTGGTCTATCACATAAAATCCCATTAAAATACATTTACATTTTTGGTTGTAACATGACAAAATGTAGAAAATTTCAAGGGGCATGAATACCTTTTCAAGGCACTGTATAACAAAACTAGAGCAGCTGTGCATGACAACCAATCAGCCTCTATCATTCATTTTCAAAGCTTAACTGAACATGCTAAAGATAGAAGTTGATTGGTTGCCATGCATAGCTGACCGGGATTCTGTCTGCTCCAATTTTGATAAATTCCCCTAACAGTAGGTTAAACGCTGGCTAAATTGTCAGCACTATATAAATACTTTGCATAATAAATATCCAATCATGTACAGAAAAAGTATTTTTTTTTTCTAAATTCTTGTTGCATGTGATTTGAATATTTGAAGTCCACACAGGTGTACTGTACTTAAAGCGGAGTTCCACCCAAAAATGGATCTTCCGTTTTAAGTGACGATGATCCCCTAACATGGCACATTTGGCATCTCATTTTTTTTTGGGGGGGGGGGAGATACCCTCTTTTTAGAGTGAACCAGCTCCCACTTCCTCCCGGGGCTCCACGGCACCAGAAGGAAGCTCACCTCTCACCCCTCCCTCCCTGCAATCTTCTGGGACATGTCACAGGTCCCAAAAGATTGGCCGGGCCACTCGCAACACGGCTCACACATGTGCAGTGCGTGCCCACAGTAAGAATGCCAGCGCAGCGGAGAGGAGGGGGAGAGGAGCGAGGCTTCAGTGGACTGTGTCTGATTATTAAAAGTCAGCAGCTATACTTTTTGGGGATGTATATAGCAGTCTTGTGACTTCTGTCAGTGTCTGGTTAAAGCTTGTAGGAGGAGTTTTCATTTTCCTCTGACTGTCCTATGAGACTGCAGAACCCCTGATCCTCTGTATGGACAGTGCTGATTGGCTCTGTGTTGATGATCACACAAACCCTCACAACAAAAAAGCAATACACACCAAACTGAGTATGCGCAGAGTTCCTCCAAGGCTTTGTATTCAGCAGATGGATTGGGGACAGTGGAAGAAGGGGAGCATCAGAGAAGACAGGATTAAACAGTTTTTTTTTACACAAGGTGCAACATTAACCCCTTAGGCTCCACAGGGAGTATAACAAGCATACTTTACTGCATATACAGACAGATTTTTATTGTTGTGGGTTTGCTAACACTTTAAAACTTAGGCCGGCCATACCACAGGCTGTAGGAAAGAAATTCCCACAATTCCTCCATCAACACAGATAGTGTTGACAGGGGAATCCCTCCTGACAAGCATTTGTCTGCTCCCAGCGGGCAGGCGAAGCCAGCCCCAGACGGGAGAAAACAGTGATTATTGCTAGCAACTATAGAAGCTGCTAGTGATAATCATAAGAGAATCTAGCAGGCTGGTTGTACTCAAATTGATCGATCAATCAACTCGGTACATTCAGCCTGCCCATTAACAGTTCGAATCTCAGCTGGTTCCTGCTGAACTGGCCAAGATTCAAACCGTGTATGGCCGGCATTGGGCAAGCCATAGATGATGTGAATGTTTTTCCTGCAAAATAAATTTGCGCGATTCCCCCATCAACACAGTCAGTGCTGTCAGAGGAATCTCTCCTGTTGCGACATTGTCTTCTTCCGGTGGGGTCAGCTTCCACCATTCCCCCGTCGGGAGGACAGCTATAGCAGCCGCTATCAATAATCTCAAGTAAATCCAGCATGCTGGTTGTACCCAAATTGATCGATTGATAAACTTGATACATTCAGCCTGCCCATACATGGTTGGAATCTCGGCTGCTCCAACAGGAACAGGCCAATATTTGAACGGTCTATGGCCGTCCTAACAGTGATTGCAAGGCCTTGTTCACATCATGTGCCTAGAAATGAGTTTTTCTGCATGCGTTCTGCAGGGGCACAAAAAAAAAACAATTGTTTTCTATGTGCCCTGTTCACAGCTCAGCACTAATATCGTGTGCAGATGTGTAAAACTCACTGACACATGCATGAAAACTGAGGTTTACTGCAAGTGAAATTTGCACATCAGTTTTTTTAAACGTATGGTGTGAATGAGCCCTAAAGGCTTACATTTTTTTTAAATAACAAACATGTTATACTTACCTGAATAAGGGGGCAGACATTTTACCCCAGTCGGCTGTCTTGTTATATTATTGTTTACATTCCTTCTGACAGCAATAAATCAGAAAAAAAAATGAAATAAAGTAAAATAAGTAAACAAAATTGCCCCATCCCTCTGTGCTTACACAGCTGAAGGAGGGGGGCTGTGTAATATGCAGAGGGGCTGGGTAGGGGGGCTGTGTAATGTAAAGGGGTTAAGAGATACGGGGGCTGTATAATGTAAAGGGTTCCAGAGGTGGGGGGCTGTGCAATGTAAAGGGGTCTAGAGGTGCGGAGCTGTGTAATGTAAAGGGGGCCAGAGGTGTGGGCTGTGTAATGTAAAGGGGTCCAGAGGTGCGGGGGCTGTGTAAGTGTAATGTAAAGGGGGCAAGAGGTGAGGTGGCTGTGTAATATAAAGGGGGCGAGAGGTGAGGGGGCTGTGTGATGTTTTCTGACCCCTACTCTAGGCAAAAAAAGGTTTCTGTCCCCTACTCTAGGCACTATCTTTTGTCCAATTATGTGGGCTTGAACTGAGCCAAGCTCTGTGCGTCTATTGACACACACATAGCGTGGCTTGGCCCCATCCCCCACTCTCAAGCTTTGATTGACAACATGTTATACTTACACTGAACCTCCACTTTTGAACCCCCGCCTCCCCAGTGCCTTGGCAAAGCCTGTGAGAGTGGGGAGAGGAGAGAACCTGTACAGACAGGCACAGTGGTGGATTGAGTGAGGGAGTATAAAGGGGTGAAGAGGGGATACTACTACTGGGATATTTTTTACCTTAATGCATGAAATGCATTAAGGTAAAAAATGTCTTGGCTTTACAACTACTTTA
The DNA here is from genome assembly GCF_037356315.1 of Lithobates pipiens. NCBI lineage: Eukaryota > Metazoa > Chordata > Amphibia > Anura > Ranidae > Lithobates > Lithobates pipiens. Next base: position 55,917,387 of record NW_027507784.1, read on the forward strand.
AGTGCAAAGTTGAGACTTGGTTCAAAATATTTAACACACGGCACTGACAGTTGTGCTGTTGCAAAAGCTGTGTTCAAGTATAAATATGACTGACACATTTTGCTTGCTGTGTCCCTTTAAATCAATAATATAAAAATGCCCCTCATACTTCATGTTTTTCATCTAGCACCTTTCAGGATGAATAGTTTTCTGACGAATTAGCACAAAAAAGATTGTCTCCATAGTTACTGATTTTAATAGAAAGGCCTAGGAATAAATTGACATTAAAACTGAAGCTTTCTAGAGGAAAAAAAATGGATGAGTGCCCCAGAACGGCAATCATTTTACAAACATCAAAAGTTGCATTGGAAGCGACTGATCTTAACCCCTTTGGATCTCTTTCAGAAAAACACAAAACCTACATTTTGCAATGTGCCTGGAGCCAAAAAATGCCAGCAGGTGAGGAGTATTGATAGTAATGTGCAGATGTCTAAGAAATATAGATGTAGCTTTAGTGGTAGTGGATGGATTTGGACGGTGTGCAAGTTGCAGCAATATAGCAGTTTTTGCCCCCCTGGTGTCAAAGATCCAATTCTACCATTGTTCATGAAAAAAAAAAAAAAACACCAATGGTGGTTTTTCTGGAAATATCTGGAAGGAAATGTTCTACATTTTGTGAACTGAAACACTTTATCCTTAAATGCCTCTTTAGCATGTTATATTACCGTATAAAAAAACCTTCCAATGAACATTTTCTAGTCTATTAGGCAATGTCCCTGGTAGGTGTGTGGAATATGATGTAACCTTTTTGGCTTTAGATGTCGTATGCAATAGCTGTCAACCTTATACTTCTCAGGCACTCCCACCTTGTGCATCTGCACAATAAAGGTGGGTACACATCACCATCTGATGACTTGGACCTCCCATAATGTCTTGGGCCCTCTGTAAACTTTACGGCAGCCATTCTCAACTAGGCTTCAGTGAAACTCTAGGGTTCCTCCAGACGTTGCTAGAGGTTCCTTGAGCTGTGGCTAATTGACCTCCCATATAATGGTGTCTGCATAATTCCTTGTACAATGCCACTTGGTAGAGCCAGCAGCTTTACACTAACAGTCTTTTTCATTTTATTGTATTGGTGGCATTCTTCCCACTGACCACCCATGTAAGAGGTATTTTCCCAATGACCCTGATAGACTTACATGTAGCAGGGGTTCCCGGAGAGGTTTCCTCTGGGTCAAAAAGCCTGAGAGAGGCTGATCTAGGCTGTTAGTGTTGCCATGCTGTGAATAGCCATGGAGTCCACAGGAAGCGCACATCCTAGGATGCCAACCATGCTCCTGATTACTGAGCCATTCAGGGAATGTTGTTACTCTAGGAGAGAAACTAAAAAACCTAGCAGGAACACTTGCAATGATTGGATGTTATATGCTTATACTGTATGTTTTCAGTTTATTGTTACTGAGTAGACCTTAAAGTGGTTGTATACCCTGTACAACCACTTTTACCTACAGGAAATCCTATATTAAAGTGGTTGTAAACCCTTACAAACCACTTTGACCTACAGGTAAGCCTAGATTAAGGCTTACCTGTAGGTCCAAGAAATATCTCCTAAACCTATATGGCTTAGGAGATATTTGCCCGAAAAAAGGCACCGCTGTCTACGGCGCATGCGCCGTAGACAGCGGCGCGCAGGCGCACTGAGCGCGGCATTCTCAATGACGGAGCTGCTGCACGTGTCGGCTCCCGTGCGCATGCGCGGGAGTGATGTCATCGCGGCTTCGCCGAATGACAGCGGCGGAGCTGCGAGACCCCACCAAGAAGATGGATGCGGCGAACTACAGGGGACAGTGGTGACTTCGCTGGTTCCTGTGTCAGGTAAGTGACACATAATGGGCTACTATGCGATGCATAGTAGTCCATTATGCTTTGCCTTTGCAGGGAATGAAAGAGGAAGTAAACTCATCAGGGTTTACTTCCTCTTTAAGGCTTGCCTGTAGGTACTGGAAATATCTCCTAAACCTCCACTGTGTAGGAGATATTTACAAAAAAGCTGTGCACCGATGACTAGGCCGCCTGCGCACTTTAGAAAGGGCAGATTGTGCCGTTTCTAATAGGGGTCATGCCATGACTGGCGGCTCCTGCGACTCTGGCCAGTCACACAGCCAGAGTTTGCGGCCCCGGAAGGAAGAGGGGTGAAGGACGCTCGCTACTAGTGGGGACAGCAGTGACATTGCAGGCTTTGTTTTCAGGTAAGTGACACATAATGGGCTACTACGTGATGCATAGTAGCCCATTATGCCTTACCTTTGCAGGGAAATAAAGAGGAAGTAAAACCCAACAGGGTTTCCTCCCTTTTTAAAATGTTCATACTCACTCAGTCACTATGAGATTTGTTTTCTGCATTCTGCAAAAAAACCTGGTTGATCCAGCTGTTCCCTGTCTCCCCCTTCTGTCCATGTCCCCAATTCACTAGGGATTTTGCAGAGCAGTGTTGGCAGTGACAGAAATCCACCCACATTAGGTTATTGACAAAAAATAATAAGGATTTGATTTCAAATCTATATTTGTATGCTGAATTTAAAACAATTTGTTGCTATTATTTATTTTTACTCCGTATTCCAAAAGCCTTTTTTTTTTGAACATGTGGCCAACAGCAGAGAACTATAAGCTCCTACTGCTTATGTTTCCCTGCAGACAGGCTGGGAAAGAACTGGGTTATGTGACAGCTGTAAACTTTGTACTGTATGTAGGAATGTAGCCACTCCTAGGCCCCTTTCACACTGGGGCGGGAGCGGCGCTATTTTTAGCGTTGCTTTACCGTTGTTTTAGCGGCACTATTCGGCCGCTAGCGGGTCGGTTTTGACCCCCGCTAGCGGGCGAAAAAAAGGTTAAAACTGCCCGCAAAGTTGATTTCAATGGGCAGAAGCAGTGAAGGAGCGGTGTGCAGCTGCCCCTTTTGCCCTGCCTTAAAAACGGCCTTGAGAAAACGATTGGTTCAGGGGCTCAGGAGAACATTAGTAGGAGGCAAAAAAACACAGGGCCATAAAGTAGTGGGTGTGTATGCATTATTTTGCAGAATTAGGAAAATTTAGTGTCACTTTAATAATAAATATTCTGTATAGGTTCTATAACACCTCTCCTATTTATGGACCCTAATAGTAGATCTCCGATGCAGCGTAATGCATACAGCCAGCTTCACTGCTGCGCCACACAGAGTATCCGATTTTCTCCTGATTCCTGTGGTGCAGCACACAGGTATAATTACAAGCTCTGCAGAGATGAATGATAGATCCCATTCATGTCGTAAGGTTGACTCTGTCAGTTATTTGCCATTTTATTTGAGGAAAATCCTGAAATAAGACCTGATGGCGGTACCCAAAGACCAGTATTGAAAAGCACCATTGACTGCTACTATTTCCAGCTTGTGATGCATAGTTGTCATCCAGTACTATAAGGCCTTTTTTATGTCCGACAGAAAAAATCAGACGGAAGCTTTACATCGTATATTCCGATCATGAGTGTGTCCCTCATCTGACAATTTTTTTACGAAAATTCTGACGGACCTAGAAATAGAACATGTTTTAAATATTTCCAACAGAACCAACTCCTATCAGGAAAACCGCTCGCCTGTATGCTGTTCTGACGGACCAAAAACTACGCATGCTCTGAAGCAAGTACGAGATGGAGGCTATTGGCTACTGGCTATTAAACGTCCTTTTTTTAGTCCCGTTGGACGTGTTGTACGTCACCGCATTCTTAACAATTGGACTTTGGTGTAATCGTGTGTACACAAGACAGTTACAGCGGAACTCCGTCGGAACTCTTTGGAAAAACCTTCGGAATGTATTCTGCCGGGACAACCGGTCGTGTGTACGTGGCATTACACTTACTTCACAATGCTGCATTTGACACATGTTTTTAAAAATTGAGTTTTGCTGTCTGAAGCACAATACACTTTTGGATTGCTTTTGCCTTATCAGCAACAGGGGGAGCAGTTGGCGGGGCAGTAATAAGTGCAGATAAACCATAGAGATTTACCACCCCCTCAGGCTATGGTATTCAATTAGCGTGGAGCAGCAAGAAGATGAGCAGGGACCAGAGAAGGGGAACAGCAGATATCACACCTGGGGAGTGACACAGCAGGAAAGGGAGTGGAGACCAGAACGAGGACCAAACAGGAAACTGAGTGGCGGGGAATCAGCTGGAAATCAGATCAACAGAAGGGAGGATCAGAAGGAAATTAGCAGAGCAGCGTTTCAGCAGAACAGTGGATCAGCAGAGGTGGATGGGGGAAGAAGGTAGTGTGGTGGGCAGGGAGGGATTACTACTGAATGGGGGGGGGGGTGTTGCTACCTTGTGGGGGGGGGGTATTACTATTGAGAGGGGGAATGCGTAACTGAGCGGAGGGGGATACTACTGTGCAGAGGGAGGGCGGATGGAATGTACTACTGAGTGTGGTGGGGGATTATAGGGAATGTACTACTTGGCTGGGGGGGGATTTTTGGCAGGAATTTGGTATTGTACTACTGAGAGGGGCAGGTGGGGCGCTACTGAATGAAGGGGGGGGGATGGGTGGAACAGAAAATGTACTTCTGAGCGGGAGTGGGGAAGGAGGGGTGGAAATGTACCACTGAGCAGGGAGCTGAGGGGTGGTAATGTACTACTGAGTGGGTGGGGTACTACTTATGGGGGAAAATGTAATACTGAGTGGGGGGGGTGTACTACTAAGCATGGGCGGTGGGCATAGTTGCCAACTGTCCCGAATTTCCTGGGATTAGTATTAGTATTAGAATTAATTTTGTCCTGGGAAATGTCCCGGGAAATTCGGTTTGTCCCTGTTAATTTCGCCACCGGCCACTAGAGGTCCACGTCTCCGCCGGCCATCATTTTAAAGAAGACCAGAAGCTGGTCTATAGAGATGCTGCGGCGCCGCCCACCCCGCTGCCAGTGTCTATGGAAAGTTTGTGGTGCCGCAGTTCAAACTCTTTCCGCGCGGCAACGACAGTCACGGCGTCTGGAGGATGTCGGGGGCCAGTCAGAGTGAGTCTGGAGGAAGAAAAAAGAGTCTGGAGGATGAGTCTGAGTCTTGAAGGATGTCGGGGGCCAGTCAGAGTCTGGAGGATGTGTTGGGGGCCAGTCTGAGTCTGGAGGATGTGTCAGGGGCCAGTCTGAGTCTGGAGGATGTGTCGGGGGCAGTCTGAGTCTGGAGGATCTGTTGGGGGCCAGTCAGAGTCTGGAAGATCTGTCGGGGGCCAGTCAGAGTCTGGAGGATCTGTCGGGGGCCAGTCAGAGTCTGGAGGATCTGTCGGGGGCCAGTCAGAGTCTGGAGGATCTGTCGGGGACCAGTCAGAGTCTTGAGGATCTGTCGGGGACCAGTCAGAGTCTTGAGGATCTGTCGGGGACCAGTCAGAGTCTTGAGGATCTGTCGGGGACCAGTCAGAGTCTTGAGGATCTGTCGGGGACCAGTCAGAGTCTTGAGGATCTGTCGGGGGCCAGTCAGAGTCTGGAGGATCTGTCGGGGGCCAGTCAGAGTCTAGAGGACCTGTCGGGGGCCAGTCAGAGTGAGTCTAAAGGATGTCGGGGGCCAGTCAGAGTGAGTCTGGAGGATGTCGGGGGCCAGTCAGAGTCTGGATGTCGGGGGGCTAGTCTGGATGTCGGGGGGGCTAGTCTGGATGTCGGGGGGCATTCTGGTTGTCAGGGGGGCCAGTCTGGATGTCAGAGGGCCACCAGATGTTAGGAGGACTGATGGGTACACCAGATATAAGGAGATACAGATGTGACGAAGGCTGCTCTGATTGAAAATGTATACTTTATTTTTCAAGAAAATATACAAAAAACAAAATACTTTTAACAGGGTACATTCCACACTGTACTGCGACGCAGCGCATAAAATACACTACATGACAATACAGTTCCAAACATACAAATAAATTACATTCATCCTGCGGTATGATGCCTGATGTGTTGTGCAGAGTAATAATACCCCGAAACATCACATCATGCATGACGCCGCATTACCCTGAAAGCATTACCAAAAACCATTACCAAATACATGTCAAGTCATACAGTCTTTAGTCAAAGTCAAAATCAAAATGACATTTTCAATGAGCAACAGGTGTGATGGGGGGGGGTTGGAGAAGGTGGGGAAGGGAGGGGGAAAAAGAGTTCACAGGCCCGAAGCTTTATTGAACTGCCAAAAAGGGTACATAGTGGTGGGAGGGTGGGGGGGGAAGGGGAAATCTTCAGACCTCCTCTTCCTCCTTGTTGTCCATCAGGTGATAGTCTCTGAGCAGACTGTGAATCAGTCTGCGGCAGTCCTGGATGGACATCCTCTCCCTCTGGTGGATGAGGCGCTTTCTGGCGCACCAAACAGCGTCCTTAAAACAACACAGCACCCGCCAGGCACTATCAATGTCCTCTTGTGAGTGAGTCCCACAAAAGAGTCCGTTTAACACACCAAAGTGTGTTATAGCAGTCTGTGGAACAAAGTCTTTGAGATCAGGTTCCAGAGCCCTCAACAGGCCCTGTGCAAAGGGACACTCCCAGAAAACATGCAGAGCAGTTTCCTCCTGGATGATGCAAAAGGGGCAGTGTCTGTATCTGCACAGGTTTCTGGCATGCATGAATGTCCTGAGTGGCAACCCCCCTTGGATTGCCATCCATGCCAGATCTTTGTGCCTGTTGGTAAGTCTCTTTGAAGAAACGTTCCTCCAGACCACTTTGCAAGTGGCTGAAGGGAGGCCTGGAACAGTCTCAACAATGTCTGATGCTCTGATCAACTTGTGGATAGTTTTTGGCTTCCACAAGTCGGGCTTCACTCCATGTAGCCCCTGCTCCTTAATAAACTTGAAAGTGTCCAAGTAATACCATGAGTGTCCCAGTTGTAAGGGATGGAGCTGTCCCATTTGTCCCATCCAAGAGACCTCCAGAGAGGCAGGAGGAAAAAACGGGACATGGAGTTACCGCCAGAGTCTACAGTTCTGTCCACCAAAGTTCTGCGGATGCAGTTACAGGCAAAGAAGACCCTCAGTAGGGTGGCGATGTCGGGCACGCCCTTGCCGCCCTTGAGGGGTTCCTTGAACATAACCGCCCGCTTTACTCTGTCCATTTTGGAGCTCCAGATGAAGTGAAACACTGCCCTGGTGATGGCCTTGCAGGTGTTAACCCGAGGGGGCCAGGCCTGGGCGAGGTACTGCAACACAGGGAGAATCTCGCTGCGGAGTACCAGTGTTTTACCTTCGATGGTGAGTTCTCGGAGGCTCCAAAGTCCAAACTTCTGTCGCATCTTTGCCAGTCGTTCTTCCCAGGACTTCAGGGCTGCGCCCCCTCTGCTCCAAACCAGACCCCAAGGATTTTGATGAAGTCTGCTTTGACGCTGAAGGGCATGGGTGCAGAAGAAGGCAGGAACCACTTTCCGAAGAGCATGACTTCCGACTTCCCGCAGTTGACTTTTGCCCCTGAAGCTTGGCCGAAGTCCTCACACGTCTGGGCGAGTGTGTCGATGGAGTGCCGGTCGGCACAGAACACCGTCACATCATCCATGTAAAGCGAGCACTTGACCTCCCGTCTGTCTGGTCCTGGTGCGGTGATCCCTCTGATCTCTGGGTTCCGTCTGATGCTTCGGGCGAAGAGCTCTATACAACAGACAAAAAGCAGAGGTGAGAGAGGGCAGCCTTGTCTGACCCCAGACAACACTGGAAAGGGGTCAGTTTTCCAACCGTTCACCAACACCACACTACAAATTTCATTGTACATTACATTTACATATGAGCAGAATATTTCCCCAAGACCAAACCTGCGCAGAGCGCTGCACATAAACTCATGGGAGACACGGTCAAAGGCCTTCTCCTGGTCAAGGCTGACCAGGGCCGCGTGCACACGGCGGCCATGAATGTACTGGACCGTGTCCCGGACAAGCGCGAGGCTGTCCGCAATCCTGCGACCAGGAATGCCACAAGTCTGATCCGGGTGGATGATCTGTCCGATGACAGATTTCAGCCTGTTGGCCAAAACCTTGGCGAGGATTTTGTAGTCCACGTTCAGAAGAGAGATCGGACGCCAGTTTTTCAGGTCCGATCTCTCCCCCTTGCGCTTATACAAAATCGTGATCATCCCCTCCCTTAGGGTCGGAGGCATTCTGCCCTCCACCACCATCTCCTCCTACAGCTCGAGCAGGTCCGGGCCTACGAGATCCCACAGCGTTACATAAAGTTCAACTGGGAGACCATCGCAGCCCGGGGTCCTGCCTTGCCTAAAGGATTTAGCGGCAGAGTGCAGCTCCTCCAACACCAAGGGGGCGTTGACGTCCGACGAACCTGCAGGATCAATTTGGTTAGAGATACCTGACAGGAACCTGTCGGCTGCCTGTGCATCTGTTGTTTTCGGGGAGTAGAGGTTGGTGTAGTAGTCGCTGACCACTTGCATCACAGCCTCCTTTCCCTTCTGGAGTGTTCCGGTCTCGTCACGCAGCTCAGACAAGGGTGTGTGTCCTGAGTGGAGTTTCCTGAAAAAGAAAGAATTACACTTCTCACCTTTCTCAAGGTTCTCCACCTTGGCACGGAAGACAATGTGCCTGGATTCTTCCTCAAAGTGCCCTTTCAGGCTCTTCTTGGTGTCCTCCAGGTCCTGCCTAACGTCCCAGCCACAGTGGTGAAGGTCCTGCAGGGACTGCAACTGACGTTGCAGTCTCCTGAGTTCCCTCTTCCTGGCACACACTTGCTGTCGTCCCCTTGCCTGAAAGAAGCTGCGCAGCTTGACCTTCACAAACTCCCACCAGTCACTTACCCTTCCGAAGAATCGCTTTTCCTCCTTCCAGGTGGCATAGGCCTCCCGGAGTTCCCCCATCAGTTCCTCATTTTCCAGCAGGGTACTATTCAGCTTCCAGGAGCCTGGTCCGCGGGCAAAGCCCTCGCCCAGGTCACCCCGAAAGTGAATAGCCCTGTGGTCAGAGAAAAAGCAGGGGATCATGGAGAAATCGCGATGCTTGACTGCTCTTGAAGTGAGCACGAAGTCGATCCTGGAACGCACTGATCCGTCGGGACGGCACCATGAGTAGTTCACGGTACCTCTCCCTATGGATCCAACGGCGTCCTGCAGGGAAGCCTCCGAGATCATCTCCTTGAGCAGCCTGGATGTGGCATCGAGTTTTGCGTACATGCTGGAGCTGCGCCCATCCTCCTCTATCGGACAGTTAAAATCACCGCCGATTACTACTGCCCTGGTGGTGACAAGTTGGGTCCGCAGGGTCTGGAAAAGTTCCAGCCGCTCATTCTTATCTGGGGGGGCGTACACGTTGATGAGCCTAATTGGCTCTCCCACCCACGAGCCGTCTATGACCAGAAGACGGCCACAGACTAGCTCATGGATGGAGTCAACCGCGAAGCGCCCACCCCTGACAAGAATGGCTACACCTGCAGACTTACAGTCGCCACCCCCGGACCAGTAGGAGAGACCGAGGGTCCACTGGGAGGTCAGATGGGTGTACCTCCTCAGAGGAGGGAGTGCGCTCTCCTGGAGCATGTAGACATCACTCTGCTGAGTGGCTAGAAATGTCAGTGCCGCTTGCCTTCTAGATGTATCCTTGATACTCCTCACATTAATGGAAAAGATTGAGATCTCTGCCATAATGAAAAAGGGGTATGAGGTCTAGTCGGCAAGGGACCGAACTTACCTCCCCGGAGGGGGGTCTTCCGCTGCCTCTTCTGCTTGTCCTGTGTTCTCGGACAGGCCGAGCTCCTCCAGGACAGCATCCATCATTGTCTTGGTGATGACGACGTGGAGGTCGGAGGGGAGGTCAGGCTCAGGGACGGCCTTGACCTCCACCTCCTCCCCCACGTCCTCGTCTTCCTCCCCCGCTGACTCGAGGTCCTCCACTATTGGCTCTGGTCCCTCGCTTTCGCGATGGTCGCCAGTGGGCCTTTTAGTGGAGGAAGCGGGTTCCTCTGCTGTTGGACTCCTAGGCTTCCGTTTCCGGCTTCCTGAGAGTCCACTGGTGGGGGTGGAGGGGAGGGTGGGGAAGTCCTCCAGGGAGGACAGGTCCGGGGTGGGTGAGGGGAGGGTAGGGGGGGTCTCCTCCAGCACAGAGGAGGGGGGTGGGGGTGTGCTGGAGGCAGGGGCTGGGGCTGGGGCAGGGGTCTGGACTGGGGCCTAGACAGGGGTGGGGGTAGGGGTGGGGGTGGACTTACCAGTCTTCGTCCGTGATTCTTTTTCCGGCTGCTTCTTCCCGGTGCTGGAGGATGGTTTGCCCTGGATCAGGACGCCAGCATAGGACCGGGACCGCTGGGGGCAGTGTTTAAACACGTGCTCAGCCGCTCCGCAGAGGTTGCAGGCTTTGGACCTCGGACAATCCTTGGTCTCGTGGCCTGCAACCCTACAGAACCTGCAAGCAGGTTCTTTGCAGTCCTTCCCCATGTGTCCGGTGTTGCTACACCTGTTGCAGGTGAAGGGTATACCGGGGTAGAAAAGGATGCCTGCGGAGTTGCCCAGGGAGAAGCACGGCTGCAGGTGCAGGATGTCCCTCGAAGGGTCCTTCCTGAACTTGCAGAGTACTGACCACTTACCTATCCAGAAGCCGTTGGCATCGAGGATTCGGACGGGGTCCTTCACCACGGTGCAGAACCTCTGGAGGTAAGTGGCTATATCCTTACCTGAGGTATGGGGGTTCCTCATGGCCACCGTCACCCACTTCTCGTCCCGTGTTATGGGGCAGTTCGCGGCGAACTTATGGAAGGGGGATTCAGGACCACTCGCCTTGACCATATCCCAGTATCTTCTGCAGGCCTGGAAAGACACAAAAGTTATAAAAAATATACCTCTTGTGAAGGCCTGCACCGAAAGCGTTTCCGCTTTGCTGAACCCCTGCTCCAGGATCATCTTCTTGCCGAAGATCTCCGGGGTCATGTCGGGGACTCTTCCGTCCACCTCCTTCAGTTGCAGCACGACCGTCTGCTTCATCCAGGACTCCAAGGTAGGGAGCCCGTCTGCAGGGGGGGAAGGCTTGGCTGGTCCCGGCTGGCTGGTGCTGGCCGGGGTAGAGGTGGGGGTTGAGGCAGCAACATCCTCTGGGGCCTCGGTGGAAGTGGCTGGAGCGGGGTTCTTCTTGCTTTTGCTGGTCTTTCTCTCGCTCTTCCCCATCGTCTTGGAGAGAGAGAAGTCGCTTCAGGTGTTCTTTCGGCGGCTTCCTTCTGGATTCCTCGACGTCTTCGCTCTGAAGCCTTTAGAAAGGCTCTTGCATCTACTGCCCGAAGGTAGTAATGCGGAGGGGGGGAGGAGGGAAGACCGCAATCTCGTTCCTTGTGGGGGCTAAGCCTCTGGCCCAATAGCAGCAAGTAGGTGAAGCTGAATTTAATCAACGATCCTACAAGGCCGAGCAGAGGGTACCCCACAAGGACCTAATGGCTTGGATAGATACAAGTGGTTCTCAACGTCCTAGCTGTGAAGCAGAGACACCCCTAAGGGCTATAGTCGATACTACACTTGATCTTAGCCAAAAGGCCGAGAAGAGATCGCTTCACGAAGGCTGCTCTGATGGGGCACCTGATGTAAGGAGGGACTCTGCTGGGGGCACCTGATGGCATCTGGTGGCAGGCAACGTGGCTAGTGACACGCTCATGGCTCCGACTGATTCTGCATTATGGTGAGTTGAATGATTTCATTTTATATTACAATGTAATAATAGAAATAATGCGCTTCAATCATCCTGACACCATAACAATCATGGCGCCGGGATGATTGGAGCGCTCACACCAGGTATTTGGAGTATCTTTTTCTGCTGATTGTCAAACTCTGGAAAACACATATTGCTATTGTGGTGTAGGATCCTGTCCCTCCATCCCTCCCTCCCCCCCTTTCCCTCTCCATCCCGCCCTCCCCCCCTTTCCCTCTCCATCCCACATTCATCTCAGACTCTAACCACACCCCTTCGAGCCATGCCCATGTAAGCTCCTCCTACTATTTTACATAAACCACGCCCACATTTTGCCCCATTTTCACCTTTCCTTGTGCCATGCCTATATCTGCATGCTCCGCCCCCTAATTATAGTACAACTCTGCCTACTGCCAAAAAAGTGTCCTGAAATTTTTTTTTTTACAATGTTGGCAACTATGGTGGTGGGGAAAGTATTACTGAATGGATGGGATACTACTAAGCAGTAGGGCAACTACTTTTGGGGGGGGGTGTACTACTGACCAGTGTGGGGGGGCATAATGTGCCACTGAGAGCGGGGTACTACTGATGGGCTAATTGTACTACTGAAGGGGGCAGGCATTACTGAGTGGGGGGTCCTACTGAGGGGGGGAATATAGTACTGAGTGTGGAGGTAATACTGAGGGTGGGGGGTATTGTACTACTAAGCAAGGCAGGTATTACTGAGCATGGGGTACTACTGAGCCAGGAAAATACTGAGCAGGAGATCTACTGAGATGGGAAACTAAGGAGCTGGAAAACTGTTGAGCGGGGGGTACTAATAAAACAGGAAACTGATAAGCAGGCGGTACTACTGAGCCACTAAAAACACCAAAATAAAAAAGCATCTAACCACACCTCAAATCTGATGACTTCCTCATAATCATTTGCTCTTTAAAACAAATAGAAAGCCAACATATACAGGGCATTTGCTTGAACGATAAACTTAACAACATAATAGTGTTGTGCTGTTGATAGAGCTGTGTTGCTCAATAATAGAGTGCTCATATATTAAAGTGCAAATAGTGCAAAGGAATTCATATATACAATATACACAGATATATTTAATATATTAATTATATAATAAATATATATAATTAATATATTAAATATTAATCAAACAATAAACTGCCAGTCCATTATTAATAAAAAAAAAAACATTTATAAGCCACAATCCACATGCATGGCATCAAAAATATAAATATAAATAGTGAGAATAGTCCCATTTTCAATGCTTGTGATGAGAATGGTGTCAAATACACATGTAGTTCAAAAGTGCTCCAAGTGATCGACTGACAGTGCTCCAACACCATACAAAAGATGGACGCTTACCAGACATACAGACCTCTAATATAGGTCTGACCGCATGTCATTGGCTCAGCCGCCCATTATAGGCATGGAGATGTATCTTCCTTTAAGGAATCAGTCAAATGGAACATTAGAGAAACCTCCAGGATATACAGCCAAATGAATGACAGGCATTCAGCAAAGCATATGAGGAGAGAAGAACATATTGTTTATTGTACAATTTCCAAAAGAAAAATACCTTTATTAAAAACATAGTCTAATTACAAACGTGTAAAAAAACTTCAGGCATATCAGTAATAAATCACCCGGCGCCCCAGCGGGCGTGCTGACGTCACCACTATTCCCTCCATCCAAAGTAGAACTATAGGCAAAACGTTTTATTTTGGATAAATCCCTATCCACTCTATCCAAAATGAAAAAAAAAACACTTTGCCTTTAGTTATACTTTAAAGCTTCAAAGAAAAGCATTACAAAAGCATCAAAAATGCATGTTAAAACAGTTGGCACTTTAATGTGTCATCAACGCAAGTGCAAACGAGCCCTAAAGACACTTGTGCTCTGATCACCAGTTGGATGGAAGTATCCTCGTATGGGGGTCTGCAATGCAAGAAGTACATAGTACAATGGTGAAGTAAAAGCAAATGTGGCCGCTTTGTTGAAGGTATACATATGGGTCAGCTGCCTGCTGCACAAATCATTTCAGTTGTGGAGAATGCGCTCTGCAGGCAATGCCTAATTGTTAGGAAATCTGTGAACACCTACAGTATACTCAAAGGTCATCTGTCTGTAGTGGGAAAAACGTTTTTACTGCTTGTTTGCCATCAACAGTTTTAATATATTGTATTTGTATAGTATATCATAATAAAATAATATATACTATATATATATATATATATATATATATATATATATATATATATAGTATCTCACAAAAGTGAGTACACCCCTCACATTTTTGTAAATAGTTTATTATATCTTTTCATGTAACAACACTGAAGAAATGACACTTTGCTACAATGTAAAGTAGTGAGTGTACAGCTTGTATAACAGTGTACATTTGCTGTCCTCTCAAAATAACTCAACACACAGCCATTAATGTCTAAACTGCTTGCAGCAAAAGTGAGTACACCCCTAAGTGAAAATGTCCAATTTGGGCCCAATTAGCCATTTTCACTCCCACTGTCATGTGACTCATTAGTGTTACAAGGTCTCAGATGTGAATGGGGAGCAGGTGTGTTAAATTTGGTTTTATCGCTCTCACTCTCTCATACTGGTCACTGGAAGTTCAACATGACACCTCATGGCAAAGAACTCACTGAGGGGCTGAAAAAAAGAATTGTTGCTCTACATAAAGATGGCCTAGGCTATAAGAAGATTGCCAAGACCCTGACACTGAGCTGCAGCATGGTGGCCAAGACCATACAGTGGTTTAACAGGACAGGTTCCACTCAGAACAGGCGTTGCCATGGTCGACCAAAAAAGTTGAGTGCATATACTCAGCTTCATATACAGAGGTTATCTTTGGGAAATAGACGTATGAGTGCTGTCAGCATTGCTGCAGAGCTTGAAGGGGTGGGGGTCAGCCTATCAGTGCTCAAACCATACTCTGCACACTGCATTAAATTGGTCTGCATGGTTGTCTTCCCAGAAGGAAGCCTCTTCTAAAGATGATGCACAAGAAAGCCCGCAAACAGTTTGCTGAAGACAAGCAGACTAAGGACATGGATTACTGGAACCATGTCCTGTGGTCTGATGAGACCAAGATAAACTTATTTGGTTCAGATGGTGTTAAGCGTATGTGGTGGCAACCAGGTGAGGAGTACAAAGACAAGTGTGTCTTGCCTACAGTCAAGCATGGTTGTAGGCGTGTCATGGTCTGGGGCTGCATGAGTGCTGCCGGCTCTGGGGAGCTACAGTTCATTGAGGGAACCATGAATGGCAACATGTACTGTCACATACTGAAGCAGAGCATGGTCCCCTCGCTTCAGAGACTGGCCCGCAGGGCAGTATTCCAACATGATAACAACCCCAAACACCTATAAGACGACCACTGCCTTGCTAAAGAAGCTGAGGATAAAGGTGATGGACTGGCCAAGCATGTCTCCAGACCTAAACCCTATTGAGTATCTGTGGGGTATCCGCAAACAAAGGTGGAGGAGCGCAAGGTCTCTAACATCCACCGGTTCTGTGATTCTGTGATGTCATCATGGAGGAGTGGAAGAGGATTCCAGTGACAACCTGTGAAGCTCTGGTGAACTCCATGCCCAAGAGGATTAAGGCAGTGCTGGAAAATTAATGGTGGCCACACAAAACATTGACACCTTGGGCCCAATTTGGACATTTTCACTTAGGGGTGTACTCACTTTTGTTTCCAGTGGTTTAGACATTAATGGCTGTGTGTTGATTTTTTCTGAAGCGACAGCAAATGTACACTGTTATACAAGATGTACACTCACTACTTTACATTGTAGCAAAGTGTCATTTCTTCAGTGTTGTCACATGAAAAGATATAAAATATTTACAAAAATGTGAGGGGTGTACTCACTTTTGTGAGATAATGTATATGTATATATATATATATATATATATATATATATAGATATATACACACACACACACACTATTACAATCATAAATAAATGATAGATGTTGTATAAAACTGGTGCAGAAATGCATGTTTCCCGGCTCATATGACTGTATTTATATTACATTGTAACCGTTACTTGTGAATAATATTTTGTCAGATGATAATATGAAAAGTAATATTGAGAAAAGATCTCTTCACTATAATTTTCCAGTTCTTTATCCTTCAGTGTTTTTGCTTTGCAGTGTTTGCATTTGTCTTTTATGTGAATTTGCGCTCTCTTCATTGTGACTGGAATAAAATTTATAGGTTTAAAGTGCACCTGCAAATCCCTTGCTCTCGGGGCACCTTGATCAGTAATACATTTTGATCCGAGCACCAGACAGATATAAAAGACACACATTAAATCAGGTCTATATTTACGATTTACATCATTAAATGTATTTTTTTTTTAAATGCAAGCAGCATACCAGAATTGTAATTGGTATTTGCCTCTTGCAGTCCCTGTGCAGTACAGCTTAGACTGGGGATGGAAGAAGCAGAGCAAGGGGCCAATCAGGTGTGCTGCAGTACACATGCGCTGACAGCGAGCATGCTGATAGGAGGAGTTAGCAGAGTGAAAGTGAGATGTACTCCTCAAACAGCTGCTTCTCCTTTCACTTTATGTGATAAGGTGTAGGTTTATTTTTATGCATACATTACTAAAAATCATACTTATTTGTCAGCTTATCTCAGGTGTAAAGTCCTTTTGGGCTGTACTTATTTACTTTATATACTTTATTATTATAGTCCCATAGCAGCAGCTTAGTTTACACCTTTTCGTGGTGTAGATCACTTATTTTTGCTGAGATTTTCTTCTCAATGTACTCTATCTGGTCCCAGTTTTATGAAATTATCCTGAACAACTCCTCATAATGAACTGCTGTGTACCGATTTATTAGCTAATAGCTATTGGTTAAGACCAGTGGTCTCCAAACTGTGGCCCATTGGCTGCATGGGGCCCTTTGCTTTCCTTTAACTGGATCTTAGGGTGTTCTTACTATCACTAATATTAGAAACTATTTCTATCTCTGACACCAAGGATGTGGTACTATTACTTTCGCTGACACCAAGGATGTGCATTATTCCTTTTACTGAAACCAATAAGGCACTATTCCTCCCACTGATATGAGGCACTAATTCTTCAACTGACACCAATGAACGAGCCACTATTTCTCGCACTGATGCCAATGACGGAGCACTATTGCTCCCACTGACACCAATGATGGGCCACTATTCCCCCTTCTGACACTAGTGATGGAGCACTATTTCTCCCACTGGCACCAATGATGGGCCACTATTCCTACCACACCAATGATGGAGCACTATTCCTACCACTGACAACAATGATGGGCCACTATTCCTACCACTGACACTAATGATGGAGTACTATTCCTTTCACTGACATCAATGATGGGCCACTATTCCTCCCACTGACACCAATAATGGAGCACTATTCCTACCACTGGCACCAATGATTGGTCACTATTTCTCCCACTCACACCAATGATGGGACACTATTCCTCTCACTGACACCAATAATGGAGCACTATTCTTCCAACTAATCCCAATGATGGTCCACTATTCCTCCTCCAACTGACCACAGCTGCAATGTCATTTTTTTACTCCCACTTACCATCAAGCCTAAGAAATTGTCTACTCCCGCTGAAGTTGGGGCATTTTCTACTCTCACTGACCACAGCCTGGGCACCTAAGTCAGAAGGACTGTAAACTTGACCTTTGTTTGTAGAACTCTGAGTTATACACTTGGGTAAATTTGCACATGCACATCATCAGGGGATCAGCTGTCTCCTAGGGGTTCTTGCAACCAACCCCCAGATAACATATACCGTATATACTCGAGTATAGGCCGACCCGAATATAAGCCGAGGCCCCCAATTTACCCCCAAAAAAACTGGCAAACTTATTGACTCGTGTATAAGCCGAGGGTGAGACATGCCTGTCCATCCCTG
Organism: Lithobates pipiens; assembly: GCF_037356315.1. NCBI lineage: Eukaryota > Metazoa > Chordata > Amphibia > Anura > Ranidae > Lithobates > Lithobates pipiens. The sequence goes on from NW_027507784.1 coordinate 55,934,953, forward strand.
TGTGTGTGTCCCTCCCTGTGTGTCCGTCCATCCCTGTGTGTCCGTCCATCCCTGTGTGTGTGTGTGTCCATCCATCCATCCATCCCTGTGTGTGTGTGTGTCCATCCATCCATCCATCCCTGTGTGTGTCTCCATCCATCCATCCATCCCTGTGTGTGTGTGTCTCCATCCATCCATCCATCCCTGTGTGTGTGTGTCTCCATCCATCCATCCATCCCTGTGTGTGTGTGTCTCCATCCATCCATCCATCCCTGTGTGTGTGTGTCTCCATCCATCCATCCATCCCTGTGTGTGTGTGTCTCCATCCATCCATCCCTGTGTGTGTGTGTGTGTGTGTGTGTGTGTGTGTGTGTGTGTGTGTGTGTCCAGCCTACCTGTGTCCCGAGCCTGTGTCCCGAGCCTCCGTCCCGTGCCTTGCCTCCTTGCCTCCGTCCCGTGCCGTGCCTTGCCTCCTTGCCTCCGTCCCGTGCCGTGCCTTGCCTCCTTGCCTCCGTCCCGTGTCGTGCCTTGCCCCCGTCCCATCCCGTGCCGTGCCTTGCCTTGCCTCCGTCCCGTGCCTTGCCAGGATCGCCGCTCTTCGTCGGCGCCTCGGCGGCCATTCTAAAATTCAAAAGCCGCGCCTCCGCCTTCGCCTGTGATAGGCGGAACACTGAATTTCCCAGCAGCCTGTGTTCCGCCTATCACGGACATCGTCTCATCCTCGTACTACGGACGAGGATGAGACGATGTCCGTGATAGGCGGAACACAGGCTGCTGGGAAATTCAGTGTTCCGCCTATCACAGGCGGAGGCGGAGGCGGAGGCGCGGCTTTCGAATTGTAGTATGTCCGCCGTCTGTCTGCTCGATACGCTGATCGAGCAGTCAGACGGCGATGACTCGAGTATAAGCCGAGGGGGGCACTTTCAGCCTCAAAAAAGAGGCTGAAAATCTCGGCTTATACTCGAGTATATACGGTATGCACTGCGCCACAACATCGAAGGGCAGCTGGAAGAACCAGGAAGAGACAGCTGATGATGTGCATGCCCTATAGCAGAGATATGCAATTAGTGGACCTCCAGCTGTTGCAAAACTACAAGTCCCATCGTGCCTCTGCCTCTGGGTGGCATGCTTGTGGCTGTCAGTATCTTGCTATGCCTCATGGGATTTGTAGTTCTGCAACAGCTGGAGGTCTACTAATTGCATATCTCTGCCCTATAGATTGCCACAAAACCTCCTGGAATGCACGATGCAATATCTGCCTACGAGCAGAAATGTTTGATTGTGTAACAGGAGAAGGGAAGAGGAAAATTATGTAAAGTGACTGAAGAGGGTAAAGGTCAGCTCTAAGTATTCGACTTTCCCAGGAATGCCATGTCTTTTCATAAATGTAATGCCAAGCAGCTTATCAATTTATATTGAGCAGGAGAAACAAGGTGGACAGCTAACTCAACAATTGTGCGATTTGTCAAGCAATAGTGCTCTTGTGACATTAAGTTGTGAACAACCAGATTGCTCCAAGCAGTGCCAGGCCTCCCCACGACATCAGCCATACGCACATGGATTTTTTTTGTTCCAACTGTAGGCTGAACAATTAAAGCTGAACTCCAGATATGGATTTTATTGCTAGTTACACTGGTACAGCCTGGGTCAATATAACTATGCATATGTCAAACCTGTGGAATCCCTGTGGTCAGTGAAAATCACTACAGTAGTTACATCTACAACAGTGATAGTTGTCTTCCAGGTTCCATGCCTAGCGTTGGCCCTGCTACATTGACCACTGAGGGCTCCTCGCTCAGCAAGGATGGAATTCACAGAACGCAATTTTTCTCAATGAACATAAGGGGGTTGATTTACTAAAACTAAAGAGTGTAAAATCTGGTGCAGCTGTGCATAGAGACCAATCATCTTCCAGGTTTTATTGTCAAAGATTAATTGAACAAGCTGAAGTTAGAAGCTGATTGGCTACCATGCACAGCTGCACCAGATTTTGCACTCTCCAGTTTTAGTATATCAACCCCAAGAAGTTCTTTGATTGGACAAGGTGGAGAGGTGGGGTGGTGATGTCATGATATCTACCTCATCCAATCAGAGAACACCTTGGATTAATTTCAGAAAAATGCAAGGCATTCTTTTATTGACACCAGTGCCAAGCAGGCAACTGTGCAGCAGGGCAGCTGCTCAGCACAGGTCCAGATAGACAGTGGCAATTGCTGTAAGACTACTACAGTGATTTCCAGCTTCCACAGGGATCCTACAAGTATTGAATATGCATGATTATATTGGTCCAAGCTAGAGCAATATAACTATGCAATAAAATCTATACCTGGAGTCAGCGGTGGCTGGTGGGTTCTTATTTGGAGGGGCAGCAAACAACACCCCCCCCCCGTGCACAGGTGGTCTGGCCTGGCACTTAACTGCTCGTGTGGCAGGGCTGTGGCATCCTCTTATGGAGTTTGGGCAGTGGCCGCGATGGCTCTGGTGTCCGCTCCTCCAGGTTTCTCCGCCGTGTGTCTTCCGCCAAACCCCTGGGCATCCAATAGAATCACCTGATGCTTTGGCTAATGGGGAAACAGTTCTCACACACCTGCCTCCTGATTGTCGGGGAGGAACTTTAGTGTGATAATAGCGAAAATTCATTCGCTATGGTCACACAACTGGGTGGGCTCGGAGCACAATGCTCTGTGCTCCGAGCTCACCCTTTTTTGAAGCCTATTAGCACTCTGGCTCTAATAAGGTGCTTAAAAAAAACACCCACCCCGCATTGGAATCCATGGTCCGGCACCACTGATATGTAGATTAGGGGGCCGGACGCATTGGATAGGGGAGGCGGCACGGTGCGCCCTCTATGGACGGCCGCCACTGTTTGGAGTTCAGCTTTGAAATCTAATAGATTCCTCCATCAACACTAAACAGCACAGATGGGCGAATCTCCCCCTAAAGCTATTGTATTCTAACAGCTGGCCCACTCGTTTGTAACAAAAACCCCGCACAGTGGCTGCATTTTTTCAACTGAAAGATGCCAGATGGTAGGATGCCAACATAGCCACCAATGGAGCAAATTTACAGCTTTAGATTGACCTATAGAGAGCTGTACAGAGCACAGCAAAATTGATGTGGTGAAAGGTCTGTAGAACCGTTAGGTAGTGTGCCTCACAGTTTTGGAATGGTTGATCTGAGGATAGGCAAAGCAGAATGTTCACTTTACATGGGATTTCTGCTGCAAGCAAGTTTTGCATATGGAAGAATCTACCTGTGCTAATATTCCTTCTATGATGCATTCTGCAAAAGAGGTTTTCACTGTCAAAGCCAGGTGTATAAATCATCCCTGGGAGAAAAGGGACACCTATCCGATGCTTTCAAGTTGGCAGCACATGTGTTCCTAATTGCCGGACTGTACGGGAAGCTTTTTATCACGGTTGCACAAATCAGAATCATGTGACAAGACACTGCATACCTTACATGCAGCACATGTGAAATTGTACTGAATCCCGCAGCTTGCATAAAACATTAGCATAAAATGAGTAAACTTCTTAAATGATCTCTGTTTCAATGTTTCCTAGAAAGCAGTTTAACAATTTATTTTGCTTGTTACCTGGAAACAATGTTTAAAGTATAATTTCAGCGAAAAAGTAACAAGAAATGTCAGCGAAAAGTAACAAGAAATGAATAGCCAATTAAAAGCGTAATAATAAAACCTGCTTTTTCAGTTTCGAACCAGAGATTTCTCCTGCAGTATGTTCTAAATCTGATGGTCAGCATCATTCAACCCACTTCCTCTGAGCCCAGGTCAGCCTGGACCTTACCATGCCTGTGACTGAACAGTGAAAGGAGCAGGTAGCACAATGAGGAGGGCTGTATGTTATTTTCTGAGATTTTTGTTTTAAGTGTGAGCAGTGCAGCACTATTTTTGTTGAATGACTGTTTATTGAAAAAGTTTTCAATTGCTTACACACAATAATGTATATGTTTGGAATTACATAACAAGAAGCCTCCTTGGCTTGGGACTTGAGGCTTGGAACGCACGCCCCAGTGCCATTTTGGCCAACCAGGAAGTGCAATGACAATACAATTTGAAATCACAGGCTATACCATTCTGAATATATGAGATGACCTGGTGGATCCAATATGCTGGCTGCTCGTGAGGATTACTTCTCTGAGTCATTCCCAGAACAAATGAACCATCTTATATCCTGATCTGGAATACAGACGTAAAGGTCCTATACATTGGTGTTCACACCACAAGCCCTGCTGACTCAATGAGCATATGCCCATTTGAGTCCCTACACTCCGCAAAAAAAAAAAAACCCAGCAGTGATTAAATGGTGAAATGAAGTTAGACTATGTGGAGTCTCTTTTTCCATGTTCCTGGATTTCGGAAGATTCTTTAAAGATATCTGGAACGAATATACAGCAGGATGCGGATAGAGGCCTGATACTCTTTGGGTTCTGGTGAGTTTAAACCCCTTGGGGGTGTGTGGAACACAAGGTGGAAGAATTTTTGGTGAAAGGTGCACTCATCAATTATCAACTGTATATCCCATCAGTGTCCACTAGAGACTGTTTACTTACCACTATCCACATTTTCACCCGTTTTACTGTTTTTGCGTATGTGGTAGTTACCATATACTAGCCAGTCGGTTATTTTTTTTACTAACTGATGGGAGCACTGCTTTGATGTATATTTGCCACTGTTTCACAGTTTCAGGTTTTGCGTTGATTGTTTATATGTAGGGCTGTGGAAATTAATGATTAATTGGTCGATTCCTCGATTTTTTGATCGATCAAAATTCTTTTGATCGGTACTCACCTCTCCGCCGGCTTCCGGGTCTTCATGGAGTTCCGTAGGAGATCCGGTGACGTCACAGACATCAACGTCACTGGACTCCTCCCCCTTCCCCAAGTGCCTCCGTCTGCTAAGGAAGGGAAGGGGGGAGGAGTCCGGTGACGTTGAAGTTCTGATTGAACGTAACGCATACGGGGAAGGAGCTACGCATTACATCCCCCGCTGCTGCCCCACGGAACTAACACGATTGTCGGCTTTACATGCTGTGTTTTTATCATCTTTATGTGAGTAGTTTGTGTTTGAACACAAAAATTTCATCTTATACTTAAGCGGTGAGCACTTAGATCTTTTCTTTCTACCCATGACCTGGCGTCCTTGCTGAGATCTAAGGAGATGTGAGAGAAATTTATGGCCCATGTTAACCTTTTTGATACCCGCTTGCATGACCACCTGTTTGCACAGGGGTCCATGCCATAAGGTGAGAGTGATTAGTTAGACCCAAGGTGGAGGGATTGTCACACTACTGTGGAAAAAAAGTTACATACGTCAGTGCTACAGTTTGAATTTAAAACGTATTTGTGTGAGCTGTGAAGTTAAGTCATGGATTGTGGAAACTAACTAGTGTCGGGTGATTATATATAGTGTATACCACATTTACCACTGACTAATGCAGAGTTGCAATGCAAGGAGATCAGCTAAAATAGTTGGATCTGTATGTGCGTTATAATTAATCAAAATTAGTTGATTAATCGATTAAAATTTGAATCAGTAACAGCCCTATTTATATGTATTATTTATTTTATGTGGCTGCTGATTGAGAAATCTTTTGTTTTATTTTAATGTATTTTATGGCATTTTATTTTGCTTCTACCTGTGTCATTTCCTGTGTTTAAGGCATCAGTTACTCCATAGCGCTGAGATAGGAAGAGTGGGGTAGGGCGAGGTTTTCTTACTTTGTTTTTTAACACATAACAAGAAATGCATACTAACGCAGAGTATCTGAGATTGAAATATCAAAAATATACAATAACCCTGCAACAAGCAGGGTGCTAGAAAACCACTAGGGGTTAGAGGGCCTGGAGGATTTGCCTGCGCGGAATGATAAATCTGTCCTGTTAAGAGTAGGTGCTGAGTCAGGAAAGGAAAAGTATTCAGGGGCAGTCTGAGAGAAGGAGATAACCAGGACAAGGCCTGTAGGTCTAAAGCGGATATAGCATGTTGTAGCTGAACCACCCTCTTGTCCAACCTATGGTGGAACCAGTGAGATAATCTGGTCATAATAAAATTCAAAGTTATCAGTAATGAGTGCCGCCAATTTCAGACGAGGACGACAGTGTCCCCAAATGAAGTGAAGGATCTGTGTTCGCAACTGTGAGAAAAAACTTTTGTGGGGATTGCATTAAAGGTATAGAGGACACAGGGGAGGATATCCATCTTCAATGTGTTGATGCGACCAAACCATGAGAGACGCAAAGGTCTCCAACGGTCCAGATCCTTGGAGACTTCCGCCGGAATTCAAAAGTAATTCAAGCAATACAAGGCCAAGAGAATACATGTGCTTAGATAATTAATGTGGTCACTTCTGACCTTGAAAGGAAACTTCCGTTGGAGTTGGGCCCCAAACTGAGGTTGAAGAGTGATGTTCAATATCTCAGATTTGGGAAGCGTTTATTCCGAAGTTACTTGGATTGCCGAAATGTTCAAATTCGGCAATGACATTGGGAAGGCTGAGTGAGGAAAAGGAGAAGATCATCAGTGAAGAGTGCCAATTAGTGGTTATCGTAGCCACATTGAACTTTCTTAATGGCCTTGTTTGTATGCAAGGTCACTGCAAGATGTTCCATAACGAGGACATAACGCAAGGGGGAGAGAGAGCACCCCTGAGGAGTGCCAATGTGGATGAAGAAGGGTGCAGAGAGAATGCCATTCGCACGCACCCTAGCCGATGGATTTGTATAAAGTGCCATGATTTTTTGTAGGAGAATATCTTCCAGGCCAAGTTGGTGCAGAAAGGCCCCCAGGAATGTTCAACCCACCTGATCGAAAGCCTTCTCTGCGTCTACGGTCAGGAGGCATAAGGGCAAACAGTGGGAGTGAGCATGACCTATAATGTTCAGAACTCATGAGGTGTTGTCTTATGCTTCCCTTGCCATAACTAATCCCACTTGATCACAAGGGATCAAGGAGGGCAGGAGAGGTTGTAGGCGATTGGCTATCACTTTTGCAAAAATGTTAGCATCTATCTTAATTAACGAAATAACTGCCACAGTTTGTTGGGTCTTTCCTCAGTTTGGGGATGAGAGTAATCTGTGTTTCTTATATTTGTTGATGTGGCAACACATTAGGTTGCTAGCAGCAGCTCTCGTGGATTTAATCCTGTGAGTCAGGCAATGTAGATTTTTTCTCTCCTGACATAATGTTAATCTCGTCTCTCTCTGTTACACTGCTTTCTCCTGCTGTCAGCATGCTTATTGTCATCATATTATTTGATTAGCTCTTTGCGCTGCTTCTTCATCTCATACTCTAACCCTGCTTATAACCAGGTTAAGTTCAGCTAATTACACTGCTTACATTTAATTCCCATGTTTAGCCCCCTGTTTTACCCCCATCCCCCCCAACCACCCCCAACTATAGGTGTCTACAGCATTTACAATATGCTTTTTTTCTTTTTTTTAACTTTATATTTTCTAAAGTCGTTGGGCCGGTCACATGTAGGATGTCTTCTACCTCCTTATGCCCTGTACACATGGTCGGAAAAAGGTCTGATAGGATTATGTTGTTGGACAATCCGATCGTGTGTGGGCTCTATCAGACTTTTTCCGTCGGAAATTCCGACGGAAAAAGTTTGAGAGTTGGATCTAAAATTTTCCGACAAAAAAAATCCGATCTGACTTTTTCAGATCGTTTGTAGAGAATTCAGACGGACAAAGTGCCACGCATGCTCAGATCAAATTACGAGACCAAAGCTATTGGCTACTAACCTCTACGTAGTCCCGTCGTACATAACAAACGTCACCTCGTTCCGAACTATCGGATTTTCCAACAACTTTGTCCGACTGTGTGTATGCAACACAAGTTTCGGTCAAAATCCATAGGAAAAAATCCAACGGATTTTGTGCTCGGAATGTCCGACCGTGTGTACAGGGCAGGGGCGGACTGACAACTCATGGGGCCCCCGGCCAAAGGGAGATTATGGGGCCCCCAGGCAATCAGAGATTATGGGGCCCACAGTAGACGCAAACACACACACACAGTATACACAGACATGTTTCTATTGGCTGAGAAGGTACTGGAGAGGTGGGGCAGCTACAATCTCAGGATTTTTAGACCAAAAGGATGTCGGTAAGGGACATTTCAGAGACAGATGTAAAAAAAAAAACAACAAATTTTTACATACTGTCCCTGGTTTTACTGAGGCTGGCAACCCTGATGGGGCCCTCTAATGGCATGGGTCCCTCGGGCACTGCCCGAGTGGCCCAATGGTCAGTCCGCCCCTGGTACAGGGCATTATTCTTCTCTCAGCAATGCACAGTCCATGATGATGCTGTTGTATAACTACCAATCAGGCTTCAGTTTATCGCAGCCAAATAAACCTAAGAAGAATTTTGATTGGTTGCTATGTTTAATGCACTTAGTGTTTTGCTTTTTACTTAAAATAATCCCATTAGTGTTTTCTGTGTTATAAATAAAGACCCTTTCTGAGAATAGATTAATCATGATCTAGTTGCTGTCAGCCGCCCTCCATTTAATTTATGTTGTGAATGTTAAACTAAAATGCAGAATTCTTACGTGACTTCTTCCAGGAAATTATCAGCTGAAATCCATATGCACTGCGGTGCAAAAGGTATGCACGGTGCAAACAAGTAAAGGCTAGGTAAATACAGTAACTGTTTTACTAGAAACAGATCTGACTCCTGAGACACACAAATATTTAAAGTTCCAACAGAAAAGTTTAAAGCACCAGCCATACAGGAGGCCAGAAATCATATAGGACACCTCAATCGAAACTATCCCTATATAACTATGAGAGGGGGTATGTGTCTAAGTTTAAATTTACCTTTGCCGTTCAAAGGTGTATGATCTCGGGTTGGTGACTGGAGTGACAGATCTTCGCTTGGTGATTGGACAGAAGAACTACTGCAACCAGTATATAACATTAACCGCTTGCACATCGCCCCATGTACGTCTATGACGGCAGGTACATGATTAGCACTTCCAGGTAAGGCGTGCGCGTCCGCCGCCCCTGCTGTGTTGTGATTTTCTACAGCACAAGCAAATATGCAAGTCCCGGCCAATGATTTATTGCCCGGACCTGCTGATCGGCTCCGTCATTCACGGAAGAGAGCTCTGTGTTGTAAACACAGAGCTCTGTACACTGACAGGCGATCTTGCTGTTTTTTTATTTTTCCCTGCAAAACAGGAAAAAAAAACAAGATCACTTAGTAAAAGCTCCACATAACACACACATTATACATTGTTAGGCTTAACCCCTTGACCGCCATTGTTAGGCTTAAAGTGATTTTAAGGGTATTTTCTTTTTAAATAACAAACACATCATACTTACCTCCACTGTGCAGCTCGTTTTGCACAGAGTGGCCCCGAACCTGGTCTTCTTGGGTCCCCGGCGGCTTTCGCGGCTCCTCCCCACATCTGATAACCCCCTCAGGGAAGCGCTTCCTCGAAGGGGTTACCTTGCGCGCTAGCTGCCAAGTAGTGATGGCCGAACGGTTCGCCCGGCGGTCGTTTCGCGGCGAATTTCCGACATTCGCGGTCCGCACGTTCGAACGCCTTTTTCCGTCGTTCGCCGCGGCGGACTTACGTGTTTAATGTATACAAGAACTTTAACCTTTGGTGACACGTTTATCATGTGATACAGGACAGCCAATTGAGACATGACAGCACATGGACACTTGTACATTCCCCCTAACCTATAAATACACCCGATCCGGTGGCCATTTTACATTCTTTCTTCTGTTACGATAGGGACAGGTTCCTGTGTGGAGTAGGGAGAGATAAACCACTAGCTATTTGGTACACAAAAGTTCTTTTCAGGACTGGTATAGGTGTTAGGTGTTGATAGGTTTGCTGTGCTGCTGATTCTTGCAGCAGCCTGAGTGTCTTTTGTTAGTTTAGAGAAAGGGAAAGGACGGTGTATGCTACAGGGACAGCCAGATTAGTCTTTCATCATCATCATCATCATCATCATCATTAGCTGTTACTATCAAGGTCCACAAAAGAGCTGTTCCAGTAACCACTAATCGTTCTCTTTTTTTGCCAATTTGTATAGGGACAGGAAGGAAGCAGTGTTGTCAGGCAGTGAGGGTAATTTTAAAGACTTGCTGTTATTATTAGTTCCACAAAGGTTCTTTTCAGGACTGGTATCAGTGGTACAGTAATAGGCTTGTACATGTATAATATTCTTTCTTCCAAATATAGAAAGGATATTATACTTGACTGCTGCCCTTCTGCTGCAGTCTGCTAAACATTCACAACTCACTTGTTCCACAAAAGTTCTTATAAGGACTGGTAACTTGGTATAGGGTGCTACGGTACATAGGCTTGAGTGCGGTACAGTCTGCTGTTCTGTAAGGACCGCTATCGGTCCACAATAGATAGGGTTGACGTGCACCACTGCTGACCGCTGCCCTATACTGCAGCAGTCCTTCAGCGGTATAGGGACTGACGTACAGTCTGCTAAACACTAATACACAACCTGCTTGGTCCACAAAAGTTCTTATAAGGACTGGTAACTTGGTATAGGGTGCTACGGTACATAGGCTTGAGTGCGGTACAGTCTGCTGTTCTGTAAGGACCGCTATCGGTCCACAATAGATAGGGTTGACGTGCACCACTGCTGACCGCTGCCCTATACTGCAGCAGTCCTTCAGCGGTATAGGGACTGACGTACAGTCTGCTAATCACTAACACACAACCTGCTTGTTCCACAAAAGTTCTTATAAGGACTGGTAACTTGGTATAGGGTGCTACGGTACATAGGCTTGAGTGCGGTACAGTCTGCTGTTCTGTAAGGACCGCTATCGGTCCACAATAGATAGGGTTGACGTGCACCACTGCTGACCGCTGCCCTATACTGCAGCAGTCCTTCAGCGGTATAGGGACTGACGTACAGTCTGCTAAACACTAATACACAACCTGCTTGGTCCACAAAAGTTCTTATAAGGACTGGTAACTTGGTATAGGGTGCTACGGTACATAGGCTTGAGTGCGGTACAGTCTGCTGTTCTGTAAGGACCGCTATCGGTCCACAATAGATAGGGTTGACGTGCACCACTGCTGACCGCTGCCCTATACTGCAGCAGTCCTTCAGCGGTATAGGGACTGACATACAGTCTGCTAAACACTAATACACAACCTGCTTGGTCCACAAAAGTTCTTATAAGGACTGGTAACTTGGTATAGGGTGCTACGGTACATAGGCTTGAGTGCGGTACAGTCTGCTGTTCTGTAAGGACCGCTATCGGTCCACAATAGATAGGGTTGACGTGCACCACTGCTGACCGCTCACCTATACTGCAGCAGTCCTTCAGCGGTATAGGGACTGACGTACAGTCTGCTAATCACTAATACACAACCTGCTTGGTCCACAAAAGTTCTTATAAGGACTGGTAACTTGGTATAGGGTGCTACGGTACATAGGCTTGAGTGCGGTACAGTCTGCTGTTCTGTAAGGACCGCTATCGGTCCACAATAGATAGGGTTGACGTGCACCACTGCTGACCGCTGCCCTATACTGCAGCAGTCCTTCAGCGGTATAGGGACTGACATACAGTCTGCTAAACACTAATACACAACCTGCTTGGTCCACAAAAGTTCTTATAAGGACTGGTAACTTGGTATAGGGTGCTACGGTACATAGGCTTGAGTGCGGTACAGTCTGCTGTTCTGTAAGGACCGCTATCGGTCCACAATAGATAGGGTTGACGTGCACCACTGCTGACCGCTGCCCTATACTGCAGCAGTCCTTCAGCGGTATAGGGACTGACGTACAGTCTGCTAATCACTAACACACAACCTGCTTGTTCCACAAAAGTTCTTATAAGGACTGGTAACTTGGTATAGGGTGCTACGGTACATAGGCTTGAGTGCGGTACAGTCTGCTGTTCTGTAAGGACCGCTATCGGTCCACAATAGATAGGGTTGACGTGCACCACTGCTGACCGCTGCCCTATACTGCAGCAGTCCTTCAGCGGTATAGGGACTGACGTACAGTCTGCTAAACACTAATACACAACCTGCTTGGTCCACAAAAGTTCTTATAAGGACTGGTAACTTGGTATAGGGTGCTACGGTACATAGGCTTGAGTGCGGTACAGTCTGCTGTTCTGTAAGGACCGCTATCGGTCCACAATAGATAGGGTTGACGTGCACCACTGCTGACCGCTGCCCTATACTGCAGCAGTCCTTCAGCGGTATAGGGACTGACATACAGTCTGCTAAACACTAATACACAACCTGCTTGGTCCACAAAAGTTCTTATAAGGACTGGTAACTTGGTATAGGGTGCTACGGTACATAGGCTTGAGTGCGGTACAGTCTGCTGTTCTGTAAGGACCGCTATCGGTCCACAATAGATAGGGTTGACGTGCACCACTGCTGACCGCTCACCTATACTGCAGCAGTCCTTCAGCGGTATAGGGACTGACGTACAGTCTGCTAATCACTAATACACAACCTGCTTGGTCCACAAAAGTTCTTATAAGGACTGGTAACTTGGTATAGGGTGCTACGGTACATAGGCTTGAGTGCGGTACAGTCTGCTGTTCTGTAAGGACCGCTATCGGTCCACAATAGATAGGGTTGACGTGCACCACTGCTGACCGCTGCCCTATACTGCAGCAGTCCTTCAGCGGTATAGGGACTGACATACAGTCTGCTAAACACTAATACACAACCTGCTTGGTCCACAAAAGTTCTTATAAGGACTGGTAACTTGGTATAGGGTGCTACGGTACATAGGCTTGAGTGCGGTACAGTCTGCTGTTCTGTAAGGACCGCTATCGGTCCACAATAGATAGGGTTGACGTGCACCACTGCTGACCGCTGCCCTATACTGCAGCAGTCCTTCAGCGGTATAGGGACTGACATACAGTCTGCTAAACACTAATACACAACCTGCTTGGTCCACAAAAGTTCTTATAAGGACTGGTAACTTGGTATAGGGTGCTACGGTACATAGGCTTGAGTGCGGTACAGTCTGCTGTTCTGTAAGGACCGCTATCGGTCCACAATAGATAGGGTTGACGTGCACCACTGCTGACCGCTGCCCTATACTGCAGCAGTCCTTCAGCGGTATAGGGACTGACGTACAGTCTGCTAATCACTAACACACAACCTGCTTGTTCCACAAAAGTTCTTATAAGGACTGGTAACTTGGTATAGGGTGCTACGGTACATAGGCTTGAGTGCGGTACAGTCTGCTGTTCTGTAAGGACCGCTATCGGTCCACAATAGATAGGGTTGACGTGCACCACTGCTGACCGCTGCCCTATACTGCAGCAGTCCTTCAGCGGTATAGGGACTGACGTACAGTCTGCTAAACACTAATACACAACCTGCTTGGTCCACAAAAGTTCTTATAAGGACTGGTAACTTGGTATAGGGTGCTACGGTACATAGGCTTGAGTGCGGTACAGTCTGCTGTTCTGTAAGGACCGCTATCGGTCCACAATAGATAGGGTTGACGTGCACCACTGCTGACCGCTGCCCTATACTGCAGCAGTCCTTCAGCGGTATAGGGACTGACATACAGTCTGCTAAACACTAATACACAACCTGCTTGGTCCACAAAAGTTCTTATAAGGACTGGTAACTTGGTATAGGGTGCTACGGTACATAGGCTTGAGTGCGGTACAGTCTGCTGTTCTGTAAGGACCGCTATCGGTCCACAATAGATAGGGTTGACGTGCACCACTGCTGACCGCTCACCTATACTGCAGCAGTCCTTCAGCGGTATAGGGACTGACGTACAGTCTGCTAATCACTAATACACAACCTGCTTGGTCCACAAAAGTTCTTATAAGGACTGGTAACTTGGTATAGGGTGCTACGGTACATAGGCTTGAGTGCGGTACAGTCTGCTGTTCTGTAAGGACCGCTATCGGTCCACAATAGATAGGGTTGACGTGCACCACTGCTGACCGCTGCCCTATACTGCAGCAGTCCTTCAGCGGTATAGGGACTGACATACAGTCTGCTAAACACTAATACACAACCTGCTTGGTCCACAAAAGTTCTTATAAGGACTGGTAACTTGGTATAGGGTGCTACGGTACATAGGCTTGAGTGCGGTACAGTCTGCTGTTCTGTAAGGACCGCTATCGGTCCACAATAGATAGGGTTGACGTGCACCACTGCTGACCGCTGCCCTATACTGCAGCAGTCCTTCAGCGGTATAGGGACTGACGTACAGTCTGCTAAACACTAATACACAACCTGCTTGGTCCACAAAAGTTCTTATAAGGACTGGTAACTTGGTATAGGGTGCTACGGTACATAGGCTTGAGTGCGGTACAGTCTGCTGTTCTGTAAGGACCGCTATCGGTCCACAATAGATAGGGTTGACGTGCACCACTGCTGACCGCTGCCCTATACTGCAGCAGTCCTTCAGCGGTATAGGGACTGACGTACAGTCTGCTAATCACTAACACACAACCTGCTTGTTCCACAAAAGTTCTTATAAGGACTGGTAACTTGGTATAGGGTGCTACGGTACATAGGCTTGAGTGCGGTACAGTCTGCTGTTCTGTAAGGACCGCTATCGGTCCACAATAGATAGGGTTGACGTGCACCACTGCTGACCGCTGCCCTATACTGCAGCAGTCCTTCAGCGGTATAGGGACTGACGTACAGTCTGCTAAACACTAATACACAACCTGCTTGGTCCACAAAAGTTCTTATAAGGACTGGTAACTTGGTATAGGGTGCTACGGTACATAGGCTTGAGTGCGGTACAGTCTGCTGTTCTGTAAGGACCGCTATCGGTCCACAATAGATAGGGTTGACGTGCACCACTGCTGACCGCTGCCCTATACTGCAGCAGTCCTTCAGCGGTATAGGGACTGACATACAGTCTGCTAAACACTAATACACAACCTGCTTGGTCCACAAAAGTTCTTATAAGGACTGGTAACTTGGTATAGGGTGCTACGGTACATAGGCTTGAGTGCGGTACAGTCTGCTGTTCTGTAAGGACCGCTATCGGTCCACAATAGATAGGGTTGACGTGCACCACTGCTGACCGCTGCCCTATACTGCAGCAGTCCTTCAGCGGTATAGGGACTGACATACAGTCTGCTAAACACTAATACACAACCTGCTTGGTCCACAAAAGTTCTTATAAGGACTGGTAACTTGGTATAGGGTGCTACGGTACATAGGCTTGAGTGCGGTACAGTCTGCTGTTCTGTAAGGACCGCTATCGGTCCACAATAGATAGGGTTGACGTGCACCACTGCTGACCGCTCACCTATACTGCAGCAGTCCTTCAGCGGTATAGGGACTGACGTACAGTCTGCTAATCACTAATACACAACCTGCTTGGTCCACAAAAGTTCTTATAAGGACTGGTAACTTGGTATAGGGTGCTACGGTACATAGGCTTGAGTGCGGTACAGTCTGCTGTTCTGTAAGGACCGCTATCGGTCCACAATAGATAGGGTTGACGTGCACCACTGCTGACCGCTGCCCTATACTGCAGCAGTCCTTCAGCGGTATAGGGACTGACATACAGTCTGCTAAACACTAATACACAACCTGCTTGGTCCACAAAAGTTCTTATAAGGACTGGTAACTTGGTATAGGGTGCTACGGTACATAGGCTTGAGTGCGGTACAGTCTGCTGTTCTGTAAGGACCGCTATCGGTCCACAATAGATAGGGTTGACGTGCACCACTGCTGACCGCTGCCCTATACTGCAGCAGTCCTTCATCGGTATAGGGACTAAGAGTTTTGTCACAGGGTCATTTAAAAAATGACAGGCAGCGGAAGAGGCAGGCCCTTCCGCAGGGGTGGTAGGGGTAGGGCAGGAGCAACAGGCTTGAGCCAAAGTGGGAAGTTGCAGAAGGTGCGTTCAATTACTTTAAAGGATGCACCAGACTTGGTTGAGTGGCTCGCTCAGCCTTACTCTTCTGCACCCTCCTCATCCTCTCGATCTGCACCCTCTTCTTCACTCTCTGCTATGTGCACCCCCAAAGACACTACCACCAACAACACGACCACCACCACCACCACCACATACCTTCCGCTTGAGTCACTGGAATTATTTTCCGATCCATATCAAGAGGACATTTCTGATGCGCAGCCACTCTTGGTATTGGATCAGGAAGAGGAGGTAGCAACAAGCGCTACTCAGCAGTCTGACGCCAGTACCCAGATCAGCCCAAGGAGGAGGTTGGTCCCCGGTGTTGCTGCCTACTCCGAGATCTCTACTTATAGCGGTGGGGAAGGTGACGTTGATGATGACGTGTCTAGTGATGTCACGTGGGTGCCCACAAGAGAGGAAGAGGAGGGGAGTTCAGAGGGAGATATGGACCAGCAGATAGGGAGGAGAAGCAGCAATGACTTACATTGCACAGCAGGGACAAAGCAGACTGCAAATGTATCAGGAGCGAGTCATCGACCATGTACGGTCACATCTGGCGCTCCCAGGACACCGGCACATGGCTCCGCAGTGTGGGCTTTTTTTAACGTGTCCGCTGCTGACAATAGCGTTGCCATCTGCAATCTTTGCAGTCAACGCGTTAGTCGCGGTAAGCCCAATACTCACCTAGGGACGACCGCCTTAAGAAGGCACATGAGCAGCCATCACCGAGCCCAGTGGGAGCAACGGAACACACAAAGCCACACTGCAGGCTCTCACCGTCCAGCCTCGTCTTCTACTTCTCCTTCTCCTCTCTCCTCACAATTGTCCTCCACTCCACCTTCCATCACGCCAAGCTCACATTTTTCTGCAAAAAGGCAGGCTTCCGTGGGCCTAATGTTTGAGCGTAAAAAAATGATGACGCCGGATAACCCTCTTGCCCAACGGTTGGCGGCTGGCTTGTCAGAACTCATAGCCCGCCAACTACTGCCATATAAACTGGTGGACTCGGAGGCCTTTCGCAAATTTGTGGCCATTGGAACACCACAATGGAAGGTCCCAGGAAGGAAGTATTTCTCAGAGAAGGGCATCCCAGAGCTATATGGCCATGTTCAGCGGCAAGTGAATGTATCTCTGGCACACAGTGTCGGTGCCAAGATACATCTGACCACAGACACGTGGTCTAGCAAACACGGGCAGGGAAGGTATATCAGTTTTACTGCCCACTGGGTGAACCTTCTGACGGCCGTCAAGCATGTAACCCGTGGCACCCGTGTAGATTTGGTTTTACCGCCACGGATTGCATGCAGGCCTGACTCTTCTTCTCCTCCTCCTACTCCATCCTCCTCCCTCTCCTCCTCAGCTGCCTCCTCCTTTTCCGCTGCTAGCGTCTCTTCCACTGCACCGCCCAAGCTCCCCAGAACCTATTCCACATGCCAGGTGAGACGTTGCCATGCCGTGCTGCGTCTGTTGTGCCTGGAAGCAAAGAGCCACACTGGCCCGGCACTCCTTTCAGCTTTGCGTTCACAGGCAGATGAGTGGCTAACACCGCTCAATTTGACAGTTGGTAAAGTGGTGTGTGACAACGGTGCCAATCTGCTTAGCGCATTGAAACAGGGCAAAATCACGCACGTGCCGTGCATGGCACACGTCTTAAACTTGGTCGTGCAGCGATTCCTTGTCAAATACCCTGGGGTCCAGGACATCTTGCGGCAGGCAAGGAAAATCTCGGCCCATTTCAGAAGATCTTACACGGCCATGGCTCGCCTTGCTGACATTCAGCGGCGACACCATCTGCCGGTCAGACGTCTTATTTGCGATTGCCCGACGCGATGGAACTCAACCTTCTATATGCTTGATAGGCTGCTCCAGCAGAAACGTGCAGTTAACGTCTACCTGTATGAACTCTGCGAAAGAAACGGTTCTGGGGAGCTGGGTTTTTTTTCACCGCGCCAGTGGCTGCTCATGCGCGACACATGCAGACTTCTGCGGCCATTTGAGGAGATCACCAAACTGGTCAGTCGCAGCCATGGCGCCATCAGTGACATGGTACCTTATGCCTTCTTTCTGGAGCGTGCATTGCGTCGTGTCATTGATCAGGCTGTGGAGGAGCAGGAGCGGGAAGATGAGGAAGTCGCAATGCTGGATGAATTCCCAGGGGGGGCTACTCTATCTGAGACAAGTCAACAACAGGAGTCTGATGAGGAGTCAGAGGAGGATGGTGCCGGGGCGGATGAGCAGGAGCAAGAAGAGCATGCTTTAAACCTTTCTGGGATCCCTGTTGTGCGAGGATGGGGAGAGGAGAATGAAGAGGACGACATTATCCTGGATGATGAGCAGGAGCCAGGCCACCACACCGCTTCCACTTTAGTGCAAATGGGGGCCTTCATGCTCCAGTGTTTTAATAGGGACCCCCGTATAAAAAGCATGAGGGTCAAGGACCAGTACTGGGTGGCAACGTACTTAGACCCCCGGTACAAACACAAAATGGCGGTAATGTTACCGCCGTCGCAGAGGGCTGTCAGAATGCAGCACTTCCAGGCCTTGCTTCGAGAAATGCTGCATTCTGCTTTTGCGTGCGCTGGCAGAAGAGCAATTCCCACTCCCAGAGAAGGATTTGCGGGTACCAATCCAACAGCGCCTGCAAGAAGAGGCCGGTTTGAAGATGTGTTGGTGACTTCGGATATGAGGTCATTCTTTCAGCCGACCCATCGACAGGTGTCATCCGGATCCAGCATCAGGGAACGCCTAGACCGTCAGGTGTCCGACTACATTGGGTTAACGGCCGATGTGGACGCTCTGAGGAGTGATGAACCCCTAGACTACTGGGTGGGCAGGCTTGACCTCTGGCCAGAGCTTGCCCAATTTGCAATCGAACTGTTGGCTTGCCCCTCATCCAGTGTCCTGTCCGAAAGGACGTTCAGCGCAGCAGGGGGGATTGTGACCGATAAGCGTACTCGCCTAGCTCACCACAGTGTTAACTACCTCACATTTCTAAAAATGAATGAGGCATGGATCTCGGAGGAATTCAACACATGTGACCAGTAGACCATGTATATGTCTATAAACTATTTTTTTAATCAAGCACACAGACCTTCTTAATTCATTTGGCTCACTTCCTTGACCCAAAAAAGCACACCGTACTATATGCCCCTACCCTCCTCTTTGAAGAGGTTGAGCGGTGTCATATTTCTACTGGGGCTGCTTATGATATCCCTGTGCTGTGCTGACTTCCTCCTGGGGGTTCTTATTATGAAGGGATCACACTATCCCTGTGCTGTGCTGACTTCCTCCTGGGGGTTCTTATTATGAGGGGATCACACCATCCCTGTGCTGTGCTGACTTCCTCCTGGGGCTGCTTACGGTGCTGCTGTCAGTGCTGTATGTCACGGTGCTGCTGTCAGCGCTGTATGTCACGGTGCTGCTGTCAGCGCTGTATGTCACGGTGCTGCTGTCAGCGCTGTATGTCACGGTGCTGCTGTCAGCGCTGTATGTCACGGTGCTGCTGTCAGCGCTGTATGTCACGGTGCTGCTGTCAGCGCTGTATGTCACGGTGCTGCTGTCAGCGCTGTATGTCACGGTGCTGCTGTCAGCGCTGTATGTCACGGTGCTGCTGTCAGCGCTGTATGTCACGGTGCTGCTGTCAGCGCTGTATGTCACGGTGCTGCTGTCAGCGCTGTATGTCACGGTGCTGCTGTCAGCGCTGTATGTCACGGTGCTGCTGTCAGTGCTCTGTATTACGGTGCTGCTGTCAGATGCCTCTATCACGGTGCATGTGTCATTCCGGTATGTCACGCTGCTGGTGATCATCTCCTGCACCCTCTTCTTTGCCTACCCTGGTCCCTGACCTTCCCTCTCCTCCATTGCCTTCATTAGCTCCATAGTCCTGAATTGTTAGAACAATTTCCCAAATAAAATAAAAATGCTTGTAGTTATCGATCCCAAATTCACCTCATACATGTATTATGTCATTGTCCAGATGGTGGGACTACGTTTTACCCCCTAATAATTACCACGTGGCCGCAAATTCGACATGAAGGTTTGCAAAGTTCGCCTCCCATTGAAGTCAATGGGGCCCGCGGCGAACGTTCGGTTTCGCGAACGTTTGGGTCCGTTCGCATTTCGCGTTCGCGAAACGTCCCGTCGGAAGTTCGTCCATCACTACTGCCAAGTCCAATATTCGGCTTCTATAGCCGCCGAATGCAGGACTCGGCCCCGCCCCTGCCAATGGCTGTGCTGCTAGCAATCTATCCAATCAAGAGCCTGGAGGCCATGGAGAGAGAGACAGCATGTCCTGATGACTGAATGAAGGGGTTCAGGTAAGTAAAATGGGGGGGCTAGGGAAATGGTGACTGCCAGGTGTTTTTTCACCTTAAAGCATAGGATGCATTAAGGTGAAAAAACATGAACCTTTACAACCCCTTTAACCCCTTGATCACCCCTAGATGTTAACCCCTCCCCAGCCAGTGTCATAAGTACAGTGATAGTGTAAAGTATTAGCACTGATCGCTGTATTAGTGTCACTATTAATGTCAGTGTCAGTCAGTTAGTGTACCCCCCAGCCAGTGTCAGATTGTCCGCCACACTATGACAGTTCCACTAGTAGCCACTGATCACAGCATAAAAAAAATGAAATTAATAAAAATTCCAGTGTATATACCAGCCTTTCTCAACCTTTTCAACACAGAGGAACCCTTGAAATAGTTCTTTGGTCTCGGGGAACCCCTGTTAAAAATTAGAAATCTACAACTCATGATACAATAGGGTGATGGTCAGTGGGAGGAATGGTCCTTACACTTGTGGTCATTGGGAAGAATTACCTCCTTACAGATAGCTAAAAAGATCAATGGTGGGAGTGGGAACTTAGCTGAATGGGAGAAATTTCCCAATCCTCAAGGAACCCCTAGCAACCTCTGGAGGAACCCTGGTTGAGAATCACTGATATATACTATAGTTTGTAGACGCTATAACTTTCAAACAAACCAAATAACATACACTTATCGGGATTTTTTTTTTTTTTTTTACCAAAGACATGTAGCAGAATACATTTATGCCTAAATTCATGAAGATTTTTAATTTTTTTTGGATATGCTTTAAAGCAAAAAGTAAAAACTAATTTTTTTTTTTTTTTTTTATTTTAATTTTCAGTCTTTTTTTTATTTGTATAATAAAAAATAAAAAGTGGGGATCAAATACCACCAAAAGAAAGCTTTTATTTGTGTGGAAAAAAATTATTTCATTTGTGTTGCAGTTTTGCAATTGTCAGTTAAAGTAGCACAGTGCTGAATAGCAAAAAATGGCCTGGTCATGAAGGAAGTAAAACCTTCAGGAGTGATTAAGTGATTAACAATAAGTATATAGATGTACATAGTTATAGAAATATTACAAGCTTTTATATAAGAATAGATTAATACTCACATCCATTGTACAAACAAGTATTACCAGCAAAGGGCCCAACAAGAGTCCTGGTGTAATTATACACATATACCCAGGTATATACAGATATTAATATCAGGGTTGCCAACCTCCTGCGGTATTTTTTACTGACAACACATGGAAAATTTACTGGCGGAGCATTTTTTTTTACTGGCAACCCGAGAAACACTGACAATAATTATAACAAAGTAATTTGCTTGCTTTACGCATAAAAAGTCAACTCAGCATGAAATTATCAGCCCCTGATATTTACTGGCAGTTGTAAAAAAAAAAAAAATGAAATTAAAAAGTAAATTTACTGGCAGTTGGCAACCCTGATTAACCACATTTTCACCCCTTCCTGCCCAGGCCAATTTTCAGTTTTCAGCGCTGTAACACTTTGAATGATAATTGCGCGGTCATACAACACTTTACCCAAATTAAATTTTTATCATTGTTTCCCCACAAATAGAGGTTTCTTTTGGTGGTATTTGATCACCTCCGCGGTTTTTATTTCTTGAGCTATAAACGAAAGAACTAGTTACTAACTGTGGGGGGCTGGGCTTTGTGTTAGTGAACACTGATCTCTGCTCCAATCACATGGAGCAGAGATCAGTGTCACTTGTTGCTAGGCAGAACGGGGAGATGTTGTTTTACAACGGCATCTCCCCGCTCAGCCTCCCCGTGAGACGATCGCGGGTATCCCCACGGCGATTGAGTCCGCGGGACCCACGACCGGACTCACGGGGGTCCCGACCGGCACGCGAGTGCGCCGCCGGCGGAGCTCAAGCGATGGCAGGGCGGCATATAGGAATGGACATACCTGTACGCCAATATGCCTGCCCGTGCCATTCTGCCAATGTACATCGGCGTGCGCCGGTCGGGAAGTGGTTAAAAAACTAATTTTTTCCTCAGTTTAGGCCGATATGTATTCTACATATTTTTGGTAAAAAAAAACACACAATAAGCGTATATTGATTGATTTGCGCAAAAGTTATAGCGTCTACAAAATAGGGGATAGATTAATAGCATTTTTATTATTATTTTTTTACTAGTAATGGTGGTGTGAATGTTACATTGCGGCAGACATATCGGACACTTTTGACACTATTTTAGGACCACTGACAGTTATACAGCAATCAGTGCTATAAAAATGGACTGATTGCTGTATAAATGTCACTGGCAGGGAAGGGGTTAACACTAGGGGGTGATCAAGGGGTTAAATGTGTTACCTAGGGAGTGACTCTAACTGTAGGGGGAGGGGACTCACAAGGGGAGGAGACTGATCGGTGTTCCTCTGTACCTCTCACCTGACAGGACGTGGGTCTGGGTGTATTTACACACCCAGATCAACGGTCCCGCTCTATCAATTGCTGGTATTTGGCGAAACATCGCGGCCGCCGGGCACACGCATCAGCTCCTGAGTGACGAGGCGGGCGCGCGAGCCTAGACGGCCGGGAAAACTGAGGACGTCATATGACACCCACCCAGGATGGGATTATCCCTCCTGCGAATCTCATATGACTATGGCTGGGATGGGAAGTGGTTAATATAGATCAGTGATGGTGAACCTTGGCACCCCAGATGTTTTGGAACTACATTTCCCATGATGCTCATGCACTCCGCAGTGTAGATGAGCATCATGGGAAATGTAGTTCCAAAACATCTGGGGTGCCAAGGTTCGACATCACTGATATAGATACTTACAGCTGTCCGGAGTGTTCTGACGGGGGAGAGGGGGGCCGACCCCACTGTCAGAACACAATAGAATAGCAGATTGCTGTACTAATGTCGGATAGTTAGTACAGGGGCTCCTCCTGAGCTGTCACTTTTTTTTTGTTCAGCCCTGCTGAGTTGAACAAAAATAAACGACTAGTGTGTACTAGGCTTTAATCTAGTCATACACTTATGCCGTGTACACACGGCCGGACTTTTCGACAGCAAAGGTCCGACGGAACAAATCCGTCGGACAATTCAATCGTGTGTGGGCTTCATCGAACCTTTGCTGTCGAAAAATCAGACGGACTTTAGATTTAAAACATGTTTCAAATCTTTTTCCGACGGACTCGAGTCCAGTCGAAAAATCCGTTCGTCTGTATGCTAGTCCGACGGATGAAAACCGACGATAGGGCAGCTATTGGCTACTGGCTATGAACTTGCTTATTCTAGTCCGGTCGTACGTCATCACGTTCGAATCCGTCGGACTTTGGTGTGATTGTGTGTGGCCAAGTCCGTTCATTCGGAAAGTCATTCGGAACTCCGTTGAAAGTCCGTCGGGAAGACCGTCGGACCTAGTCTGCCGGAAAGTCCGGTCGTGTGTACATGACATAATAGATTTCAACATCTATGCTTTTTTGTATTTTGGTAGAATACCCGCACAGTGGCTGTATCACTGTTCGGCCCATTATTTTCTACCTGGCTCCTTCGGTATGAGTCGATTGTTGATCTGGTTGGCGCTGACAGGGGCCGTGTATGACAGTCTTTAGTGTGATTTGCTGCAAGCTTTCAAAGCATTTTGGCTAAGCAAAGGATTCTGGGAGTAGAATGTGTTCCGTAAACACAGAGGTTGGCAATCCCCGAAGTAAATACCATAAATACACTCAGTATGTTGAGTGATAAATTTTGCAGAAGCATACTGTAATGCACCTGCTTTGTATTTTAAACAGGATTTCGCTTCTGCGGCCTTGTCATATTATTTGCTAAATCATATTTTAGAATGCAGCGTAACCGCTCTTGTCACCGGCCAAATGCACAGTGCTATAAAATTTTACACAGGCTTAAAATACAAGAAGAGGTCATGGATGGTGTGTTTGATTTTTTTTTGCATGCACACAACATAACCCTGGCTGATTGTAGAACCATCAGAGCTTCCTCCAAACACACTTCCATAAATACACGCCTTGTGATGCTCTAAATCTTCCATGCAGACAATTGGAATTTTGCATAAATTATGCACAAGTGGAACTAAAGCCAGTTATGGTAATGACTGCAATAATGAATATGCAACAAATAAAGCAATAGGGACCAGAAAATTGATTTATTGCTTTCCTTCTGGATCTGGCACAACAGGTAAGAAGAAGTCTGCTGTTTCAATTATAGGTATTTATAGCAGAATGTCAGACTAATAGCTCAATACACAGCTGAGATACATATATGTGAGCGATCTTACTTGCCAAAAGATTTGGAATTATGTTCGGACTTAAAATTAAAAAAATATCTGCCAGAGAGCACTGCAAGATCAGTGACCTCACTTTCCTCCACTTCATTAAAGTGGATGTAAACTCGAATTTTTTTTTGATGTCATAATGTAGAGTATAGGATTTCCTATCATTTGAGCCCCGTCTTGCCACAAAGAGTTAATCCAGCTCTGAGCAATCCTCTTTTATTGTTCAGTGAGATAAATCTTGACAAACAGAGAAAAACTTTGTCAAATCCTCCCCCTTGCTGTGAGTGACAGGTGATTTACATATCTTGTGCACTAGCCTAAGAGACCTGCATTATTTTTTTAATTCCGTCCCACTCCTTTCTTCTGCTGCTCTGCCAGGATTGGCTGTTCCGCACCTCAGCATGATTTGGAATGCTGAAGTCATGTGGGGACTTTTCTGGGTTTTGACTGGATGTTAGTGATCATAGCAGAAGTTCAGTGTAAGAAATACACAGGAGAAAATGCATGTTGATAAGGGGAGTGTAGAGGTGGGCAGGGAGGCCCTGGAAAACAGACCCACCCACAAAATCTGCAGTTTTTCGGGTCTCATAGCAGACAGGGGGGAGACATTTGACAGATAAGTATACATGCAGGAGACATGTATATCCTTCTAGATAACCAATATTGCAGTAGTTTAGAAAGGATGAGAATGGGTTTACATCCACTTTAAAGGGGTTGTAAAGGTTTGTGTTTTTTCACCTTAATGCATCCTATGCATTAAGGTGCAAAAACACCTGTCAGTGCCTAGCACTCCAGCCCCCCCCCCCCCCGTTTTACTTACCTGACCCCTTGAACTTGACCCACAGGAACACACTGCCTGTCTGCCCAGGTTTCTCGAATGTCGATTGGTTAGATGGATAGCAGCGCAGCCATTGGCTCCCGCTGCTGTCAATCAAATCCAATGATGCAAGCTCCAGGGGGTGGGGCTGAGTCCTGCATTCTGCCTCTATGAACGCCGAATGCTGAACTCGAGAGTGTGTCCGCATGGTAACCCCCTTGGGAGAGCTCTTCTCCCAGGGGGTTATCTGATGTAGGGAGGAGCCGCAAGAGCTGACGAGGGACCCCAGAAGATGAGCTTCAGGGCCACTGTGTGCAAAATGAGCTGCACAGTGGAGGTAAGTACGACATGTTTGTTATTTAAAAAAAAAAAAACAACCTTTAGTGTCACTTTAAGAAATAGGTTGTGGTCACAGACCCAGACTGTGGATTGGACAATGGAAAACCAATGCCTTCCTGATGAGGTTATGGGGTTGATTTACTAAAACTGGAGAGTACAGGATCTGGTGCAGCTGTGCATGGAAAACCAAAGTGCAGTTGCACTCCACAATTGCAATTGCTCCAGCCTCCAGAGTGTAAGTAAACGAGAAGAAGGCTCACTTTGCAAAGGATACCCAATCATGTGCAAGGAAAATAAAAAGAAACTGCATTTTTGCTCGCACATGATTGGATGATTGAAGTCAGCAGAACTTCTGCTCATTTACTAAGCTCTGGAGCAACTGCATTTATAGAGTACAACTGCACTTGGCAAATTGCATAGTCTATTCACCTTTAGTAAATCAACCCCTACTGTATGCCTCTCTCATTTTTTCTTGCCTCCTGTCAGCAATCTTTCAATGTTCGAAGACAGTACTGTGCAATGTGGTTGTATCTAAATGACTTAGAGCACTAAACTTCCTTCCCCAAGTATGAATACTGCAATTCAGATTACAGATAGAAGATAAAAAAACATAGAAAAGTGACGGCAGAAAAAAGACCAAGGGGTCCATTGTGTCTGCTTGTTTTTTTTTTTTTTAATATACATACAAGGATTTTTTGGGTGCTGAGCTATTCAGGACACAAATTGTTGAAAAAGAAAATTATTTTATTAATACAAATAGAAAATAAATAAAAAGTTTGTTCTTAATGGATAAACGTTAAAATCAATACAGCTTGTTTACGACATTCAATACAATATTGGGAGCATCTTATTGTAAGAATGGTGACACTCCCAATATTGTATTGAATGTCATAAACAAGCTGCATTGATTTTAACATTTATCCATTAAGAACTTTTTATCTATTTTCTATTTCTATATATTTTCTATATATCAACAACTTGTGTTCTGAATATCTCAGCACCTAAAAAATCCTTGTATGTATATTATCTATTCAGGGATGTTGGTGCTTGTCTTAATTCTGTCACCAATCCACATTACCACACTTTCGTGTTTTTGTTTTTATTTATTTTTTGTTTGTTTTTATGTCCAGGTACTTATAGTAGCTATATATACAAATACATTTCATTTTTAACTGCTTGCACTACTGTGGGCAGGCGGCCCGCACAGGCATAGTAACATACTGGTACATGGCTGCCTGCTTCTAGGGTTTGGAGCATGCGCGCTCCCCCCGCCAACACACATTGTGATTGCACAAAATGGGAGTCTGTCAGCAAGTCCCAGCCAATGATTCATGACCAGGACTTGCTGATTGGCTGTGTCCAAACACAGCCCAGAGCTCTGTGTTGACAATCAACACAAGGCTCCGTACAGAGGGAATGATCTCTGTTTTTTATCTCTGCAAAGCAGGGATAAGAAACAAAGAGATCTGTAGTAAAAAGCAGCACATATTACACACATTACACAATGTTAGGCACACATTTAACCCCTTGATCACCCTAGATGTTAACTGGGCCCTTCCCAAGCAGTATAATTAGTACTATGACAGTGTATACTGTTAGCACTGATAACTGTATTAATATCACTGGTGATGTCAGTGTCAGTTAGTTTCAGTTTGGCAGCTGCACTATCATTATAAGTCACTGATTACCGCCATTAGTAGTATAAAAATAAATAAATGAAAATTCCAGTATATATATATATATATATATATATATATATAATATATATTGTTGTTTTGTAGGTGCTATAACTTTCACGCAAACTAATCAGTATACATTTTTGGGGGATTTTTCTTTATCAAAGACTTGTAGCAGAATACATTTTGCCCAAAATTTATGAAGAAATTTGATTTTTAATTATATTTATTAGATACGTTTTGAAGCAGAAAGTAAGAAATTATAATTTTTTTCAAATTTTTTGGTATTTTATATTTTATATTGCAAAACATTATAAAAACCCAGTAGTGATGAAATGCCACCAAAAAAAAGCTCTATTTGTATTAAAAAAATTATATAATTTTATATAAAATGATATAATATGGTTTGGATACAGCTTTGCATGACTGCTCAAATTACCAGTTAAAGTAGCATAGTGCTAAATAGCAAAAAATGGCCTGGCCATGAAGGTGGCAAAACATTGCGAAGCTCAAGTGGTTAAAGCAGAACTCCAGCCAAAAGGGTAAGCTTTGCTTGTTTGTACCCTCCCTCCTCCACTGCCACATTTAGCATTTTTTGGGGGGGAGCGGGCACCTGGTTTTGACAAGTATCTGCTCCCACTACCGGGTTAGATCGCTGCGGCGATCTACAAGGATCTTCGGACCCTCCTTCCCCTCTGCAGCCTTCTGGGACATACACAGGTCCCAGAAGACTAAGGGACCAGTCACAAAGCATGGCACGACTTGCGCATGCGCAGTAGGAAACGTCTGTGAAGCCAACTGCTGGTTTGCCTTACCTAAGAATCGGCATAGGTGCCGACATCGCTGGATCCCTGGACAGCTAAGTTCCTTATATTAAAAGTCAGCAGCTACAGTATTAGTAGCTGCTGACTTTTACAATTTTTTTGCCCAGACTGGAGCTCTGCTTTAAGGTTAAATAAAGGCAGTTTTTTTTCTAAAAGTGAAAAGGTTTTTGTTCCTGTATGTGCTCTTGTTACCAAGTATTTTGGGTTGTCACCAGGACAGGAATGGAGGAGAAATCTTCCACATGGGACATTAGTTCTGGTGTTATATTGGGCATATTAAGTCCCTCCTTCACGGCTGTGTGATCTTTTCATACTTTGGCCATTGCACAACAATGTATGATAAAAGGAATTAGATCACTGCCTTAAAGGGGTTGTAAAGTAAAAATTTTTATTTTTTTAAAATAACAAACATGTCATACTTACCTCCACTGTGCAGCTCGTTTTGCACAGAGTGGCCCCGAACCTGCTCTTCTGGGGTCCCTCGGTGGCTGTCTCTGCTTCCTCCCGCAGGTGCTTCTCACGTTAATGCGAGCTCCCTCGCATTGGTGAGAAGCACTGCGGGCGCGCTCCCGTGATACAGCCGGCGGCTATAGCCGCTCGCTGTATCACAAGGCCCCGCCCCCCGGCGCGCTGCGTCATTGGATGTGATTGACAGCAGCGCGAGCCAATGGCTGCGCTGCTTTCAATCCATCCACTCCAGCCAATCAGCGGCCAGGCTGAGCGGCGAAGAGGACGGTGGGGGCGAGCGCGGGATTTTCGAGGGGTCAGGTAAGTAAAACGGGGGGACTGGGGGCGCGGGCAGTGTGAGATGTTTTTTCACCTTAATGCATAGAATGCATTAAGGTGAAAAAACATTTACCTTTACAACCCCTTTAAGTTTGGTACACACTTTTCATTTTTTTGAACAAAAAAAAAACTGTTTTTCTAACCGTCAATTGTCTCCCGACATGCGGCTCACGTGTACCTGCCTTAAGAGGTAACGTTTCTGTGTGACTTGAAAAAAGGTGCAGGTGCTGCTTTTGGTGCACTTGGTGTGTTTTTGGCCCCATGTGCCATCAAAAGAACTGTAAGCTGTATTATATACATGTTTTAATCTTGGGTTCAGACAGATGTAGCACCCTGGTGTTTATGCAGGGTTGCTCCTAAATGTACCTGCCAGGTATAGCTGCCTTTCGCTCTGTCTCTGTAATTGCTACACTTCTCTCTTTTTGGCGCTAGGTACCTGGTGACATTAGATATGAGAGAGGCACTCCAAGGTCAGATTATGGGTATATGGGGCATCTCAGCCAATGGGCAGGGGTTTTCATGGATCCCTAGGTCTGCTATATATTTGGGTGGAGTCAGGTGAACAGTGTGCCACCTAGACGGCTGCCTGGGTGGACGTGTGTCATACTGTCCGTGCTGCTAGGCCAGAGTTTGGGCCTATCCCGGGCACATCTGGCAGCTAGGCTGTCTAAGGGCCTATCCAGAATCGAGAAAGCACCGTAGGGTTGGGATTGCGGTTTGCAGTCCAACCAGAAGTTGACAGGTTCTGTCAGCCGGAGAACCTGTCATGGTTGGAGGTAGAGGGGAAGCTGTTGCCACTAAGGGACCAAACGCCTTATTACCAGGAACCACAGTGAGTAACTGAAGCAAGTACCGGAACAGTATTCTCACCAACTGGGAACGAATCAGTAAACTTCAGTGGGTATCAAGCCAGTGACCCAGCCAACGGAGGTGACGCTTGCAGAGCAGCCTTGTGTGTCAAGCCAGGGACCGAGCAGCCCAGTGGGATGAAGCTTGATAAATATCTGGAGTGCCGAACTAGGGACCCAGCAGAGAGATGGAGGTGATGCTTGAGGAAGATACTACCGTGAAGATTGGAGGAGCTCACGGGATTCTGTTGCAGAGAATCCTCTAGTCTAGTGAGCGAGACTGGGAGCTCAGTGGGCTGAAGAACTACAAGAGGTGATTGTAGAGGAAGTGAAGGAACTGTTACACTTTGTGTTAGGAACTGTTAAAGACTGTTGCCATAGGAGACAGCATTCCTACACATGCAGATGTGGCGTCTTGCTGGATGCCTTTCCCTACATGGCTGTCCTCCTGTTGAAGTCTCGGAGTCTGCCAATTAATCTTGCAACTACCTGAGGGTGTCCTGGCACTAACCCTTTCTCCCAAAGCTTTATTAAGAGAAAGTATTGCATTCAAAAAGTGTCTGGCACCCAAAAACTACTTTGCACCCACTATGACTCACAACCCACCATATGCAGAAGGATATCAGCTATCTCTGGCCCTGTAGGTTCTCATTAGACTGAAGGAGGCCTGGGACCTTTATACACACACTTTGCACTTGCAGTTGAAAGGGGGGAGGGTAAGACCCTGTGGTTGAGACATGTTTTTATCTCCCCTAAACCAATAACCCTTTAGCTGGATGCATTACATCACTTTTGAAGTTGTATTCTGTCGTACGATGATTTTCGGAACTTTATAACCTACGGTATTGGTTTTCAATATGAGACTAGCATGTAAAAAAACATCATTCAAACTTTTACATTTTACTTGAAACCTCACAGACAAACAAAATGCCCTATCATACAAAATAGCCAGGGTAGGAAAGACCAGAAGCAGGAGTGTGCGTGGTTTATAAAAGACTGAGGCTCCCTATATCTATGAGCATCATCAGGAGCTGGTTGCAGGAGCAGGAGCTGGTTGAGATTTATGTTTATTTATGTATTTATTACAGCTATTTATAAAATTCCAGCAATTTATGCAGCACTTTACATACTGTACATTCACATCAGTCCCAGCTGGTAGCTAGGCCTGTTTGTTTTCATTCTGGGCTGGGAGTGGCTCAGGGCAGGGCTGGGTGGCTCACAGGTAGCACTATCACCTCCCTCTTTATAGAAGGTGCTAAAAAGAGAGGAGGAGAGGAGAGGTGGATCTGATTGGGGTATTTTGAGGAGCCTTGACCAATCCCCAACTTGGATTGGCAGGGGGCAGGCCTCTTTTAAATACCCAGCTGGGGAGGACCTGTCGAGTGGAAGAGCTGAAGTGAGAGAGTGTGGAAGCTGTCGGGGCCCATAGGGAGCTCCCCAGTCTTGGGGGGTGACCTTGGGCTGAGGCTCAGGTGCATCCAGGAGGAGAGAAGAGATCCTGGAAGAGAGGCACATGAGAGAGCAAGGAGAGCACAGCGGGTGAGAACACTGCTGAGATACTCCAGGGAGGACAACTGGCCACAGCCAGGAGGGCTGGTGAGTAAAGTACAGTCGGGAGGACTGGGGAGGCATGTCTTAGAGAACTGGGAGTTTGCAGTTTGAGATGGATGCAGAACCAGAAGAGTGGACTGTGGGGAGGGCAGTGGAGAGAGGTCACTGCAGCCAGGCTGGCTGACTGGCAGGGCCTGAAGAGAGCTATCTGGGATTGGTAGCTGAATAGAGGGCAGTTAACACCTGAACTATTTCTATGCCATAGGGGCCCAGGGCCCCTGCCTGCAAAATGCAATCCACTGGGGCCTGGCTGAGTTAGTGTTAGGCTTAACCATGCAGTGCTAGCTAGTCTGGAGGAGTAACAGTCTGCAGCAAGTGAAGTGCTGGAGCAGTAATGGTCTGCAGCAAATCAAGTGCTGGAGGAGTAATGGTCTGCAGCAAGTAAAGTGCTGGAGGAGTAACGGTCTGCAGCAAGTAAAGTGCTGGAGGAGTAATGGTCTGCAGCAAGTGAAGTGCTGGAGGAGTAAGGGAAAGAGGTCTTAAGCAAGAGTGTGTGCTGGAGAAAAGACTGGAGTGTATATACAGGAGTGTATATAGTAGTCCCAAGCAAGTTACATTGAATCTCCTGGGTATACCATAATTTCCCTTTCCCATCCAAGTTCAATCCCCTCAAAAAATAAATAAAATGTATGGACTGTTCTGTGTCTCTGAGTGCCTGAGAGATGGATGCCAGGCTGGGCAGGGTGACAGGGAACCACAACATTCAGCAACCCCTACGGGGGCGAGGCTATACTTGGGATTCAAGCTGAGGACCCCGGTGCTGCAAGGCAAGAGCACTAACCTCTAAGCCACTCTGCTGGAAATTCTCTGTAAACTGCTGCAGAATAAAAGACAATTAAAGGCCCATTCACACTTCACAATGAGCTGCAACATGTCAAGTCACAGTCCATTGTTTGCAATGGCACCCATTCAGATCAATGTGGCTTAAAGTCGCAGCGATTTTGAAAAGGTGCTTGCACATTTTGGTGCGACTTTTATTGTAACTTCAGTCCATAGAGTATAAAGTCAGATCAAAGTTGCACCAAAAGCCACGTCAAAGTTGTGCTCCGAAGTCACGCTGGAAATCATAAATGGAGCCTAAGTGGTTGACAAACCACACACACTTATGTTTGCTAAATTCAGACCACCTTCTAATGTAAATGGCTGGTATATATAGTCAATCCACAGGTAACCAATCTTCCAGTTTTAGGGAGATGCAGAAAAGTTAAAGCTAATCGCAAGGCAAAAAGCTAAATGCACAGATCATACTTGTATGGAAGCTTTTTTTTACCAGCCAAAGGATTTTGCAATTCTGTCCATCTATTCCTGAGATGGACAGTGAAAAATAAGAGCAAACTGATGAGGTCAGCCTTCTTCCCACTGCTTTCTCCTCCTATCAGCAATTTCCTTGTTTACACATTTGCATGCAGCACAACTTATTAGAACATCATCTTGGTCATCACTGATTGCTGCTGTATACCAGATTGCAAAAGGCTGATACCAAGTCAAATTCAGGTATTTAAAGTGATATTAAAGGCAGACTATAAAAAAAATACAAATAAATAACAAACATGTTATACTAACCTGCTCTGTGTAGTGGTTTTGCACTGAGCAGCCCCGATCCTCCTCCTCTTTTCAGGTCTCCCACCTGCGCTCTTGGATCCTCCTTCCTGCCAATTGCCCCCACAACAAGCAGCATGTTGTGGGGGCACCCGAGCAGGCTCACTCCCAAAGCCCCTGCTGTGTGTGTCTATTCACACTCAGAGCGTGGCTTGGCCCCACCCTCGCTCTCTCCTCGCTGGCTCACTGGCTGTGATTGATAGTAGCAGGAGCCAATGGCTGTCTCAGTCAGTGAAGAAAAAAGAGACTTGAGAGAGCCGCTGCTCTCGTGCACATCTCTGGATCAGGATTAGGCTCAGGTAGGTATAAGGGGGGCTGCTGAACACAGAAGGCTTTTCACTAGTTTAAAGTGTTCCTCATGCATTATAGGCATGAAGATAAAAAAACCTTGAGCTTATACATCCACTTTAAACTAGTTACATTTAAAAAAAATGTAATTATTTATTAATAAATACAGAGCTGCTGAAAAAGTATAAATATTTGAAGGGTTTTGCTATATAATAAGAGATCTAAAGTAAATATAGGTGGATGGCTCAACAGGAAAATTAAGTGGAGTGCTTTATAGAAAATTGGATAGAAGTAAAAAGCTCTTCTGTAAAATCAGGTTGAAAAACAAATACCATCTAAAGTTTTCTTATATGTCTTGGTCGAACTTCCAGATTTGCACTGATGCTATTATAAAAGGGTCTACCTTCCACTGGATTATTCACTTTTATGTCACATAAAATGTAAACGGAAGACTAAGAATACCCCAAAGTGGGTATGTACAACCAAACCTCCAAGGCCAATGGAACGTGGTCTGGAACTATGCCATGGAGGTCTTACCAATACTAGTGGTTTTTAGGTCACTCCTCCACACTAGACATAGCTCAGTTTTGGTGGATTTCCACTTTAAACGTTATCACTGGTCTGCAGACCAAAGTAAATTATGAGCTACCAGATAATTGTGTAAGCTAGGTATGAAATGTGCCAATCATGATAAAACCACATAAAGGTCCCTTTAAATCAATTCATAAACTAATAAATGAAAAACCACGAATAAATACGTAAATAAAAATGAACCTCTTGGCACCGGCTTACGCTGCCCCTTTAAGGGCTTTAGACTTTAGAATGCCAGGAGGCGGGGCTTTTGGCTATGCGGAAGTTCTGTTTTCATTTTATTTTTGTATTTCCGGAATGCTGCGATTGGCTGTCACTGCGGTCACATAACAGGAAAACAGAAAAGGTTTCCGTCAGTCGCTGGTCACCGCGCCAGGAGCGCGCAGCGCGTACGCTGTTGGCACAGCTCTATCGGCACTATTGCACGCAAATATGTGGCCGTTTGGCTCCAAGGCCCGGCTGCCGAGAGGCCGCATATTTGCATGCCCTCAGTGCCAACAGGTTAATAAACAATTCAAAACAGTCATATGAAGTGCCAAATCAATCATCAAGAGGTTCTGTTCCCCTGATGATGCTTGTTAAGGAGAAACGCACTGTGTGGCAGGGCCACATACATGACATCATTCCACATGCTGGTAGGAGACTCCAGCTATGCTTGTTTCATGCTTTATGCCAGTGGACTCTAAACTCTGACCCAAAGGCCAGATGCGGCCCTTTGCTAGCCTTTATCTGGCCCTCGGGGCACACTTTCTCCCAATGATATGAGGCACTGTTTCTCCCACTGACACCAACAAAGGGGAATAATTCTTGCCACTGACACTAGTAAAGATTCATTATTACTCCCATTGGTATCAACAATGGAACACTATTCCTCCCACTAGTAGCAATGATGAGGCACGATTCCTCCCACTGACACCCATGATGGGGCACTATTCCTCCCACTGACACCTATGATGGGGAACTATTCCTCCCACTGACACCAATGATGGGGCACTATTCCTCCCACTGACACCTATGATGGGGAACTATTCCTCCCACTGAAACCAATGATGGGGCACTATTCCTCCCACTGACACAAATGATGGGGCACTATTCCTCCCACTGATACCAATGATGGGGTACTATTCCTCCCACTGACACCAGTGATGAGGCACTATTCCTCCCACTGACACCAATGATGGGGCACTATTCCTCCCACTGACACCAATGATGGGGCACGATTCCTCTCACTGACACCAATGATGGGGCACTATTCCTCCCATTGACACCAATGATGGGGCACTATTCCTCCCATTGACACCAATGATGGGCCACTATTCCTTACCTCCCAACATTTTGAGGTGAGAATGAGGGACACCTATTAGCAAAAGTATGTAGCCATAAGACAAACCCCCTGCCATTCCCCTTAAAGGAGAATTATACAAACAATTATTAGTTAAACCCACACAGAGATGATCTTTGTATGGGATCTGTCCATTGGCTAAGAAGCTCATTTAACCTTTCAGTGGAGTAGTCCTGTAGCACATTTTTCCTCTGGTGACATTTCATCCTTGCTCTCTCAGAAGCTGACTACTTTTGGGGACTGTCTTATGAATTTTTCACATTTTGATTTTCACGCATTGGGACTTTTCACTCATTTATTTGGATGAATTTATCGATTGTCTGCACTTTATATGGTATATAATACTTGCGCTTTATAAATTGCACTATTTAAGGTTTCTGCAATGGCACTTTACATTTGATTTGGCACTTTATATGACCGTTTAATAATTTTTAATCACGTATTAGTGATTTTTTCATTTATTTGTTTATGAATTTATTTAAAGGGACAGCGCACCTTTATGTGGTTTTATCGTGATTGGTACATCTAATACCTAGATTGTGATTCGGGTGTAGCAGTTTTTTTTTTTTCAAATAATCCTTTTAGTTCATGTAGCGCAAGATTATTTATTTCTTTGGGTTACAAATTATATATGCTACCTAAAACTATTTTTTTTTTTCATTTTATTTTAATAATTATTTTGGAAAATTAAATAGTGTACCCGATTTTACCATTTTGTGTCAGCTTTATTTTTATTTTTTCTGTTCCATTTTTTGCGACCTCCCTATACTACCGAAGGCTGACTACTGATTTAAATTGCTAATGGGGTTTAAAATCAATACTGGTCTTGACAGCATATTTATTATCATATTGTTTAATGTGTGTCCAAAAAAATAATTTATTCCACATCAGTAATTTTGCAATGGAACATTCTTAATACACACTGATGCTTGTGTGCAGTATTCTCCTTTCCATCAGTCTGGATGGATGATTGAACATTTACATTTAGATTTTATATGCCAATTTTATGTGTATTGGCATTTAAGTTTATATTATCTATTTTACATTAATTTCAGAGGTTTAGAGTGTAAGTGTACATAGATATAAAAAATACCAATTTTATGATGTATTCATTATTAATAATTAAATTAATTTTGAAATAGTAAATCAGCTTGTCTTTGTCTTGGCCTCCTACCATCCAATTCTACAGACTGAGAGAGGGGAAAAACAGCTCTGTGAACCAATCAGATTTTACTGTATTGCACAGTATGATTCTAGAAAATATGGTTGGCTGATTTGTGCAGAGAACACAGAGATTAACCCATCAGTGATCTCCTGTCCCTTGAAGTGTCTGTAAACCCTTACACCCCACTTTTACCTAAAGGTGAGCCTATAACAAGGCTTACCTGTAGGTACCATAAATATCTCCTAAACCTGCACCGTTTAGGAGATATTCCCCTGTATCAGCATGTGTCAACATCTTCAGCACATGCACACTGAGGGGCTCTGGGGAACCTGATGTTAGGGGGACTCTGATGTAAAGCAGAACTCTGGGGTCCCTGATTTAAGGAAGGGGAACACTGGGGACCCTGATGTATGGGGAGATTTTGGGGACCCTTATTTAAGAAGGGAGGTCTGGAGGACCCTGATGTAAGGGGGGCTTTGGGATCCTAATATAAAGGGAACTTTCTTTAGGGACCCTAATGAAAGTTCGGTTTCTAATGTAAGGGTGAACTCTGGGGACCCTGATGTAAGGGGGGATGACTCTGGGCACACCGATGAAAGGAGGGGGGACCCTAATGTAAGGGGGGGGGCTTTGGGGATCCTAATGAAAGGTGTAAACTCTAATGTAAGGGGTCAGGCCTAAAGCTGTGTAAGGGGCCCCAAAATTTCTAATGGCTGCCCTAATTGCAGCCACCATGGCCAGGTTCTGACTATTTATTTCTCCACTGCCGGTGTTCTGGCAGATAGTGTCCTGCCATCATATAGTGTCTGCCCTGTACTGCGCATGCGCAGTACGGGGCAGAAGAAGGTTCGGAAAATTTCCAAAGATGAATGGCGCCTGCGCCGTGAGTGGAGGTGGTAGCCCTACGATCCAAGCGGACATAGGGTTGTGAAAATTATAGGGCCCCTCGCGGGCGAGCTTCGTTCGCCACGCTTCGGGTTCGGCCTCGCTGCGCTCGGCTCTTTTATATTCCTAATCTATGTCCACTTGGATGGTGGGGATAGAACCTGGACTCACGGCGCAGGCGCAGTTCATCCTCGGCTATTTTTGGAATCTGTGTGTGCTGTGTACTGCGCATGCACAGTACACAGCGGACACTATCCGATGGGGGACCATATATGATAGGACACCGGCAAAGCAATACAGTTTGGTTTACTGATTGGATAGTAAAGAAACAACAACTCGCTGGCAGGGTCATCTCTCTGCTCCCCCAACTAGGAAACTAACTACATTTTTTAAATACCCGTATTTATTGGCGTATAACACGCGCCAACGTATAACACGCACCCCAAGTTTAGGAGGGAATTTTAAGGAAAAAAACCTTACATTTAAATGCCCATCAATGCAGCCTTATCAGTGTCCATCTGCAGCCTTGTCCATCATTGCAGCCTTGCCCAGTGTCCATTTGCAGCCTTGCCCAGTGCCTTTGCAGCCTTGCTCAATGCCTTTGTAGCCTTGCCCAGTGCCTTTACAGCCTTGCCCAGTGCCTTTGCAGCCTTGCCAGGCTCTTTGCAGCATTGCCCAGCTGCTGATTATTTAAAATTTGCGCCGATCTCCACTGACTGTGAGCGGAGATGAGCGAGTGCCGCTGATATACAGAAAGCCGAGTTTACTCGGCTAGAGTCGGCTCCTCTCGCAGTCCCGCCCATCTCTGCTGACTGTGAGCGGAGATGAGTGAGCGCCGGCGACATACAGAAAGCCGGGTGTACTCGGCTAGACTCGGGTCTGCTCACAGTCAGGAGCGGGACTGCGAGAGGAGCCGAGTCTAGCCGAATACACCCGGCTTTCTGTATGTCGGCGGCGCTTGCTCATCTCCGCTCACAGTCAGCAGAGATAGGCGGGGATCGGCGTATAACATACACCCACGATTTCCCCCTGATTTTAAGGGTGAAAAAGTGTGCGTTATACGCAGATAAATACGGTACATTGTGCTGTATGATGCAGTAAAGCCTTATTGTTTCATAGTGCTGCCCCTCCCTCCCCAGTTTTAATGATGATGTATAAGGGATTAGAGGAAGCTGGGACAATGACAGATTGAGGGTTTAATCACATTGCAAAGTGTCTAATAGACCCCAGATCTCTCCATAACCACTTCCCGACCGCCCACTGCAGACATACTGTGGCAGGGTGACCGCCGCTCTGTGCCAGATCACATACCTAGCATGTGATCTGACCCCTCCAGGTCTGGGGTGTACATACCCGTCGCCGGCAACCTGTTCCCACTGTGATCACACACAGCGGGAGCCCAGCGATGGGTACTCGATGTCTGCTGGCATGTGCTGATTGTACAGTACACATTCAGAACAATGATCTGCCAATGTAAACAAGGCAGACTGCCATTCTGTCAGTAGGGAAGGTATTGATCCTGTGTTTCAAAGCAGGAACATAAATCAATGCCTTCCCATAGTAAAAGCACCTCCCACACAGTAAAAAAAGCACAGGCTAGGCACACAGTTAACCCTTTGATTGCCCTGACATTAACCCCTTCCCAGCCAGTGTCATTAGTACAGTGACAGTGCATATTTTTTAGCATTGATCACTGTATTAGTATCACTGGTCCCCAAAAAGTGTCAAAAATGTCAGTTAGTGTCCGATTTGTCCACTGCAATATCGCAGTCCTGCTATAAGTTACTGATCGCCTCCATTACTAGTAAAGAAAAATAAATAAATAAATAAATAATTAAATATAAATATCCCATTGTTTTTAGACACTATAACTTTTGCACAAACCAATCAATATGCGCTTATTGGGATTTTTTTTTACCAAAAATATGTGGCAGAATAAGTATTGCCATAAATTTATGAAGACATTTTATTTTTTTACATTTCATTAATTGGATATGTTTTATAGCAGAAAGTATGTTTTTTTTTTTTAATTGTCGTTCTTTTTATGTTTATATAGTTATATAGTAGGTGAGGTTGAAAAAGACATAAGTCCATCAAGTCCAACCTATGTGTGTGATTATATGTCAGTATTACATTGTATATCCCTGTATGTTGTGGTCGTTCAGGTGCTTATCTAATAGTTTCTTGAAACTATCGATGCTCCCCCCGCTGAGACCACCGCCTGGAAGGGAATTCCAAATCCTTGCCGCTCTTACAGTAAGGAACCCTCTACGTAGTTTATGGTTAAACCACTTTTCTTGAGTGGCCACGTGTCTTGTTAAACTCCCTACCGTGAAAAAGTTTTATCCCTAATGTGGGGTCACCAGTATGGTATTTATCATATCCCCTCTCAAGTGTCTCTTTTCCATCCTAGATTCCCCCAGAGGTTCTCCGCCCAGTGTATAGATGGCATTCATATTTTTGCCACCCAAATGCATTCCTTTATATTTTTCTACATTCAACCTCATAGTTGCTCACCCCATTAATTTTTTCATATCTTTTTGCAAGGTTTCCACATCCTGCAGAGAAGTTATTGCCCAGCTTAGCTTAGTATCGTCCACAAATACAGAGATTGAACTGTTTACCCCATCCTCCAGGTCGTCTATGAACAAATTATAGCACCAAAAATTTAAACCACAGAGGTGATCATATACCACCAAAAGAAAGCTCTAATCGTGGAAAAAAAAGGACATCAATTTTATTTGGGTACAGTATCCCATGACCGCGCAATTGTCAGTTAAAGTAGCACAGTGCCGTATTGCAAACAATGGCCTGGTCATGAAGGGGGGTAAATCTTCCGGAGGTCAAGTGGATAAAGAGGACCTGTCATGGCCCACGCTATCACAAGGGATGTTGATCATCCCTTGTAATGGAATAAGGTTGATAAAAAAAAGAGACAGTGTGAAAAATGATTTTTTTTTAAATAAAATCAATAATAACATTTAAAATTTGATTTAAAGCAATGCTCCCCCCGTGTTTGCACGCAAATGGCGATTACACCACACATGTGAGATATTGCCACGAACATCATAGTGAGAGCAATACTTCTAGCTCCAGACCTCCTGTGTAAAGGCTTTTAAAATGTCACCTATGGAGTTTTTGTAGGCACTGTAGTTTGGCAGAAAGTGGTTAAATACCTACCTCCCTCCCTGTTCCAGCCATCTTCATTGGTCAGCCTTGTCCAACACTGCCTGGCCTTTTGTTCTGAAAGAAAAACAGCTTACCTATTGGAATGAATGGGGCCAAGGAGTCAGCGAGCATGTTTTTCGGCTGTGCGGCACCATATACAACATGGTATTCTAAACTCAGTGGGGTGGAGGGATTTATTAGAGTACAAGTTCACTTAAGCCGCATACACACGATCGGATTTTTCGACGGGAACTGTGTGATGACAGGCTGTTGGCGGAAAATCTGACCATTTGTACGCTCTATCGGACAACTGTAGTCAGATTTTCTGCGGACAAATGTTGGATGGCAGGTTTTAAAATTTTCCATGGACAAATGTGTGTTGTCAGATTTTGCGAGTGTGTGTACACAAGTCTGTCGGACAAAAGTCCAAAGTACAAACACGCATGCTCGGAAGCAAGGACGAGCATTGTAAACTAGCGTTCGTAATGGAGAATTAACATTCATGATGTGGCAAATTATGAAATCTCGAAATGCAGCGCACAATTATTTTCTTCTATAATGGGATAATAATGAAGCTGCTTTGCTGGTGATACTGATGGAGTTATTGCAAACAAATTTTCA
Source organism: Lithobates pipiens (assembly GCF_037356315.1). NCBI lineage: Eukaryota > Metazoa > Chordata > Amphibia > Anura > Ranidae > Lithobates > Lithobates pipiens. The sequence continues at coordinate 55,975,957 of NW_027507784.1, forward strand.
AATGCTTTTTTTTTCTAGTGATATCAATAATATTATCGTGCTATTTATTTATTTATTTATTTTTTTTGGGCAAGTTACCACAACACCGTTATACTGTAGTTTTTAAGATCAAAGATACAACTATGTTGGTGTCCCTTGTCAATTTTACATTCTACTTATTTAAATGTAACTGTCTACTCTCAACGTGTCATTTGAAGTAAAACTCATAGCCAAGTACTATTCTCCACAATTTTTTTTTTATTGAGCATTAAAAAAAGAAAACACATAAAATTAGACATGCTATCTGCCAATAGAACTTAACCCAAATGCATTCTATGCATCCAAAAATATAGAAAATATACCAAATCAAATCAATATTATTCAACCAAAAAATAAAATAAAAGCCTCATGCATGTTCCTGCTTCTTAATATAGGGGGTCAACAATGCCAAGAGTTGGTGAAAGCAGATTTCTGTCATCCAGAGATGATTCCAAAAATCTGATTATTCTCCTGGAGCTCCTGCAGCAAAGGCATATGACATAATTGGTCACGATTAATAAAGCAACCAATTTTTGGTACAAGAACTCCTCCACCTCCTTTTCCTGGATTCTGGACTTGGGTCAAAGCAATAACTCCAAGGCCAATAATAAATAACATGTTATCTCCTCCGATTCTATGTTTGGTTGATGAATGACCGTTCAGAAAAAGCACAAAATGAAAAGTGTGAACCGAAAAGCGCTAAATGAAAAGCACAAAATGAAAAGCGTGAATCAACACTCACCAAACTTCTGCTAACATGAAATTAGCAGAAGGAGCCCAAAGGGCAGCGCTAAAGATCTGAAATACCACGTAGTACGTCACTACTTTCGTGTTTGTTGGCCGAAAATTCCTTGCCGTTTATATGCAAGACAAAATCCAGGCACATGCCTTTGGACAAAAGTCTGAGGTTTTTTTTTGTGGACAATCTGATCATGTGTACAAGGCTTTAAAGTGAACGCGTCCTTTAACTTTCCGTATTCTAAATGAAAATATTATCACCGGGTGGATCTCTCTTTTAGCCGATTACACTTGCGATAATATGAATGATCTATAATTTTCATAAAGGGACATTATTGGTAAATATCAAGGTTAGTGAAGTACTGACCCAATAAAATCCATACAGAGACAGGCCTGCGACTTAATTAAAAGTAAGCTAATGACATATTAAAACAGACCTGTTGTCCTTATTAAAGTTATTAGGTAGTTAGTCAAATTATATCTTCAAAGGAATTCTGAGCATGGAACTCAGGATTAAATTATGCATTTGAACCGTAGGCCAGCTTTTTACTGTTGAGACAGTTTTGCAGGGGAATCGTGTGTCATTGAAATTAAATGCTTTTGCAGGGCTGGAAGGTTCCAGTTTTTAATGAAATTACTGACTGTGATGTACTGAAATGATTAAAATCTGTATTCCAGGAATGTGGCAGGGGAGAAAAAAAATCAATAAATGCAAACCCAGATGCTGTTAAGATGTGAGCACTTTCATGGAAATAAAGCACAAAAATAGACAAATAAACATATATATGTATTAATTACAAATAGGTGCTTATTTGTTTTTTTTATAGACGCGGTAGGCATCCTAGAATTCAAGATTTCCTTTTTTTTTTTTTTTGTTTTGACTAGGAAATGAGAATCTTTCTTTTCAAACGACCCCATTAAAACAGGATTTGTTTTTTTGCCCTTCCCCCGCTTTCTGCATTGCAATCATTGTGCTTACACTTATTATGTTACAAAATGACCGAGGTAAGACTGACATTCTCATTGCATGCAAAAGACCTCCTCTGCTAGGCAGTTCTTTTCCTAATGAAAGAGCTTTGTAAAATCTCCCCATGTGTTAATACTAATGAAGATTCTCCAGCACAATTAAAATCACAGTCAATATGCAAAGCCAAACACAAAACAACAGGGTGAAATTTATAACTGCTTTACATATTTATTTATTTTTATAGCTAGAGATAAATTTTTTTTCCAGCTTGTGGCCTGTTTATACAGGCATACCTACTAATTTTCTAAGATGGGAATAAGGGAGGTTTTTTTAAATGCTGAATGATTTTAGGCAAAACCTTGATACATCTTGGTCATACCTCTATCATTTTAGATAAAAAAAAAAAAAAAAAAAAGAACTAATGATGTATGTAGGTGACACAATTCAATGTATTAACATATTAAATCTACCATAGACAGCCAATGTTGTAAAAAAAAACACAAATCCTTAAACTCCAATGAGCCACCATTCTGGATTCCCGTTATATTGGTTGAAAATAGGCAACAGTGATGTCTATGCTGGAGCCAAATACATAGCTTTGAACTGTCCCTCCTTTTGAAACCAAATCCTGTCTGGAGTGATGTATAGACCTCTATACATCACATACAAATACAAATGCTTCATAGTCTTGGTAGGGGTGTGTGTTTTGCCTACACAATTTGTGATAAAATGCATCCCTACTTCTCTTCTCTGAATATTGGAAGGTTTGACTTAGGTTGGAGTCACACCTTTGCATTTTTTGTGCTTTTTGCATTTTGCAGATTTGCACTACAGAACGTGTTCCATAGGAAACCATGTTAAATTGACTAGACTGCAAATCAGCAAAATGCAAAAAGCACTAAAAATGCATAGGTGTGAATCAGGCCTTAAAGCATTACTAAACCTGCAACAGTAAGGCTGGATTCACAGCTATGCAGTTTTAGTGCTTTTTGCATTTTGCAGATTTGCACTACAGTCCATTTAGCATGGTTTCCTATGGAACACGATCTGTAGTGCAAATCTGCAAAATGCAAAAAGCGCTAAAAATGCATAGGTGTGAATCCAGCCTAAAATCAGTTTGTATATGCAGTAAGGCTGGATTCACACCTATGCAGTTTTAGTGCTTTTTGCATTTTGCAGATTTGCACTAGAGTCCATTTAACATGGTTTCCTATGGAACACGATCTGTAGTGCAAATCTGCAAAATGCAAAAAGCACAAAAAATGCATAGGTGTGAATCCAGCCTAAAGCATGCTTGTTATACTCAATGTGGAACCTAAGGGGTTAATCCTCTGCACTGTGTAAAAAAAAAAAAAGGCTGTTTGATCCGGTCTTCTCTAATCCTCCCCTTCTTCCACTGCCCCCAATATATATCCTGATAGTACAGAGCTAGGAGACAAGCTGCACATGCTCAGTTTGGTGCCTATTGCTAGAGAGTTTTTTTTTGTTTTTTGTTTTTCTTGGGAAGGTGCATGTGATCAGCACAGGGCCAATCAGCACTGTCAAGACAAAAGCTCAGGGGTCCTGTAGCCTGATAGGAAAATCAGAGGAGAATGAAAATTCCTCCTACAAGCTTTAACCAGACACCGATAGAAGTCACAAGACTGCTATATCCTGCTAATGTGAAAAGGTATTTAGTCGTATATATTTACTAAAACTATTGTATTTCCATGTTCTATGGGAACATGTACTGTGGGAGACCACATATAGTGAATGCAGGGTCCTGGGTTTAGTAACACTTTAATCACTTAGGCCTGGTTCACACTTATGCAGGTTGCAGTTTGCATATTCCAGGTGCATTTTGCATTTTTCAATACACGTTTTTGATCCATTGAAGTCTATGGAACCTAAGGCTGGATTCACACCTATGCATTTTTAGTGCTTTTTGCATTTTGCAGATTTGCACTACAGTCCATTTACCATTGTTTCCTATGGAACACGTTCTATAGTGCAAATCTGCAACATGCAAAAAGCACTAAAAATGCATAGGTGTGAATCCAGCCTAAAACCAGAACGAAAAAACCCCCTGCCCTTTCCATAAAATGCACAGATGTGAACTACATCCATAGGAAACCATGTTAAATGGACTGTAGTGTGTTTCTGCAAAACTGAAAATGCACTAAAAAATGCACCAGGTCTTAAAGCGGAGTTCTACCCAAAAGTGAAACTTCTGCTTATCTGATTCCTCCCCCTTCCTCCGGTGCCACATTTGGCACCTTTCATGGGGAGGGGGGAGCAAATACGCCTTAGCATCTGCAGACCCATTTGGCAACTTCCCAAAATGTAAGAAGTATGTATAGCGGTTCTGACGTTCCTGTGTTTGGAAATTTGTGATGAGCATGTTCCTTTTTTTGGTTTGTGAGTATAATCACCTATTTCCTCTTTCTTAATAAATAGTGTGTAAAGATAATGCACTAAGCTGGTACACCCTCTCAGATTTTTTGTACATAGTGACTTTGGACCACCCCAGCCTGAGGAGGGCAGCAAGGAGTAGTGGACACTGAAGGCTCCCCTGCGTCAGCCAGTGGTGGCTGTAGGCGGAGAGGGAGGAGCGCCCACAACAGATGGGACAGGGGAGTCTATGGGTGATGTCACCACTCCCTGAATTCTTAAATATTTTTGAGTGCTCTCTCCTCTCCCCTGCAGCCACCGCTGGTTGACACAGGGGATCATGTGATCAGACTGGAGCGGGCTGAAAATAAGTATATACTGTACATGTTTTTTTACACAGCATGGGTGTTAGGAGGGGGTTAGATTTAGGCTGGAACATAACTTTGGTTTTAGAGCTGAATTCTATTTCTGGTCATCTGGTCCTGAGATTTAAACAGCTCAGCCATACAGCACAGCCAGATGGCCGCTCAGCTGTCAGCTAATTGCCAGCTCCTTTCTCTCAACAGTGACTCACCTGTTGATGATATCCTGCTCGTCAGTCCTGCCTAATTCCAGTCCAGATGATCTCTGCCTTCACCATCTCTAGAGACGCTCTCCTGTGTTCCTGTTAAAGACTTGCTTGGCTGACATTCCTTCTGGCTCCAGATCCTGCTTGCTGTTCTATTACACTCATCTCTGGCTCCCTGATGTTTTGACTTGTCTGAATATCTGTTCTGGTTCCTGAACGCTGGCTATGTTTTACTCTGTTGACTTTTTTATTATTATTAAACAAGTGAGGTTTAACTGTACTTCTGTCTCAGTCCGATTCATGGTTTTTGACACTGCATTTGATTGACTGCAGTCACTGTTTGGCCTTTCAGTTTTCCACACAAATCCATTATTTTTCAGCTCAGTATATTTTGAGACAGCATGGCAACCAATGGCTTGAAATTTGGTTGTGTATGACCAGTATTAAAATGTAGGAAGGAGACAGTGGTATCATCCTCCCGCTCCTGCTTCCTGACTGAATGGTGAAGTAGCAGCCACGGACTGATGAGGTCATCTCTCAACTTGCTGTTCCTTACCAACATATTGCATGCAGATCATCTAATTGGCTCCCAGTCCCCCACTTCCTTCTCTCAGTGTTGCTGCTGCTGTACATGGGTTGAAAGAGGCTCATACCAACTGAAGGTATCTATCCATTAGGGACGCAGGGGTGACGCCCTCCTATCCATGCGTGCGGCCGCCTAATATTCATTCAGGGAGCCGGACACATGGATTCCAATGAGGGTTTTTAGTTTTTTTTTAAGCACACGATTAGACAGAGACTCTAATAGGCTTCAAAAAAGAGTGGGCTCAGGGAGCAGAGCACTGCCCCCGAGCCCCACCCAGTTGTGTGACAATAGCGAATGAATATTTGCTATTGTCACACTCATTTCTCTCTGGGTCAACCGGGGTACTTCACAATTGGCAAAAAAGAGAGGCCATCCTATTGGCCTATGAGGAGGAAGGAGGAGGAGGGGGGAGACGTACGGCTGCTGTGATGCCGAAAAAAGATGCATGGGAAGCCCGACTGGCGGAGCTGGGTCATGGAGGAGACTGAGGGGGGAAGCCACTGTCTCCATGTGTCAGCCTGGGGGCAGGACAGGGTGAGAGAGCTGGCGACTGGGGGGGGGGGTATGGTGCATAGTGTGGGCCGAAAAGACGCATGGGAAGCCCGACTGGCGGAGCCGGGTCATGGAGGAGACTGAGGGGGGAAGCCGCTGTCTCCACGTGTCGTCAGGTTTGTCTGCCACCCCCCGACTGATGGGGTACCAGCCACCACTGATGCCAACATAAGGAAGGTGAGTGGGAGCATTTCACACTGGAACGATGCATTGATGTGCAACACACATCAACGCACAGCAAGAACAGCCTGCCAGCACATGTTTGGACACTTTCTGTGCCAAAGTTCCTTTGCATGTTTTAATGAGGAGAAAATTCTGAGACTGTACACTTTGCAAAGTGCAGTTGCTCCAGAGCAGAGTAAATGAGGTAAGGCTTCAGCTCACAAAAAATACCCAATCATGGGCAAGGAAAATAAAAATAAAAACTGCATTTTTGCTTGCACATGATTGGATGATAGAAGCTCTAGAGCAGTGATGGTGAACCTTGGCACCCCAGATGTTTTGGAACTACATATCCCATTATGCTCATGCACTCTTCAGTGTCATCATGGGAAATGTAGTTCCAAGACATCTGGGTTGCCAAGGTTCGCCATCACTGCTCTAGAGCAACTGCACAGTCCATTTACCTTTAGTAAATCAACCCGTGTTGCCAATGTGTCAAAGCATGTGGATTTGCCCATGCTCACCGAACATGCTGCAGTGTGAATGGACCCTTAATGACTGAATAATGAATACGAAGATTCAATCATTTGTGTCCTTTATATCTGTATTCAAATTGGCTTTAAATTTGGGTTTCTATGTATAGATTACTATTGCCTTTGCAAATGTCCCTCTGTTAGGCCCCTTTCACACATGCGGACATTATGTCCGTATTTTATCCAATCCGTTTGCGGATGAAATACGGACATACATGCATTCCTATGGGATAGCGGTTGTCTGTAGATAAACATCGGCAGACACCTGCTATCGTCCGCCTCCGCTATTGTCCGATTCTGCAGATGGAGGAAAATCCTATTTTTCTATCCGTCTGCAGAGTGGATCGGATGAACACGGACAGACGGTCCGTCTTCATCCGATCCCCCATAGAGGAGAGCGGAGAGCTGACAGGGCGGTCCCGGCACAGTGTGCCGGGACCGCCCTGTTATCCGCCGGCTCAGCAGGGACAACGGAGCGATCCCCGCTGAGCAAGCGGATCATCACGGGGCGGATCATTACTGATCTGTCCCGTGTGAAAGGGGCCTTAGGGAAGTGTAGATCCTAAAGTAAAGGTAAACTTTGTAACCTCAAGCATTTTTTATTGGGCAATTAAATTGTTTATACATATCTATTCAATATATCTATACAACATAATAGGACATGGGAAGTAGTGCCATTACTATGCAATGTTGCTGTGGCAGGAAGATCAGCAGTCCCCAGTTTTTATGATGGTAGTGTGAGGGGTTAGCTCGGCAGCGGGTGTGTGTGACCCCCCTGGATGGGTTCACAACACAAAATCAGGCACAGCAGACAGCGTTGTAGGTGCAAAAAAACAAAATATGCAGTTTATTTATGCTACATGCAGTGATACATATAACAGCCAAACAAAAAAATAAAACATGAAAATAAATCCTGGTCAGCTTGACCTCTAACTACACACTTAGATTCCCTGTCTAACAACTGAGTGCAGCCTTGTGCTGCACCAGTCCCTGTCTCTGTTGTAGAGGTTTGCCACACAGGCGTTAACTCACCGCACAGAACAGATATCACACTCCCCAGTCTATACAACACAAAACTGGTTCCAGGATGGAGCATCTCCCTAAGCATGCTGGGGCTTTTTTGTAGAGGTCTTAATGAGCCCACTTACTTCAGCTGGGCTCATTAACTCTTCCCCTCTAATTGTAAAGGTCTGCATAAAGCCTGAATCTAGGGCACACATATTTCCCATCCTGGATACAACCAGGTGACTTTACCTGCGTGCTGCCACATACTCCCCCCTCTTGTTTCAACCTTGGGGTTGTAACACAAGCAGTCAGACACGCATGTATCCGAGACAAAGCATCCACATTCCCCATTTTAACACCCGGGCGTTGCTTAACTGTAAAGTTAAATTCTTGTAGGGCCAGGAACCACCTATTTACCCTTCTATTGGTCTCCTTGTTCTGAACCATCCACTTTAAAGGAGCGTGATCAGTCACCAGGTCAAAGTGCCTACCTAGCAGATAGTACCGAAGGGAATCTAGAGCCCACTTCACTGCTAAACATTCCTTCTCAATCGTGGCGTAATTTACCTCATGGGACTTCAACTTCCTGCTGAGGTAAATGACTGGGTGCTCTTCCCCGTTCCAGACCTGGGATAACACTGCTCCTAACCCTACAATGATCGCGATAGGCCACAGGTATTCGATTATCAAATAAAGTGCAACTGTGCATAAATTAATCAAGTGATGCTTCTGTGCATATATAACAGTAATAACTAGTGCATAAAACCATAAGGTGACTCTATGTGCAAACAAACGCAGATTTGTCATATAGACCAAAATACATATATGAAGTGTGTAAACTTAATTACAAAATGTATATAGTGAAGCAAAGACAAATTCTGGATATACGTTAAAGTGATAACTGGTGCAAAGACCATAAAGTGACTGTATGTGCAACACAAAAACACGCAAGTTTGTCATACAAACCAAAAAATTAAAAAGTGAATGTTACTTATCAAAAAGTGTATAAAATGGAGCACAAACAGGTAAAGAAAGAAAAATATAAAATATTCAATTCAAGTGGCCAGCGTGATTGAAGGTAAATGTCCCATACACAGTCAGATCATGCAATCCGGTGAATACACTAAGTAAAACGTTCTTTCTTTACCTGTTTGTGCTCCATTTTATACACTTTTTGATAAGTAACATTCACTTTTTAATTTTTTGGTTTGTATGACAAACTTGCGTGTTTTTGTGTTGCACATACAGTCACTTTATGGTCTTTGCACCAGTTATCACTTTAACGTATATCCAGAATTTGTCTTTGCTTCACTATATACATTTTGTAATTAAGTTTACACACTTCATATATGTATTTTGGTCTATATGACAAATCTGCGTTTGTTTGCACATAGAGTCACCTTATGGTTTTATGCACTAGTTATTACTGTTATATATGCACAGAAGCATCACTTGATTAATTTATGCACAGTTGCACTTTATTTGATAATCGCATACCTGTGGCCTATCGCGATCATTGTATGGTTGGAAATCAGCGCATCACATCCTTTATTTCATTTTCTTAGTGGTGAGAGACAACTCATTTAGTGATTGCAGCTTTTTTCCATTAGTTACTTTTCTATTTCCCATAGAGCGCAGAAGTTTCCAAATATACACTGCTCCTAACCCAACGTCTGATGCATCAGTTTGTACAACAAAGTCCTTAGAGAAGTCTGGTGAGTACAACACTGGCTGGCTACATAAGGCTGTTTTTAAGGACTGAAATGCTTCTTCAGCCTCTGGGGACCATTTAACCATGACAGACTCTTTCCCTTTTGTCAGGTTGGTGAGGGGCACAGCCTGAGAAGCAAAATGGGGAATGAATCGTCGATAATAGCCAGCGATTCCCAGAAAGGCTCGTACCTGTTTCTTGCTGTTGGGACGTGGCCAACTCTCTATGGCCTCGACTTTATTGACTTGGGGTTTTATCACCCCCCTCCCAATAGTGTACCCAAGATATTTGGCCTCCTCCTGTCCAATGGTACACTTCTTTGGATTGGCCGTAAACCCAGCTTCCCGGATAGAGTCTAGGACTGCTTGTACTTTCGGCAAATGTGAGACCCAGTCTGTGCTATGGATAATCACATCATCCAGGTAAGCTGCAGCATATTTCTGATGGGGCCTCAGAATCTTATCCATTTTCCGCTGGAATGTTGCCGGTGCATTCTGTAACCCAAACGGCATTCTCTTATATTGGAATGCCCCATCTGGGGTTACAAACGCAGTTTTCTCCTTGGCCGACTCGGCCAGGGGAATTTGCCAATAGCCTTTGGTGAGATCAAGAGTTGTCATATATCGGGCTGTTCCCAGCCGGTCAATCAACTCATCTATACGCGGCATGGGGTAGGTGTCAAATTTTGTAACTTTATTTAATTGTCGAAAATTGTTACAAAACCGCCAGCTCCCATCAGGTTTGGGCACTAGTACGATAGGACTGGACCAGTCACTCTGGGACTCCTCTATCACAACCAATTCCAACATCCTTTGAACCTCCCCACGTATTGCCTCCCGTCGGGCCTCTGGTATTCTATAAGGTTTTAGTTTTACCCTTTCTCCTGGCGGGGTGATAATGTCATGCTCTACGCCAGATGTTTGTCCCGGAAGCTCAGAGAAAATCTCTTTGTTACGAAGTACAAACTCTTTAACCTCCTGTTGTTGGGGTTTCGATAAGGTGTCTGCTATTCCAACCTCAGGAACTAAGCAATCAGGCTGTACTTGTGACAAAGTCTCTGCGACTAGGGATTCCCTATCCCTCCAGGCTTTCAGCAGATTGACGTGATAGATCTGCTCCGGCTTTCGCCTTCCTGGCTGTCTAACCCTGTAGTTCACCTCACTAATTTTTTCAATTACTTCATATGGACCTTGCCATTTGGCCAGAAATTTGCTTTCAACCGTAGGGACTAGCACCAAGACCCTATCCCCCGGGGAAAAAGTACGGGTCTTGGCCCCACGGTTGTACACTCTCTGCTGTGCTAACTGCGCTTGGGTTAAATGCTCCTTTACAATTGGCATTACCTGTGCAATTCTATCTTGCATCAGGGCGACATGCTCAATCACGCTCCTGTGAGGAGAACTCTCATTTTCCCAAGTTTCCTTGGCGATATCCAGCAGCCCTCTTGGGTGTCTCCCATAGAGCAACTCGAAGGGTGAGAAACCCGTAGAGGATTGGGGTACCTCCCTAATGGCAAACATTAGATAGGGTATTAGACAGTCCCAATTCTTTCCATCTCTATCCACCACCTTCTTTAACATTTGTTTAAGGGTTTTGTTGAATCTTTCAACCAACCCATCTATTTGGGGGTGATACACAGATGTACGCAATTGCGTCACTTTGTACAACTTGCATAATTCTTTCATAACCCGGGACATAAAGGGTGTACCTTGGTCCATAAGCAGTTCCTTACAAATACCCACACGGCTAAAAACAAGAGATAGCTCTTTGGCTATGGTTTTGGCCGAGGTATTTCGGAGAGGAATTGCTTCCGGATAACGGGTGGCATAGTCCAATATAACCAAAATGTACTGATGCCCCCTGGCGGACTTCATTATCGGACCCACCAAATCCATTGCGATCCTTTCAAAGGGGACCTCAATGATAGGAAGAGGTACCAGCGGGTTACGGAAATGTGGCATAGGTGCCGACTTCTGACACACAGGGCAGGAGGAACAAAAATTTTCTATTTCCTTCATGACCCCAGGCCAATAGAATCTCTGCAGTACCCTCTCTCTGGTTTTCTCGGTCCCCAGATGACCTCCCAGAATGTGCCCATGAGCCAATTCTAACACCAACTTCCTGTAAGGTTTGGGCACTACAAGTTTATCAATGGTTTCTTCTGCCCTTTGAGCCACTCGATACAGCAGGTCCCTTTCCATAGTGAAGTAAGGATAAGGGCAAGTCATATCTGGGTTCACTAACTCGCCATCTATTTTCACCACATTTTCCCGTGCCTTTATTAGGGTGGGGTCTTTTAACTGTTCTGTGGCAAAATTTTCCCTGTGAACCTCAAGATCCGACAACTCCACAGACGGCATGTTTTCATCTGAGGATGTTGGCTCCCCCCCAGTTTCTCGAGTTTCCCCCGCCAATACCGACAAGGGAAATTCAGGAGAGTCCTCACCACTCCCAGAGGAATTCTGGTCATCTTCCTGGTTTATAGGGGCACCAGTGGGGGGCTCAGGACAATCCCAGAGTTCCCAGAATTTTGGAAAATCCCTTCCCACAATAGCATCATGTGGTAAGTGAGACACTAACCCCACCTGATGAGAGAGGTTACCTTTGGGGGTCTCAAAAAACACTGAAGTTACAGGATACTCTCGGGTGTCCCCATGCACACAAATAACAGCCACCCTGTTCTTCCCAGAGACCTCTGTAGTAACTAATTCAGCTTTTATCAATGTTACCAGGCTACCTGAATCCAGCAACACATCAACATTTCTACCATTAATACACATTTTACATAAATGTTTCTCAGGTCCCCGAATGGCAGTGCATGCAACTGTCGCAAACAGCGACTGACGTCTCTCCCTTATAAAGTCACATTGCATAGGCTCATCAACAACTGGGCAATTGGCTGCAATATGTCCCTCTTGCCGGCAGCGGTAGCAAATAATCTTTTTCGCTGTCTCTTGCAGCCTGGGCTTCCTGGGCTGCTCCCGCCAGACCTTAGGTAGAACTCCCACCCTCTCACTCTCTCCACCCTCACCCCTTGGAGTCATCTTACCCGCCACTGGGAATGATCTGGTCTTAGGGTGGAAAGTCTGTGAGTCCCTGGAAGAGGTGGTCAGGTTCTCTGTAGCCAAGTATCTCTCAACCAGATCCACAAGTTTATCTGCATTTTCTGGGTCTCCATGGCTTACCCATTTTTGGATGGCAGTAGGAAGAGCTCTCAGGAAACGATCCATAACCACACGTTCCACAATGTTTGGTGCGGTCAAAGTCTCTGGCTGCAGCCAATTTCTGCTCAGGTGAATGAGATCATACATTTGAGACCTGGGGGGTTTTCCAACCTGAAAAGTCCAATTATGCACACGCTGAGCCCGGACGGCCAGGGTGACACCCAGCCGTGCCAATATTTCTGTTTTTAGCACCACATAGTCTTTTGCTTGGTCAGGCTCTAGGTCATAATAAGCTTTCTGCGATTCCCCAGTTAACAGAGGGGCCACCAGTCCAGCCCATTGCTCCTTAGGCCACTTTTCCCTTTCAGCAGTCCTTTCAAATGTGGTCAAAAACACCTCCGGATCATCCTCTCCAGTCATTTTTGTCAATAAACGGCTCACACCAAAGGATGCGGTATTATTGTAACCACTTGCTTCATTGGTCTGCGGACGTTGCTGTATTAATGTCTCTATTTTCTGTTGAAAATTCTGCTCTTGCTTCTGCAACAGGTCTATGAAGTGGGCTTCAGATTGCTGCTGGGCTTGTTGCTGAGCTTCCAGACTCTGCAGGTGAGCTTTCTGCTGAGCTGCAAGGCTCTTTTGTAAAGCCGCATTTGTTTGCTGCTGATTTGCATTTGCTTGCTGCTGGTTTGCATTTGCTAGAGCCAGCTGTCTCAGTATCTCCTCCATGCTGGCCTTTAAAAAAAATTGAAAAAAAACTGCCTGCATTCTCCACCAACTGTGAGGGGTTAGCTCGGCAGCGGGTGTGTGTGACCCCCCTGGATGGGTTCACAACACAAAATCAGGCACAGCAGACAGCGTTGTAGGTGCAAAAAAACAAAAGATGCAGTTTATTTATGCTACATGCAGTGATACATATAACAGCCAAACAAAAAAATAAAACATGAAAATAAATCCTGGTCAGCTTGACCTCTAACTACACACTTAGATTCCCTGTCTAACAACTGAGTGCAGCCTTGTGCTGCACCAGTCCCTGTCTCTGTTGTAGAGGTTTGCCACACAGGCGTTAACTCACCGCACAGAACAGATATCACACTCCCCAGTCTATACAACACAAAACTGGTTCCAGGATGGAGCATCTCCCTAAGCATGCTGGGGTTTTTTGTAGAGGTCTTAATGAGCCCACTTACTTCAGCTGGGCTCATTAACTCTTCCCCTCTAATTGTAAAGGTCTGCATAAAGCCTGAATCTAGGGCACACATATTTCCCATCCTGGATACAATCAGGTGACTTTACCTGCGTGCTGCCACAGTAGCCACAGTTTTTTTGACAAAATTATGGCACCACACATACAGGTCAGAACAGAAGATATCCTGCAGGTGTAAGTCTGTGTGCCATGCAAAATCTGTGTTAGCCATAAGCAGCTGGCCATACACCTAGGGTTGCCACCTTTTCATCAAGCCAAACCCGAACACTTTAGTGGCACAGGGCCAGGTTTTTTTTGCAGTAGTATATGCTATATAATTATAAAAGACCCGTTACACCTTTGGGTGCCCCAAGCAGAGTAGTAATGTAGTGCACCATGTGCACTGTGGCAAACAGCGGGTGTGGCCAAACTTTTCTTGCTGATATCATTGTCCCACGATGGGTCGACAACAGATTTGTGTGTGTCATTATCTCAGTTACTTGGGGAGCCACAGCCCAGTCTCAATAATGTGTTCGGGTTTCAGGCAGACTGAAACCCAGACACATGATTCAAAACCTGGACTGTCCGGGTGAATCCTGGATGGATGGCAACCCTACATACACCTATTAAATTCCGTTCAAACATTCAGATGAAAATTCTGGGTAATTTTTTTCTCAGAGCATTTGATATTGCCATCATTGGATCAACTAATTTTGTTTGAAGACCTTTAACATTTCATCCAGACCTTCTACTTGGAATGAAATCCCAGATATACTAAACAGGTTTCTTTTGTGTCCAGAACAAGCACATTACAATATGCAAGAAATGAACAAAAAAACACACTTACAGTTAGAGTTTTTTTTTATTGAGAATCCTGCATCCTCCCCCTTCCAATTTTCTCATCAGTATAGTCAAAAGCAACCATTGTTTTGATCCCACTAACCAAAAGAAAATTGAATAAATGTGGTGTATGACCAGCTATAGGATCTCCAGCTATGTTCTCTAACTGGACCTCTGACAGATTTATACATTTGGTAAGGTTCTCTGCAGGACCACAGAGTTCCATACTCCTTTTCTTGTCTTTTAGGAAAGATAATGTAGGACCCTCTACCTAAAGGTAGGTGCTAAAGTAGTATTTTTCTAGCTGCAGGGCTCAGGTGCAGGTAAATTTAGCCAGGCTTGTGTATTTAATTTCAGGCCTGGTTGTTTTGATCTGGGAATGGGAGTGTCAGTATAGTGGGGGGTGTGGCCACCTGTACGTTGGCTCAGAGATCCTCCTCTGCTTACAGTGGAATTGTTCTGGAAGGGAGGCTGGACCCGAGACCTGAGAGGCAGGCAGCTCATGTGAGGAACCCTGACCAATTATCTCTTGGTGTTGGCAGGGGGCAGGCCTCCCATATAAGCTGGGGTCACATGCTTCCAGGGAGGAGTTGGAGAACAGGAAAGACAGCGTGGAGTGCTGAGGTGCTGTACCGGGCGTCCCCACGCGGGGATGTGCCATGCACGCGGGAGGAAGAGAGGAGGCGCTAGGATGGAGTCCTAGGGTAAGATCTTCATCTACATGAGAAAGTATCAAGTTTCTGTGACACAAGACTTGCATGCTGGAGGAGATCAAGTAGAAGAAGTAGCAGTAAAGTGGCAGAAGTAGATCAGCGTTCTGTGACCGGGGGAACACAGGACTTTGAACCAAAGGAGAAGGTCAGTGTAACATAAGAAGCAAAAGCAGGAGCAAGTACTGTAGCATGTTGTGTGGCCGGGGAGCACAGCATGAACAGAAGTGGACAGTAACTTCCAGAGACTGTGAGGCTGTTTAGTTCTTGGAGCCATGGAAGACAGGCGGTATAGGCCTTTGGCTCTCTGATATGTAAGAGGAAAACCACATCAGTCTAGAGGGGAATTATTCAGAGTGATTCTTCTTGTTTAACTGGAAGCAGTACGTAGTAAATCTTCAGTCAGATATGCCAAGTAACAGAAGAAGCAATAGTCTGCAGTGTGGATTCTACAGGGAAAATCCATTTATTAAGCCGAGGCCATGGATGATACCCGTCAAAGTGAAATCTCTATGGGCATCTCATACTTCCTTTGTTTCTTCCAAGTTATATTCTGGCAATAAAGAGAAAGAAAACTAAATCATTGACTGTTTAATGTTTTTAACATGGTGAATGGGAGGTTGGCAGCAGGGTGATTGGCGGATTGCTATAACCAACTCAGCAGCCCTTACGAGGGTACCGCTATAATATTCTGAGATTTTCATGTTTGGAAATCCTTGGCACCTTCACAGATATATTAGACCTTATAGAGGTGCAGATGTGCTGCAAATATATATGACTGTAGTACACACCGCCCCCACCTATTCCCTAAATACAACCACAAATACCAACACCACACCATGTTTTGGCAGAAATGGCCGCGGCACTTTATTGGTTTACAATGCTTATAAACAACCATTATAAATAATCCAACTTGCATAACATAAACATCACATCATCAAATAGTCTCTGCCCAGTTTTCAGAACTCGGGCAGCTTAAACTTGATTACCAACGAATACGTCCCCACCAGCCGGACTTGTGCAACAAGCCTGGCCTACCCCACATACGCGGCCATCTCAATGCTGTAAATTAAAGATATTGGCACCTACATCCGAAAGGTGGACCCCATCTTGCCTATACATCCCCTGGGATCCTGCCCTCCAGGTCCACGTGCCGATACGCAAAACCCCCCAAAAACTGCATAAATTTAGACATCGCCCGATTGACTCTCTTCTTCATTTTCTCCATTACTCTATGCAATGGGGAAGACAGCCAAATCAGTAGTGGAACTATCTCAGAAAATACAATGGTTGTACTCGGGGAAGTTAAATGAAAACGATAAAGATCCCTCTTAATCACAAACAAAAGGCCCAAATCTACCCAAATCATTACCTCCGAGGTGAACTATCGGTATAGAGGAAGGTGGCCAAATTTGACACAACCTGGACAAATGAAAATATAGCTGGTGACACTTCATACCCTGCACACCCTTCCAGTACAAAGTGAAGGATTCCGGCTGTAATGACAGATTAACAGAGTACCAGCGTTTCTGTGCCCAGTATATATTGGCGTGGCCCAGAATCCCTACATAATGATGAAAACCTATGGCAATCTATGAGAAAGGTTAGGCCTGATTTACATTTTTAAACAATAGGATTTCCATCTACCCATACCCATTATGGCTGAAGCCGGGAGACCCTTTGCAGCAGCGTCAGACGCCAGCCCTCTCCTAAAAGAATGAGAGGAGAACTTTAAATTGTGCAAACCCAATTTCTCCATACAGCACTTCAACACATAGGTAAACTGATACTTAGTGAGGGGGGACAAATCTAAATGTACTAGAAAATGGCCAACCCACCCCAGACGAACCACCATGAAACAGTTAACCACTACCACCGTGCTCACAGATACATCTTCGCATGCGGATAAAGTAATCCATTCCCTGCAACCTAACTGCTCCCTCTTAGATTAACGCAAGAAAAGGTACACCCTCCCTTGTTCTACCAAAACATGTTCAGCTAACATCCCAAGAGGACTCTTCTTGGAAGCTGGAAGCAATTCTGAAACCCAAAAATCTCCAAAATAAGCCAGCACAAAAGCCGTTTGAAAAAGCAAAGCCTCATAACTTGTAAAGTATACCACTGACGTGGTCTCACAAATACATGATAAAATGTTGTTTCCTGTACCCCTTCAATGGCTGCTTCACCGAGAAAAAAATAGCGCCGCTGGCGAAAGAAAAAGGATACCCCAGCTAGGGTCTTTGCATTGTAGTTGTAAGAAAGCTGTTTATCCATCAGGGAGACCAGAAAAGACAGGATAGCATGTTCAGACAGAGCCCCCCAAGCAAAACCGGTACTGTCAGCAAAAATCATCTACTTCCTCCAAGCAGTAGAATAATCCACCCATGTATGAGGAGCTACTGATTGCATAATAACTTCAAAAAACAGTGTCAATCAGCTCCTAAAGGATTACACCCAGCACCCTGGCATCTGTGGAGGGACCAATAGTTGTGCTGTTAATCTTAATGTTAAAGTCATGGGGGGGGGGGGGGAACCAGGAAGGAGGAAATATAAAAAGCTCAGTTTTAGAAAGATTGGGTTTGAGAAAGTTGTGTGACATTCATACCGATATGTCATTGCATAAGTCTGAGATCTGTGAGGAGATCAAGGGGGTGAGTTGAGGAGTGGAGAGATAGATGCGGTGTCGTCAGTGTAGAGGTGTATTGGAAGCCATGGGAGGTTATCAACTGGCCCAGGGAAGAGGTATAGAGCAAGAATAGGAGGGGCCAAAGGACGGAGCCTTGGGGTACCCCACCAGAAAGAGGATAAGGAGATGGAGTTGTAAATGACACTGAAAGTGCGCTGAGATAGGTAGGAGGAGAACCAGGATAAAGCAGAATCACGGAGGCCAAGAGAGAGTAGTTTGCTGAGGAGGAGCAGGTGGTCAACTGTGTTGAAGGCAGCAGAGAGGTCTAAGGCCGCGTACACACGGGCGGACTGTTCGCCCAACCTTGTTCGGCAAACAGTTTCATCAAACAGTCCGCTCAAAATTTGCATGAGCGGACTTGCCCACACACGAGCGGACTGTTTGACGAACAAGGTTGGGCAAACAGTTCGCTCAACTTTTGAAATGAACGGACTCGCCCACGTAAGGCGGAGGCAAATCCGCCCATTTCGAGCGCGTGTACAGGTAGGCGGGGCCCGCGAAGGAGACGTCGCGGGCTCCGCCGCCTGGAATGGGCTTAAAGGGGAACCCCAACGCCGAAAAAAATCGGCGTGGGGGTTCCCCCCAAGTCCACACCAGACCCTTGTCCGAGCACGCTACCCGGCCGGCCAGGAAAGGGGGGCGAGCGAGCGCGCCCCCCCTCCTGAGCCGTACCAGGCCGCGTGCCCTCAACATGGGGGGTGCCTTGGGGAAGGGGGGGCCGCGCGGCCCCCCCACCCCAAAGCACCTTGTCCCCATGTTGATGAGGACAAGGGCCTCTTCCCGACAACCCTGGCCGTTGGTTGTCGGGGTCTGCGGGCGGGGGGCTTATCGGAATCCGGGAGCCCCCTTTAAGAAGGGGGCCCCGGATACCGGCCTCCCACCCTATGTGAATGAGTATGGGGTACAATGTACCCCTACCCATTCACCTGTGAACTAAAGTACAATAAAAAAACACAACACAGAGAAAAAATATTTTATTGCACAGCTCCGGGGGTCTTCGGGGGTCTTCTCGCCGGACTCCTCCGCTATGTGTGTGTAGCTCTTTTGCTAGCGGAGGAGTCCGGCTTTCTTCCTCCCCGCCGCCGGCCTCTTCTCCCGACTTCGGGGGTCTTGTCCCCCTCTTCGGTTCTTCTGCCGGGCCACCGCGCCTGGTCCGGTGGCCCGGTCTTCTGTCGCCGTCTTCCGTTCTTCTGTCGCCGCCTTCGGTTCTTCTGCCGGGCCACCGCGCCTTCTTGTAGCTCTTTTACAGGCGGTGGCCCGGTCTTCTGTCGCCGCTGTCGTCGCCGCCGCCTTCCGTTCTTGTTCTTCTTCTTGTTCTTCTTCTTCTCCTGGAGATGTTGACTCGACGAGCTCTCCGGCCGGAATGCCAGAGCCGCGCTGTGCGGTCACTTATATAGTGACAATGGGGCGGTGTCACATGGTATATGTCACATGGGTTGGTCACATGGTGACCCCGCCCCCTTACGATGTCATAGTCCCCATGTGACATCAACCCATGTGACCAACCCATGTGACATATACCATGTGACACCGCCCCATTGTCACTATATAAGTGGCAGCGGAGCGTGTCCCTGGCATTCCGGCCGGAGAGCTCGTCGAGTCAACATCTCCAGGAGAAGAAGAAGAACAAGAAGAAGAACAAGAACGGAAGGCGGCGGCGACGACAGCGGCGACAGAAGACCGGGCCACCGCCTGTAAAAGAGCTACAAGAAGGCGCGGTGGCCCGGCAGAAGAACCGAAGGCGGCGACAGAAGAACGGAAGACGGCGACAGAAGACCGGGCCACCGGACCAGGCGCGGTGGCCCGGCAGAAGAACCGAAGAGGGGGACAAGACCCCCGAAGTCGGGAGAAGAGGCCGGCGGCGGGGAGGAAGAAAGCCGGACTCCTCCGCTAGCAAAAGAGCTACACACACATAGCGGAGGAGTCCGGCGAGAAGACCCCCGAAGACCCCCGGAGCTGTGCAATAAAATATTTTTTCTCTGTGTTGTGTTTTTTTATTGTACTTTAGTTCACAGGTGAATGGGTAGGGGTACATTGTACCCCATACTCATTCACATAGGGTGGGAGGCCGGTATCCGGGGCCCCCTTCTTAAAGGGGGCTCCCGGATTCCGATAAGCCCCCCACCCGCAGACCCCGACAACCAACGGCCAGGGTTGTCGGGAAGAGGCCCTTGTCCTCATCAACATGGGGACAAGGTGCTTTGGGGTGGGGGGGCCGCGCGGCCCCCCCTTCCCCAAGGCACCCCCCATGTTGAGGGCACGCGGCCTGGTACGGCTCAGGAGGGGGGGCGCGCTCGCTCGCCCCCCTTTCCTGGCCGGCCGGGTAGCGTGCTCGGACAAGGGTCTGGTGTGGACTTGGGGGGAACCCCCACGCCGATTTTTTTCGGCGTTGGGGTTCCCCTTTAAGCCCATTCCAGGCGGCGGAGCCCGCGACGTCTCCCTCGCGGGCCCCGCCTACCTGTACACGCGCTCGAAATGGGCGGACTTTCCGAGCGGGAACAGTCCGCTCATTTCGAAAGTACAGCGGACAAGCCCACACACGGGCGGACTGTTCGCTCAAACACAGTTTCAGCGGACAGTTTTTCGGAATTTCCGAAAGACTTTGTCCGTCCAACTGTCCGCTGAAACTGTCCGCTGAAAGCCCACACACGAGCGGACTGTCCGCCCAAACACTGTTCAGCGGACAAGGTTGGGCGAACAGTCCGCCCGTGTGTACGCGGCCTAAGAGTATGATTATGGAGAATTGGCCATTGGTTTTAGCAGTTAGTAGGTCATTGGTGAGTTTTAATAGGGCAGTTTCAGTGGAATGTTGTGGACAGAAGCCGGACTGTAGGGGGTCGAGAAGGTTGTTGTCTGTGAGGTAGCAAATCATTAGGTCATGGACAAGGCGTTCAATGAGCTTGGAGGTAAATGGGAGAAGGGATATGGATCTTAAGTTAAATAAAACAGGTGGGGTCTAGTGAGGGTTTTTTAAGTATGGGGGTAACCAGTGCATGTTTGAGCAGGGAAGGAAAAGTGCCGGAGGAGAGGGAGAGGTTGAAGATGTGGGTTAGGGAGTTTAGGATAGAGCGGGAAGATGGTTGCAGTAATTGTGAGGGGACAGGGTCCAGGGGACAGGTGGTGACGTGGGCCATGGAGAGGAGTTTATTAACTTTGTCGGTGGTAACTGGGCAAAAGGAGGAGAATATTGAGTGTGGTATTGGACCTGATGTGTTGGGAAGGGGAGGAAGTTGAATGTTGGTATATTTCCTCGCAAATTGTGTCAATTTTGCTTTTGAAATGGTTGGCAATCTGTTGAGCGGTAAGCATGTTGGCGGGTGGGGGCAGTGGGGGGAAGTAAGGAATTAAGGGTAGAAGGTTTGAATGAGAGGGTTTTGATGAGAGTATTGTAATAGGTTTGTTTAGGAGTGTGGAGGCAGGAGTTGTATTTGAGAAGGACAGATTTGTAGAGGGTAAAGTCTTGCAGGGATCTAGATTTGCACCATGCTCGCTCAATAGCACGGCTGTGTCTATTGAGACTTCTGGTGTTGTCTGTTTGCCAGGGTTGTGGCAGATGGGGCCTGGTTCTGCGTGTAGAAAGAGGAGCAAGTTCATCTAGGGAGGGTGACAGCGTGTTGTTGTAGATGGAAGTGTTTAGGTCTGGGCAGGACAGGGGTGCGATTCTATCGTAAAAGCCATCACTAGCAGAATGAAGAAGGGAAGGGTTGAGGTTGCAAAGATTTCTGCGGGTAGTGGTTTGTGGGTTGGCAGCATGGGAGGTAGGAGACAAGGAGAGTGTGAAACGGATAAGGTTGTGATCAGAGAGAGTAAAAGGGGTGTTAGAGAGGTTGCAGGGAGTACAGCGATGGGAGAATACGAGGTTGAGAGTATTTCCATTGGAGTGAGTGGTGGTTTGTGTCTATTGTGTTAGGTTAGAAGAGGAGGTTAGGTTAGAGAGTAGTTGAGAAGTCGTTGCAGTATTAACATTGATTGGATTGTTAAAGTCACCTAGGATGATGGCAGGTACTTCAGAGGAGTGAAAGTAGGATAGCCATGCAGAGAATTATATATGTGTGTGTGTTGCAAGATTGGCGTTTTATGAGGACCTGGGACTTTTCCCTACATGCACAATCTGACCAATTCTCTGTAAACCCTAAGGCTGTGCGTACGTGGGCAATTTTTGCTAATGCAATCATGCTACCAAAATCACCCGCAATTAATTGCTAGTGATTAACCATCAATCATCACAGATAGGGAACACTGGAGTGTTGCAATTAATACCTAATGATAGTCTAATGCTTCAAATGTGAGGAGTTGATTGCTACTACAAGTAACAATCGTAATAGCAAAAACAGCTGCATGCACTTCCCATAACTACTCGATTATAAGGTCAGTTGTAGTAGATTATTTTATTATTATATTATATTCTTATACAGGTTTTATATAGTGCTAACAGTTTGTGCAGTACTTTACAACATCAGGGGAAGAAATGCCCAATTAGTGATATACACCGCCCAAATCAGGGCACAGCCAGAACTACTCGATTATAAGATCAGTTGTAGTAGATGGACGATTAGTGATATACACCGCCCAAATCAAGGCACAGCCAGAACTACTCGATTATAAGATCGGTTGTAGTAGATGGACGATTAGTGATATACACAGCCCAAGTCAGCCAGGGGATTCCCATCAACAGCAAATCAGAAGCCTGTACAAACCAATGACAGTCTGACACATTTATTTGAGCATAGAGTGATTACCTGCGGTTAGGGACGAATGTGCGCCCCATACACAGACAGTTCAAATCCGGGGCAACATACGTGTCCCTAACTGCAGGTAATCATGCCAAGCGTGATCTCATGTAAACAGCTGTGGGCCTCCACAAACAATGGCAGCCTATTAATGATCTGTACAGGCTTCCTATCCATGGCTGATCGGAATCACCCGGTCACATACCTATTACGGAAATACGCCGATCTGGGCAGTGTACGGCCTTGATCGACTGTGTACGTGAGCCTATAGACTGGGCTTTTTTCCCCGGCACTAATTAATCCCAGTGCCTCTGTTTTAGTGTACTTTAACCCTTGGCCTAACATATGTGAAAACTTAAGAGAAAGAAAAAAAATTCTTACCACGTGTGTGAAGTTTAAAGGTTTTAAATGGGTGTTGCTGATCTGGCGTGACCTTATTTCACTAAATTGCACAAGAAGATTGGGAAGAGCCAGTTATGTGAGACAGAACTGGAGGAGGGATTTTATTTCCTGTTTTGGTAGAAACTAAAGCGTTAGGATTGTATTTATAGCCGGCCTGGCAGGTACACAACATTAATATACACAATAGGACAGAATGTGATCAAGTTAAAAAGCATTACTCAGTGCAGGCACAGCTTTTTCTGCTGATCGCTGTTTTTTTTTCTCTCTCTCTCTCTCTCCTCTCTCTGTACGACCTTTCATTTTATTCTGTTCATTGCTCTGTCTCCTCCACAGTATCACTTACACACAGCAGTCATAAAAAACAGCCAAGCAGAGTACAATCTTTGTTTATGATCAAGGGCATTTCAGCAATACACGATGCCCCAATTGTAGAATTCTTTTGAGCTTTTCTTAGGTGGGGGCAAGCGAATATAAAAAAAAAAAATTTATATATTTTTTTACATATAATATATATATATATATATATATATATATATATATATATATATATATATATATATATATATATATATTATATGTCACCATATTGCAGCGTTGTATGAAATAATATTAAACACATCACCCCTTGCCCCTGAGGATCTTACCATCTAATATTACCACTGCAGTCAAAGCGTATGTAAGGCAAATCAAAATCCAATCTACTGATAGGCTGGGCACACAAATGCACAAAGGAGCAACATACAGGCTCTATAGCAGTGGTCTCCAAACTGCAGCCTGGGGGACAGATGCGGCCCATTGCTTGCCTTTATCTGGGCCCTGTGGGCACTATTCCTCCCATTGACACCAATGAGGGGGCACTATTCCTCCCACTGATATTAACAATGGGGCATGATTCCTTCTACTGACACCAACAGTAGGGCACTATTCCTCCCAATGATACCAAGAGTGGGGCACTATTTTCCCCCACTGACACCAAGAGTGGGGCACTATACCTTCCACTGACACCAAGAGTGGGGCACTATACCTCCCACTGACACCAAGAGTGGGGCACTATACCTCCCACTGACACCAAGAGTGGGGCACTATACCTCCCACTGACACCAAGAGTGGGGCACTATACCTCCCACTGACACCAAGAGTGGGGCACTATACCTCCCACTGACACCAAGAGTGGGGCACTATACCTCCCACTGACACCAAGAGTGGGGCACTATACCTCCCACTGACACCAAAAGTGGGGCACTATACCTCCCACTGACACCAAAAGTGGGGCACTATACCTCCCACTGACACCAAAAGTGGGACACTATACCTCCCACTGACACCAAGAGTGGGGCACTATACCTTCCACTGACACCAAGAGTGGGGCACTATACCTTCCACTGACACCAAGAGTGGGGCACTATACCTCCCACTGACACCAAGAGTGGGGCACTATACCTGCCACTGACACCAAGAGTGGGGCACTATACCTTCCACTGACACCAAGAGTGGGGCACTATACCTCCCACTGACACCAAGAGTGGGGCACTATACCTCCCACTGACACCAAAAGTCGGGCACTATACCTCCCACTAACACCAAAAGTGGGGCACTATACCTCCCACTGACACCAAGAGTGGGGCATTATACCTCCCACTGACACCAAGAGTCGGCACTATTTTCCCCCACTGGCACCAAGAGTGGGGCACTATACCTCCCACTGACACCAAGAGTGGGGCACTATACCTCCCACTGACACTAAGAGTGGGGCACTATACCTCCCACTGCCATCAAGAGTGGGACACTATACCTTCCACTGAAACCAAGAGTGGGTCACTATACCTCCCACTGACACCAAGAGTGGGGCACTATACCTCCCACTGACACCAAGAGTAGGGCACTATACCTCTCATTGACACCAAGAGTGGGGCACTATACCTCCCACTGACAACAATGATGGGGTATTGTTACTGACACCAGGACATTTTAACACTGGCCACAGTCCAGTCCCTCTAAGGTCTGAAGGACAGTAAACTGTCCCATTGTTAGAAAATTTGGAGACCCCTGCTCTATAGTAATAGTGACCACAGTTGGATTCGGATCCATGTCGCCAAGGCTGTAAAATAATGCAGCTATACCCTGAAGCTAGCCACACAGTGCCTTGCAAAAGTATTCAACCCCCTTGGCTTTTTACCTATTTTGTTACATTACAGCCTTTAGTTCAATGGCATATATATATATGTGATGGATCAAAACACAATAGTCTAAGTTGGTGAAGTAAAATTAGAAAAATATATACATGAAAACGGATAATTGACATGTGCGTATGTATTTCACCCCCTTTGTTATGAAGCCCATAAAAAGCTCTGGTGCAACCAATTACCTTCAGACGCCACATAATGAAATGATGTCCACCTGTGTGCAATCAAAGTGTCACATGATCTGTCATTACATATACACACCTTTTTTAAAGGCCCCAGAGGCTGCAACACCTAAGCGGACAATGTGGTTGAGAAGTACAAGTCAGGGTTAGGTTATAAAAAAATATCCAAATCTTCGATGATCCCTAGGAGCGCCATCAAATCTATCATAACCAAATGGAAAGAACATGGCACAACAGCAAACCTGCCAAGACAAGAGACGACCACACACCAAAACTCACGGACTGGGCAAAGAGGACATTAATCAGAGAGGCAGCACAGAGATGTAAGGGAACCCTGGAGGAGCTGCAGAGCTCCACAGCAGAGACTGGATTATCTGTACATAGGAAGACAATAAGCCGTATGCTCCATAGAGTTGGGCTTTATGGCAGAGTGGCCAGAAGAAAGCCATTACTTTCAGCAAAAAACAAAATGGCACATTTTGAGTTTGCAAAAAGGCATGTGGGAGACTCACAAAATGTATGGAGGAAAGTGTTCTGGTCTGATGAGACTAAAATACAACTTTTTGGCCATCAAAGAAAATGCTATGTCTGGCGCAAACCCAACGCATCACATCACGGGACTGGGAAACTGGTCAGAGTTGAGGGAAAGATTAATGGTGCTAAATACAGGGATATTCTTGAGCAAAACCTGTACCACTCTGTGTGTGATTTGAGGCTAGGATGGAGTTTCACCTTCCAGCAGGACAATGACCCCAAACACACTGCTAAAGCAACACTTGAGTGGTTTAAGGGGAAACACGTTAATGTGTTGGAATGGCCTAGTCAAAGCCCAGACCTCAATCCAATAGAAAATCTGTGGTCAGTCTTAAAGATTGCTGTTCACATCTCTAAGGACTGTGCGAAAATGTAATTACATTTTTTTTTTTGGCAATGTATAAGTAATTGTGCTTGTAATAAGTTTGGCAAGTGTATTTTGTATGTGATGAAGACCAATAAAAATACAGTATAAAAAAAAAAAGATTGCTGTTCACAAGCGCAAACCATCCAACTTGAAGGAGCTGGAGCAGTTTTGCAAGGAGGAATGGGCAAAAATCATCAGTGGTAAGATGTGGCAAGCTCATAGAGACGTATCCAAAGTGACTTGCTGTGATAGCCACAAAAGGTGGCTTTAAAAAGTATTGACTTTAGGGGGGTGAATAGTTATATTTTTCTGTTATTTTGTCCTATTTTTTATTTGATTCACAATAAAAAAAAGCATCTTCAAAGTTGTGGACTTGTTCTGTAAATTAAATGATGCAAACCCTAAACAATCCATGTTAATTCCAGGTTGTGAGGCAACAAAACATGAAAAATGCCAAGGGGGGTGAATACTTTTGCAAAGCACTGTATATGTATAGATTCCTCTAATCCAGCCTGCAGGCTGAACAAAGTAAATCTAATGCCCTGTACAAACGGTCGGAAATTCAGACGGAAAAGGTCCGATCGGATTATATTGTCGTAAAATCCGATCATGTGTGGGCTCTATCGGACTTTTTCAGTCGGAAATTCAGACAGAAAAATTTGAGAGCTGGATCTAAAATTTTCCAACTTTTCAGACTTTTTCTGATCTTTTGTAGAGAATTCTGACGGACAAAGTGCCACGCATGCTCAGATTAAATTACGAGACCAAAGCTATTGGCTACTAGCCTCTACATAGTCTCGTCGTACGCAACGAACGTCATTACATTCCGAACTATGGGATTGTCCGACAACTTTGTCCGACCACGTGTATGCAAGACAAGTTTGGCACAAAATCCATCGGAAGAAATCTGATGGATTTTGTTGTCGGAATTTCCGACCGTGTGTACAGGGCATAACAGATTCATCCATACACTACCAGCACAGATGGACTATTGCCCAGCAGGGCAGCAGTATTCAAAATACCCAATCAATATCTGATTGGATGCAGGAGCTGTTTTGCCAAAAACATTTCAAATAGGCTCCATAGAAAAAATTAGGAGGAGCTTACCATCTAATATTACCACTGCAGTCAAAGTGTACATAGGGCAAATCAAAATCCAATCTACTGATAGGCTGGGCACACAAATGCAAGGAGCAACATACAGGCTCTATAGTAATAGTAACCACGGTGGGATTTGGATTCAGGACTTAAAGGCTGTAAGATAAGACAGCTTGCAGGCTCCATGCACGATGGGCTCAGAAAAACGTCTGTTCCATAGGCAGAAAAACCGCCTATATAGATAGTTTTTGTATGCAGTTTAGGGACGTTTTGCGTTTTTTATGCCAAAAAGTTCCAATCAGAAACACAAACCAGAAGTTTTTTTTTTCCTGCCATTAAAAATTGAGCTTAACATATGCCTGTAGTCTTCATAACATAAATGGACACATAGGGTAACATTGAGCTGCTTCTACAGGCAGAACACAAAATTGTTGTAGAAGCAGCAATTTTGAGGCTGCGTTCACACCTATGCGAACTGGATGCGGAGAATCTGCATCCAATTCCCAATAGCAGGAGATATGGAGCTGGTTCACATATCTCCACTGCGGCTTCAGTTAAATTTTGCACAGGAGCCATGTGTGTCTTTTGGTCCATTACAGGTCCCAATTCAGCCAAGAATTCAGCCAAAAATTTGGGCTGAAACGGTGAACCAGGGTGCACAGGACCCCTGCTGTGAGCCACATGCAACAATGGTGTGAGCCCAGCCTTAAGTCAGTGCACATAGACCCTTAAGCTGGCCATATATGTATAGATTCCTCTAATCCAGCCTGCGGGCTGAACAAAAGAAAACAGATTCATGCATCCACTGCCAGCACGGATCGACAATTCCCCCTGCAGGGTTGCAGTATTCAGAATACCCAAACAGTGCCTGCATCTAATTGGATGCAGGAGCTGTTCGGTCCCAAAAAAAATTTCAGATAGATAATCCCTCAAAAAAATAGACTTTTGTTGAATGCAGCAGTGAGGGCAGAGATATACACTTCTTGTGTTTCATCCAAGGCAGCACGAATCCCGCAAAATATAAGCAGTCCAAGGTTAGCAGCTTAAAGCTAAACTAAACACCATTGTATTTGTTCCCTCCCCATCATTATTCCACACTTCCATCTTGTAAGGTCTATTGTGTGCACAATTGCAACAGCAGTTTCTGCTAGGTGTTTGGGACCTAGGAGAGACCGGTGGGGCATCTGTGCCATGTGGAAAATTTTCTGTGCATGCCCGAATGCTGCTATTTCTAATGCACGGGCATCCTAGTTGCCACTGGCATTTGTGCGCATGTGGTGAATAGGCAGATGCACAACATAGCTGTCACATAGTAATCCCAGGAGGCAGCAGGGCCTGGCTTAGGCCACAAACCAGCAATTGCTGTATTTCAGCACAAAAAACACTTAAAGGTACAAATTTTTATAATTTTCTTTTTAACACCCCTGTACGCCCTTGTACACACGGTCGGACATTCCGACAACAAAATCCGTCGGCTTTTGTCTGATGGATTTTGTCCAAAACTTGTGTTGCATACACACGGTCGGACAAAGTTGTCAAAAAATCCAATCGTACGTAACATGATGATGTTATTTCGTTAGGACGGGACTACGTTCAGGCTAGTAGCCAATAGCTTTGGTTTAGGAATTTGATCCGAGCATGCGTGGCACTTTGTCTGATCGGAATTCTCTACAAAGTCCGATCAGATCATGTTGTCGGAAAGTTTTATAGCCCAGCTCTAAAACTTTGTCGGTCGGATATTCAGACGGAAACAGTCCGATGGAGCCCACACACAGTTGAAATATGCGACAACACGGGCCGATCGGACATTTTCCGTCGGAATGTCTGACCGTGTGTACAAGGGCTAAGAGGGGGGGTGGGAGGACCAAAAGAAAAAACATTACTACAGGCAGTTACATTCCCCTATAAGTATGTGACTTTTGTATGGGGCGCTATATACAGCGCTGCTGTACATCGGGAAAAATACTATAGGTGCTTTTTTGGTGAATCATGTGCACCCACAACGTGTTGCGTTACGTAAATAAACTGCCAATGCACCAAAAATCAGATATGCCACAAATTTTGTAAAACAATGCACCGCAACACTTGCGTTGGGGTGACATTCAAAACGAAAGGTACTGCAAAACATGTAATGTACATTAACGCACATGATATCCTTTTTATTATACAGGATTTATACAGCACCAACAGTTTTCACAGAGCTTAACAAAATGAAGGCATACATTACAGTTACATTACAATTTTGTACAAGAGGAATCAGAGGGCCCTGCTCGCTAGAGCTTACAATCTAGGGTCAATTGATACAAAAGGTAATAGCTGCGGGGGATGAGCTGATGGAGGAAGTAAAACAGTGTAAATGCCTTGTACACACGACCTGACTTTTCAACAGACTAGGTTCGACGGAAGGAATCCTACGGACAATTTGATCGTGTGTGGGCTTCATCGGACCTTTGCTGTCTAAAATTCAGACTTTAGATTTAAAACATGTTTCAAATAATTCCAACGGACTCGAGTCCGGTCGAAAAATCTGTTCGTCTGTATGCTAGTCCGATGGATGAAACCCGACGCTAGGGCAGCTATTGGCTACTAGCCATGAACTTCCTTATTCTAGTCTGGTCGTACGTCATCACATTCGAATCCGTCCGACTTTGGTGTGATTGTGTGTGGCCAAGTCCGTTCGTTCAGAAAGTCTGTCGGGAAGACTGTCGGCTCTAGTCCGTCGAAAAAAACGGTCGTGTTTACGTGGCATTAGAAGCAGGATAAGCTTCTTCAAAGAGGAGGGTTTTCAGGGATCGTCTAAAGATGGATAGATTAGGCGACAGTCGGACAGATTATTGTAGGGAGTTCCAAAGGTAGGGAGAAGCTCTGGAGAAATCCTGGAGGTTGAGCATGGGAGGAGGTGATAAGAGAGCTAGAGAGCAGGAGTTCTTGGGAGGACCTAAGAGAGCAGCTTGGTTGGTATTTTGAGACTAGGTTAGTGATGTAGCTGGGGGCAGAGTTGTGGGCGGCTTTGTAAATTATTGTTACTAGTTTGAATTTTATTTGTTGGGTGAGTGGAAGCCAGTGCAGGGATGGGCGGAGAGGGGTGGAGGACACTGAATGGTTGGTAAGGTGGATGAGTCTTGCAGCAGCATTCATTAT
The DNA here is from genome assembly GCF_037356315.1 of Lithobates pipiens. NCBI lineage: Eukaryota > Metazoa > Chordata > Amphibia > Anura > Ranidae > Lithobates > Lithobates pipiens. Next base: position 56,006,390 of record NW_027507784.1, read on the forward strand.
GGACTGAAGGGGGGATAATGTATCATAACACACAAGTCTAAATGGGCCTTTTAAGAGAAGTATGGAGTTTTTGTCTCCAGAATTATACTTACTTCGGTGGTTGCAGCATTGTTCTGATGCTGCTTCTGTCTCCTGCCGGCTCCAACACTAAGAACCGAGTGATCAAACACAGCCGATCGCTTAGACCCCTTTCACACTGGGGCGTTTTTCAGGCGTTTTTCAGGCGCTTTAGCGTTAAAAAAAGCGCCTGTAAAGCGCTTGAAAGAAGCCTCATCTGCAGTCCCAATGTGAAAGCCCAAGTGCTTTAAGAACCCTTTCACAATGTCAGCGTCCGAAAAACGCTCGTAAAGCGCCTCTTAAACTAGCAGCGCTTTACCAGCGTTTTTCGAGCGTTATTGGGGCGCTTTTAACCCCTGCTAGTGGCCAAATAAAGGGTTAAAAGCGCCCACAAAACGCTGCTGCCAATAGCGTTTTTCAGGCGTTTTACAGGCGCTTCCCATTGATTTCAATGGGAAGGGGCACTTTATTCCCCGCTCCAAAAGCGCTGCAAAGAAGCTGCTTGCAGGACTTTTTTTGACGCCCTGCCAGCGCAGCGCCTTGGTGTGAAAGCACTCGGGCGTTTACATTGGGATTGCAGTTGCAGCTTCTTTCAGGCGTATTTTTTAACGCTGAAGCGCCTGAAAAACGCCCCAGTATGAAAGGGATCTCGGTGTGAAAGCACTCGGGCTTTTACATTGGGATTGCAGTTGCGGCTTCTTTCAGGCGTATTTTTTAACGCTAAAGCGCATTAAAAAACGCCTGAAAAATGCCCCAGTGTGAAAGGGGTCTTAGGGCTCCCTGAGAAGAGAGCTGGTACACACATACTCACACGCTTATTGGAGCTCTGGGCTGTGGAGGGAGTGGGAGCGGCTGGCTCAGGCTCTCAGAGGCTTGCTGTGAAGCTGAGCCTGACGCCGGTCGAGGCGTATGAGTGGATCCTGACTTCATTGTCGCAATCTTGCCCAAGTCTGGACTGGCACTATGACGTCAGCTGAAAACATAGTTACTTAGGTTGAAAAAAGACACAAGTCCCTTTAGTTCAACCCAAAAAAATAATACAATCCCATATACACAATCCTTCACCCCCAGTTGATCCACAGGAAGCAGCATCTTGGGAAAGCACATTTTTGCGCGCACTTTTTGGAATGTTTTTTGCATCTTTTCGCACTACATGAAACAAATGCGCCAAAGAAGCTCTTTGTGAAACACACATCTCCTTGCCCTGTTTGGGATTTGCACATATTAATGGAATGCTAAGATGTAAATGCAACCCTAATGGCACTGGTCTGAATGGGCCCTAAATGGATGGCACTGGTGTGAACAAGCCCATAGCCAGAAATTCTGAACCAATGATCCTAGGGGCCAATAAGAGTCCTCATAGCGATTTCTAGCTTTTTTTTATGTAAATATGTTTTTTTTTTTTTTTTTTAGTTATAACACATAGGAAAATATATACAGTATGTACATTCATCTGTATAGCAATGTTTGTTATAATACAATATGTGTAGAAAGAACATTGTCTACACTCTTTTATCCTGACATTTTGTTATAGCTATAATGACAATATTCATCAAACACATTGCCAGCTTAAAAAAAGCAATTATAACCAAGGCAGTAATTATCACTTCAAGCGTCAACATAATAAACTGGGATACCAGACTGCCCGTATAAATGGTCTTGAAGAGTTTAATCAACAAAAGCTCACCATACAGGTTACAATCTGACTGTACAATCTTCTTCAGATTTGCTAAAACTAAATCTATATTGTGATGAGCTTTAGCCAGGGCTCACTATTGCACTGGTGAGTTCACTGTGCTGTGACCACCATCTCGGTCATTGGCCACGCCATAATTAAGTCAGGACACACCAGCAACTTGGTCCACGGCATGCATGTCAAACAGCTAGGTTAGAAAATGTGGTGATTTAATGGCGGCCTGTCCATAAGGGGCGCTGCCCCCATAATCCATGTACCCGGCCCCTAATCTACATGCATAAATATAAATAGTATTTTTTTTTTTTGAAGCACATGATTAGACCCTGAGGCTCTAATTGGTTTCAAGAAAGGGTGGGCTCGGGGCGCAGAGCACTACATACTAAGCCCACCCAGTTGCGCCACAATAGCAGACAATCAGGAAGCGGGTCCTGAGATCCAAATGGCTAAAGAGTCCCCGTCTCTACCCGGATCCTGGTAGGGAAGGGAGTGTCACTGCTCCAGGAGGATCGTCTAATAACAAAGCTCTCCACCCAGCTAAAGAAGCCACAGGTGCTGACAATGCATGTAGCAATGAATGAAAAGTGGTTCTGGAAAGCCGCACTCCGAAAAAAGCCTTTTATAAAAAAAAAAAAAAAAAACACAAAATCCAAAATTGCATATCACAGCCGAACAAGAAACTGACGCGTTTCGCACTACACACAGTGCTTAATCATAGCTTCCCGGATCCTCCTGGAGCGAGGAGCAGCAGCCCCAGATTTGCGTCATCCTCCTCCTCTTGGTAAGTCTGTCTTCCACGCGGGGGGGAGGGTGTTGGGGGATTGGCGGCTGTGCGAGTGCCCCCCGCCCCCCAAAATATTGAGCACCAGCCAATACTGATTTCTACCATATTATAAATGATATAGGCAGTAGACACTGTCCTGCCTAGAGCCAGATTTTGACCTTGGGGGGGCCCTGGGCACTTTAGGTTCTGGGGGCCCCTCATACACAGTGTTGGTTTACATTCTCAATGGAATTCAGCCTTTTTTTAAATGCATGACACAATTCTGAGGTCATGCATGCACACACACATTCATATCGTTCTATGTGTGGTTCGCATAAGCTGCCAAAATTTGTTCTTAAAAAAAATATGATATACCAGTCCACAGTAAAAACTAATTTACAGACAATCAAAATATTACTTACCATGCAACATTTATTAAAATAAAGTATTTTTTTCATTATATTTTATATTATTCATTATTCTTTTAGATTTTTTAGATTGTTTTTTATTATTTACTGCACTGAACTGAATGATCACGGGGGACCTGCTTGCTTCTTCTTTTGGATAGCTAAATGACAGAAATGAGGGTAAATATTGAATAAAAACGCACTTGGACTGGCATTGGCTGAGCTGCAGTGTATCAGCTGTCATAAAGGAAATACACTATATTGTCAAGTATTGGGACGCACATGAACTTCAATGGCACCCCAGTCTTGGTCCATAGGGTTCAATATTGAGTTGGTCCACCCTTTGCAGTTTCAACTCTTCTGGGCACGCTGTCCACAGGGTTTAGAAGTGTGTCTATGGCAGTGTTTCTCAAATCCAGTCCTCAGGGCCCTCCAATAGGTCATGTTTTCAGGTTTTCCATTATTTTTCACAGGTGATTTGATCAGTTTCACTGCCTTAGCAATTACCACAGCCGTTTCATCTGAGGGAAATCCTGAAAACATGACATGTTGGGGGGGGGGGGGGGGGGCCTGAGGACTGGATTTGAGAAACACTGGTCTATGGGAAGGTTTGACCTTTTTTTTTCCAGAAGAGCGAGGTCGGGCACTAATGTGGGTGAGAAGGCCTGGCTCAAAGTCTCCGCTTTAATTCATCCCAAAGGTGTTCTATTGGATTGAGGTCAGGACTCTGTGCAGGCCAGTCAAGTTCCTCCACACCAAAATCACTCGTCCATGTCCTTATGGAGCTTGCTTTGTGCACTGGTGCGCAGTCACGTTGGAAGAGGAAAGAGCCATCCCCAAACTGTTCCCATAAAGTTGGGAGCATGGAATTGTCTAAAAAGTCTTGATAAGCTGACACCTTAAATCCCCATACACACTATCAGTTTTTCTGCTGAGTTTTTCCTTCAGATTTACCAAAACCATATAATATGAGGTCAAACCTTAGGAGTTTCAATGTGTATGCAATCAGGCAGGCCCTTGCACTACATGGTTTTGGTAAACCTGAAGGAAAAACTCAGCAGAAAAACTGATAGTGTGTATGGGGCTTTAGAGTTCCCCTTCACTGGAACTAAGGGGCCAAACCCAACCCCTGAAAAACAACCCCACACCATAATCCCCCCTCCACCAAAGGATTTGGACCAGTGCACAAACAAGGTCCACATAGATGAGCGACTTTGGGGTGGAGGAACTCGACTGGCCTGCACAGTCAGTCCTGACCTTAACCCGATAGAACACCCTTGGGATTATTTAGAGCAGAGACTGAGAACCAGGCCTTCTCATCCACATCAGTGCCCGACTTCACAACTGCACTTCTAGAAAAATGATCAAACATTCCCATAGACACACTCCTAAACCTTGTGGACAGCCTTCCCAGAAGAGTTGAAGCTGTTTTTAACTGCAAAGGGTTGGCCAACTCAATATTGAACCCTACGGACTAAGACTGGGATGCCATTAAAGTTCATGTGAATGTTAAGGCAGGTGTCACAACACTTCTGGCAATATAGTGTATGCTGGTTCCACTGTAGATCATGTAAGTAAGCAGCAACAAGTAAATAAAAAAAATCGAAACTCCTTATCTTATGCACTTGTTCCTCATCAGTGAATCAGATGCTGCTGAAGCTACAGCATATCTATAAAAAACTCAGGCAACAAGCATTTTAAGTAGAAGAGGTCAGCAGTGACAGGCTGCATATTTCATGACAGGTGTACTTAAACAGAACTGAATCGCATCAGCTGAAATAAACACACAGCCTACCCTCTGTGATGATAACACCGGCTGTTTAGACAGCTACTAGTCGTAAAATGAATAAAAACATAGCATGAGCATTTTTTTTTTTAGAGGTTTTTACCCCACTTTCAATTTGGGGTCGTCCAAACAGTCTGCATGGTCATCGCAGGATTAATGAGCCTTAATTCATCTACTTGTGAGTTGGGGTGAGATCGTTTGATGGAACCCGACCATAGAAGATAGGTCAGTGCCTCAATCACAAGGACACAGAGGCCTGTACAACGTGAATGTGCCCCACCTGGAGCTGCATGCAGGCAGCCTATGTAAGTGAAAGAAGATGCAGCGGCTGTACAGACTCACCTGCACAGCTGACCTTGACGGGCATGCAGGGTCAAATACATGGTCCCGAATGCAGACAGAGTACATTCGGGGCCACACACCTGCCCCTGTATACCTGTCTAAATTGGGCACGCGGGTAAGTTTGTACACCTAATTCACAATGTACAAGTCTCTGCGCCAGTGTGAATGAAGCCTAAAAGTTTATCTGGATTTTTTTTACTTGGCCTGGGACCCATTTAAAAAGAGTGCTTTTCAGTGCCCCTTCCAATTCGTAATATGTTTTTACTGGGAAAATATACTTGAATATCTATGTATATATGTATGTATGTAAGTATACACCCATACAGTCAAATCTGAGGTTCAACAATTCTATGGGCAAGCTCTGTGGGCACCATGTCTGATACCATCGAAAGCCTTTTTCCACCAAAAAGTTTTTTAGCCAATTTTGTTAACAAGGTAGTTTGCCAGGTCATTCCTCAATCCTCCATAATTGCTCGACTTGGGACCAGCTTACAGAATGTGCATAGTCAGCTTGTTCACATATAAGAGAGCCAATTTAGACAGGGGCTCGTTTACCTACAAGCATGCATTTGGAGTGTGGGAGGAAACAAATGTGAGCACAGGGAGAACATGCAAACTCCAAGCAGATATTGTCCTGACCGAGATTCAACCCAACATAGGTGCTAACAACTACCACTGCAACTATGCCACCCATTCCTGAGCATAGGAAAGTGAAGCTGAATTTGAAAAGTTGTGCCTACATGAAAGCCACCCTATACCTTTTCTGTAACCTTCAACACTGTGCAACTCCCAAGACCAATGAACAGTCCAACTAAACATCAAACACTTGGTATAGTGCTAACCACTTAGCCACTGAGCTGCCCTACTCGAATATAGTAAACTGAAAACAGCAGGCCTTAAAAAGTCACCTACATGAAAGCGGCCCAACACAATTTCACCTTATTCTGTGTCTTTGACACCATGCAGAATGTAAATATTTGCCAGCACACCTAGGATCTTCAATCACCTCCAAGCAGTTTTTATTGAAGTGAGATCACATCACAAACAGTGTAGTGCAATGTTGTCAGAACCGCGCAAGACCCCTTCATCAGGCATGTGAGGGGTCCTACACTGCTCTGAAACATTGCACTACACTGTTTGTGATGGGATCTTTCTTTAATAAAAACCACTTGGACGCTACTAAAGATCCTAGGTGAGCTGGTGAATATTTACATTCTGTTGTGTTTGCACCAGTATGCAGTTGGTGGTAGCTGCAGCACCCAATACTTTCGACAGCCCATTCCAGGAATGTGTGTGATGGGAATATGGACTGTTGTTTTACACCATGTAACCCCCCAAGTCCAAAGAAACATCAAAGAGCTAGTATAAGTATCAGCCACTAAGGTTAGGCTGGCCATACACAGTTCAATTTGTTGAACCTTTAATGGGCAGGCTGAATGTACCAAGTTGATCGATCGATCAACTTGGGTACAACCAGCCTGCTGGATTCTCTTGCGATTATTGCTAGCGGCTGCTATAGCTGATTGCGATAATCACTGCCTTTCCCAGCGAGGACCCCCCCCCCCGTGTTGATGCAAATTTTTCTTTCCTGCGTGTATGTCCAGCCTTAGTTTCATACTTGAGTGTCTTCAAATGTTTTTGGAACATTTTTTGTGCACGTTTGTAAATAAATTTTCAGGCTTCAGCATTTTTGTTTTAGCCAATGGAAAAATTATACTAAGAGAAGGAGAGGCAACAAAACAAAAGTGCAATGTTTTTTTTTTCAGGTGCTCCCACTGAAGTCTGTAGGGATCAAAAAGGCACAGCTCTGCCCCAAAGAAGCTAATGCACTTTTTTGAGAGACAAGCAACACCATATTCAGGTGTAAATGGCACAACTGAATATAATAGGATTTCTGAAGTTGAGTGTCGAAGCGATTCGGGAAACGCACTTCACATCGCTCAGGTGTGAACTTTTCCAGTTTGCCTGAAACGTGTTCACATTTGTGGCTGTCATTTGTTACCTGCCAATAAACACAAGATTACAGAGTATACAATTCCAGATTTGTGATGTGAACCTAGACTAAGCCAAAGTTTCACTCATACCTGAATATAGCAAACCACAAAAAAAAAATCTGAATTTGAAAAGTCACTGGCATGAAAGTGGCCCAAAATCTTTTTTACTCATCTTTGCCCTTTCTCCTTCAACACTGAGCAACCTGTATGATCTTTGAGGAGTCCAGTTAAACTTCAAACACCTGGTTGCCATGGGTTACAGAACTTTTCTCTTTATACATCAAATATAACATAACATATAAAACACCCTGCCAAGATCAACAGGCAGTCCAGCTTAGCTTCAAATACCTTGCATAGGTGCTAACCACTAAAGCCACTGTGTGCCGCCCATACCTGAACATAGGAAACTGGAAATTTCAGAATTTGAGAAGTCACCTGCATGAAAATAGCCCAAGACCTTTACACCAATTCTTGCTTCTTACCCTTCAATGCTGTGTAACCTCTAAGACCAATGAGCAATACAACTAAACTTCAAACACCCAGCATTACAGATGATATTGGGCATCCTCTGAACTCATGTCTAGTAGCCGAACTCAAGCTCTGTTTTATTCCAATTTGCTGTGAGCTGGGTCATTTATGTGAGTTGCAGAAATGTCCTGGCCCACAGCGAGAGTAAAAAAAGAGGAACGTGAGTTTGGAGTTTGACTAGAGATAAGTTTGAAGGACACTTAAGCTCATCTCTATCTGTGCTAACTACTAAGCCACTGTGCCACTCATACCTCAATATAGGATACTAATAAAGGGCAGAAGTTGAAAGGTCACCTGCATGAAAGTGTTCCAACATCTTTACCCTGATCCTTTCCCTTTATCCTTTAACATTGTGCAACCCATAAGACCAGGGGTCTCAAACTGGCGGCCCTCCAGCTGTTGCGAAACTACAAGTCCCATCATGCCTCTGCCTGTGGGAATCATGCTTGTAACTGTCAGCTTTGCAATGCCTCATGGGACTTGTAGTTTCGCAACAACTGGAGGGCCAACAGTTTTAGACCCCTGCATAAAACCATAAGACCAATATGCAGTCCAAGTAAGGATCAAGCACCTGATTGCCATGGGTTACAGAACATCTTTTCTCTTTATACATCAAAAGTAATACAACATATAAATCAAACTGGCAAGACCAATGAGCAGTACAACTACATTTCAAACACCTGGTTGTAATGGGTTACAGAAAATCTTTCCTCTTTAAACATCAAAAATAAATATACTCTATAAGACATATTCACATCCTTGCATGTAGAGCACAAAATGGTTTGTACAACCATACAAAAGACAAACTGCAAAATAACAAGGTAAGAGAAAAAGTAACAAAACATATAAAACATACCGCCGAGACCAATGAGCAGCCCAACTAAACTTCAAAAACCTGGTTGTAATAGGTTACAGAACAGGTTTTCCTCTTTATACATCAAAAATAAAGATAATATATATAAGACAAATTGCCATTCTTACAAGTACAGCACAAAACTGTACAGCCATGCAAAAGAAAAACTGTAAGATATAACAATGTATGGAAAAAAAAATACACAACATATAAAACATATCACCAAGAGACCAAATAAACTTTAAACACCTGGTTGTGGTTGGTTACAGAACATCTTTCCTCTTTATACATCACAAATAAATGTAATATACTGTACTGTATATAAGACAAATTCCCACACTTACATATACAGCACAAAACTGTTTGTGCAACCAAATAAAAGACAAGCTGTAAATAAAAATAACGTAACAAATATGGCTAGGACCAATGAGAAGTTCAACTAAACTTTGAAAACCTGGTTGTAATGGGTTACAGAACATTTTTCCCCTTTATGCATCCAAAACAGAGACTAAGGGGGTGATTCACTAAAGGCAAAAAGACTGTGCACCAGTTTCTCCAGAGCTATGAGGTATGAGATAAAGCTTAAATTTGCAAAGAATACCCAATCACATGGAAGGAAAAAAAAATAGCATTTTTGCTTGCACATAATTGGATGATGGAAGTCAGCAGAGCTTCTGCTCATTTACTAACCTCTGGAGCAATTGCTCTTGCAGAGTGAAACTGCACTTTGTAAAGTGCATAGTATATTTTTCTTTAGTAAATCAACCTCAGTATATATAGGACAAATTCCCATACTTACAGCACAAAACTGTTTGTACAACCAGTGTTGGCTGGTGGTATATTTGTTTTGGGGGGCAAACAATGCACCCACAGCTACCCCTCCAGTCAGTCGCCAGGCCACCCCCCCGGTCGGTCACCGGCCCCTCACTAACCCCATATAGGTCACGGCAGCTTTCCCTGCATCTCCTCTTCCCTTGTATCATGCCATGCATCTCCGCCCTCCTCTCCTTTCCTCATGCGCCATGTGTCTCCTCCCTCCTTCTCCTATGCGGCCATTCAGATTGCCTCGCCTTTTGGCCAATCAGGTGATGGGTCCCATGACCCCCTTCCTGATTGGCCAGGGGGGGGAATCAGCATGACAATACGAATATTCATTCGCTATTGTGACACAAGTGGGTGTTGTGCCCCAAGCACACCCTTTTTGAAGCCTATTAGAGCCTCTGGCTTTAATCACGTGCTTAAAAAATACCAAAAACATTGGAATCCATGTGTCCAGAGCCCTGTGCATAGATTAGGGGGCCGAACACATGGAAAGGGGGGTGGCTCCCCTGTGCCCCGTATGGACAGGCCGCCACTGTGTACAACCATACAAAAGACAAACTGCAAGATAACAGAAAAATAACACAACATATAAAACAAGACCAATGAGAAGTCCAAACTAAACTTCAAACACCTGGTTGTGATGGGTTACAGAACATCTTTCCTTTTGTATACATCATAAATAAAGACAATATATGAGACAAATTCCCATACCTACATGTACAGCACGAAAACCATACAAAAGACAAACGGCAATATAACAACGTAAGAAGAAAAATAACACAACATATAAAACATACCGCCAAGACCACAGGGAAGTCCAAACTAAACTTCAAACACCTGATTGTAATGGGTTACAGAACATCTTTCCTTTCATACATACAAAAATAAAGATAAAAATTTATTGACACATTCCCATTCTTACAAGTACAGCAGAAAACTGTACAACCATACAAAAGACAAACAGCAAGATAACAATGTATGAAAAAAACAATAATACAACGTAGAAGGCACACCACCGGAACATTGAGAAGTCAAACTAAACTTCAAGCACCTGGTTGTGATGGGTTACAGAACACCTTTCCTCTTTATACATCATAAATAAAGACAATATATGAGACAAATTTCCATACTTACAAGTACAGCACAAAACTGTACAACCATACAAAAGGCAATATATAAGACAAGTACAGCAAAAATAAAAAAATAAATAAAAAAAACAGTATGACCATAAAATAGATAAAACTGTAAGATAACAATGTATGAAGAAGAATTATACAACATATAAGGCACACCACCAGAGAGAAGTCCAACTAAACTTTAAACACCCGGTTGTGATGGGTTACAGAACATCTTTCCTCTTTATACAAATATAAATAAAGACTATATATATATAAAATGTAATATAATTTAATATAAATATAATATATATAATATATATATATATAGATATATATTATATTTTATATATATTATATTTATATATTTATATTATATTATATTACATTACATTTTATATATATATATATATATATATATATATATATATATATATATATATATATATATAATGTAATATAATATAAATATATAAATATAATATATATATATAAATATATATAAATATATATATATATATATATATGGCACACCACCAGAGAGAATTCCAACTAAACTTTAAGCACCTGGTTGTGATGGGTTACAGAACATATATATATATATATATATATATATATATATATATATATATATATATATATATATATATATATATATATATATATATAAAATAATACAATATAAGACAAATTCCCAATGTACAGCACACAACTGTTTTTAAAAATATACCAAAGACAAATAAAAATATAAGAAAAAACATGATACAACATTGACACAAAACCTAAACAAAGGTGTAATGGGACAGATATTTTTAAAATAAATTGTTACATTTACAGCAACAAAGTTGAATGGTTCTATAAAGTGTAGCGATGTATATTCCAGCAGACAGCTGGTATTGTATTTCTGCGCAGACAGATAAACTTAGAAGAGAGGAAAAGCAGCAAATAACCCATATTTTCCCCTTCGCCTCCTTTGCAGGCTCCCTGGTTAACAGCAAGTTTCATTGTTAGAGAGGCTTGTTGGCTGACGTCACTTTTGGTTCATGAAGCTTTGCCTTGAAGTGAAGCTGAATAAAAACCTTGAGAAGAATCTCCTTCAATCTGCTGCAAGGAACTAAACAGACACACACACATAGAGGGAGCACAATTACACCCTCTTCCTTTATGTCCTTTCCCACCGCTCCTGGAGACACACAGCACACAAAAAGAGACTGGCAAGAGCAGCAGATAACCTTCCATCACCTCTCCCCCGATCCCCGGGCAAGGAAGAGGGAGCACCCCCCTCCCCAAGGCACTGCTGGCTCTGGAGGTGAGTGATCTCTGGGCTGCAGCACCAGAGGGGTGCACTGACCTACAATTACTTAGAAGTGGGGGGTCCCGACAGCTGCTAAAGGGGATGTCTGTGTTTCTAAAGACTTCTGAAGCTGGATTAAGAGGTGGGGGGGACCCCCGTGATGGGGGTTAGGACTAGAAGCTTGCTGTAAATAGGGCATCAAGAAAGGGGGGAGCGAAGGGGGGGGGGGGAATCAGGCTGCAAAGGGGGGCAGTTAGCTTCTAAGAAAAAAAATTGCTGAAAGTTTCCCAGGGGTGCCCCCTCCATGGTATCCTCTGCCCCCCCTTAGTTTATACCCTCAGCCTTTCCAGCCCCGGTTGTGTTCCTCTAGCCTCCAGCAGGCTGATCTCTCGGACACTGGCTGCTAATGCTGCTAAAGCTGCTGCCTTCCCCCCTCCCTTCCCTTTCTCTCTATTTATGTTTGAATCTCTTTCCAACGGCCGCTGCCAGCACTGTGTCCTGTGCCTTGTCGCCCAGTGTCCCCATGATCACCCCCCACTGGGGGAGCCCTTGGCTGCCCCTCCACTCCCAGGAAGGTAAGAAGGAACCCAGCTTCCTAAACATGTCCTCTTCTCTGGCAGCACAGACCCTTAACCCTTCCTTCCCTGGCAGCCCAGCAAAGGGGTTGGCTTACAGGGAGTAACCCTTTCCAGGTGGGTGCTGGGTGTACCCTTCTGGGACAGGACACTTTTAACCCTTGGGAGACCAAAAGTATGCACACCTAGGCTGGATATCAGTATACCTCTGTATATAGAGATCTGTCCAAATACAGATATTATTTGTGATTATGTGTGGTTTGTAATTGTATATACTGAGGTCAGATGAAGACATACTGGTCATCCTTGTCTACATATTTCTTATACAGAGTAATGCTTGTTCTGTCTGAAGATAAATCACTTTATTCTGGACATGTTTCAACTCAGTTCTTATTCCTGCCACATCTGCTGGTAGCTTTTTCCAAGTGTCCACTACTCTTTAGATGAAGTAGTCCTGTCTTTTTTTTTCTTTTTAATATCTTATCTATCTAATTTGACTATTATTTTTATTATTATTATTGTTATTATTATTATTATTATTATTATTGTTATTGTTATTATTATTATTATTATTATTATTATTATTATTATTATTATCATACCCTATTTTCCTTTTTTTCTCTACTGTTGATGTTAAATAATGTCAACAAAATACTTTATTATTATTTTCTATTATTATTATTGTTATTATTATTGTAGATTTCCAATATTCATATTTTTTCAGCTGGTAGCTCTTTCTAAGTGTTTACTACTCTTTAGATGCAATAGTCCTGTCTTCCATAGTGTTTTTTCTTTTGAATAGCTTATCTATCTATGTTGACTACTTTATTTTTGATTATTATTATTGTTATCATACCCTATTTTCCCTTTTTTCTCCTTGTGATGTTGAATAATGTCAACAAATCACTTTTTAGTATATTATTATTATTTTTATTATTATTATTATTATCGTTGTAGTATATTTCAGGTATTCAGATTTTTTTTCCTGCTGGTAGCTCTTTCCAAGTGTCTACAGCTCTTTAGATGAAATAGTTCTTTCTTTCATAGTGCTAGGTTTATCTATCTATCTATCTATCTATCTGTCATTTATCTACATTTTTTCCCCTTTCCTCTTGTTGCATACCTTATTTTGATGTTGAATAATGTCAACAAAACACTTTTTAATATTTTATTAATCATTTTTTATATTATTATTATTATTATTGTAGTAAATTCCATGTACACATTTTTTTTGTCTGCTGGTAGCTCTTTACAAGTATCTGCTACTCTTTAGATAAAATAGTTCTGTCTTCCTTAGTGCTGTGTTTATCTATCTATCTATCTATCTATCTATCTATCTATCTATCTATCTATCTATTATTATTATTATTATTATTATTATTATTACTATTATAGAACAGTTAGTTGGTGCAGCACTTTATAACATGAGAGCAGACAGTTATCTATCTATCTATCTATCTATCTATCTATCTATCTATCTATCTATCTATCTATCTATCTATCTATCTTCTGTCTATCTATCTCAACAAAACATATTTCTATCTATACAACAAAACATCCTCTATTGTAATATATTACAGGCATTCAGATTGTTTTTTTCTGCTAGTAGTTGTTTCCAAGTGTGCACTTTTTAGACAAATTAGTATCTTCTACCATAGTGCTAATTTTCCTTCTGAATATCATCTATGTATCTGCTTTCGTATTTATCTCATTTTCTTTTTTCCTTCTTCCTTTCCTTGTTTGAATGACATCCTCTTCGGTAGTGATGGCCGAACGGTTCGCCCGGCGGTCGTTTCGCGGCGAATTTCCGACTTTCGCCGTCCGCGGGTTCGAACGCCTTTTTCCGTCGTTCGCCCCGGCGGACTTACGTGTTTAATGTATACAAGAACTTTAACCTTTCGTGACACGTTTATCATGTGTTACAGGACAACCAATTGAGACATGACAGCTCATGGACACTTGGACATTCCCCCTAACCTATAAATACACCCGATCCGGTGGCCATTTTACATTCTTTCTTCTGTCACTGTAGGGAAAGGATCCTGTGTGGAGTAGGGACAGAGAAAACGCTAGCTATTTGGTACACAAAAGTTCTTTTCAGGACTGGTATAGGTGTTAGGTCAGCAGCCTGAGTTTCTTTTGTCAGTTTAGATAAAGGGACAGAGCGCTGTATGCTGCTATTTTAGGGACAGCTCAGCCAGATTAGTCTTTCTTCATCATCATCATCATCATCATCATTAGCTGTTACTATCAGGTCCACAAAAGAGCTGTTCCAGCTAATCGTTCCAGCCTACTCTTTTTTGCCAATTTGTATAGGGACAGGCAGGAAGCAGTGTGTCAGGCAGTGAGGATAATTTTAAAGACTTGCTGTTACTATTAGTTCCACAAAGGTTCTTTTCAGGACTGGTATCAGTGGTACGGTAATAGGCTTGTACACGTATAATATTCTTTCTTCCAAATATAGAAAGAATATTATACTTGACTGCTGCCCTTCTGCTGCAGTCTGCTAATCATTCACAACTCACTTGTTCCACAAAGCTCTTTATCAGGACTGGTAACTTGGTCTGTCTAGGGTGCTACGGTACATAGGCTTGGGTGCGGTACAGTCTGCTGTTCTGTAAGGACCGCTATCGGTCCACAATACATAGGGTTGCCGTGCACTACTGCTGACCGCTGCCCTATACTGCAGCAGTCCTTCATTGGTATAGGGACTGACGTACAGTCTGCTAATCACTAACACACAACCTGCTTGGTCCACAAAAGTTCTTATAAGGACTGGTAACTTGGTATAGGGTGCTACGGTACATAGGCCTGAGTGCGTTACAGTCTGCTGTTCTGTAAGGACCGCTATCGGTCCACAATACATAGGGTTGCCGTGCACTACTGCTGACCGCTGCCCTATACTGCAGCAGTCCTTCAGCGGTATAGGGACTGACGCACAGTCTGCTAAACACTAACACACAACCTGCTTGGTCCACAAAAGTTTTTATAAGGACTGGTAACTTGGTATAGGGTGCTACGGTACATAGGCCTGAGTGCAGTACAGTCTGCTGTTCTGTAAGGACCGCTATCGGTCCACAATACATAGGGTTGCCGTGCACTACTGCTGACCGCTGCCCTATACTGCAGCAGTCCTTCATTGGTATAGGGACTGACGTACAGTCTGCTAATCACTAACACACAACCTGCTTGGTCCACAAAAGTTCTTATAAGGACTGGTAACTTGGTATAGGGTGCTACGGTACATAGGCCTGAGTGCGTTACAGTCTGCTGTTCTGTAAGGACCGCTATCGGTCCACAATACATAGGGTTGCCGTGCACTACTGCTGACCGCTGCCCTATACTGCAGCAGTCCTTCATTGGTATAGGGACTGACGTACAGTCTGCTAATCACTAACACACAACCTGCTTGTTCCACAAAAGTTCTTATAAGGACTGGTAACTTGGTATAGGGTGCTACGGTACATAGGCTTGAGTGCGGTACAGTCTGCTGTTCTGTAAGGACCGCTATCGGTCCACAATAGATAGGGTTGACGTGCACCACTGCTGACCGCTGCCCTATACTGCAGCAGTCCTTCAGCGGTATAGGGACTGACGTACAGTCTGCTAAACACTAATACACAACCTGCTTGGTCCACAAAAGTTCTTATAAGGACTGGTAACTTGGTATAGGGTGCTACGGTACATAGGCTTGAGTGCGGTACAGTCTGCTGTTCTGTAAGGACCGCTATCGGTCCACAATAGATAGGGTTGACGTGCACCACTGCTGACCGCTGCCCTATACTGCAGCAGTCCTTCAGCGGTATAGGGACTGACGCACAGTCTGCTAAACACTAACACACAACCTGCTTGGTCCACAAAAGTTTTTATAAGGACTGGTAACTTGGTATAGGGTGCTACGGTACATAGGCCTGAGTGCGTTACAGTCTGCTGTTCTGTAAGGACCGCTATCGGTCCACAATACATAGGGTTGCCGTGCACTACTGCTGACCGCTGCCCTATACTGCAGCAGTCCTTCATTGGTATAGGGACTGACGTACAGTCTGCTAATCACTAACACACAACCTGCTTGGTCCACAAAAGTTCTTATAAGGACTGGTAACTTGGTATAGGGTGCTACGGTACATAGGCCTGAGTGCGTTACAGTCTGCTGTTCTGTAAGGACCGCTATCGGTCCACAATACATAGGGTTGCCGTGCACTACTGCTGACCGCTGCCCTATACTGCAGCAGTCCTTCAGCGGTATAGGGACTGACGCACAGTCTGCTAAACACTAACACACAACCTGCTTGGTCCACAAAAGTTCTTATAAGGACTGGTAACTTGGTATAGGGTGCTACGGTACATAGGCTTGAGTGCGGTACAGTCTGCTGTTCTGTAAGGACCGCTATCGGTCCACAATAGATAGGGTTGACGTGCACCACTGCTGACCGCTGCCCTATACTGCAGCAGTCCTTCAGCGGTATAGGGACTGACGTACAGTCTGCTAAACACTAATACACAACCTGCTTGGTCCACAAAAGTTCTTATAAGGACTGGTAACTTGGTATAGGGTGCTACGGTACATAGGCTTGAGTGCGGTACAGTCTGCTGTTCTGTAAGGACCGCTATAGGTCCACAATAGATAGGGTTGACGTGCACCACTGCTGACCGCTCACCTATACTGCAGCAGTCCTTCAGCGGTATAGGGACTAAGAGTTTTGTCACAGGGTCATTTAAAAAATGACATGCAGAGGAAGAGGCAGGCCCTTCCGCAGGGGTGGTAGGGGTAGGGCAGGAGCAACAGGCTTGAGCCAAAGTGGGAAGTTGCAGAAGGTGCGTTCAATTACTTTAAAGGATGCACCAGACTTGGTTGAGTGGCTCGCTCAGCCTTACTCTTCTGCACCCTCCTCATCCTCTCGATCTGCACCCTCTTCTTCACTCTCTGCTATGTGCACCCCCAAAGACACTACCACCAACAACACGACCACCACCACCACCACCACATACCTTCCGCTTGAGTCACTGGAATTATTTTCCGATCCATATCAAGAGGACATTTCTGATGCGCAGCCACTCTTGGTATTGGATCAGGAAGAGGAGGTAGCAACAAGCGCTACTCAGCAGTCTGACGCCAGTACCCAGATCAGCCCAAGGAGGAGGTTGGTCCCCGGTGTTGCTGCCTACTCTACTTATAGCGGTGGGGAAGGTGACGTTGATGATGACGTGTCTAGTGATGTCACGTGGGTGCCCACAAGAGAGGAAGAGGAGGGGAGTTCAGAGGGAGATATGGACCAGCAGATAGGGAGGAGAAGCAGCAATGACTTACATTGCACAGCAGGGACAAAGCAGACTGCAAATGTATCAGGAGCGAGTCATCGACCATGTACGGTCACATCTGGCGCTCCCAGGACACCGGCACATGGCTCCGCAGTGTGGGCTTTTTTTAACGTGTCCGCTGCTGACAATAGCGTTGCCATCTGCAATCTTTGCAGTCAACGCGTTAGTCGCGGTAAGCCCAATACTCACCTAGGGACGACCGCCTTAAGAAGGCACATGAGCAGCCATCACCGAGCCCAGTGGGAGCAACGGAACACACAAAGCCACACTGCAGGCTCTCACCGTCCAGCCTCGTCTTCTACTTCTCCTTCTCCTCTCTCCTCACAATTGTCCTCCACTCCACCTTCCATCACGCCAAGCTCACATTTTTCTGCAAAAAGGCAGGCTTCCGTGGGCCTAATGTTTGAGCGTAAAAAAATGATGACGCCGGATAACCCTCTTGCCCAACGGTTGGCGGCTGGCTTGTCAGAACTCATAGCCCGCCAACTACTGCCATATAAACTGGTGGACTCGGAGGCCTTTCGCAAATTTGTGGCCATTGGAACACCACAATGGAAGGTCCCAGGAAGGAAGTATTTCTCAGAGAAGGGCATCCCAGAGCTATATGGCCATGTTCAGCGGCAAGTGAATGTATCTCTGGCACACAGTGTCGGTGCCAAGATACATCTGACCACAGACACGTGGTCTAGCAAACACGGGCAGGGAAGGTATATCAGTTTTACTGCCCACTGGGTGAACCTTCTGACGGCCGTCAAGCATGTAACCCGTGGCACCCGTGTAGATTTGGTTTTACCGCCACGGATTGCATGCAGGCCTGACTCTTCTTCTCCTCCTCCTACTCCATCCTCCTCCCTCTCCTCCTCAGCTGCCTCCTCCTTTTCCGCTGCTAGCGTCTCTTCCACTGCACCGCCCAAGCTCCCCAGAACCTATTCCACATGCCAGGTGAGACGTTGCCATGCCGTGCTGCGTCTGTTGTGCCTGGAAGCAAAGAGCCACACTGGCCCGGCACTCCTTTCAGCTTTGCGTTCACAGGCAGATGAGTGGCTAACACCGCTCAATTTGACAGTTGGTAAAGTGGTGTGTGACAACGGTGCCAATCTGCTTAGCGCATTGAAACAGGGCAAAATCACGCACGTGCCGTGCATGGCACACGTCTTAAACTTGGTCGTGCAGCGATTCCTTGTCAAATACCCTGGGGTCCAGGACATCTTGCGGCAGGCAAGGAAAATCTCGGCCCATTTCAGAAGATCTTACACGGCCATGGCTCGCCTTGCTGACATTCAGCGGCGACACCATCTGCCGGTCAGACGTCTTATTTGCGATTGCCCGACGCGATGGAACTCAACCTTCTATATGCTTGATAGGCTGCTCCAGCAGAAACGTGCAGTTAACGTCTACCTGTATGAACTCTGCGAAAGAAACGGTTCTGGGGAGCTGGGTTTTTTTTCACCGCGCCAGTGGCTGCTCATGCGCGACACATGCAGACTTCTGCGGCCATTTGAGGAGATCACCAAACTGGTCAGTCGCAGCCATGGCGCCATCAGTGACATGGTACCTTATGCCTTCTTTCTGGAGCGTGCATTGCGTCGTGTCATTGATCAGGCTGTGGAGGAGCAGGAGCGGGAAGATGAGGAAGTCGCAATGCTGGATGAATTCCCAGGGGGGGCTACTCTATCTGAGACAAGTCAACAACAGGAGTCTGATGAGGAGTCAGAGGAGGATGGTGCCGGGGCGGATGAGCAGGAGCAAGAAGAGCATGCTTTAAACCTTTCTGGGATCCCTGTTGTGCGAGGATGGGGAGAGGAGAATGAAGAGGACGACATTATCCTGGATGATGAGCAGGAGCCAGGCCACCACACCGCTTCCACTTTAGTGCAAATGGGGGCCTTCATGCTCCAGTGTTTTAATAGGGACCCCCGTATAAAAAGCATGAGGGTCAAGGACCAGTACTGGGTGGCAACGTACTTAGACCCCCGGTACAAACACAAAATGGCGGAAATGTTACCGCCGTCGCAGAGGGCTGTCAGAATGCAGCACTTCCAGGCCTTGCTTCGAGAAATGCTGCATTCTGCTTTTGCGTGCGCTGGCAGAGGAGCAATTCCCACTCCCAGAGAAGGATTTGCGGGTACCAATCCAACAGCGCCTGCAAGAAGAGGCCGGTTTGAAGATGTGTTGGTGACTTCGGATATGAGGTCATTCTTTCAGCCGACCCATCGACAGGTGTCATCCGGATCCAGCATCAGGGAACGCCTAGACCGTCAGGTGTCCGACTACATTGGGTTAACGGCCGATGTGGACGCTCTGAGGAGTGATGAACCCCTAGACTACTGGGTGGGCAGGCTTGACCTCTGGCCAGAGCTTGCCCAATTTGCAATCGAACTGTTGGCTTGCCCCTCATCCAGTGTCCTGTCCGAAAGGACGTTCAGCGCAGCAGGGGGGATTGTGACCGATAAGCGTACTCGCCTAGCTCACCACAGTGTTAACTACCTCACATTTCTAAAAATGAATGAGGCATGGATCTCGGAGGAATTCAACACATGTGATCAGTAGACCATGTATATGTCTATAAACAATTTTTGGAATCAAGCACACAGACCTTCTTAATTCATTTGGCTCACTTCCCTGACCCAAAAAAGCACACCGTACTATATGCCCCTACCCTCCTCTTTGAAGAGGTTGAGCGGTGTCATATTTCTACTGGGGCTGCTTATTATGAGGGGTTCCCACCATCCCTGTGCTGTGCTGACTTCCTCCTGGGTGTTCTTATTATGAGGGGCTCCCACCATCCCTGTGCTGTGCTGACTTCCTCCTGGGGGTTCTTATTATGAGGGGATCACACCATCCCTGTGCTGTGCTGACTTCCTCCTGGGGCTGCTTACGGTGCTGCTGTCAGCGCTGTATGTCACGGAGCTGCTGTCAGCGCTGTATGTCACGGAGCTGCTGTCAGCGCTGTATGTCACGGAGCTGCTGTCAGCGCTGTATGTCACGGAGCTGCTGTCAGCGCTGTATGTCACGGAGCTGCTGTCAGCGCTGTATGTCACGGAGCTGCTGTCAGCGCTGTATGTCACGGAGCTGCTGTCAGCGCTGTATGTCACGGAGCTGCTGTCAGCGCTGTATGTCACGGAGCTGCTGTCAGCGCTGTATGTCACGGAGCTGCTGTCAGCGCTGTATGTCACGGTGCTGCTGTCAGCGCTGTATGTCACGGAGCTGCTGTCAGCGCTGTATGTCACGGAGCTGCTGTCAGTGCTGTATGTCACGGAGCTGCTGTCAGCGCTGTATGTCACGGAGCTGCTGTCAGCGCTGTATGTCACGGAGCTGCTGTCAGCGCTGTATGTCACGGTGCTGCTGTCAGCGCTGTATGTCACGGAGCTGCTGTCAGCGCTGTATGTCACGGAGCTGCTGTCAGCGCTGTATGTCACGGAGCTGCTGTCAGCGCTGTATGTCACGGAGCTGCTGTCAGCGCTGTATGTCACGGAGCTGCTGTCAGCGCTGTATGTCACGGAGCTGCTGTCAGCGCTGTATGTCACGGAGCTGCTGTCAGCGCTGTATGTCACGGAGCTGCTGTCAGCGCTGTATGTCACGGAGCTGCTGTCAGCGCTGTATGTCACGGAGCTGCTGTCAGCGCTGTATGTCACGGAGCTGCTGTCAGCGCTGTATGTCACGGAGCTGCTGTCAGCGCTGTATGTCACGGTGCTGCTGTCAGCGCTGTATGTCACGGAGCTGCTGTCAGCGCTGTATGTCACGGAGCTGCTGTCAGTGCTGTATGTCACGGAGCTGCTGTCAGCGCTGTATGTCACGGAGCTGCTGTCAGCGCTGTATGTCACGGAGCTGCTGTCAGCGCTGTATGTCACGGTGCTGCTGTCAGCGCTGTATGTCACGGAGCTGCTGTCAGCGCTGTATGTCACGGAGCTGCTGTCAGCGCTGTATGTCACGGAGCTGCTGTCAGCGCTGTATGTCACGGAGCTGCTGTCAGCGCTGTATGTCACGGAGCTGCTGTCAGCGCTGTATGTCACGGTGCTGATGTCAGTGCTCTGTATTACGGTGCTGCTGTCAGTGCTCTGTATCTCCTGCACCCTCTTGTTTGCCTACCCTGGTCCCTGACCTTCCCTCTCCTCCATTGCCTTCATTAGCTCCATAGTCCTGAATTGTCAGAACAATTTCCCAAATAAAAAAAAAATGCTTGTAGTTATCGATCCCAAATTCACCTCATACATGTATTATGCTATTGTCCAGGTGGTGGGACTACGTGCTACCCCCTAATAATTACCCCGTGGCCGCAAATTCGACCTAAAGGTTTGCGAAATTCGCCTCCCATTGAAGTCAATGGAGCCCGCGGCGAACGGTCGTTTTCGCGAACGTTTGTGTCCGTTCGCGTTTCGCGTTCGCGAAACGTCCCGTCGGAAGTTCGTCCATCACTACTCTTCGGTAGTAAATTCCAAGTATTCAGGCTTTTTTTTTTTTCTTGGGAAAAACCAGACCAGTATTTAAGAGTAATTCAGTCCCCTTGAAAAAAAAAAATCCCATATGTCTTGCAACTCAATGCCAGGAACATCTGCCAGTAACCTTAAACTGGTAGTACTGCCGAATGACTCGTCCACCGCCTCTCCAAACGTCCCATTCATACCTATATGCTTTTAAAGCTCCATGTCCTGGGGTTAAGGGGGTGTTGACTGAGTCTCTAACCCCACCTTCTGCTTTGCATAGCCAGGACCTCCCTAGTTAGTATCTCACGGGTTAAGTGAGGTAAGGCTACCTATAAAGTGAACCTTTTGCCAAAATCGCCACAACAATACTGTCCAAATCCCAGGCCTGGTGCCAGGAGGGTAATGGGAATTGATAGGCAGGATCTGGAGGAAAGGGGGGGGGATGAGAGATGGATCTGTATGTAGAGCATCTGATCACTGCTCTGCCTTAGCTCTGCCCTCCTCATCTCTCCTACTCTTTTGTGTGTCTTGCTTGTACAGAACAGCAGCTGCCGACTGGTCGAGTTGTTGAAATTTATCCCTTTGTGTATATAACAATATCCTCCATTTTCCTCCTTTTTTTTTTTTCCTGCCCTCTAAACAACAAGCTATTCGCCATTTTGTATAATTTTATCTGGTCCGCTGCCATTTATTTCTCCGTCCCTTCGTGGATCAGAGGGCAAAATTCATAACTTCTACTGCTAGAGCAGGCTTAAAGTTTAGAATAACAAAAGTGACATCCTTTAAAGTTTAACTATGATTTTCCCCGGAGTCCTGTCTACCTGTCTGTTGACTCTTTCAACTCTTTGGTCATTAAAATTATTTTATTAAGGCAATCAATTTATCAAGAAGATTAATTATTTTGATTAAGGCCTGGTTTACACTAGTGTGATTTCAGATGCAATTTGAATCGAAAAGAATCGCATGACAAGGGAAATCATATTGGGGTGGATTTACCAAAACTGGATAGTACAAAATCTGGTGCAGCTCTGCATAGAAACCAATCAGCTTCCAGTTTTTTTTTTTTATATACGCTAAATTGAATAAGCTGAAGTTAGAAGCTGATTGGCTACCAATGCACAGCCGCACCAGGTTTTACACTCCCCAGTTTTAGTAAATCAACGTTGTTTTCAAAGGTGCCTGTTAACAACAATGCAACACAGCACGGCGCGATTTTGGAAAAGGGTCCTGTTCTACTTTCAGTGCAACTTTGGATCCATAGAATATATAAACCACATCTAAAATGCAACCAATTGCACAACATAATCGCTCCTAACTAACTATATTTTCAATTTTTAACTTGTTTATATTTGAACAGATTTTGTTTTAGATCATACAGTATTGATTGGGTGAATAAATGGAGTGTCCTGTGTGGAATGAAATAGTGCAGTTTTTTTAAAGAGGTGTTTTTTGCAGACCTGTCACATTTTATGAGTTGTAAATGCAAGACAATTTGCCAATGCTAATTAGTTTAATTTTTATTTTTATGCACAATGCTGGTCTACCACTGTATGCTACAGATGGCTGCACATAACTTATTTCTTGTAGCTGCTGACCTTGAATTATTTAATGTATAATGCATGGCTTATTATATTTCATGTCTCTTGATTTTTAATAATGGAGGAATTTTATGTAACGTTTAGTGGAGTTTTATGCAGAATATGATTTTTTTTTCCCTGCCAGCCCTTGGCAGCAACTGAGTAAAAAAGTCACATCTTTATATTTGAAGGACAATTGCACTTTCCCCATATATATATATTTAGAAAGGAATTTATAGACTAACATTTTCATCTTTATTGGGATATGGTTAGCTTAATCTAAATAACTTTATCAATGTAATGTATTGCATTGTAAAGGATACCTTGTTTCTGTTTATAGTTTGCAAATTTGTATGCAACGGCGCGGGGGGGGGGGGGGGGGTGGTTATGTGTGTGGGGGGGGATGTCAGCCATGTTTGCACATTGCATATGAATGCTTGGTTTCCTGTTTGCAATGCTGAACAATGATTGGCCTTCACTGCAGCTCTAGTGAAAGGCTAGTTGCTTGACTGAAAGCAACAGATTTGCTATATGCAGTCATTCAGAAAAAATGCTAGATGATAATCACATTCCATGATATACAGATGTCCACTAGGAGGATGTGTGAATGAAACACAAAAATTAAAATATGAAACAGCAAGTATGGCAGATCATTTTGATAAACATTACCATAATTCAGAGTCCTCGTCAAAAATAAATTATGGGGTAGGGCAGTCTATTATATTGTATGTTTAAAAAAAAAAAACTTAAGCTTTGGTTTTATTACCAAAACTTAATTGAACCAGCTGGGGTTAGAAGCTCTTTGATTTCTATGCAGAAATGAGCCAGATTTTGCACTTTCCAGCTTTAGTAAATAAACCCCATTGTGTACTTAAAAGTGGGGTATGCCTGTATATATATATATATACAGTATCTCACGAAAGTGAGTACACCCCTCACATATTTGTAAATATTTTATTATATCTTTTTATGTGACAACAATGAAGAAATTACACTTTGTTACAATGTAGTGGGTGTACAGCTTGTATAACAGTGTAAACTTGCGGTCCCCTCAAAATAACTCAACACACAGCCATAAATGTCCAAACCGCTGGCAACAAAAGTGAGTACACTCCTAAGTGAAAATTTTCAAATTGTGCCCAATTAGCCATTTTCCCTTCCTGGTGTCATGTAACCGGTTATGCCGCGTACACACGATCAGACTGTCTGGTAGACTTAGCCTGGCGGACAAACCGCCGGACTTTGAAGCGGAGGTCCTCCAGACTTTCCGAATGAGCAGACCTGCCCACGCACAACCGGACTTTTGGCGGGAGTCCGCCGTACTTTTGAAATGAACGGACTTGCCCACACATGGAGGAAAGTCTGTTCATTTTGAATGCGGCTCCAGGTAGCCGGGACTAGCGAAGGAAGTCTTTGGCGGCGAGATTGACATGTCGCTGGCCCGTCACCTGGTGTGGACTTAAAGGGGAAGCCCTACGCTGAATACACGGTGTGGGGGTCCCCCCCAAGGTCCATATAAGACCCTTATCCGAGCCCGCAACCCGACAGGTCAGGAAAGGGGGTGGGGACGAGCGAGCACCCCCCCCCCCTCCTGAGCCGTACCAGGTCGCATGCCCTCAACATGGGGGGGTGCTTTGGGGAAGTCGCTTGTCCGTGTCCGTGTGCGGGAAAGTCTGTTCATTTCAAACTAGCGCACAGACGGCCGGATTTTTGAGTCAAAACTACTTTCTAAGTCTGCCGGATGTTTGGGAAAAAAAAGTCAGCCGGAGCACACACATGGGCGGATTGTCCGGTGGACCAAGTCTGCCAGATAGTCTAATCGTGTGTACGCAGCATTAGTGTTACAAGGTCTCAGGTGTGATTGGGGAGAAGGTGTGTTAAATTTGTTTTTTTTTGCTCTCACTCTTTCATACTGGTCACTGGAAGTTCAACATGGCACCTCATGACAAAGAACTCACTGAGGATCTGAAAAAAAATGTTGCTCTACTTAAAGATGGCCTAGGCTATAAGAAGATTTCCAAGACCCTGAAACTGAGCTGCAGCACGGTGGTCAAGACCATACAGCGGTTTAAAGGGGTTGTAAACTCTCATGGTTTTTTGCCTTAATGCATTCTATGCATTAAGGTGAAAAACCTCCCGTGGTGCAGCAGACCCCCCGAGCCCCTGTTTTACTTACTTGACCCTGATCCTTCGCCAGCTGGGAATGAGCACACCAGCTCTAGCTGGTGTCTCATATCCTGATTGGATAGATTGATAGCAGTGCAGCCATTGGCTCCAGCTGCTGTCAATTAAATCCAATGACGTGGCGCCGGGGGCGGGGCCGAGTCCTGCATTCTGTGAATGGACACAGATACAGGATTCAGGAGCGTGCCCACATGCTGTCCACCGTAGGAGAGAGCTTCTCCAACGTGGACACTCGATGCGAGGAGGAGCCAGGAGTGCCGCTGAGGGACCCCAGAAGAGGATGTTTGGGGCCACTCTGTGCAAAACGAACTGCACAGTGGAGGTAAGTATGACATGTTTGTTGTTTAAAAAAAAACAAAGCTTTACAATCCCTTTAACAGGACAGGTCCACTCAGAACAGGCCTCGCCATGGTCAACCAGAGAAGTTGAGTGAATGTGCACAGCATCATATCCAGAGGTTGTCTTTGGGAAATAGACATATAAGTGCTGCCAGCATTGCTGCAGAGGCTGAAGGGTTGGTGGGGTCAGCCTGTCAGTGCTCAGACCATACGCTGCACACTGCATCAAATTGGTCTGCATGGCTGTCGTACCAAAGGAAGTCTCTTCTAAAGATTATGCACAAAAAAGCCCGCAAACAGTTTGCTGAAGACAAGCAGACTAAGGACTTGAATTACTGGAACCATGTCCTGTGAAATGATGAGACCAAGATAAACTTATTTGATTCAGATACTGTCAAGCGTGTGTGGCAACCAAATGAGGAGTACAAAGACAAGTGTGCCTTGCCTACAGTCAAGCATGGTGGTGCGAGTGTCATGGTTTGGGGCTGCATGAGTGCTGCTGGCACTGGGGAGCTACAATTCATTGAGGGAACCATGAATGCCAACATGTACTGTGACATACTGAAGCAGAGCATGATCCCCTCCCCTCGGAGACTGGGCAGCAGGGCAGTATTCCAGCATGATAATGACCTCAAACACACCTCCAAGACGACCACTGCCTTGCTAAAGAAGCTGAGGGTAAAGGTGATGGACTGGCTAAGCATGTCACCAGTCCTAAACCAGTTGAGCATCTGTGGGGCATCCTCAAACGGAAGGTGGAGGAGCACAAAGTCTCTAACATCCACCAGCTCTGTGATGTCGTCATGGAGGAGTGGAAGAGGACTCCAGTGGCAACCAGTGAAGCTCTGGTGAGTGCCATGCCCAAGAGGGTTAAGGCAGTGCTGGAAAATAATGGTGGCCACACAAAATATTGACACTTTGGGCCCAGTTTAGACATTTCACTTAGGGGTGTACTCACTTTTGTTGCCAGTGGTTTAGACATTATTGGCTGTGTGTTGAGTTATTTTGAGGGGACAGTAAATTTACACTGTTATACAATCTCTACACTTACTATATTACATTGTAGCAAAGTGTAATTTCTTCAGTATTGTCACATGAAAAGATATAATAAAATATTTAAAAAAATGTGAGGGGCGTACTCACTTTTGTGAGATTCTGTATATAGTGGTTATACATTAGGGTCATCTGTTCTAATCCCAACCATGACAGTACCTGCCTGGAGTTTGCATGTTCTCCCTGTGTCTGCGTGGGTTTCCTCCGGGTACTCCAATTTCCTCCCACACTCCAAAGACATGTTGGCAGGTTAATTGGGTCCTGTCTAAATTTGCGCTAGTATGTGTACAGTATGTACGAATGTGAGTTAGGGACCTTAGATCGTAAGCTCCTTGAGGGCAGGGACTGACATCATTGTACAATATATATGTAAAACGCTGCATAAACTGGTGCTACTATAAGTAACTGTAATAATTAAATAAATATATATTTTTTCATTAATTATTAATTATTATTATTTAATTATATATATCAGCTTCCAGATTTTTTTTTTTATATACGCTAAATTGAATAAGCTGAACTTAGAAGCTGATTGGTTACCAATGCACAGCTGCACCGGGTTTTACACTCCAGTTTTAGTAAATCAACTTTGTTTTCAAGGTGCCTGTTATTTTTCTATTTTTTTTTTTTTTTTTACTCGTGACGCTTCTTACTTGTTCAAACCTTTGGAGCAGCTGGATTACATTTTTTACTTCCAGCTCTCATGGGTAAACATAAGATGTCTAGGCAGATATGAAAGACACACATGAATGCAACTTTTTAATCATTAATATGTCATGAAATGTAATTTTTTAATGCAAACAGTGTAAGTAAGAGAATTGAATAGATAAGAATCTCTTGCAGTCCCTGTAGAGCACAGTTGAGACTGGGAGAGGTAGAAGCAGCACATGGAGCAAGTCAGCTGTGCTACAGTATAGCCTAATGAACTAACAAGAGGCATGCTGATAGGAGGAGAGAACAGAGTGTAACACAGATGAACTCATCTAATTTTACTGTCCAGTCATTGGGTGGTAGAAGAACAAGACCTGAAATTTCCTGGCCTGCAAGACAGGGCTGTGTAAATTTCAGAACAGGGTGGGTAGAGATACAAATTCTTTGGGAGGGGGCCCTCTCCCGCCACTGATAAAAGTGATCTTGTGGCAAATCCACCACAGAGACCACTTTTATCTTAAAGCGGAGGTCCACCCTAAAGTGGACCTTCCGCTCATTGGATTCCTCCCCCCCTCCGGCGCCACAATTGGCACCTTTCAGGGGGGAGGGGGGGTGCAGATACCTGTACTTCCGGGATAGCTCTCTGCGGAAAGGGGCGTAGATTACGCCCCTTTCCGAAAGTCCCCCGCTGCCTGCTGGGAAACACACAGATCCCAGAGGCAGCGGGTCCATCCTTATTGCGCAGCGCGACTCGCGCATGCGCAGTAGGGAACCGGGAAATGAAGCCGAAAGGCTACACTTCCTGATTCCCATACCCAAGATGGCGGCTGCAGCACCCGAGAGACGATCGAGAGATCGGCTTCGGGTGCCGACATCGCGGGCGCGCTGGACAGGTAAGTGTCACTATTTTAAAAGTCAGCAGCTGCAGTATTTGTAGCTGCTGGCTTATAAAAAAAAAAAAAAAAACGCGGACTCCCGGCGGACTCCCGCTTTAAACTGGACCGCCGGCCGAACGTGGCTATACCGGGGTTATGGCAGCTAGCTGCTGCCATAACAACGATATACGTCCTCAAAGTAAGGAAGTTATATAGTCGTGCGCCAGTCCGGAAGTGGTTAAGTGAGATACATCACTCACTAATACACTGCCCATTCGAAAGAACGATTCGAGAACACAGAATTACGACATACATATTAAGATACACTTACACTGTCCATTCAAAAGAACGATTTGAGAACACGAAGAAATGAAATTACGAATGCACGAATGAAAATACAAACATACAAAATTATGAGCAGACAAAGGATTGGAAATACAAAATGTAAATTATTATTATTTCAGGTACTTATATACCGCCGTCAGGGGTGGACTGACCATTCGGACACTCGGGCACTGCCCAAGGGCCCCCATCAGAGTTGCCAGCTTAAATAAAATCAGGAACAGTATGTAAAAATCTGTGTTTTTTTTTTAAATCCCAAGATTATAGCTGCCCCACCTCTCCAGTACCTTTTCAGTGTGTGTATGTGTATTCTGTGTATGTGGGTGTATACTGTATGTGTGTGTGTGTGTATACTGTGTGGCCCCATAATCTATTGCCTGGGGGCCCCATGAGTTGTCAGTCCACCCCTGACCGCCGTCAATTTACACAGCGCTTTACATATACATTGTACACTCACATCAGTCCCTACCCTCAAGGAGCTTACACTCTAAGGTCCCTAGCTCACATTCATATATACACATACTGGGGCCAATTTAGACAGAAGCCAAATAACTTACCAGCATGTCTTTGGTTATAGATGTTGTTTTTGTTCTTTTACTGTTTTGGAGTTTTGTATTTTCGTAAGTTTGTTCGTACGTAAGTTCGTATTTTTGCGCGTTCGTTATTTTGCTTATTCGTGATTTCATAATTTTGGTAATTTGGTTCTTTCAGCTATTCGAATGTTCGAATTGATCCGAATGTACGAATACTAACAAATTTGTGCAAAAATCTATTCATTACAAAGCAAACATCGCACATGTCTACAACTGCACCAGATTCTGAGTGCAAAAGTTTTCGTAAATCCCCCCCCCCTATGACCACCGTGAGTGCTGACATGGCCCTTGGCCATGTTACCTTGCGCCATTGTGGTCACTACAACCGCGGCTGTTTTTTACCACCCGTCCACCTGCTTAAACAAGAGTATATTAGCACAGGACAAGCATAAAATACTAATTATAAAGGGAGTGTTATTTATTTGATTTTTGTAATCATCTGATTCGTGAGAACCTTCCCCTTTTTTTTTTTGAAGTTCAGCGGTTAATCCGGTGTGTGGTTGTGAAATAAAGAGTTTAAAGCAAAAGGAGTGATGTGAGCAAGATTTGTTAAAAAAAACACAGCCCTACCCCCGGCTGCACCAGGCTTGTCAGCCCATGTGGGAATGGAAGACAATCACCTTCAGTGTTCTTAAAATTGTTTCCTGAACAATAGCTACTCTTCTGTTGTATAAAAAGTTCTGCCGGTCATGTGACTCATCAGAGAAAAAAGTTTCTGCGGCTCATCAACAAAAGTTTCTATGGCTCATCAACAGTAAGTGCAAGCTAGAAATAAGACAGTTTGATTTTAACTCCCAGATCATTAACTTTCCTTTTTTTTTTTTTTTTTGTAATTTATTCTCAAAGACAATTTACAAACTACTATTAAATTAGCAGTTGCAGCGGTAAGGTTATTGCTCATTAAACCGACTTTACTTGAAACTAAACATGCAAAAATAATGGCTTGTTCAGATGTGCAGCCAGGGGGCAGTAATAGCATTCAGTTGAGCCATGGTTTTACTGCCCCCTCTGCCCACCCGGACATGGACATGCAGCCTCTCAGGGCTGTACATGTATCGCGACAATAATTAACCCCCCCCCCCCCATTGGCATTTGGCAGGCAGTACTGCTGGCGAACATGACTCATTCAAGTCAATGGAGCCATGGGGCAATTGGTTGTGGCCTTTTGCGGGGGTTAAAACAGGAGGTGACATATCTCTTCCCAGCCGCCTGTCAACTGTCCTCTGAAAAGCGATTCAACGTAGATGGCTTTTCAGAGGGGTGACAAGGGGGGTTGCAGACTAGATGAACACTATTTTAGTGGACAAAATACAACTAAGGCCGCGTACACACGGGCGGATTGTCTGGCCAACTAAGTTCGTCAGACAATCCGACAGACAGTCCATTCAAAATTTGAATGAACGGACTTGACCACACACGATGAACAGACAGTCCGCTGAAAGCTTGCGCGATGACGTGTACAGCACGTACGACGGGACTAGAAAAACGATGTCCTATACACTGCAATGCAACCTTCGGCCGTGTAAATCCTTTCTGAGCATGCGCCATACTTAATCCGTCCAACTTGCCTACACACGAGCGGACTGTCCGCTGAAACCAAGTTTGGACAGACAAAACCAAGTTTGAACGGACAAAATTACGGAAATTCCGTAAGACTTTGTTCGTCAGACAGTCCGCTGAAAAAGTCCGCTGAAGCCCACACACAAGCGGGTTGTCCGCTGAAACACGGTTCAGCGGACTAAGTTGGACAGACAATCCGCCCGTGTGTACGCGGCCTAAAACTAAAACAATTCAGATGACTAAAATACGACTAAAACTGAAATGGCATTTTAGTCAAAAGACTATGGGGGTTATTTACGAAAGGCAAATCCACTTTGCACTACAAGTGCAAACTACAAGTGCAAAGTACACTAGGAAGTGCAGTCACTGTAGATCCGAGGGGGACATGCAAGGAAAATAAAAACAGCATTTTAGCTTGCACATGATTGGATGATAAAATCAGCAGAGCTTCCCCTCATTTCAGATCTACCCCTCAGATTTACAGCGAATGCACTTCCAAGTGCAATTTTAAGAGCACTTTGCACTTGTAGTGCAAAGTGGATTTGCCTTTCGTAAATATCCCCTATGACTAAAACTAAACTGAAAATTGACATTAAAGCGAAGCCCTTGTACACAGGGTCGGACATTCCGATGGACAATGTCTGATAGGACCCTGTTGTCGGATAATCCGACAGTGTGTGGGCTCCATCAGACTGTTTCCGTCGGAGTATCCGTCGAACCAAGTTTTCCAGCTGGGCTATTAAACTTTCCGACAACATGATCCGATCGGACTTTGTCCGATCATGTGTAGAGAATTCCGATCGGATCAAAGTGCCACGCATGCTCAGATCAAATTCCTAGACCAAAGCTATTGGCTACTAGCCTGAACATAGTCCCGTCCTAATGAAATAATGTCATCATGTTAAGTACGATCGGATTTTCTGACAACTTTGTCCAACTGTGTGTATGCAACAGTTTCGGACAAAATCCGTCTGACAAAATCCGACAGATTTGGTTGTCGTAATGTCCGACCGTGTGTACAAGGGCTAACACTACTTCTGCTTCTGCTGGCCATTTCGAAATCGGCAACGCAATTCCATCCAGAGCCTTTAATAATAGCACATTAAAGTTTAAACATTGCACTACCGCATAAGGATAAGTAAGGGGCATCTACTAAACTGCCAAAAGAGAAAAAATTAAGAAAAAGGCTTATCTTATATTTTTTCTTAATATTTTATGTTGGTAATATAGTCAGGTAATATGTGGAATGACATTACAGCCAATAGAGTTTATGTTTTTTTTTTTTTTTGTATTTTACAGTTGCACTTCTGTTTGACAAAAAGCAATATTTTTGTTTGTTTATGTAATTTGGTTTTATTTATAAAGACGTTATATATCACAACGGCTAAATCTGTGTCTGTAGGGCATGTTCAAACCTTAATACCATAAATAATAACATATTATTCGATTTTTACTCCAGAAGTATATACAATGTAACCTTGGATTACGAGCATAATCCGTTTCAGGAGAATGCTTGTAATCCAAAGCACTCGCATATCAAAGAGAGTTTCCCCATAGAAGTCAATTGAAACTAAGA
The DNA here is from genome assembly GCF_037356315.1 of Lithobates pipiens. Taxonomy (NCBI): domain Eukaryota; kingdom Metazoa; phylum Chordata; class Amphibia; order Anura; family Ranidae; genus Lithobates; species Lithobates pipiens. The sequence continues at coordinate 56,039,111 of NW_027507784.1, forward strand.
TAATTCGTTCCACATTGACTTCTATTGTATGCAGTACCGCATGTGGCCAGAGGTGGGGGGTGCCGTAGAAACTTATAAATACTCGAAGATGGCTCGGATGCACTCGGAAACCCTCAGAAAGGCTCGGAAACACTCGGGAACTGAGTATTTCCAAGTGTTTCCGAATGCGAACGGCTCCGAACGGCTCTGAGTGTCATTGGCACCCCTGCTCCTCTGGCCGAATTCGGTACTGCACACCGCAGAGGCTTGAATCCTGCTCATTTTGCGAGACAACACTTGCAAACCGATTCAGGATTTCAAAAAAATAATAGCTCCTATTGCTAAACGTTTGTTAACCACGTTACTCCCAATCCGAGGTATTACTGTAATTGGTTTGGAAATTCTAGAGAAATGTTTAAATAATGCATTTGATTTTAGTGACTTAAAATGTATGAGATTTGAGTCAACTAAAATGTACTGGAGATTTTAGTCAACTAAAATATGACTTAGGGCTCTTTCACATAATAATGTCAGTTTTTACGGACTCCGCTTGCTCAGCAGGGATGGATCCGTTAATCTCCGCTGAGCCGGTGGATGACAAGTCCGTCTAGGGATGGACCTGTCAGATCCCCACTCTCCTCTATGGGGATCTAATGAAAACGGATCTGCCTGTCTGTTTTCATCCGATCCTCCAGACAGATGGAAAATAGGGTTTCCATCTATCTGGATTTAGTGTAGGGGATCGGAATCGGATGTCAGCGAACATGTCACCGCTGACATCTGTCGCTCCATAGAGATGCATGGAGTGCCCGTTCAGGTCGACCTAAACGGTCCGCATGTGTGAAAGGACCCTAAAACTAAAACAATTAAGATGACTAAAATACGACTAAAACTAAAATGGCATTTTAGTCAAAAGACTATAACTAAAACTAAATCGAAATTTGCTGCCAAAATGAACACTGGTTGCCTCAAGTGAGAAGGAGCCCTTACTTACTTCATGGGTGCTCAACCTGTGACCCTCCAGCTGTTGCGGAACTACCAGGTCCATGAGGCTGACAGCTACAAGCATGACTCCCAAAGGCAGAGGAATGGTGGGACTTGTAGACCCGCAAAAGATGGAGGGTCACAGGTTGAGCACCCATGCCTTATTTGGATGTTTAAATATTTCTGATTTGTTTTTCATATTATTTTATCAACAGGGTAAATACTTTGGGGTTGATTTACTAAAACTGGAGAGTGCAAAATCTGGTGCAGCTGTGCATTGGAGCCAATCAGCTTCTAACTTCAGCTTTGACAAAAAAGGCTGGAAGCTGATTGGTTTCTATGCACAGCTGCACCGCATTTTGCAACCCAAATGTCGCTTACATAAATGACCATTTTGTGAATTTGATCTCTTTTCTGTAAAAATCTTATCGGTGTATGTTAAATCTGAAATACTGTCAGCACTTGTGAATGCTATCACTGTTCATCAAAAAATCATTACCTGTATTTTTAAACACAAGTATTGTAAGTGCCTGAGTCTGTTTTGATATCAGCCTCCTGTAATTCTATGCACAGCAGAACTCAGACTGAGTGAAGGACAGCCAGATACATGTACTAAAGCTGCAGAGTTTTAGGAATACATACATAAAGCAGTTTTCCACAAATCCTGTAGCTGTTGACTTTTAATAACAGAACACTTACCTGTCCAGGAATCCAGCGCCATCCTCACCTGGGCTCGTTCATCACTAGCCTTTGGGTTCCCAGCAGTGGCATCTTAAAACGGAGTTCCTCCCAAAAATTGAACTTCCGCTTTAAGTGCTGGTGACCTCTGACATGCCACATTTGGCATGTAATTTTTTTTTTTGGGGGGGGGGGGGGGGGTACCCAGTTTTTACAGGCACCCAGCTCCCACTTCCTCCCCTGCAGTGCCGGAAGGAGGATCACCTCTCCCCCCTCCCTCTCTGCAATCTTCTGGGACACGTCACAGGTCCCAGAAAATTGCCCGGCCATTCACAGCGCGCAGCGCGGCTCGCACATACACAGTGTGTGCCACAGCCGGACGCCCACAGTTAGAATGCCGGCTCCGCGGGGAGGAGGGGGAGAGGAGTGAGGCTTTGTGCACCCACATCGGTGGACCGTGGGACAGGTCAGTGTCTGATTAATAAAAGTCAGCAGCTACACTTTTTGTAGCTGCTGACTTTTAAGACCTCATGTACACTGCTGCTGGTAAACTGACGTTCAGAGGCAGTTGGCTGCTTTTTTCAACTGCCCCTGAACTCATCCAATGTTATCTTGTGTGTACATGTACACAGGTTTGTTTAAATTCGTTTTTAGGCAGTTGCATTTATAGGCTTTTCTTTGAAGACAAAAAAATGAGTTCAGATGCCAAAGGTACCGACGTTTTCAGATGCCAAACCTGGCTAAACGCTGTAATTCGCATTTAGCCACGTTTCGTTTACAGGCTTTGTCATTTTTGGCTATTTGAAAAAAAATATTAATTTTGCTTTTCAAACGCTTCTAAGCGCAAACACGGCTAAGCGCGGCATGTAAATGTGGCAAAACGGACGTTTTAAACGTGGGTTACTATCTGTCAAGTTAAATTGTTCAGGAGAGGTTATAAAAACGCCCCTGGTACATGAAGCTTTAATGGGTGGGACTCCGCTTTAACTGGGCAGCTGGCTGTGCTGGTCCCAAAGACTTCTGGGACTTGTGACCTGTAAAACCACTAAAATGAGTACTGTATTTGTCTCTCAAAATAGAAAAAAAATTATCATTCAAAGCATAGCTCCCACTGTCCCTGATTTGGAGAAATGTCCCTCTGTCCCTCTTTGCCCATCATTTGTCCCTCATTTTGGTCTGATCCATATAGTTGTATCTAAAATGCACTTTTTATCTTTCAAAATTGTTTCTTAATGCTAAACCTTTCATCCAATTTCTATATTGCTGCTTTTAATTTAAAAGTCAATATAAATGAATAGGAGTGGTTTTAATTAACCTTATTTGGGGTAATTCTCCTTTAAGGAGGTGTGTCTGGGGCGTGTCCTATGCCTACATATGTTTGCAAGTAGGTGTCCCTCAGGGGCGGACTGACCATTGGGTCACTCAGGGCACTGCCCAAGGGCCACATGCCACTAAAGGGCCCCATCAGGGTTGACAGCCTCAATAAAGCCAGGGACAGTATGTAAAAATCTTTTTTTTTTTTTAAATCCCAAGATTATAGCTGACCCGCCTCTCCAGTACCTTTTCAGTGTGTGTATGTGTATTCTGTGTGTGTATACTGTTTGAGTATATTGTGTGTCTATACTGTATGTGTGTGTATACTGTATGTGTGTGTGTGTATACTGTGTGGCCCCATAACCTATTGCCTGGGGGGCCCATAATCTCCTATTGCCTGGGGGCCCCATAATCTTCTCCTATTGCCCAGGGGCCCCATAATCTCCTATTGCCCGAGGACCCCATGAGTTGTCAGTCCGCCCCTGGTGTCCCTCATTCCTATCTCAATATGTTGGGAGGTATGTGCAAAGCACCCATAAATGTACAGTAATTCATCCATGTGTGTACTTGTGTGCCTGGAGTTCACATCTGTGCGCAAAATCGTTTGATCCCAAAGCATACAAAAATGTGTATCCTTATTGTAGTGGGGGGCTACTTTTGAATGACACCCCAATGCACCTTACTAAGGCACATACGTTTTAGCACACCAGATCACGTGGTACTTTGTACTTCGGTGCCGTGCCTAGAAAAAAAAAGATTCAAGCTTGTTTTTTGGTGCGACTTTCAAATAAATAGGCTGACCTAATTCAGCGCACAATGCCATGAGTATAATGTGCATTAGCTCACCAGCATAGGTGTGAACGGAGCCTAATGGTTGCAAAAGTCTTGTTTCTGTATATTACTTGTAATTAAAAATCTACTGCACAAGCCATAATTACTTTTAACATTCACCTGCAGTTTTTCTTGATTACAATACATCACAGCTATTGTGCTCTGCTCTTCTGATTTTCAGTGTACATCTATTAGGCATATTACCTACAACACAGTCTTGTGGTGGCTATTCCTATATTTGATTTTTTTAATCTCTGCGTTCATTGGGCAAGGTAATTATTTGTACACTTTTGACATACAAATGGCCCCTACAAAGAAAATCTACAAATCTGGATCTCAAAAAATTTCATACAACTTTGAAACAGCCAGGAAATCAAAATATGTGTCTTCTGAAAATAAGCTACAGCTTGCTTTTAATGGCAAGGTGTATTCAATAGTTTATAAATTGCTAAAAATTGGGTTTCTATGAGATTTTCTTCTTTACTCATTACTGCTTGATTTTGCATTTTTTTATTTTTATTTATCAGATACTTTCTCTTTTTTTGATCACAGAAGAGGAAGAATAAAAAAATGTCCACTAGGGGCACTATAACTTGTGGTCAACTACATCTAACACTTTTATTTTTTCGCACTTTATTTTTCCAAAACAAATCCAAGTATAAATCCTGAGGAATATTTAACGTAATAATAAACTCTTGACAAGAGTTTGTATAAATTCAATATACATTTTAACACTGATAACCCAGAGAAAGAATGATCTTCCAGTGTATACAGTATCAGTCTAATGCTACACAGTAGTGAGGAGGAAACTCGGGGGAAATTGTAAAAAGTGTCTGAGGGATAGCCGTGAGGCTAAAGAAAGTCAGACCCAGGGTATATCACTTGGACAGTTTTTGTATGTACAGTGCCTTGAAAAAGTATTCATACCCTTTGAAATTGTCCACATTTTCTCATGTTACTACCAAAAATGTATATTATTGAGATTTTATGTGATAGACCAACACAAAGTGGCACATAAGTGTGAAGTGGAAGGAAAATGATAAATGGTTTTCAAATTTTTTTGCAAATATCTGAAAATTGCGGCGTGCATTTGTATCTAGTCAATACTTTTTGTAGAACCACCTTTCGCTGCAATTACAGCTGCAAGTCTTTTGGGGGATGTCTCTACCAGCTTTGTACATCTAGAAAGTGACATTTTTGCCCATTCTTCTTTGCAAAAGAGCTCAAGCTCTGTCACATTCGATCTGTGAGCATCTGTGAGCGGCAATTTTCAAGTCTTGCTACAATTGGTCAATTGGATTTAGGTCTGGACTTTGGCTGGGCCATTCTAACACATGAATATGCTTCCATTGTAGCTCTGGCTGTATGTTTAGGGTTATTGTCCTGCTGGAAGGTGAACCTCCTTCTCAGTCTCCAGTCTTTTGCAGACTCTAATGCCTTGTACACACAATTGGAATTTCGGCCAGCAAAAGACCGATGAGAGATTTTCATGGGAAAATGCAACCGTGTGTATGCAATTCCGGTGCGCAGAAACTCACACATGCTCAGATTCAACTACGAGATGGAAGCTATTGGCTACTGGGTATTGAACTTCCTTATTCTTGACGGTCGGAATTTGGTGTGACCCTGTGTATGCAAGACAGCTTGAGCGAAATCCCATCGGAATTCCATTGGGAAAACCATCAGAGCTTTTTCCGACCAAAATTCAGATCGTGTGTACACGGCATAATGGGTTTTCTTCTAAGACTGCCCTGTATTCGGCTCCATCCATCTTCCCATCAACTCTGACCAGCTTCCCTGTCCATACTGAAGAAAAGCATCCCCACAACGTGATGCTACCACCACCATGTTTCACAGTGGGGATGGTGTGTTTAGGGTGATGTGCAATATTAGTTTTCTGCCACACATAGCGTTTTGCTTTTAAGCCAAAAAATGCAATTTTGGTCTCATCTGACCAGAGCACCTTCTTCCACATGTTTGCTGTGTCCTTGACATGGCTTCTCGCAAACTGCAAACGGGACTTCTTATAGCTTACTTTCAACAATGGCTTTCTTCTTGCCACTGTTCCATAATCGCAAGATTTGGGGAGTGCAGGACTAATAATTGTCCTGGGGATAGATTCTCCCACCTGAGCTGTGGATCTCTACAGCTTCTCCAGAGTTACCATGGGCCTCTTGGCTGCTTCTTTGATTAATGTTCTCCTTGCCTGACCTGCCAGTTTAAGTGGATGGTCATGTTTTGCTAGGTTTGCAGTTGTGCCATACTCTTTTCATTTTATGGATGATGGATTGAACAGCGCTCTGTGAGATGTTCAAAGCTTGGGATTTTTTTTTTAACCTAACCCTGCTTTCCACAACATTATCCCTGACCTGTCTGCTGTGTTCCTTGGCCTTCATGGTGTTGTTTAATTACTAAGGTTGTCTAACAAACCTCTGTGGGCTTCACAAAACAGCCATATTTATACTAAAATGTAATTACACACAGATGGACTCCATTTATTAACTAGGGTGCCCAGGCTTACTATAGTTAGGTAGAAACCTTTGCATCAATAGGTTGTTCCTAACAAGATCTTCACCTTTAGGACGCATCGCACCATTATGCTATATTTTTTCACTGTCACTTGGCCATCACAGCAATATGGGCTTGTTGGACATCCAATTTAAACAACCCCCACTACCCATTGTAACTTTAATAGCCTCCACACTGGCAAGAAAGCTTTTAAAAAAAAATATTGAATGCATCTATGAGATTTGCTTCCAGTTAGCCAAAAGAACATTTGTAAGGTCAGGTAGTGCTTTTGGATGAGGATACTTGGCACGCAATTGGAGTTCAAATTCATAAGTAGGGTTGAGGTCATGGTTTCCTGAAAAAATCCTCTACATAAAACTTTTCAAACCATGTTCTTTATGGACTTGAGCAATAATGTCCATATAAGACCTAAGACATTGGAGTCTTCATAGCTTTATGGAGATACATGTGTAAAACACCAGTTCTTGGTGTAAGGAAGATACACTATAAATATATATATATATACGATAACACTATATTACCCAGCGAATTGGGATGCCTGCCTTTACATGCACATAAACTTTAATGGTACCCCAGTCTTAGCCCGTAGGGTTCAATATTGAGTTGGCCTTGGCCCACCCTTTGCAGCCAAGACAGCCTCAACTATTCTGGGAAGGCTGTCCACAAGGTTTAGGGATTCTTATAGATATTACTGTCAAGAAATGGATCTTATTGTTGGTCATCATTAATGCATACATGTGATCAATTTAACCTTCATAAAAGATATATTCATTTTCTTTTAATATTATACAGATCAGAACAGAAAGTGAAAAAATATGCAAGCTTAAACTTCCCCAGGTATGTGTTTTTTTCCAATCCTGTTTTAGTTTAAAATAAATAAGTATATAAAAAGGAGTGTCTTTTCTGGCTAAAAATATTTTTTCTCTGCCAATTAAGTGAAATTCTAGATAGAGGGAAATATTTAAATCGTGAAATACCATTTGCAGCAGATGGTTCTAAATTATACATGCAGGAGAAGCTCACTGATCCTGTCATATTATAAACTATGAGAATTTGTTGATACAGATCCAAAGACAATTCCGATTTCTAAAACAACAGATTATCATTGTGTGAATTCAGCGATTATCTGCATCTTCCATGCATAGAGTTTTAATAATTGAATAACATTTGAGGTAAGACATGTTCAAGCTTACCTAAATATTTTTTGGGGTAAATGGTTACTAAGCGAGAGAGTAGGAGAAGGCAGGCAGTGCAGCTTATTGGTTTTAATGGTCTTTTTAAGTATTTAAAAGACCCCTCATTTGTTATATTTATATCAGAGCACCCCCCTTACCTCTTCACACTTTTATAGCTGTTATCAAACCAGCAGGAGATGTCTACAACTCCTAGCCCCTTCTCTAAAGTCTTTCTGTCTGGGCCCACACATGCATTTAGCAATCCCATTTATTCCTAGGGTCTTCCAAGTACACACTAGTACTGACAGAGATTTTCACTCATCCTTACTCATCCCGATTAAAAAAACTGGATACACTTTAGAACAGCCCTGTGAAACTTGCAACCCGCTAAAGATCTCCCTGCCTGCACCTTCAGCGGGCAGCAGTGGGCATTGTTGAGTTGAGTATTGTGTATGAGCACCACCTGTCACTCTCAACTATGGCCATAGTAACAAGTAGTAATTAATAGGTGGTAAGCAGGCATGGTTGTGGCTTGCACAGTGACACTGGCTGGAGCTGGCCTGTGCATGCAAATGTTTTAGGCTTTGTGGACCAGAATGTATTTTTCACCCTTGTCATTTGTGTGAAGGTAGTTGAGTTGACTGATCTGGGAGCTGTGTGAAAGTGGTGCACAGTGAATTGAGCTGAAGACTGTGGGGACAGTCAATTTGAGCTAAACAAGGTGGGGTGGCAGTTTAGAATGAGGCGGACAATGAGTTTTGCTTGAAGAAAATGGAGAGCAGTGAATTTGGGCTTACGAAGGTGGTGGGCAGTGAATTTGAGCTGACGAAGGTGGTGGGCTGTGAATTTAGGCTGAAGAAGGCGGTAGGCAGCGAATTTGACCTGACGAAGGTGGTGGGCTGTGAATTTAGGCTGAAGAAGGTGGTGGGCAGTGAATTTGGGCTGACGAAGGTGGGTTTAGTGTATTTAAGCTGAAGAAGGTGTGGGCAGGGAATTTGGGCTGAAGAAGATGAGGGCAGTGATCTTAAGCTTAAGAAGATGGGGGCAGTGATCTGAGGCTGAAGAAGATGGGGGCAGTGATCTGAGGCTGAAGAAGATGGGGTCAGTGATCTTAGGCTGAAGAAGATGGGGGTAGTGATCTTAAGCTTAAGAAGATGAGGGCAGTGATCTTAGGCTGAAAAGGTGTCGGACAGTAAATTTGGGCTGAAGAAGGTGGTGGGTGGTGAATTCAGGCTGAAGAAGATTTTAAAACAGCAATGTGTAACTTGCAACTCACTAAAAATCTCCCTGCCTACATCTTTAGTGGGTAGCAGAGACCTGTAATAAGCCCAAAAGAAGTTGCTTGTTGCTGCACAATGAAGGTGGTTGTGGGCAGCGTATTGTGCCTGCTTGCCCACCACAAGTTGTGTTCAGCTATCGTCACAGTTCCAGGAAGTGAATAAAAGGTGGTGAGCCGGCACAAGGGCCCAGGCTTTGTGAAGCTGTGAAGACGTATAAATTTGTCACCCTTTGTGAAGGTGGCTGGGCAGACAGTGAGCAGTCTGAAGGCAGTGAATGCTTTCTAGGCAGAGAGTTTTTGAAGGTGGGGACAGTCAATTTAAGCTAAATAAGTTGGGGGGCAGCATAGAGTGTGGTGGGGAGTGAGCTTGGGCTGAAGGAAGTGGGGAGCAGTGAATCTGGGCCGAAGAAGGTGGTGGGCAGTGAATCTGGGCTGAAGAAGGTGGTGGACAGTGAATCTGGGCTGAAGAAGGTGGTGGGCAGTGAATCTGGGCTGAAGAAGGTGGTGGGCAGTCAATTTGAGCTAAGCAAGGTGTGGGGCTGGGAGTTTGAGCTGAAGTAAAGGTGGTGGTCAGTGGATTTCGGCTAAAGAAGATGGGGCAGCAAATGTGGACTAAAGAGGTTTTGCAAGCAGTGAATTTGAGTTGCAGAAGGTGGTGAGCAATGCATTTGGACTGAAAAAGGTGCTGGGCTGTCAACTATAGTTAAAAAAGGTGGGAGCAGGAAACAAAGTTTTTCAAAATTCAAACAGTGATTAGAAAAAGTTTTTACATCTGACATATTTGCAGTTACAATTTATGTCAAAGTGCCATCATGGCCCAGCCTTAGATATGAGTTTGGAATGCTTGCTTTAAAAGTAAACCTGTCATCAGAGTATTATGGGAGTTGCCATTTCTAGCATTTTATAGCAGTTGCTAGTTCTCTTACGTCTCTTACTTTAAAGCAAACCTCAACATCTGGTCAGGATTCTTTTTGGAAGCAAATGCTGTTTTCACGTTTTTTCATCATCTTTTGCATCTCAATGCTGCCGATCTTCTCTATCCTCTTTTCAGGCACTTCCTCTCCAGTTTTGGCTGCACATTGTTGCTCTGGTTTGGCTCCCTGATAGTGACAACAACTGATTATGACTTGTAGTCTTCTCCAGGGATGTGTGTGACAGTGTAACATGTTCGTGTTCATAAATGTTCAAGACTGAACATTCAGTTGCATAAACCCAGTTGTCACTACCTGTCTTTCTTCTCTATTGTTTTTATAGTGTTTTTTTTTATTTATTTTTTTAAGTATTGCGTTCTATTACTGCTGCCTACATTTTATCTGCTTTATAAAATGTATTTTTTGAATAGCCATTAGAGGGAGCTCTCAAAGGATTGGTACAGTTACTATTCTTTCTCTCCTAACAGCTGTTGAGATAAGATACCACCATGCAGAGGGTGCATTATTGTAGTGAGTCAGTTGTCTCGTAGACTTGCAGTGCCTGTGTAGGTAATGAATAATACGGCTGCCCTAGGTACATTATCGCTACCAATTGCTTGAGGTATTTTAAAGCATTAGTACATATAGAAGGGATTATTTATATAAAACGGATCTCATTGTCTTGTTGATTTAAAATATTTAAAGACCACATGAATCCCTGCTATTCAGCAAAGGAGCTCAACTCTAAAGGATAAGGTATTAGTAACAAATTTGTTTGGAGTAGATATGGATTAGACAGTGTCTCCTCTGCTGCCCAATACCCATGGGTTATCAGTATCCAAAATGAATGCATAGAGGGCACATCAAACCATGAAGCAGACTGGCTCTGTTCTCCCCAGTAAGAAATGCAATCACCCGGCCATATATTATACAATGTTCTAGATTTCCTAGATTTACCAAAACCATATAATATGAGATCAAACTTAAACTCTTTCAATTTATATGCAATTGGGTGGGCCCTAGCACTAGTTCATGCATTAAAAAGGGGATTTACTCCAGAGATAAAGTGATAATTCTTCCACTCTACAAGACTCTGGTCTGGCCGCATCTGGAGTATGCCGTTCAGTTTTGGGCACCAGTCCTTAGGAAGGATGTGCCGTAACTAGAGAGAGTCCAGTTAAGGGCAACAAAGCTAATAAAGGGACTGGATGACCTCAGCTATGGGGAAAGACTACAAGCATTGAACTTATTCTCTCTGGAGAGGAGATGCTTGAGAGGGGATATGATATCAATATACAAATACCATACTGGTGACCCTAGCATAGGGAGAAAATTATTCAGTGAAAGGAAATTTAAACAGACACGCAGCCATTCACTAAAATTGGAAGAGAAGCGGTTTAAGCTTAAAGAGTATAATGCCCCCTACACACTATCAGATTTTCTGCAGATTTTTTTCCTTCAGGTTTACCAAAACCATGTAGTGCCAGGGCCTGCTTGATTGCATACAAATTTAAACTTCTAAGGTCTGACCTCATATTACAGGCATACCCCACTTTTAAGTACACAATGGAGTTTATTTACTAAAGCTGGAAAGTGCACAATCAGGCTCACTTCTGCATAGAAACCAATGAGCTTCCAGGTTTTATTACCAAAGCGTAATTGAACAAGTTGGGGTTAGAGGCTCATTGGTTTCTATGCAGAAGTGAGCCTGATTTTGCACTTTCCAGCTTTAGTAAATATCCCTATTGCGTACTTAAAAGTGGGGTATGCCTGTATATGGTTTTGGTAAATCTGAAGGAAAAACTCAGCAGAAAAACTGATAGTGTGTATGGGGCTTTAGAGTATTCTTTACTGTCAGAGCAGTATGGATGTGGAATTCTCTTCCACAAGCAGTGGTATCAGCAATGAGCGTTGATAGTTTCAAAAAACTATTAGATGGACATCTTAACGACCACAACATACAGGGTTATAGGATGTACTATTGACATAAACACATACGCACACACCATAGGTTGAACTGGATGGACTAGTGTCTTTTTTCAACCTCGCCAACTATGTAACTATGTACATAGTTGAAAGTAAATCTAAAGGAAGTTGAATAAGATAATTGTATATTGTATGGCCAGCTCAAGGGCACCTTCTCTCAACCAGGGTTCCATTGCACTCTAGGGTTCCTCCAAAGTTTGCTTGAGGTTCTTTAACCACTTCAGGACCGCCGTATTGCCAATGTACGTCAACACAATGGCACAGGCAGGCACAATCACGTAAATGTACGTGCCTGACTTCCAGCGGGTGGGGGGTCCGATCGGACCCCCTCCCGTTGGATACGACGGTTCGGTTCACTCCAGGAGCGCTCCGTGATGAGGGGATGGCCGTTGGTTTTCGGCCACCCCCTCTGGATCGCTCCTGGCCAATGAGAAGCTTCCTCCCACTGTGTATTGTTTACACAGGAAGGAGGAAGTGATGTCATTCTCCTCGGGGCGGTCTTTTTGACCGGACTACGAGGAGAAGACTAATAGTAAGTGTGCACCAACACTACACTGACATGTAGGTACACACAGGCACACAAACCCCCCCCCCCCGATCCCCCCCCGATCCCCCCCCGATCGCCCCCCCCGCCCCCCCTCCCCCCCAGTCACAGTGTCACTGATTGCATTGATCATTTCTTTACTGATCAATGCATTCAGTGTCAGTTGTGACAGTAAAACTTGTGTTAGGTCCAGGGTAGCCCCCTATCACCCCCCAATAAAGATTTAACCCCCTGATTGCCCCTAGAGTTAACCCTTTCACCCCCTTTTGCCAGTGTCACTAAGCAATCATTTTTCTGATCGCTGCATGTGTCGCTAGGTAGCTAGTTATTTTTTTAGGTTCACCGCCAGGTTTTTATATCGCTAGGTACCCCGATATACTACCCAATAATGGTTTTAACCCCCTGATTGCCGCTAGTTAACCCTTTCACCCCCTTTTGCCAGTGTCACTAAGTGATCGTTTTTCTGATCGCTGCATTAGTGTCGCTACAGTCGCTAGGTAGCTAGTTATTTTTTTAGGTTCACCGCCAGGTTTTTATAGCGCTAGGTACCCCGATATACTACCCAATAATGGTTTTAACCCCCTGATTGCCGCTAGTTAACCCTTTCACCCCCTTTTGCCAGTGTCACTAAGCGATCATTTTTCTGATCGCTGCATCAGTGTCGCTAGTGTCGCTAGGTAGCTAGTTATTTTTTTAGGTTCACCGCCAGGTTTTTATATCGCTAGGTACCCCGATATACTACCCAATAATGGTTTTAACCCCCTGATTTCCGCTAGTTAACCCTTTCACCCCTTTTGCCAGTGTCACTAAGCGATCGTTTTTCTGATCGCTGCATTAGTGTCGCTACAGTCGCTAGGTAGCTAGTTATTTTTTTAGGTTCACCGCCAGGTTTTTATAGCGCTAGGTACCCCGATATACTACCCAATAATGGTTTTAACCCCCTGATTGCCGCTAGTTAACCCTTTCACCCCCTTTTGCCAGTGTCACTAAACGATAATTTTTCTGATCGCTGCATCAGTGTCGCTAGTGTCGCTAGGTAGCTAGTTATTTTTTTAGGTTCACCGCCAGGTTTTTATAGCACTAGGTACCCCGATATACTACCCAATAATGGTTTTAACCCCCTGATTGCTGCTAGTTAACCCTTTCACCCCCTTTCACCAGCGATCACAGTATAAGTGTCACTGGTGACGCTGGTTAGCCAGTTAGTTATTTAGGTTCCCCGTCAGGTTTTTATATAGCGCCAGGGACCCCCATATACTACCTAATAAAAATGTGAACCCCCTGATTGCCCCTAGTTAACCCTTTCACCACTGATCACCGTATAAGTGTTACGGGTGACTCTGGTTAGTTTGTTTTTTATAGCATCAGGGCACCCACCATTTATTACCCAATAAAGGTTTAACCCCCTGATCACCCGGCGGGTGATATCAATTAGGTTTTAGGGTCAGGGTCTGCGTCGCCCCAGGCAGCGCTAGGTTAGTGCCAGTACCGCTAACACCCACACGCAAAGCATACACCTCCCGTAGTGCTATAGAATCTGAACAGATCAATATCTGGTCTGATCAGATCTATACTAGCGTCCCCAGCAGTTTAGGGTTCCAAAAAAACGCATTGTTAGCGGGATCAGCCCAGATACCTGCTAGCACCTGCGTTTTGCCCCTCTGCCCAGCCCACCCAAGTGCAGTATCGATCGATCACTGTCACTTACAAAACACTAAACACATAACTGCAGCGATCGCAGAGTCAGGCCTGATCCCTGCCATCGCTAACAGGTTTTTTGGTAGCATTTTATATTTAAATCCGGAAGGCAGTGCTTGGTTTTCGGGGTCCCGTACGTGGCTAGGCTCCCAAAAAGTCCCCCACATGTGGTATCCCCGTACTCGGGAGAAGCAGCAGAATTTATTTTGGGGTGTAATTTGACTTGACTGCCCATAGCATGTGTGAGCAATATATCATTTAGTGACAACTTTGTGCAAAAAAAAAAAAAGTTTGTAATATTCCCGCAACTTTTGGCAAAATATAAAATATTCCATGGACTCAACATGCCTCTCAGTAAATAGCTTGGGGTGTCTACTTTCCAAAATGGGGTCATTTGGGGGGTTTTGTGCTATTTTGGCATTTTATGGCCTTCGAAACTGTGATAGGTAGTGAGGAGTTAAATCAAAAATTTGCACCCTTAGAAATCCTGAAGGTGGTGATTGGTTTTCGGGGTGCCGTGCGCGACTAGACTCCCAAAAAGTCCCACACATGTGGTATCCCCGTACTCAGGAGAAGCAGCAGAATGTATTTTGGGGTGTCATTTCACATATGCCCATAGCATGTGTGAGCAATATATCATTTAGTGACAACTTTGTGCAAAAAAAAAAAGTTTGTAATATTCCCGCAACTTGTGGCAAAATATAAAATATTCCATGGACTCAACATGCCTCTCAGTAAATAGCTTGGGGTGTCTTCTTTCCAAAATGGGGTCATTTTGGGGGGTTTTGTGCTATTTTGGCATTTTATGGCCTTTGAAACTGTGATAGGTAGTGAGGAGTTAAATCAAAAATTTGCACCCTTAGAAATCCTGAAGGTGGTGATTGGTTTTCGGGGTGCCGTGCGTGACTAGACTCCCAAAAAGTCCCGCACATGTGGTATCCCCATACTCGGGAGAAGTAGCGGAATATATTTTGGGGTGCAATTCCACATATAACCATGGCATGTGTGAGCAATATATCATTTAGTGACAACTTTTTGTAAAAAAATATTTTTTTTTTGTCATTATTCAATCCCTTAGGACAAAAAAAATAAATATTCAATGGGCTTAACATACCCATCAGCAATTTCCTTGGGGTGTCTACTTTCCAAAATGGGGTCATTTGGGGGGGATTTGTACTGCCCTGCCATTTTAGCACCTCAAGAAATGAGATAGGCAGTCATAAATTAAAAGCTGTGTAAATTCCAGAAAATGTACTCTAGTTTGTAGACGCTATAACTTTTGCGCAAACCAAAAAATATACGCTTATTGACATTTTTTTTACTAAAGACATGTGGCTGAATAAATTTTGCCCTCAATGTATGACTAAAATTTAGTTTATTCGATTTTTCTTATAACAAAAAGAAGAAAATATCTTTTTTTTTCAAAATTTTCGCTCTTTTTCCATTTATATCGCAAAAAAAAAAAATCGCAGAGGCAATCAAATACCATCAAAAGAAAGCTCTATTTGTGGGAAGAAAAGGACGCAAATTTCGTTTGGGTGCAATATTGCATGACCGCGCAATTACCAGTTAAAGCAGCGCAGTGCGAAATTGCAAAAAGACCTCTGGTCCTTAAGGTGTTTATTGGTCCGGAGCTGAAGTGGTTAAGCTATGGCTGATTGTCCTCCCGTTTGCATAGTTCCAGAGCCAACACCACTTAGCACAGCCAGCTACATGACACCAATGATCTGTTTTGACCATCTGTGGGAGTGGCCTTTTCACCGGTTTAAAGATATCCCTTCTAATGGCCAAGAAATTTAAAGTGTAAGTAAACCCCCCTATCGTTTTTAGCCAAGGAAGCTGCCATCTTTGACTCTATTTAATCTACAAATGTCATGATGTTGCACATGTGATCAGTTGCGACACCAGCCATTGGATCGTTTGACAGTTTGGTTGAGAGCACAACCAATGGGAGTGTTACATTTCTGGCACGTGCCGGAAATGAAACTGTTTTATGGATGGGTTTACTTCCGCTTTAAGGGGCATTTTCCCACTGACCTATAGTTAACTGGTTTTAGAAAGGCACCCCCAAGACCTGAAAATTAATTCAAGGGTTCTTCGTAGGTAAAAAAAAAAAAAAAAAAGTTGTATAGGTAAAAAAATAAAAATAAATAAAGAGAGAGAATGGCTGCTCTATAGTGTAATGCAGCTCAATGTACTTTTTCACATATAGCATATCAAGTACTCCCAGAGCTTTATTGTGCTGATATGCTGTATAGATGGAACTAAACTATCCTGCCATACACTCATTGTATTAGCAGTGAACTTTATTGTGGTAACTACAATGTGTTTCAAGGCGTATCCCAGCCTGTTTAGGAGGATGTTAATTAAAAAAGTATTGCGATGACTATACATTCTCTTATAGTTTGAGTTATATTGTGAAATAATCTGGTGTCATTGAAGAAGTCCAGGGACGAGGGGTCATTTTGTTCAATCAGACTACTTTCATTTTCCTAGTGCAAGCTGATTGGATACTGTGGACAGGAGCTAAGGCTCATTTGCATTTTTCGTAAATGAGCTTCCACTGAATTTAAAGTATTCTACATTCTAATAGGTCTATGGGAATGGAAATCAATTAAGATATAAAGAAATACATTTTAATAAAGAGCAAAAAAAAAAGAAAATGTTCATCATACCATATTGACCAGTCCAGTGTACAACTACTTTTTCAGTTCATTAGAAAAATGACACTTACAATTTAAACGG
Organism: Lithobates pipiens; assembly: GCF_037356315.1. Classification (NCBI taxonomy): domain Eukaryota; kingdom Metazoa; phylum Chordata; class Amphibia; order Anura; family Ranidae; genus Lithobates; species Lithobates pipiens. Next base: position 56,055,764 of record NW_027507784.1, read on the forward strand.
GTTGCTATGGATTATAGAAAATTTCTATTAGCAGTCTATTAAATATGCCCAATTATGCTCCCAGGTTAGGTTAGATTAAATCTCCCCAGCATGTCAGCACTGATATTCACTGCAATTTAGTCATTTCTGCTGTAGTCAACAATATATTCATGAAGCAACAAGAGCATGTAAAGCCCAACTCTTGATCTGAATACATATGACAGGATGTGTCGGAGATTAATGATATATCTGAAGTCACTGAAGTATTTCGATTTAAAAGCTCTGCAACATCTGGTGGTATGGATGTATTTGGGGGCAGTAGCTCTATACCTTACATCTCATAGAATAGTATAGAGCAGGGTAACTTGGTACATGTGGCTTGAAGCACCCTGGTGGTCATATACATATATATCTATACTTACCTTTCTAGTGGCTGGGTACAGAAAAGCCCTTACATCTCCTTTCCCCACCTGCTGCAAGTATTCTACAATTTTGTGTGCATAGAATGTTTGCTCCTTTTCCAGCCACTGTGGTTCCTCCTACAACCTTGTATGTCACTGTAGTACATACACGTTGGCGAGAAGAAACACAATATAACTTATATGATATATGCAGCTGCTTTTTCAATACACGGGCCACCTGAAAGGTAAGTATATACATGCTCCTTTCATTTTTAGGTGGCCTATCTTGTAAAAGTCAAGTTTAGGTGGTGGGAAAATTGCTCAGACCAAGTCTTATGGCAAGTCTGCCATCCCTGTATGGGTAAAATACAGGTTCACTTTAAATTGGTGACATAACAGGGATGAGTTTTTTAGTTGGGAACAGCTCCTTACCTCTCTGTCAAACTTATGCTTTATTATACATATGCAATAGTTACTGTATTTATTGGCGTATAACACTCACTTTTCCACCCTGAAAATCGGATGCAAATAGCATGTGCGTGTTATACGCCAATACTTACATTTTAGCTACCTTGGAGGGGACAGGAAGGGGGGCGGACAAGCGCCGTCAGATTACATACAGTGAGAATCTCCTGTTTACTTGGCAACCTCTGTAATAGTAAGTCCCGCCTATCCCCTCTAGGCTGCAGATGGGCATTGATGGCAATGGTGAGGCTGCTGCATTGATGGCAATGGTGAGGCTGCTGCATTGATGGCAATGGTGAGGCTGCTGCATTGATGGCAATGGTGAGGCTGCTGCATTGATGACAATGGTGAAGCTGCTGCATTGATGGAAATAGTGAAGCTGCTGCATTGATGACAATAATGAGGCTGTTGCATTGATGGCACTTGTGAGGCTGCGTTGATGTGGACTGATGAGGCTGCATTGATGGCACTTGTGAGGCTGCAGATGGGCATTGGTCAGCCTGCATTGATGGCAATGGTGAGGCTGCAGATGGGCACTGACCCTTATATTGCTTCAAAGTTCCTTATTTAAAATTTTATTTTTTTCCTGAAACTTCCCTCTTAAAATGAATGCACGTGTTATATGCCTGTGCGTGTTATACGCTGATAAATACGGTAATTGCCTCATCTGGTTATTTTCAGTTCATTCTGACAATGATCTCATTTACATAGTACAGTACCTACTTTTTTGGAAAAATTACACTGAGGCGGGTTAGAAAATCATGTTGGATTTCTATTTTTTCCCACAAGGTAAACTGGTGCTAGAAGCGTCTACACATGCCTCCCTCCTCCCTGCTGTACAGCATTATCAAAACTTGGGCAAGCCGAGCATTTACAGTATGTCTCTGCTTAAAACATACTGTATTAAATATGTAGATTGGGAAAACAAATGGAGGTTCAAATATCTGCTTAGCTAGGATACATGGAAAGGCATTGTTTCCCCCTCTATAATGGAACTTTAAAGGCATAAGAGAGTAACCAATGTTTGCATTAAAATTCAAAGTTTAATTATAATGAGTTGGTTAGCAAAAAGCAGAAAAACATATAACTACCAAAAATACAAAAATACATGTAGTTACCTGGCGAATATATCCGATGTTACTCAACAGACACTGATATGTATGTATTTATCTGTTGTAATGTTTATTTCATGTTAATATTAATGATAAACTTTCAATAAAAACTACTGAATGAAAAAAATACAAAAATACAATACAGAAGAAAAAATGGGGTACGTATTACCGCACCATCATTTTTCATATAACAGCTATCCACTATCTATAAAAAGAATTGAATAAACATATACAATGCTTTTTGGAGTAACTTGGCTCCTTCCTCAGGGATAGTTCTTTGCACAAAAATAAAAATCATGTTACAAACATTCATCAAACTGTATATATTGGTGGCTCCTATGACAGTAAGTGAGGTTTTAAAGCGGTACTGACAATGTCTTCAAACCCATAACTTAACAATGATCATAATGATTAAAAGCACAAAACATTCAGACAGGTTCCATCTCAATTGACATGCATCAAAACCCCCCAAAGGAGAATGTTGGAGAGGGTGGAAAAGGGTCTCAGGAAACAGACCGAGGGGGTCCTGGCAGATATGCACTGGGACCATATGGCGTCACTGAGGAAAGAGTAAACAATCAACAAGATTGTGTACAGTATATAGTATTTATATATATGTATTGTAGGTGAGGGAGTAGTAGAAAAGCCTGTAATCCTATCAAACTACATACCTATGATCAAGCGATGAGTAGTGTTCTGCCAGGCTGTCTCAAACAGGATGTAAACGTATAAAGGGCAAAAGATAGTTTCAAAGAGCCATGAAGTGACCCCAAATAGACTTACACAGTAGTCCCTAATAAGCAAATCAAAAAAATTAGACAAAAATAAACGTATGTATGCCCAATCAGATATGTTTATGCAATTATTTTTATAGATCCTGGATAGCTGTTATGTGAAAAATTATGGTGTGGTAATATGTACGTCATTTTTTATTACGTATTATATTTTTGATAAGTATATGTTTTTCTACTTTTTGTTAACCAACTTGGTATAATTAAACTTTGAATTTGAGTGCAAACATTTGTTACTCTCTTATGCCTTTAAAGTCCCAATATAGAGGGGGAAACTATGCCTTTTCTAAATATGTAGATTAGACACTAGAGGGAGCACTTACTGGCCCAGTGCAATCATTTAATTCCTGTTTCACAACTGTTATGATAAGATACACAGGGAGTGCATTGTTTTTAGCAAGTCATGTGACTCATAGTCATGCATTGTAAGGGAGAATCAGTAAAGCCTAGTACACATGGGTTGAATGTTGGGCGGCATTGGCCGGTTCAACAGAAACCAGCCGACAGTAGGCCCGTGGGTGTGCAGCAGCCCGTCTGACTGTCGAAGGATCATTTCCGGATAAAGGTCTGCCAACTGCCTCCTGATCAGCGCTCCCAGCCAGCAGAGCACAGCAGAACAGCAGGGGAGATCACTGTAGCAACATGGGTTAGTTAGTACAGTGGTTCCAACTTAAAGTGGTGTTCCACCCAAAAAAAAAAACAAGAAAAGCCAGCAGCTACACATACTGCAGCTGCTGGCTTTTAACAATAGGACACTTACCTGTCCTGGAGTCCAGCGATGTCTGCACCGTAGCTGATGTTTCCATCAGCTGTCAGGTGCTGCCGCCACCATTGCGGGTAAGGGTACCCGGCAGTGTAGCCTTATGGCTTCACGCCGGGAACCCTACTGTGCATGCACGAGGCCCCACTCCTCTCTCCTACTGGCCCGGCGACAGGGAGAGGAGGAGGGAGGAGGGAGCCCCGTGGTGATGTCCCATGCTGCGGGAAAGGTGCTAACTGTGGCACCGGAGGGGGAGAGGAGACAAATGAGCGGAAGTTCCACTTTTGGGTAGAACTTCCCTTTAAGCCAACAGTTTTCTTTTTCATTCAGCCCATTGGGTTGAAGAAAAAAAAATAGTATTGTGTATGAGGCTTTAAGTATGTACTAATATACTTAAAGCGGGAGTCCGCCGGGACTCCGCGTTTTTTTTTATTTTTTAAAGTCAGCAGCTACAAATACTGCAGCTGCTGACTTTTAAAATAGTGACACTTACCTGTCCAGCGCGCCCGCGATGTCGGCACCCGAAGCCGATCTCTAGATCGACACTCGAGTGCTGCCGCCGCCATCTTGGGTATGGGAATCAGGAAATGGAGCCTTTCGGCTTCATTTGCCGGTTCCCTACTGCGCATGCGCGAGCCGCGCTGCGCAATGAGGACGGTCCCCGCTGCCTCTGGGATCTGTGTGTTTCCCAGCAGGCAGCGGGGCACTTGCGGAAGGGGGCGGGCACTTGCGGAAAGGGGCGTAATGTACGCCCCTTTCCGCAGAGAGCTAGCCCAGGTAACTGCACCCCCCTCCCCCCTGAAAGGTGCCAATTGTGGCGCCGGAGGGGGGGAGGAATCCTATGAGCGGAAGGTCCATTTTAGGGTGGACCTCCGCTTTAAAGCCTAACATACTAATGCTTAGTACTGCAGAGCATGAAGCAGAGCCTGCATACTGTATGTAATGGGCAAATTTGCTACCCTCCTGTGTGTGTGTGTGTGTGTATATATATATATATATATATATATATATATATATATATATATATATATATATATAGATAGATAGATAGATAGATAGATATGTATAAATAGTTGCAAATTATACATAGAAATAAGGTACTGAAAACATTCACACATTATGGTAATATTGTCTACACCAGGCTGATCATGTTCTATTTATCACAAATTGTATTGAAAAGACTAAACACTCCCTTTTAGAAACCCCAAAAGGTAAAAAAAAAAATGTAATAAAATAAAGAGATACAGTTGAGTAATGCTAATCTGAGTGATTTTTTTGGTGCCTTGAGGTCAGCGGGAAGGAAATACAGTGCGGGTGGACCTGTCAGTTCTGTGCCTCTTTTCTCCAGTCTCGCTTTAAATATTCCAATCTAACTACTTATATGCTGGTTTATGGAAAATCAATAATTTTACATTTCTTGCCCTGAAGAAAAAGTGTTCTTTATTAGTTTTACTCTGAATGTAAAAGAAAATGTTGAATATAGCCATGAAAGTCTCTATATAACTGTTATTTTTACTTTTTTTTCCTCTTGGTGTAGATAAGATTTGCAGTAATGAGACATTCCCGTCCATCCCTTATCACACAATCGTGTATTGTCTGTAGCTTTACATGTTCCAGGCTGATAAATCCTGAAAGTACCTCAGAAATACAGCCAAAATCAAACCTGATAGGCTTTATCTTTCTCCTACATGTGAAAGCAAGGCTTTCCTTTAGCATAATGTTTGTCTTTTTTTTAAGAAATATGCAAATATTTGGCAAAATTGAATACCCAAAAGACCAACTGCAGGCTCTGCTATCCCCCTTTCTCCCCAGGACCCCCCACATGTGTGTTATACTTTATTTAATATAATTGAATATACTTTTTTAATTAGGCTGGTCATATGGCATCCTCAATGCAGAAAGTGGCGCTGATGTGATAATGTCAGCGCTCCTCTCTGCACCGCTGTATGTAAGTGCAGGGCACTGTGATGACAGCCCCTCAGGGGCGGGATTATGATGCACTGCACTAACAGGATATGAAAACTGAGGACCTCTACTGGTGAAGACATCTAGAGAAGAGATGAGTGTTGCAACCAGAGCTGCTTTTTTGTTTTAAACCCCTGATAAACTCCAACATACTGTATTGACCCCTACCCCTCAAAGTAAATCGGTTTATCAAAAAATGACAAACTATGATGGGCGCTGCCACATTTTTTCCTACTAACTACATGTGTGTATCCCACGTCTAGTCTGCGTAGTTGTTCATTTTATTTTTTTTGGTGGTTTATTTTAGGTGTTATCAGTGCGGCATTTTTCTTTTATTCTATGCCCTTGTACACACGGTCGGAGAATCCGTTGAAATGTGTCCTATCAGACCGTGTCGTCGGATAATCCGACTGTGTGTGGTATGCATCGGACTGATTCCGTTGGAATATCCGTCGGACCCAATTTTCCAACATGTTGGAAATATTTCCCGACCAACTGGGCCGATCGGACATACTCCGATCATGTGTAGAGAATTTTGATCAGACCAAGTGCCACGCATGCTCAGATCAAATTCCTACATCAAAGCTATTGGCTACTAGCCTGAATGTAGTCCCATCATAACGAAATTATGTCATCACGTTCTGAAAGATCGGATTTTTCGCCAACTTTGTCCGACCATGTGTATGCAACAGTTTCGGACAAGATCCGACGGACAAAATCCGACGGGCAGAATCCGATGGATTTGGTTGTGGAAATCTCTGACCGTGTGTACAGGGGCTATGATGGACATGGCTTGTTGTGGGAGTGGCCTTAAACAGGGGTGTTGCTTGGATGCCACACTATATAATTGCAGTAAAAATCCCACAGAGTGGTTGAAACCTTACTTGCATGGGGTACACAGCCGATTGCCCCAAAGCTCAAACACAAATGCGTGTGTGTGTGTTCGTGTATGTGTGTATAAATATATATATAATCACACACAGACACACACACACACCTTAATAACGTGGACGTGTCAGTAGAGCAGAGGACAGTGTCAATAGTTTTTTATTTTTATTACTTATTAATATTTTTTGCAATTTAAAAAATATATAAATTATCATTATTTATTTACTTTTTTACTTTTTTTTGGAGGCTGTTGAGGGGCTTTGGTGAAATATCAGGGGTTTAAACAGACCCCTGATGTCCCACTTTTGAGACAGAGAAAATGACCGAGGATTCCCCAGTCCCCTTTTCTGAAGCCTCAGCTGCACTGGAATGTGAATGAATGGGAAGTGCTCTGCGCTGAGGAACTTCTTGTTCATTCACAAGCTGAAGCATAGTAAACGCAGTTTATCCAGGTATGGATATTTTTACATAGTTACCTTGGTGAAACTTGATGCATTGATGCTTGGGAGCTGAAAGCTAGAAGTCTCTGTAGTAGGTACCACTACTACAATGATCTCTACTAGCTTCTGTGTCCTGTGACGAATGGCTATGCTGCTGCTTAATGAACACAGGAGAGCACCCGCATTTGCCTTTGTTTCAAAGTATGCAAAGCGTTCTCTCATTGGACGAGGCAGAGTTTGTGATGTCACTGCCCCACTCTTCTTTCCAATCCAATCGGAGAGAATGCTTTTCATACATTGAAAAAAATGCAAAATGTTGTCTGAATGATGCCCCTACTGTCCTAGTGGCCTCCTGCGTTCACAAAGAACGAAGAAAGAAATGGCTGCACATCCAGAACTTCCGATTGCCTTTTATTTTGTTTCACAAAGATAACACCAAAGACACCAAACTGTGGTCACATAGACATGTTTCACGCATGCATCTTGTGCTTAATCAATAAGACACCAAACTGTGGTCACATAGAGGCGTTTCACACATACATCTTGTGCTTAATCAATAATGACTAAGCACAAGATGTATGTGTGAAACGCGTCTAGCTGACCACAGTTTGGTGTCTTTGGTGTTATCTTTGTGAAACAAAATAAAACACAATTGGACGTTCTGGATGTGCAGCCATTTCTTTCTTCTTTCCAAGTTTCCCATGGAGGGGGGCCGGGGCTGGCACTCTGCAAGATACCCCAATCAGCCTTATCTTTATCCACCTGGAGCAGCGGTTCTTTTTCTTGTGTTCACAAGGAGCAGGACAGCTGCTTGGCTAATGGAGATCACTGTAGTAGCCGTAGATTTCCAGCTTCTAGGGCAGTGATGGCGAACCTTGGCACCCCAGATGTTTTGGAACTACATTTCCCATGGTGCTCCAGTACACTGCAGAGTGCCAGAGCATCATGGGAAATGTAGTTCCAAAACATCTGGGGTGCCAAGGTTCGCCATCACTGTTCTAGGGGGATGCTACAGATATGGCATACACAGTACATACTTACATTGGTCCAAGCTATACCAATATAACTATTAGAAAATATCCATGCTTTGAATTCTTCTTTCATTTTTGAGCATTTTTTTAGGGGACAGAATCACTTTAATGAATTTAAAGAGGAAGTAAACCCATCAGGGTTTACTTCCTCTTTCATTCCCTGCAAAGGTAAAGCATAATGGACTACTATGCATCGCATAGTAGTCCATTATGTGTCACTTACCTGACACAGGAGCCAGCAAAGTCTCCGCTGTCCCCTGTAGTCCGGAGCCTCCATCTTCTCGGTGGGTCTCGCTGCTCCGCCGCTGTCATTCGGCGAAGCCGCGATAACGTCACTCCTGCGCATGCGCACGGGAGCCGCCGCTCGTGGCATATCGCCGTTGACCGCGGCGCGTTCAGTGCCTGTCTTTCGCCAAATATCTCCTAAACCGTGTAGGTTTAGGAGATATTTCTTGGGCCTACAGGTAAGCCTTAATCTAGGCTTACCTGTAGGTCAAAGTTGGTTGTAAGGGTTTACAACCACTTTAAGTGAATACATCATGAAAATAAATCTAGGCCCATGAAAAGGACACATCTCCCGTTTTTAGTTTTGAATTAAAATATGTAGAAGACAGAAATACGTTTTAGATATACAGATAGAGATATGTATGGTTTGTTTTTTCTTCTATTTTCTGCCTCTGCCGTCCCTGAGCTTTGTCTATCTGCACTAGAGAGGAGCAGATGTTTTGCCAAACATCCTGATGTGTAGCATTTTCTTATGGGAGTGCATAACCGTTTCTTGTGATGCATTGACTTGACAGCTGCTGGATTTCAGGGAGCTGCTTAGAAGCCATTAGTGGTGTCATTGAATTGAAACAGAACAGTCACTCCCAGCTTGAACTGCAATTGTTAATATCTTGTTGCTATTTTTTTTTTTTTTTTTTTCTGTGGCAACACGAGGCCTGAAAGATCACATTCTGGAGTAATGATCTTCCTTTCCGGCTGATGGCCCTGCTTAGAACAAAGAGGTGTTAGGACTTGTTAGGATTCTTGTTTACTGATCGTGGCCAGCTAACGATTTCATTTTTTTTTCACTACACCTTGCATGACTTCTCTTTAAATGAAGGCGCTGCAAGAATATGGACCACAGGGGTCCCTTTTAGCCAGGAATAACCTTGTATTATGTGTTTCTCATAAAATATTTTTAATGCGGGGCTTTGCATGGGTTGTTATCGCATGACATCAGTCTCTCCTTTGGTCATGTTGATCTGTATAGGTTTTGATTTGCAACTCATCTCTGTGGTGGATTGTATAGGGATTTTTTATTTTTTAATTTGTACACTTTTTTACATTGTTTTTCATTATTTCAAGGAAGTTACGGTATATATACAGTATATGAGTTCTGTTGTATCCAGGTCTCTGGGCACCATGTCTGATATACATAAAAGCCTTTTTTCCGTAGAAATTTTGTGACAGTTTTTTTTTTTTTGATTAGGTAAACCACCAGGTCTTTCAGCCACCCTCCCCCAATGCGCACAGTTGGGACTAGCATGCAAAATGTGGTAACACATGTGCATAACCAACTTGTACACACATTATAGGACCAATATAGTTAGGAATCAATTAACCTATCTGGATTTACTTGGAATGTGAGAAGAAATCAGTGTACCTAGAGCACAGGTGTCAAACACAAGACCCGCGGGCTGAGTCCAGCCCTCCGGGCCATTTCATGTGGCCCTCACACAGAGGGCTTTTTTTTAAGCCAGAACCCTGCACACTGTGCATAACACACCCATAAACCCTGCACTCTGTACACATTGCACTCCTGAACACTGCACTCTATACATAGCAAACCCCTGAGCTCTGCACTCTGTACATATCACACCCCTGAATTCTACACTTGGTACATAGTGCACCCCTGAACTCTGCACTCTGTACATAGCGCACACCCATGAATCCTGTGCTTAATACATAGCGCACCCCTGAACTCTGCATTCTGTACATAGCACACCCTTGAATCCCGTGCTTAATACATAGCGCACCCCTGAACTCTGCACATAGAACACCCCTGAATCTTGCGATTGGTTCATAGCGCACCCGTGAAGTCTGCACTCTGTATATAACGCACCCCTGAATCCTGCGCTTGGTACATAACACATCCCTGAAGTCAGCACTCTGTACATAGCGCACCCCTGAATCCTGCACTTGGTACATAGCGCACCCCTAAACTTTGCACTCTGTACATAGTACACCCCTAAACCCTGCACTCTGTACATAGCGCACCCCTGAATCTTGTGATTGGTACATAGCACACCCTGAATCCTGCGCTTGGTACATAGCACACCCCTGAACACTGCACTCTGTACATAGCGCACCCCTGAACTCTGCACTCTGTACATAGCGCACCCCTGAATCTTGCGCTTGGTACATAGGGAACCCCTGAGGTCAGCACTCTGTACGTAACGAATAGGGCACCCCTGGAACTGCACTTCCTGAACTTCGCACATAACTCACTCCTGGTATTTGTTACTTCTTTAAGATCCTCCTACTGATGGTGCAGGTTGGCCACACCCACAGTTTGATGCAGTAGTGTGGTCAAGGTCAACCTGCATAATGAGCTTAGGCCAAGGACAAGGGAAATGGAGAAAACCTATAATCAATCAGTCTGTGTTTATACTGCATATTGAGATTATTAAATGGCTAGTTGCTAGTTAGTTCATAATCAATTTCAAGGTATGTGTAGATGGCCATTTACAAGGTCTCCTGATTCCCACCTGTATTGGGCTGCAAATTGGGAAATGTTCCTTTTAACCTCGGTCATACACATTACATTCTGGCTGTATAAACTCAGTTTCTTTTAGTGCTATCAATACTTCATAACATGATGGGCTACCCTCGCAGGTCCTTGCACTTGATTTGTCATTGTTAAATCTAAAGGATTCAATTAGATTACAATCAGATTGTAACATATTGCTCAGTTAGATGCTTTGTGTCAAATACCAATATGGACTCACTGGTGAACTCTATATACACTATATTGTCATAAGTATTGGGACACCTGCCTTTACACGCACGTGTACTTTAATGCCATCCCAGTCTTAGTCAGTAGGATTCAATATTGAGTTGGCCCACCCTTTGAAGCTATAACAGCTTCAACAGCTGTCCATAAGGTTTAGGAGTGTGTCTATGGGAATGTTTGACCATTCTTCCAGAAGCGCATTTTTGAGGTCAAGCACTGATGCAGACAAGAAGGCCTGGCTCACAGTCTCTGCTCTAATTCATCCCAAAGGTGTTCTATCAGGTTAAGGTCAGGTCAGTCAAGTTCCTCCACCCCAGAGTTGCATGTCTTTATGGACTTTGCTTTGTGCACTGGTACGCACTCATGTTGTAACAGGAAGGGGCCATCCCCCAACTGTTTCCACAAGGTTTGGATCATGAAATTGTCAAAAATGTCTTGGTATGCTGACACCTTAAGATTTCCCTTTTCCTGGAACTAAGGAGCCAAGCCCAACCCCTGAATAACAACCACACACTATAATCCCCCCTCCACCAAATGATTTGGACCTTTTCACAAAGCAAGGTTCATAAAGACATGGATTGTTTTACCTTAACCAATTTAACACATCCAGAGTTGTCAAAGCAGGCCAATTAGGGTGTCAAGGGTTTTGGGGTTCCCACAGAACATTGGTAGAAGGCTGGAGTGTTCACCTCTGGAAGCACTTCAAGAAACCCATGCTGGGAGAAATTCATAAGCTATCATTGCTGTTCACCTTCTCAAAATGCTAATTCCCTTGCTGTCATATTGATACAACAGCTTAAAGGAGAAGTATTTTGGCAATACTTCTCCTGGGGATCATAGGAGTGCACTTCACTCCTGTGTCCCAGATTCAGAAGACAGCAGGCTAAAGGCAGCTGTCGGCTGACATCACAGAGGCGGTCCAGGTTCTGCAGGGATTCAGAAAATAATGTTAGGATCCGACCAGATACTGCTGAGAGCCTGAGCCAGCTGATCCCAACCTCTCCTCAGCCCAGCACTCCAGTGAGCTCTCGAGGGGCTGAGCAGAGAGCCAGTGACTGATAGTCTTTGCTCACTGAAGACCGAGACCTGAGCAGTCAGCAGTGTTCGATCGCTCAGTTCTCAATGTAGATCTGGCAAGGGACAGCTGCAGCATTGGATCAATGCTTCAGCCATCTAGGTGAGTATGTTTTTTTTTTTTTTGTAAACCCGCTTTTCTCTTGTAAATATATTTGCATCACTGACCCAGCTCAAGTATGAAGCCTGTATGGAATGAGAACCTCCCAGAATTTTGGGCATCTGTTGTCAAACTACAAGTTTCTCAGTGCAAAAGAAGCTAACACGACCTCCACTGGGGACCTAAAAAATAAGACGCTACATGTTTTGCTGAATTTGACATATGGAGAAAAAAAATAAAATATTCTATGTGTAAGAGTAAAAGCACCCTGTCAATTGTTACTTAGTAACACCCCTTAGGCAGAAAAAAAAATTGTAGCCAGCTAAAAGTCTGATTTTCCCAGTTATTAATTTGTCTAATTTTTCCTCGCAGAATGCTCCTTGTTTAGAACTATTTTTATGTTGTCGTGCATGTACTTTGTGTTTGGCATCTACCTACTAATTGACAATAGGTGCTAATTATATTTCTCAAATAAAAAGTTATTATAATAAAAAGTTATTGCGGACTAAAATTTGTATAAGCCTTTTTAAGTTTGTAGGTAGAAGCTTTATACCTAGAAAATGCACAAAACATATATTCTGACCAGGGAGTGCCCCAATTTGGATATGTTTGCATATGACAGGTCAGCCCAACTCCACGTCATACCTCACAACTTTTTGAGGAAGAAAGGAAAAATCCTGGACGGCCACACACCGCTGAAGGCATCTTTATTGAAAGATTCAAACTCATATCTGAAGCATATAAAACAGGGAAGAACAGCTAACGCATTTCACATCACAAACAGATGCTTAGTCATAGCTTAGTCATAGTTATGCATAGCATCTGTTTGTGATGTGAAATGCTGTTTTGATGTTACATTTTGATGCCAGCAGTAGGAATGGGGCGGAGGCCATGTTGGTACACCCTGCACTGCTCAGCGCTAAACCCTTAGGCCGCGTACACACGAGCGGACTGTCTGACGGACTTGGTCCGCTGAAACGTGTTTCAGCGGACAATCCGCTCGTGTGTGGGCTTCAGCTGACTTTTTCAACGGACAGTCTGGCGGACTAAGTCTTTCGGAATTTCCGTAATATTGTCCGTCCAAACTTGGTTTCAGTGGACAGTCCGCTCGTGAGTAGGCTAGTTCGACGGACTAAGTATGGCGCATGCTCAGAAAGGATTTACACAGCGAAAGGTTGCATTGCAGTGTATTGGACGTCGTATTTCTAGTCCCGTCGTACGTGCTGTACACGTCATCGCGCAAGCTTTCGGCGGACTGTCTGTTCATCGTGTGTGGTCAAGTCCGTTCATTCGAAAGTAGGATGGACTGTCTGTCGGATTGTCTGACGGACTTAGTTGGGCAGACAGTCTGCCCGTGTGTACGCGGCCTTAGGCTTTCAAAATTAGACATCCAAACAGCCTCACAGATGTCAATATACTATATTTATTGATATACGCTCACTTTATTGCTAAAGTTACTCTGAAATTCAAGACGTAGGTGGGTGTTGTAAGATGTCCGATGCCGCCTTTCTATCAGATTAGCAAACCTGGTAACGGTGGAACGCATGCACAGCTGATAAAACATCACTTCCGTTAGCTGATTTGATGGGTTTGCTTACAGAACAGGCAGGAAGGAGTTTTGCAACTCCACAAGGACTTTTTTTTACAACTATTATTCTTTTATATTGGCTCCTAAAATGTACAAATGCAGCAATTTAGAAATTGGATGGAAGTTTAGCACTGGGAAACACTTTTTGAAAAATAAAAAGTGCATTTTATATGCATTTATTTATATCAGACCAAAATGAGGGACAAATGAGGAGGAATGAGGGACAGAGGGACATTGCTCCAAATCAGGGACAGTTGGGAGCTGTGGTTTAGGGGACCACCACCCCAGAAAAATGCTTCAGGACAGCCACATCATGGCTGCACATCCGTCTCTCCAGCCTTTACGTAACTTTAAAAGCAAAACTGTTATTGGTGCCTTTCGTTAGATTGCTGAGTACTGATCTCTCCAGGACGCAAATCATATAAACCAATATTTACATTGCCAGCTAAATGAGAGGAGTTTTTTTTGTGGAGGCAATCTCTCTAGAACTGCTGCTTTGTAAGTAATTTGACTTTCCTGCTGTTTTGCTGAAGTCAGCGAGGGTAGGTGGGATCAATGCATGGAAGTACATTTCAGTAAATGCTGTTTGTTTCCAAGTAATTTGGCACACAACTGGGCCGAAATGGTGTTTTGTTTGTTAAATGGCTTAGAAATCTGCAAATCTCTTTATTACGGGAGAAGCAGACGGCAAAGTGTAGTCCTGCATCTATATTCATTGGACACAGCAAATTGTCCACGCTTATAGCAGAGAGGGAAGATAAGCGAGATTTATCTGAAACAAATGGGAAGCATCACAGTCAAGAGGAGTAATAGTCCGGGAGCAAATGTCAGAATTCCCATTACTGAGATCAGGTTCTGAAAAGGATAATGTCCACATCAAATATTTTAGTTATATAATGGCAGCATATTCTGCAGTGCTATACAAAGAGTGTTATGCACACAAATCCTTGTCAGCAAAGGAGCTTACAATCTAGGGCCCTTACGACGGTGTGTTTTTGGATTACGGAATGAAACTAAAGTCCTCCTAGCAAATCCATGTAAACAAGAATACAATAAAAAGTCTCACGCTGATAATGTCTGTAGTGGGATTAAAACATAGGACTCTACAATGAGTACTAGGCGCTGAGCCACCTGCTAGCAGTCCTAATAACTAAAGGCTGACCTGTCTGACCTGTGACACCTGTCAGTTTTTTTCTTTGCTGTCTGTGATGATCTGTCATCTCCTTTTGTACTTGTGACCCTTGCCACAAAGTGATGGCAAATTCTAAATGTTACAGCTGAGAACAGGAAGAGATTGGAAATCTTCCAACAGGGGACACCTTTTCCAGTGGCAAATGTCTAAGGGGATTTGCCATCACTTTGAAGAGATTTCTTCTCATTTTCTGCTATCTCTAGAATATTAAAGTGATTGTAAAGTCTTGTTTTTTTGCTTTAAAAATAACAAACATGTCATAATTACCTGCCATGTGCAATGGTTTTGCACAGAGCAGCCCAGATCCTCCTCTTCTCATGTCCCTCTTTAGTACTCCTGGCCCCTCCCTCCTGTTGGGTGCCCCCCACAGCAAGCAGCGTGCTATGGGGGCACCTGAGCCGAGCCACAGCTCCCTGTGTCCATTCAGACATGTAGTCGCGACCAGGCCCATCCCCTTTCTCCCCTCATTGGCTTACTGATTTTGATTAACAGCAGCGGGAGCCAATGGCGCCGTGCTGTTGTCTCAGTCAATGAGGATGGGAGAACCGGGCAACCGACACACTCCTGCAACATTGCTGGATCTAGATGGACCTCAGGTAAGTATTAGGGAGGCTGTGGGGGGCTGCTGCACACAGAACTTTTTTTATCCTAGGCTCTGTTCACATCTAGGTCTTTTTGGGCGTTTTTGTGCTCCGAGGCCCCTTTCACACCGAGCCGCCTAGGGCATCAGCGGTTATTGTAGATTTAGCAGTGCTATTGGGCAAAAAGGGGTTAAATCCGCCCACAAAATGCCACCAGAATGGCGTTTTGCTGGCGGTATTGTAGGGCTGCCCTATTGATTTCAATGGGGAGCAGGGGTGGTGGAGCAGTGAGTTCACCGCTCCTTCACCACTCCAAAGAAGCTGCTGGCAGGACTTTTTCTGATGCTCTGCCAGCGCACCACTTTCACACTGGAGTGAATGGAGTCGCTTTTTTCAGGCGCTATGCAGGCGCTATTTTTAGTGCTGTAGCGCCTGAAAAATGCCAGCAGTGTGAAAGGGGTCTAAGCCTCGGCTCTAAAAACGCCCAACAAGACAAATCCCATTCATTTCTATGGCCCCTGTTTACATGTGAGTGTTTTGTCGCCTAAAGCAAAACGCCCATCGCTTGAAAAAGTGCATGAGCTTCTTTTTTGGCAGATTACAGGCATTTTACTGCTTTTATATTGGTGACCGTTTAACCCAAAAAACGCCAGTAAAATAGTAACGCCTAGATGTGAATGGAGCCTAAATGCATAGAATGCATTAACATATAAAACCTTCTGCCTTTACAATCACTTTAAGTGAATGAAATCTCCTCATTGAAGCCAGACCTCAACACAATAACTGACAGTTTAAAGGGTAATTCCACTTTCATGGGGAAAAAATAATAATAATAATATAGTGTATACAATTGTGACACATATTGTAATTGAATTTTTTTATTCAAAATGACCTTTCCTTTTCAATCTGTAGCGCTGTAAGAAATCACATATAAAGGGAAGCAGACCCTGCAATTATCCTCATTAGAGCACTGCAAGTGCAGCAGCTGACTGATAAATTTGAAACCACTCCCATTAGATTCACTTTCCACATGGACACAGACAAACACACAGATATTTCTTCAGAATAACAAAAGGTAGGAATCTGCAACAAAGTTTGTTAAAATCCTTGCAATGTACATAGATCACCCAGAGGGGAATGTTTTTTTCTTAACATAATTAGTGAAGTTACTCTTTAAATAATCCTTTAGGGCCAGTTCACACAGAGAATCCCACATGAACACACAACACATTCCTGTGTGATAGATTGAGACCCTCTGCAGGTCACCGGTCGCAGCTGCAGTGCGTTTTGAACGCTGTGTGGGAAACGCACACAGAAAGTGGATTTCCCGCAGCGTGTCCAGGCCTTTAGGCCGGGTTCACACTATAGCGATGCGGGAACGCCGCGAATCCGTGGCGTTTACCCGCATCGCACACCTCCCGCCGGCAGTTCACACTGCCCTATGCGGACGGCTGGGAGTGTCAATGTTATGTTAATGACACCCCCAGATCCGTCGGCATATCGCAGTGCGATCTGCCGACTCGCACAGGAATCGGATCGCATGGTGTGAACCCCCATGCGATCCGATTCTGTTGCGGACCCAAAAAAGGGTCCCGTGCGAGTTTGCTGCGGGAGCGATGCGAATTCAGCCATACTATCTGTATGGCTGTACTCGCATCGCTACGGAGATCGGATGTGATTTGCTGTGCGAATCACATCCGGATCTCCCCCCGCAGCGGTGTGAACTGGGCCTTAGTCAGTGCAAACCCCCAAAAAAAGTATGCCTGTAGTTTTATATATATATATATATATATATATATATATATACAGTATATATATATTTTTTATGTTTTGTTTTTATGTTTTTTTGGCTGTAGTTATATTTAAATTCGAAGTTCAGCCAAAAGCTAACTAACTCTAAGCCTACTGGTAGCCACATTCTAAGACTAGGGATAGGAAATATCCAATTGCCTCTCAGGGAATCAGGAAGTATTTTTTTCCCCTGCTGTAGCAAATTGGATCATGCTTTGCTGGGGTTTTTTGCCCTCCTCTAGATCAGGGGTCTCCAAACTTTTCAAACAAAGGGCTACTTTATTGTCCTTCAGACTTTAGGAGGGCCGGATTGTGGCCAGTAGGGGCAGAAAACATCAGTGAGAATAAATATGGTCTCAGGGTTGGTGGTCAATAAGAGGAGGGGTATTCCTCCTTATAGTAGGAGTAAAGCCCCGTACACACGAGAGGACTTATGTCCGACAGACTTCCGAAGGAGTTCCGTCGGAGTTCTGCCGGAGTTCCGACGGAGTTCTGACTGACTTTTCGGCTGAGCGGACTTGGCCACACACAATCACACCAAACTCCGACGGATTCGAACGTGATGACGTACGACTGGATTTGAATAAGGAAGTTCATTGCCAGTAGCCAATAGCTGCCCTAGCGTCGGTTTTAGTCCGTCGGAATAGCATACACACGAGCAAATTTTTCGAAGGGACCGGGTCCGGCGGAGTTCCTTCGGAAAAATTTGAAGCATGTTCCATATTCTAAAGTCCTTCGGACTTTGGCGAGTCAAAAGTCCGTTGCAGCCCACACACGATCGAATAGTCTGACGGAATCAGTCCGTCGGACTTTGGATGTTGAAAAGTCCGCTCGTGTATACGGGGCTTTATAGTATCCCATCATTGGTATCTGTGGAAGATATAGTGCCCCATTTTTGTCAGTGAAGGAATAGTGCCTCATATCAGTGGAAGGAATTGTGCCCCAAGGGCCGGATAAAGGCAAGCAAAGGGCCACATCTGGCCCTCGGGCCGCAGTTTGGAGACCTCTGCTCTAGATCAACTGTGGGTATAGTATTGCGTATATGGACTTGTATGTTTTTTTTTGTTTTGTTTTGTTTTTTATTGGTTGAACTAGATGGACTTGTGTCTTTTTTCAACCTGACTAACTATGTAACTATGTAAGCCTTATCTATCTAACCCTGTAAAATAAGGATTGCTATACACATACCTCCCAACATTTTGAGATGGGAATGAGGGACACCTAATAGCAAATGTATGTAGGCATAGGACACGCCCCCTGCCACACCCCCTTAAAGGAGTCAAAAAAGGTTCATTAAATCCACAAGAGACTTATTTTTTTTACGACTACTATTCCTTTATACTAGCTTTTAACATTTACAAATGCAGCAATTTATATTTTGGATGAAAGGTTTAGAACTGGGAAACACTTTTTGAAAGATAAAAAGTATATTTTATATACAACTATATAGATCAGACCAAAATGAGGGACAAATGAGGAGGAAAGAGGGACAGAGGGGCATTGCTCCAAATCAGGGACAGTTGGGAGCTATGCTATACATACCTTTTCTGCAGCCGATCTGGTCCTGTTCCATGCTGAGCTGTCAGCGGTGGCTTCTCTGTGGTGGTGTGTGCAGAGGCAGCCGACAACGGAACCCCCATAGTAAGTCTATGGGTGACTTCACTTCCCATTTATTTCCCAGCCAATTTCGGCTCTCCTACACAACATCCGCCGCATTAGTTTTAGCCCCTGTACACACGGTCGGAAATTCAGACGGAAGCGGTCCGATCGGATTATATTGTTGGAAAATCCGATCGTGTGGGGGCTCTATCTGACTTTTTCCGTCGGAAACTCAGACAGAAAAACTTTGAGAGCATGATCTGAAATTTTCCAACAACTAAATCCAATCAGACTTTTTCCGATCGTTTGTAGAGAATTCCGATCGGACAATTCCGATCAAGGTACGACAGCAAAGCTATTGGCTACTAGGCTGAACGTAGTCCTGTCGGAATGAACGAACGTCATCACGTTCCGAACGATCGGATTTTTCGTCAACTTTGTCCGACCGTGTGTATGCAACACCAGTTCCGGACAAAATCCGTCTGAAAAAATCCGATGGATTTTGTGGTTGGAATTTCCGACTGTGTGTTGGCTTAGAATGTGGCTGCCAGTAGATTTAGAGTTAGTTAGTTTTTGCCTGAACTTCCACTTTAAATCTAAATAAAGAAATGTTGTCTTTGCTGTATTTACAAGATAACTTAAAATGCTTGGCTGCTTATATGCTGACAGTTGATATGCTGGCAAATTATAAATACTTTTCTTTGATGAGACAAAAACATTCTTGTAAGTGACCCTCCTTTACTGGAAAGACTGTTGATATCATCAGGCAATTCTGATTGTGTAAAGTGACAGACAGTGCACTAAATGGGATGAAGACTATGTCAGGCTGGCTCAGAGTTGTAAGAATATATATATATATATATTTATAGTTATTTAAAGAATATGTTACCCCAACATTTCATATTCCTTATATGTGCCTGCTGTACCATGTACTTGTATGGAAAAGTATCCTGATCTCTTTGTATTGCTTCCTTTGTGTAAAAATACCTGCTTTCCTATAAAAAAAAAACTGACCGCATAGGGGAAGATTTACTAAAACTGTAACGTACAAAATCTGGTGCAGCTGTGCATGGTAGCCAATCGGCTTTTACCTTCAGCTTGTTCAATGAAGCTTTCACAAAAAATGGGAAGCTGATTGGTTTCTATGTAGAGCTGCAGCAGATTTTTTACTCTACTTAAGCCCAGGTTCACACAGACAGCGGGATTCACCTAAACTCATACAATTTTATTCCTGCATGTCAGTCTGACTTCCGGGGGCAATTTCAGAAACATCAGTGCTGGTTCCTACACAGATGTCTATACAAATTGCACCCAGAAGTCGCCAAAAGTAGTACAGAAAAAACTGTTAGGAATTGGTGCGGCATCACACCAATCCGGATGGTGCCATAGCCAGCAATTGCTGCCCATTTGGCATGCGATTTGACATTTCAAATTGCATGCCAAATCGCATCAATGTGAACCTAGGCTCAATTTTAATGTTGTCTGTTCTCTAGCTATGCTAAGAACTCACATGCCCTCCCTTTACAGTCATTCACTGGGAAGACTAGTTTGCTGCTGTTTCTCCTCATCCAGCTCTCCGAGCTCCTTATGCAGCTGAGAACAGAGGGTATGTGATCATTTAATAAAAGGAGACCCCCTTTAACCACTTCAGCCCCAGAAGGATTTACCCCCTTAATGACACCACTCCTCCACCATAAATCTGTACATTAGAGCTAAGAGAGAGACATTTGAGAAGGAAATAGGGATGTGATTTGGATGCAAATAGGGGACAGTCCCTACAAAATGATGGACAGTTGGGGGCTATGCCCAAGATCTCTTACTATGCTTAAAATGGAGCTATGGGTAGGAGAGATGTGTACATCTTATGCCCTGTACACACAGTCAGACATTCCGACAACCAAATCCATCTTATTTTTTCCGATGGATTTTGTGCCAAACTTGTCTTGCATACACACGGTCAGACAAAATTATCGGAAAATCTGATCGTTCTTAATGAGGTGACATACAACACATACGTCGGGACTATAAATGGACCAGTAGCCAATAGCTGTCTCTTAATTAGTCTCTTAATTTATTCTGAGCATGCATAGTACTTTGTCCGTCAGAATTGTCTACACGCTATCGGACTTTAAACGATCGGATTTTGTTGTCGGAAAATTTTAGATCCTGCTCTCAAACTTTGTCAGAAAAAAGGGTACACTGGTTACATAAAGCAGAAAACCTCCTTTCCAGAACTTGTCTTTGTCTTTGTTTCTGGTTAGGAGTCTTGTGGGCTTCTTTCCTTGTCATGTGATTGAGTTCTGGCAAGCCCATTGTAATGTGGTATAAATAGATACCTGAATCAATGTTGGCCCAGTGACCTAGTTTGTTGTAAAACACAAGAATGACATTATTGTGTAAGAGGCCAACAAAATAAATGAAACACACAACACACACAAACCTTGAATAACTGTCTCTGATCACTAAAAAACATACTTACTAAAATTAACATATAGCTTACTTTTCTTTACAATCCAGTACTATTCTTTTAGTGCAGTAGTGAACAAAAAAAAAAATAATAATAAAAAAACTGTAAAAAAATAAAAAAGTACAGAAAAAATAAAAAAATAAAGTTCCCTGGCAGGTTCATGTCATAGCATACTAGCACATTATGTGACTTACCTGTAAAACAAAGTCTTTCAGCAGCATTCTATCACTGTCAGCACTCCTAATTTTACCCTTTTTTTCTTCCCGGTTTGCCACTCTCTGGCCGTTTGAATGGCAAGGCTGCAATGACGTCAATCCTGCGCATGCACACAGGAGTCACGATCGGGCACTGAATTGATAGCACAGTGTGTCTTTATTATAAGCTCACCTGTACGTTCAATGAAAAAACACTGTTTACTATCTATGTACAGGGACAATAAACATGGTTTGTATATATAAAAGAAGACAGACACAAAAAGGTTTGATTAGGGTTTAACCCTTCCCTCTACTTGAAATTCAACCTACAAATTAAAAACAACCCTTGAAGAAGTGGCGTTCCACCCATATAAAAGTCAGCAGCTACCACAAATGTAGCTGCTGACTTTTAATAATCAGATACTCACCTGTCCATCGGTCCAGCGATGGGGGCATATGAAGCCCCGCACCTATCTTCAGCACTGGCATTGTCACTGTGGGCACCAGGCTGTGGCTTCACAGCCACCACGCACTGCACATGCGTGAGCTGTGCTGCACAATGTGACTGGCTGGGCAATCACCTGGGACCTGTGCCAGATGATTGCCGAGAGGGAGAGGGGAGAGGTGAACTTCCTTCCGGTGTCGCTGTGCCCCGGGTAGAAGTGGGAGCTGGATCCCTTCTAAAAAGAGGGTATCCGCCACCCCCCCCAAAAAAAAATGACATGCCAAATGTGGCATGACAGGGGTCACCTTCACCTAAAGCGGAAGTTCCAGTTTTGGGTGGCACCCCGCTTTATCTCCCTCCCTGAAACTAAAACCTTAACTTCCAAAACGTAGCCCTCAACACTTTAAATGTACCTGTACTACTTCATTTCATGTCTAACATTATACTTGCCACTTAAAGTGGAGGGCCACCCTGAAAAAAAAAATACATTAAAAATTTGAAAAAAATCAGAAAAAAAAGAAATGAAATTTTTTTTTTTTTTAACTTACCAGAAATGCCTGTTGCTAGGCACATCATCCTAATCTGCCTCTTCCTCCTCTGCGGAGATCTTCTATCTTCTCTCCTCCGTGCGGCGTCTTCTGGGTAATGGGTCGCGCTGTGTTCTGGGAACTGTGTGTCCCAGAACACAGCGCGCCCCATTCACAAAGCGCTGCGCGACTCGCGCATGCGCAGTAGGAAATGGGCAGTGAAGCCGCAAGGGTCAGCCTTGGGTGGCCGACATCGCGGGCACCCTGGACTTGTAAGTGTGCTTATTAAGTCAGCAGCTACAGTGTTTGCAGCTGCTGACTTTTAATTTTTATTTTTTTTAACCCGCCCCTCCTCTTTAAAGTGTATGCAAACCCAATCTATTTTAGTATGTTAAGAAACATATTTCACTGTATGCAGTTTTCTTAAAGTGTTACTAAAACCACAACCGTAAAAATCAGTCTGTATATGCAGTAAAACATGCTTGTTATACTCACTGTGGAACCTAAGGGGTTAATCCTCCGCATTGTGTAAAAAGGCTGTTTGATCCTGTCTTCTCTGATCCTCTTCTTCTTTTACTGTCCACAACCCATCTGCTGATAGTACAGAACCATAGGTGGCACTCTGCACATGCTCAGTTTGGCGAGAGTTTTTTTTTTTTCTTGGGAGGGTGCATATGATCAGCACAGGGTCAGACAGAAAGTCAGGGGTCATGCAGCTTCATAGGACAGTCAGAGTAGAATGAAAACTTCTCCTACAAGCTTTAATCAGAGCTTGGCAGGGCACTGATATAAGTCACAAGACTGCTATATACTGCTGTTGAGAAAAGGTATTTAGCAGTTTATATTTACTGAAATAATTGCATTTCCATGTTCTGTGTACAGTGGGAGACCAGATATAGTGAATGCAGGGTCCTGGGTTTAGTAACATTTTAAGCAAAAACATTTTGTCTAAATCTATTGCAAGGTTTATTAACTGGAGATCCTGACAATTACAACACTTCTTGGAAAGTGGATTTATATCGAATTTTGAGGAATATATGTATATGAAAGTTTTTGTGCCCAGGGATCAGCTTCAGGCTGGGTTCATACTTGCATGACAGACATTGCATGTGATTTGCACTGCATTGCTATGCAGATCAAATGCGATTTCTGTGTCATGCGAATTCAGCCATACAAACTGGTGCAAGAGCTTTTTTTTTTGGTCCGCACTGGAATCAGATCACATGGCTGTTCACACCCATCTGTTCTGATTCCTGCATCTCACAGTTCGCACTGCAATCTGCGAATCGATCTGGGGGTGTCATTAACTTTACATTGACACCCGCAGTGGACCGCAGATGTCAGTGTGATCCGTTGGCGATTCAGGTGCGATGCGGGAACCTGCACAGGAATCGCATTGGTTCTCGCATCTCACCAGTGTGAATGGAGCCTGAGACATTGTACATTTCTGTTGTATGTTTTCTCGTGTTATGTTTGGATGTAAAGGTTCAGCTCCAGAAATTCTTGCACGAGAATTCCACATTAATTACTTGTGGGCCTCTCTTGCTTGTTTTACTGCTGAAACTGGATTCCAGAAAAAGGTTGCCAGATGTAGTGACAGAGAAATAACCAATAACAAATGTATTGATGTGATTATCTTCACTCACACTTTGTCAGGCAGTCTGTCTTCCTCAACATTTAGACATATTTTTGTGTTTTGTTGGTTCCTGTTGTGGGGCTCTTCTTCCTTGGCTCATAAATGTCTCACTTATGGCACAACGTCCGTCTTAGAATGCCAACCCTCTTTCTTCTGCAATCCTCACTTTTACAGTGCATTTAAAAAGTATTCATACCCCTTGAAAATTTCCACATTTTGTTATGTTACAACCAAAAACATAAATGTATTTTATTGGGATTTTATGTGATAGACCAACACAAAGTGGCACATAATTGTGAAGTGGAAGTTTTGTATATATATTTTTGTATGTATGTATTTGTATGTTAAAAGTGTTTCATGCATTTGTATTCAGCCCTCAAAATCTAGTGAAACCAATTGCCTTCAGAAGACAAACAGGATCATGAAGACCAAGGAACACACCAGACAGGTCAGGGATAAAGTTGTAGAGAAGTTTAAAGCAGGGTTAGGTTATAAAAATATCCCAAGCTTTGAACATCTCACGGAGCACTGTACAATCTATCATCTGAAAATAGAAAGAGTATGGCACAACTGCAAACCTACCAAACATGGCCGTCCACCTAGAACTGACAGGCCGGGCAAGGAGAGTAAGGATGAGCTCTGGCGTGTTTGCAAACAGCACGTGCAGAGCCCGCCAGGAAGTCAGCACTGCACAGCGCTAATCACAGGCAGTGAGACATTTGCCGATCTCTGCAGCCGCGCATCGGGACAATGTCTCACTGTTTGGGATTAGCGATTCGCAGTGCCGACTTCCTGGCGGGCTCTGCACGTGCTGTTTGCGAACACGCCAGAGCTCATCCTTAAAGGAGAGCATTAATCAGAGAAGCAGCCAAGAGGCCCATGGTCACTCTGGAGGAGCTGCAGAGATCCACTGCTCAGGTGGGAGAATCTGTCCACAGGACAACTATTAGTTGTGCACTCAACAAATCTGGCCTTTATGGAAGAGTGGCAAGAAGAAAGCCATTGCTGAAAGAAAGCCATAAGAAGTCCTGTGTGCAGTTTGCAGGAAGGCATGTGGGGGACACAGCAAACATGTAGAAGAAAGGGCTCTTGATGTTTTTGGCCTAAAAGCAAAACATTTTGTGTGGCGGAAAACTAACACTGCACATCACCCTGAACACACCATCCCCACCATGTTGTGGGGATGTTTTTCTTCAGCAGGGACAGGGCAGCTGGTCAGATTTGATAGGAACATGAATGGAGCCAAATACAGGGCAATCTTAGAAGAAAACCTGTTATGCCGCGTACACACGATCAAACAATCCGGTGGAAAAGTCCGGCAAACTCAAGTCCGCCAAACAATCCCCCCGTGTGTAGCCTCCGGCATACTTTCTTGACCCGAAAGTACGGCGGACTTAGAATGCCGTGTTGCACACCAATCTTCCCGCCGGACTCGCATTTCGGCGGACAATCCGGCCGTGTGTGTGCCAGTCCGCCGTACTTTTGAAATGAGCGGACTTTTCCCGCCCGGAGAAAAGTCCGCTCATTTTGAGCGGGTCTCCAGGTAGGCGGGGCCCGCGAAGGAGACGTCGCTGGCCCCGCCGCCTGGTATGGACTTAAAGGGGAACCCCAATGCCGAAAAAAATCGGCGTGGGGGTCCCCCCAAGTCCACAACAGACCCTTGTCCGAGCACGCTACCTGGCCGGCCAGGAAAGGGGGGGCGAGCGAGCGCCCCCCCCTCCTAAACCGTACCAGGCCGCGTGCCCTCAACATGGGGGTGCCTTGGGGAAGGGGGGGCCGCGCGACCCCCCCACCCCAAAGCACCTTGTCCCCATGTTGATGAGGACAAGGGCCTCTTCCCGACAACCCTGGCCGTTGGTTGTCAGGGTCTGCGGGCGGGGGGCTTATCGGAATCCGGGAGCCCCCTTTAATAAGGGGGCCCCGGATACCGGCCCCCCACCCTATGTGAATGAGTATGGGGTACAATGTACCCCATCCCATTCACCTGTAAAATAAAAGTACAAAAAAAACACAACACACGAGATAAAATACTTTATTGCACAGCTCCGTGGGTCTTCAGTCTTCGGGAGTCTTCTCGCCGGACTCCTCCGCTATCTTCTTGTAGCTCTTTTGCTAGCGGAGGAGTCCGGCTTTCTTCCTCGCCGCCGGCCTCTTCTTCCGACTTCGGGGGTCTTGTCCCCCTCTTCGGTTCTTCTGCCGGGCCACCGCGCCTTCTTATAGCTCTTTTACAGGCGGTGGCCCGGTCTTCTGTCGCCGCTGCCGCCGCCGCCTTCCGTTCTTCTTCTTCTTCTCCTGGAGATGTTGACTCGACGATCTCTCCGGCCGCAATGCCAGGGATGCGCTGCGCTGCCACTTATATAGGGACAAGGGGCGGTGTCACATGGCTTTATGTCACATATGCATTAATTCCTAAATCGAATGTTAAAAGCAAACTAACTGTTGAAGTATTTTAAAACAACATTTGTCAAGCCATTGAATATACTGATGAGTATTTTTGTACAACTGGAAAATCTACTAGTGTATGGCCAGCTTAAAGTGGTTGTAAAGTCAAAAGTTTTTTTTATCCTAATGCATTCTATGCATTAAGATAAAAAATCTTCTGTGTGCAGCAGCCCCCCAATACTCACCTGAGCCCCATCTTGATCCAGCGATGTTGCAGGAGAGTGTTGGCTGCCTGGGACACTCCCTCCTCATTGGCTGAGACGGCAGCATGGCGCCATTGGCTCTCGCTGTTTTAAAGCAAAGTCAGTGAAGCAATGAGGATAGAGAGGGGGCTGGTGCCAAACCACGGCTCCAAGTCTGAATGATAACACAGAGCTCGGCTCGGGTACCCCCATAGCAACCTGCTTGCTGTGGGGACACACAGCAGGAGGGAGGGGCCAGGAGTGCCAGTGAGGGACCCAAGAAGAGGAGGATATGAGCTGCTCTGTGCAAAACCAGTGCACAGAGCAGGTAATTATACCATGTTTGTTATTTTTAAAGAAAAAAAACTGAGACTTTACAATCACTTTAATTCAGAGACATACGGGAAGAGTGCTTACTCACAGTGGATTTCAGCCTAGAAGCTGCCACCGGTACATCTATTCGAAAGTGTCTGCCAGGAACTGTAAATATAAACCTGCCCTGCTTTGTCTGCTATGCAGTCATTACCTCTGTGCACGTCTGACATCTGGGTACACAATCTGATTATAAGGGTAGCACCTCTGGTTAAATGGAAGTCTGTGGGTCATTTATTGATCTCTAAAGGTCTGTAGCCATCTCTTGGAGACCTCTGTATTGTATTTAACCGAAGGTGCAATTTTACTTATCTGATTACATGTCCATTAGTTTTGCACTGTGAACACATTCATTATAGTTTGAAGAATGAAGTGGAGGCATTGGGTGAAGATAAAAGCAAAACTGCTAGTAACATCAAATTTGAAAACATGCGTTTGCAAGCGCATCTGATCGGTTGCCTTTTCGAAATATCAAGACTTCTTATTTTTTTGTTTAGTCACATCCACTAAGTTTAGTGTCTGGCAGGCAACTTTCCCACCACAAGAGATCTGCAGCTCAGTCATGATAAAAAACAAGGGAGAGTAATCTAAAACTTCCAACTATTTGATTTTTCTTCCATCAATGGAATGGTATCCTAAAGTCATCTGTTGCTACCTAATTGACTTCATAAACTATATGACCAAGAGTTTGTGGACATCTAGCCATCACATCAATAGCTTATTGGACATTCCATTCCAAAACCATGGATTGGAGATGCCCCTCACCCCTTTGCTGCTATAACACTCTTCTGGAATGGCTTTCCTCAAGATTTTGGAGTGTGCCCATAAAGAATTTGTGCCCATTCAGCCAAGAGAGCATTTATGAGGTCAGGTACTCATGTTGGATGAGAAGACTTGACTCACAACTGGCATTTTTAATTCATCTCAAATTTGTTTAGTGCCCCCACACTCATCGTGTCTTTATGAAACTGACTTTATTCACAACGGCACAGTCTTGCTGGAACAGAAAAGGGCCTTCCCCAAACTGTCACCACAAGGTTTAGGAATTCACAACTGTCGTAAATATCTTTGTAAGGCTGTAGCAATAACAGTACCCAGAACTGGAACTAGAACAATACCCTTTATTGACCTTATAGGTAGATGACCAGGTGTCCCCATGCTTTTGGATATATCTTCTCATTGACAACTACAAAATCATTTTGTACAGTTTCAGCCAGTTTTGCTTACCCAGAACCTGCAATTACACAAACTT
The DNA here is from genome assembly GCF_037356315.1 of Lithobates pipiens. NCBI lineage: Eukaryota > Metazoa > Chordata > Amphibia > Anura > Ranidae > Lithobates > Lithobates pipiens. The sequence continues at coordinate 56,084,036 of NW_027507784.1, forward strand.
TGGCAAGCAAAGCCTCACCCATTTACTAGGCAAACTCTTCTATTCTATGCAGATGATCCTTTACCTTTGCCATTACCTTGAAACAATGAAGTATTATGGAAATATACTGTACAATTTTTTTCATTACTGGTAGAAGAAAAAGATGGCGTACATCCAAACTTCAGGAAAAAGCAGCTTTTTATTCTAGGTGTCCCCAAGGCAAAGTACTGCTGTACCTATCCGAGTTTGTCTGCAGAAGATATCATGCAACAAGAAAAGGCAGCATTTAGTCCGGATTCCAAATAACTTACACTACAGGGATGAAAATTCAGGGGGCTCAGGCTTTGAGTGTCTCCTATTCACTCATACAATAACGATAGCGAGAATATGTAGCCAGTGACCCCGAGACATCCAAATACGTGCATTAGGCTTTATTCACTACAGGGTAATCGCAGGACAAAACAGCTTTCACTTTTTTGTCCTAAGGCCTTAGTCATAGCACGATATGACTGAGGCCTTATAATTGAAACACGTAAGCTACTTTATCCTGTGACTACCCTGTAACGAATAAAGACTAATGTATTTAGTTGTCACCGGCTATACATCCTCGCTATCATAGTCTGCAGAAGTACTGCTACATGCCATGTTTGCATTATAATTTGCATCAACATCTTGGTCTATCTCTACATTTATTTTTTTACAATGTATAATTTTTTTTTTTTAACAGTACATATAGTATCATTTTTTTTTTTTAAAGGGAAACTCTAGACACCAAGTTATAGACTACTAGTAAACCTACTCCTAGCACCCTTCATCTTACACAACAGACAGACATCCTTAGGCTAGGCTCACATCTGTGTGGTTTAGGAACCTGTGCATAATTGCACGGTTCCTATACAGCAGGAAAAATGCGTTGCTCTTTAGGATTAATTCTCAATGGCACTCCCACGCATCAGAAAAAATTTTTTTCGCATTTGCGAAAACAGCATGGTACTGAGATTTGAAAAAAAGGGTCAGGGACTTTTTCCCCGTGTTTCCTGCAGGTACGGCAGCCCATTCAAACGCAGCACTTAGGACCCGCACAGCATATATATGAACCTAGCGTCACTTCAAACCTACTTTTAACTCCTAACTGGTGCGTAGCAATTTAGTGTATAGAAACATTTCAAGTAGTTACATTATCCAAATAGAATAGCAAACAGAAGAATTAACTTAATTACTTTGGAAAAATACTTAAATGTACCCAAACTCGTTTCTGATTGTTTGCATATTTGTTTGCATGTTTTATATAAAACCTTTATTTTACAAACACTTACCCTTGTTCACAATGCCATGGCTTCAAAGTTGTGCTACTTTGAATTCGACATCCCTGGGTGACTACATCACGGCTTGCATAAAACTTCCTTAACAGAAGTTAATACAAGTCGTGTTGAATCCGCACCAAAGTAGTGCGGGAACCTTTTTCTAAGTCGGAACGACTTGCGTCGCACCCATTAGAGCAGTTTCATTGGGGCGGGACTTGTTATGCGACTTTGAACTCAGTGTCAACCGGGGCTAAATCAGGGATGCCTCCATGACAATCAGTTTGTAAAGTATTCTAGGCTTTCCAATAGGAAAATCCTGGATTGTGTTACACCCTTTGTGTAAATGACTATGGCTATTGTCCGCATTCTGTTAGGAATATACAATATTTAATATTTTTCCTAATTAAAAAAGAAATACTTTAAATTTAGATTTTAAGCCCGCATATAATAAATACATCAAGAAGATATTTTAAAATATCATACATTCATTTGATTTATACTAATGCTGTATAATACAACACACCTGGATATTTGAATGGATATACTTCATACAAATGCTAACGATTATTCTTTGTTGATTTATACGCAATATGCCTTCATATGCCTTCGGCTGTCCAGTACTCTCCTTCCTAATTGGCTGAGACACAGTAGCTGCGCCATTGGATCTGCTGTCAATCAGTCAGTTAGCCAATCAGGAGATGACACACAGAGCTGCGGGTGGGGTGACCCCATAGCAAGATGCTTGATGTAGGGCCACTCGACAGGAGGGAGGGGCCAGGAGCACCGAAGAGAGACCCGAGAAGAGGAGGGCCCAGGCTGCTCTGAGCAAAACCATTTCACAGCGTAGGTAAGTATACATGTTTGTTATTTTTAAAGAAAAAAAAAAGAGACTTTAGTATTCATTTAAGTAGTGGATGTGAATTATTTGTGAAAAAGAAGTTGATCATATACGTACAGCAGATATGTACACAGTTGAAATACATAAATGCAAGATTTCTTACCTGCCAAAATTATTCTAATTCTTGAAATTCCAATATCCCTGCCAGTTATTTATTTATTTATTTATATACCCCTACCAGACAGCATAGGCAGGCGCTAGGCTTCGACTTTTCTAGAACATGCCTCCTAAATGTAAAAAGAAAGGACAACATATCCGTGCTCTCTTTCCTCCTGTAACCATGTCAATAGTGTTAGCCCCTGTACACACGGTCGGAGATTCTGCCAACCAAATCCGTCAGATTTTGCCCGTCGGATTTAGTCAGACGGATTGTGTCCGAAACTGTTGCATACACACGGTCGGGCCAAGTTGGCGAAAAATCCGATCTTTCAGAACGTGATGACGTAATTTCGTTACGATGGGACTACATTCAGGCTAGTAGCCAATAGCTTTGATGTAGGAATTTGATCTGAGCATGCGTGGCACTTGGTCCGATCAAAATGCTATACACATGATCGGATTAGGTCCGACCGGCCCAGTTGGTCGGGAAATATTTCCAACATGTTGGAAAATTGGGTCGGACGGAGATTCGGACGGAATCAGTCCGATGCATACCACACACAGTCAGATTATCTGACGACACGGTCCGATAAGATGCATTCCGACAGATACTCCGACCGTGTGTACAAGGGCTTTAGACTGAGAGCACCTTGCAGTGCAGCAGAGTCCGATGGATCAGAGAACCACAAACCATCAAAGAGTACTGCTGTGCAGAGGATTAGAGAACAGTGATTTATAAAAGTCAAGTACTGAAACAAGTTGCAGTTAAAAACTATTTAATTATTTTCGTCAATAAACACATAAAAATAATAATAATAATAATATTATCAGCCTGTAGATCATCTTCAAGGTAATTAAAAAAAAAAGCTTTTATTTGTTTGCCTAAAGTTCTTATCTAATGTGTATATATATATGTATATATATATATATATATATATATATATATATATATATATATATATATATATATATATATATATAGTTGATCCAGGGAAAATCCGATTGCCTCTCGGGGGATCAGGAAGGAATGTTTTCCCCTGCTGTAGTAAATTGGATCATGCTTTGCTGGGGTTTTTCGCCTTCCTCTGGATCAAATGTGGGTATAGGATTGTGTATATGGACTTATATGATTGTGGTGTTTTTGTTTTTATTGCTTGAACTAGATGGACTTGTGTCTGTTTTTACAAACTATGTACCTAGAATACAAAAGGATGTGGGGGGGGGGGGGGGCAAGTAGGATTTTTCCAGTACCGTCATGAGACATTACAACAACTTTTAAAAACAATTAAAGCGGAGATCCACCCAAAAGTGGAACTTCTACTTTAAGTACTTCTTAGCCCCTGACATACCACATTTGTCATTTTTTGGGGAGGGGTGCGGGTACCTAGTTTTGACAGGCACCCAGCTTCCACTTGCGCCTAGGCGACTCCTCCTCTCCCCCTCCCTCTCTGCAATCTTCTGGGACACGTCACAGGTCCCGGAAGATTACACGGCCATTCAGGACACACAGCCTGACTCATGCATGCACAGTGCGCACTTGGCTGTGAAGCCACAAGCTGTCACAGCCAGCTGCCCACAATACTAATGCCGTCACCAGGCAGGGGAGAGAAGAGACGCTTCGGGCGCTGGCATCGCTGGACCCTGGGACAGGTGAGTGTGTGTTTATTAAAAGTATTAAAAGTGTGCAGCTACACTTTTTGTAGCTGCTGACTTTTAAAAAACACAGCATCGGATGGAACTCTGCTTTAAGTTTTGTTTCACATAAAGTCAACATTACAGTATAAAAATACATTCAAGATGAATGGTAAGTTCCTCTAGGCCAGTGATGGCGAACCTTGGCACCCCAGATGTTTTGGAACTACATTTCCCATGATGCTCAACTACACTGCAGAGTGCATGAGCATCATGGGAAATGTAGTTCCAAAACATCTGGGGGGCCAAGGTTCACCATCACTGCTCTAGGCGGTCATTACACCTCTATTGGGAGGTCACTTAAAGTGTTATGCCGCGTACACATGACCATTTTGTCCATCAGAATAAACTCTGACGGTCTTTCCGACGGTGTTCCGCTGAAACGGACTTGCCTACATGCGATCACACCAAATTCCGTTCGTTTAGAACGCGATGACGTGCGATGGGACTAGAAAAAAGGAAGTTTAATAGCCAGTAGCCAATAGCTGCCCATGCATAGTTTTTGCTCTGTCAGGATTAGCATACAGACGAATGGTTTTCCCGATACGAATTGATTCAGTCGGAAGGATTTAAAACATGTTCTATTTCAAGGTCTGTCGGAATTTTTGAAAAAAAAAGTCTGATGAAGCCCACACACGATCGGAGTATCCGATTAAATGATTCCGTCTGACCTTTTCTGCCGGAAAGTCCGGTCGTGTGTACGCGACATAAGTAAACCCCCCTATCGTTATCAGCCAAGGAAGCTGCCATCTTTGCGTCTGTTTAATCTACAACCGCCATGATGCTGCACATGTGATCAGTTATGACGCCAGCCATTGGATGGTTTGACAGTTTGGTCGAGAGCACAACCAAAGGAAGTGTTACATTTCCGGCATGTGCCAGACATGAAACTGTTTTATGAATGGGTTTACTTCCGCTTTAAACCTAAGGATAACTCCAGGGGTCATATGATCGTGTAGATAGTCAAATTCTCAACATGTTTCGCGGTTACCCGCTTCTTCAGAAGAGAGAACAAAAAAGGTGAAGAGGACCATATACTAGGAACATTAGTAATCATATTATATTAATATTAATATAATATTAATATAATATGATTATATTATATTAATATTAATTAAGATGTGTTGTGCTATCAATATAAAGAGCATAAATTCATAACAAATAATCAATTAAAACATTCATATATATCAAAAACTGTAAATAAGAATGTGCTAAACACATTCAGAAATAATCCTCCAGGGGTCATATGATCGTGTAGATAGTCAAATTCTGAACATGTTTCGTGGTTACCCGCTTCTTCAGAAGAGAGAACAAAAAAAGGTAAAGAGGACCATATACTAGGAACAATAGTAATCGTATTATATTAATATTAATTAAAAATGTGTTGTGCTACCCTGTTTCCCCTAAAATAAGACCTAGTGTGATTGTCGGTGTTGGCTGCAATATAAGCCCTACCACCCAAATAAGCCCTACTCTGTTTCCTCAAAAATAAGCCCTACCCTGAAAAGAAGACCTACAAGGACTTTAACTAGGGCTTATTTGGGGGGTAGGGCTTTTATTGCAGCTATCACCGACAATCACACTAGGTCTTATTTTAGGGGAAACAGGGTATCAATATAAAGAGCATAAATTCATAAAAAATAATCAATTAAAACATTCATATAGATCAAAAACTGTAAATAAGAATGTGTCAAACACATTCAGAAATAATCCAGTAAAGTCCATATATATTATTCAGAAATAATCCAGTAAAGTCCATATATATTATTCAGAAATAATTCAGTAAAGTATATATATATATATATATATATATATATATATATATATATATATATATATATATATATATAATGATTTCTATTTTATTGCTCAGGCATGACATCAATAAACCTTATGGCCTCCCTTACTCTATAGAGGCCTGTTTCATCTTCTCTTGCTCCTAATAGGGTTTCAGGATCACTATGATTAAACGACGCCATGTACGGATAATGAGGGGTTAAGCCAACGCGCCGTCTTTAAATAACGAAAATTATATTAAAAGGAGAGAGTGTGACTATTGGATTGGCCCAATGAGTGCATGGAGAAATAATTGCACCCCCACACACACACTTCTCTTGTTTTGCTTCCTTACACTTTTTTTTTTTTTTTTCCACAAGCATGCACTCATTAATCAAAGACGCTGCACTCCTGCTGAGGGCAGAGAGGTTCATCAAATTGGCAGCCGGTTTGGTGTAAAGAACGGTGTAGTGGAGCTCTTAACGCACTGGGACATAAATAAATCTGAGGTCTTTGTATGCAAACCCTGGAGGTTAATACTGTATAATTCAATGTCCTGTCTTTGTTTTTATGATTGATGTTTTTAAATGTTTGAAGCTCCATGCAAGTCTTTCAGCAGGTCAGGGCTGACAGAATCTCATTGGCTGAGTCTGTAAAAGCATTAGGTTGGCAGAAGAGGCTGGAAGACTACTGCGGAGATATGTTTTTTTTTTTTTTGTCTAGGAGATCATTGTCATTGCCTGAGATGTTACGGTGATTGACAAAGCCCGCTGTGATAATGGGCCTCGCGTACAAAATGCCAATACTCAGCTCCCGTTCTTTTTCAGGCTTTTGACGGTTTTGTATCTTTAACTGCACTAACGGCTAGAACAAACAAAAGCCACTGGGACCAGCACGGAGGAGATAGGGATGGGAGTTGGCTCTTTACATGAATTGGTTGCATATTCATAATTTAAGAACAGCTGGCTATAGCGAGCACACAGTGATTTGCAAGCTATTATAAACCATTCTGCTCACACAAAGTCCTTTTTTTTTTTTTCCCCTTCCTAATATTGATCTACCTGCATTTAAAATCTGGTCACTGCTGCAACTGAGGTCTTTTCATTTTTAGCTGCGCTGGCAACCTAGGACGGCTCCAATTTTAAATATTTAATTTTGACTAAATGCTGCGCCAAATGATAAAGGCTTTGAAGGAGTAAATTGTAAAGGTCACCATGACACATTAATCTCTAGCGGAAAAAGGAAAACTGGATCTGGAATGCGGTCTGAGATACGTCTTAAGAACCTCCGTGCCATCCGCCGCCTTTGTACACGATACTGTTTTATTTTTGCTGTGTTTTTGTTTTTGTCATGGCATTCAAAAGAAATTGTATATTACAGTTCTTAAGGTGTATCTTCTATCTGAATGATAAAAAAAAAAAAAAAACAGGTTTATGATTCATCTTAAGATATTAGAAGCTGAGACATCTCTGACAGTTGTCGGAATTGAGTCTGTCCTTGATGGAAGGTTTTAAACACCAAAAGAAGAATTTGTAGGTTCAGTTTTCTTGTTATGATTGTATTCGTTTTGCTTGATGTTTTTGTGGGTTAGCTATGTGTTATACTGGCTATAGACAATGCAATTTTCGCCATTGGTCAAGCAGATTTTTATTTTTTTTTTAGCACCAGGATATAGCGCAATGCTTTACAAAGCACTTTTCCATCAGTCCCTGCTGGCAAAGAATCTAGCAATTTAATGTTCTTACTTTTCTGTTCAGATGTACAGGCAAACACTTGGGCCAGTTTGGGAGGAATCCAGTTATAACCTATCAGTGGTTTTTGGCTTGTGGGAGGAAACTAGAGTACTCAGAGGAAACCCACACAAGCAAAGATACAAGGCCACAATGCTAACCATTTTTGTCACTCTGGTGCCCAGATTTAAGCATTATATTAACCCGTTCATGATTAGAGCTCATTGAAGCCTAGATGCCCAAACCAAATTTAGCAGCATCAATATGTATTGATTAACATTGATTAACACCACAATAACCTTTTGACTAGTTCAAACATATAATTTATCAACCTCTTCCCTTTGGCGTAATACATTAAACAAAAATACACCTCCTGTGTAAAAATGTAGTTTCCCAGTAAGGGGATTGAGAATAGCTCCACGTCACGGAGATGTAGCCACAAGCCTTGCTGACCTCTCGGACTGGGGACGTCCTGAAGCCAGTACAAAACAAGAACAAAAGAGGGCGCACCAGCCTGATGCATAATCCCACAACATTTATTGAAAAGCAATCATTTAAAATGATAGTCACAAACAAGTGTATTAAAATCGCTCATAAAGCTACTTATTTGTAGTCCACAACACAGTTCACTCCAAAGTCCACGGGGACCTCAGCAGGGTCCTTATTGGCTGACACGTTTTGAAGGCTACACCTTCTTCCTCAAAGCCTAAGGACATGGCTTGATGAGCGATTTTAATTCACTTGTTTGTGAATATAATTTTAAACAGTTGCTTTTCAATAGATGTTGTGGGATAATGCACTAGGCTGGTGCGCCCTCTTTTGTTTGTATTTTGAAATACATATATGCAGGGTGGGTGGACCTTAAGGTGGAGCCACCGCACATAAGCATCCATGGGACTACGAGGTTCTGCTCTGAGAGTGTGTTCACTACATGCTCCCAGTACTTTGAACAGGCTGTCACCAAAATGTTCCAATCTGCTGGTGTTCAGGAGCTCACGGGACAGGCTTCCAATCATGTGACTGCTGTCACAGCCAGTTACAATGAGAAGCGGCATCTGCCTCCCTTCATTAACACCTACTTAAAGGGCTGCTAGGAGGTAGCCCCAAGGGGTTGGACACAGAGTGCCAGGAATCAGCAGCAGGGATGGCCAAATCTGCGTTGTTACACCTAACCAGACCATATATATTTAAAGTAAGACTTAATTTCAGTGAAATCAAAATCCATCCAAACACCAGCAAACATGAAGATATAAGTGAACCCAAACCAAATGACAAAATATCTAGTAACCACACTAAGTTACAAGAGACCTAACTAGCAACCTAACAAACTGAAAACCTAACTAGCAACTAATTTACACAGGGAACAAGGTTAATACCAGAGATGTACAGGATACAGGTACAGGATGCAAGACAAAAGCAAGATCAGGAGCAGGATAAATAGAAAGTAGTATCTGGCTAGCAAAGCAAAGCACTGAAGCAAAGTGTAATAGTAGAGAAGGGCCTAAATACCCCCCCAGCAGCCAGCATCAGGTGGAGATTGATTACTGGGGTCTGCTGGCTGCTGAGAGACACCTGCTGGTGGACACTGTAATTACAACTTTCTGCTCTGGAATCCACAGTTGATTCAGATCCTAAGAGAGAGAGGCTGACTAGCAATAAGAAACAAATCACAGCAGTTACATTTATTTACAGAAACTTAAATGTAATGTAAACTTTCTATTTTTTCAAACTTGAAAGTATATTGAAAGCTAAATTTTTGGCGTGTCAACTTGATAAAACCCTGTGTTAGTTTTTATTGTTGTGTGTATTCCTGCTTGGGAAATTCACATTTTATTCTGATAACCATTGTTACCATTGGACATACAATTATGGGAAAATCCAATATTTTACAGTTTTTACTGAAACAGGAAAAAGGGACAATCTGGGGGCTATGTTTTGGTGACAACTAAGGAGATATTTCACCTTACTTTAGAGTGGTTTCCCCCACGTTGTGTTGTGTCTCTGGAATAGGAACTGAAGGGAAATCTCCCAGTGGAATACAGACACCTCTCAATTCTTGTTGTGTCTCTAGGGCAGGAATTTCAAGAAAAATCTTATCAGGATACAGATGGCATAAATACATGATATACTCTAGCCAAAACAACAAAAAAAGGTTTAGCTGTAGATATTTTTTTATTTCTGAAAAACAGGAGAAAAAAAGAGTACAAACCAGCCCAGTGGATAGCTTTACTTTTCAAAGCAAATTCATCAAAAATGTGGGTCCTGGTAACCCAGAACAGCCCAATTCAACTAATTTTTGGGGGTTTTATTATACTGTATTAAAAGCATTTTAGCGTTTATTGCTTTTGTAACATTCAAATTCCATGGCATGGAAAGTGTTGCTTAGGCAATGATAAATATTCAGATGTGGAGAGTTAAAACATTAGAAAATGTATTTATATTGGCAAGTGGGAGCTCAGACTAAAAATATGACTCAAATTGAATTGTACATGCTGTGCTATATATAATATTAATTTACAGGATTTGTGCTTGCTCAAGTGGAATATATTTTTGGCTTTGGCTTCTTTTATGCTAACAGTGGTCATATATTGGGTTAGATTTCAGTATTCCCCCCATAGGCCAATAATACAGCATACCTTTAAACTCTCTGAGATGAGAAAGAGAGATACCGTACAGAATAAATTAATTAATTCAGAGAATGATTGGTTAAAGCTGAATCCCAGGTATGAATATTTTTGCATTGTCCAGCTTGGCCAAATGTACAGTAAGTACCGTATATATGTGGCATATCTGGCAGATCCCAGTGGAAGCTGGAAATCACTGTAGTAAACACTGCTACTACAGCGATGCCTGCTAACTTCCAGGCCCATCCTGAGCGGCTGCCCTGCTGCTTACTGAACGCAGGACGTTGCTTGCTTGGCACAGGCTCCATTCAGAGAACCTTCTGCATTTTCTCAATAAATGCAAAGTGTTTCTTGATGGGACCAGGTGGAGATTGTGGCATCACCACCCTGACTCTCCACTCCACTAGAAGCTAGTGGCATTTTGTCTAGTATAACATAGACTCATGCTTATTCTAGGTGCTTTTAAACTCAGTTGATACTGACTGACTTACTACCTGTGCTGGAAGTCAGTTTTAAACTTCCATTACTGTTTGGTGAAATAATACTTTCTAAGGTTAGGTTGGAAGTTTCTTCCTGCAAGTTTGAGGTCACCCCCCTGTGTCCTTCATCTCAGCTGTACTGTATAGACCCCCAGAAATAAACAATTTAACTGTCAAAAGTGTTACACTACACAGCCTTTTATCCAAAGTCTGTTTAATTGGACCCCTCAATCTCATTTTAAGATGGTAGGTATGTAGTCACTGTTGGGAGATTAATGAAATAAAGAAATGTACAACAGACAGCACTGCTCAGGTGTATATATCACAGGACAGCACACCTTGGGTCTATATCACAGGACAGCGCACCTCAGGTTTATATCACAGGACAGCACACCCCAGGTATATATCACAGGACAGCACACCTCAGGTATATATCACAGGACAGCGCACCTCAGGTTTATATCACAGGACAGCATACCTCAGATATATATCACAGGACAGCACACCCCAGGTATATATCACAGGACAGCATACCTCAGATATATATCACAGGACAGCACACCCCAGGTATATATCACAGGACAGCACACCTCAGGTATATATCACAGGACAGCACACCTCAGGTATATATCACAGGACAGCACAACTCGGGTATATATCACAAGACAGCACACCTCAGGTATATATCACAGGACAGTGCACCTCAGGTATATATCACAGAACAGTGCACCTCAGGTATATATCACAGGACAGCGCACCTCACGTATATATCTCAGGACAGCACACCTCGGGTATATATCACAAGACAGCACACCTCAGGTGTATACCACAGGACAGCACACCTCAGGTATATATCACAGGACAGTGCACCTCAGGTATATATCACAGGACAGCGCACCTCAGGTATATATCACAGGTCAGCACACCTCACGTATATATCACAGGACAGCACACCTCAGGTATTTATCACAGGACAGCACACCTCAGGTGTATACCACAGGACAGTGCACCTCAGGTATATATCACAGGACAGCGCACCTCAGGTATATATCACAGGTCAGCACACCTCACGTATATAATGAAAAAAAACAACACAAAATACTAGCGCTTTAAAAGATACTGGTGTGTCCTTTTCAGTTCAGTCTGTATTGTTCATTAAAATAGATTCAAAACAGTTTTTATAAAAGCAAGATGTTTTTAAAAAAGTTATCTGAGAAAACAGTACTTGGAATTTGCTGAAGATCCAGAAAGGTTGCTTGCTGTCCTTAGAGGATAAGGGATGCATGTGCACAATCACCTGCGGCAGCTGCTTCTTTAGAGTGAAGTCATCTCATGAATAGGATACCAATAAAGGAATATATAGAAGAGCGCCAAATCAGTAAAAAGTGCATTTATTTTATACAATTAATAAAAGTCTCACTTACATCCATAATTATTATTGTCCTCCGTTTGATAGTCAAATCACTGTTCCCTTTCGCTGGTGCTGTTACTGGATGAATCCTCCTCCACAGCGCACTAGGGGAAGCTCTGCTGTGTTCTGTGGTGCACAGAGAATCAGACTGGCTTGCGGACAGCGTGTGACATCAGCTGGGGGGGTACCCAAAAGCACAACGCGTTTCTGAGCTTGCGCAAGCCTCGTTCGGGCATGCGCGCTCCTTTCTCAAGTGCAGGTATAGACAATGCTGCAGTGGACTGCTCTTAAATAGGAGAGTGAGTAGATAATGACAGACAAGATAGCAATTAACCCTATAATTGATGCAAGCTGGTTGAGAGGGTTATACTAATGATAATACTATGGCAAGTGAGTAAAATATATGGTAACGAAGGTGAACTTGAAAAAAGTGAAAAGTTTTAGAGAAGCGTTATATATATATAGGGAACAAGGAATGTATGTATAAAAGAGTTGTGGAAAATGAACAGAAATGAACAGAAAAAAATAAATAAATAAATAAATAAATAAAAATAAATAAAATACATTTTTGCAAAAATACTAATAAAATTAATAATGATAATAATAATAATAATAAAAATAACAAAAATAATGATAATAGTGGAAGTGAAATAAAAGTAAAAATAAAAATGAGAAGAAAGATGAAAATGAAAATGTAAATAATAATATTAATAATAATAATAGGAATAAAAATGATAATAAAAATAAAGATAAAGATAAATATAAAAATAAAAAATAAACATGAAAATAACTATAAATATAAAGATGGTAATAGTAAGTTTATTTATAGGTGGTAGGTAATTTTGGATCTCAAAAGTATTGATAATAGGCCAAATTGGGGAATGCCTATAGAGACGTTGATAACAACTAAAGGCTTGAATAATGTGAGCATAGTAATCATATTGATAACAACAACAATAGTAGTAATAGCAATAATGCTACCACCATTACTCTTACTACTAATCAATCTTGACTGATTGGAGGTATTATAAATGAAGAAACAACTTCATGTTAATAGCATATGATCATGAGCCCAGTTACAGATAAGTGCGACTTAGTCGCATTTTTAAACGCATGACAATTATGTTGATGGTGGAGATACAAGATCAATATATCACAATTGTATGTGAAAACTCACGTCAAGATTGATAGAGGTGACCTCACGTATATATCACAGGACAGCACACCTCAGGTATTTATCACAGGACAGCACACCTCAGGTGTATACCACAGGACAGCACACCTCAGGTGTATACCACAGGACAGCACACCTCGGGTCTATATCACAGGACAGCACACCTCAGGTGTATACCACAGGACAGCACACCTCGGGTATATATCACAGGACAGCACACCTTGGGTCTATATCACAGGACAGCACACCTCAAGTGTATATCACAGGACAGCACACCTCAGGTATATATCACAGGACAGCACATCTCAGATATATATCACAGACAGCACACCTCAGGTATATATTACAGGACAGCACACCTCAGGTGTATACCACAGGACAGCGCACCTCCGATATATATCACAGGACAGCACACCTCAGGTATATATATCACAGGACAGCACAGCTCAGGTGTATACCACAGGACAGCACACCTCGGGTATATATCACAGGACAGCACACCTCGGGTATATATCACAGGACAGCACACCTCGGGTATATATGTCAGGACAGCACATCTCGGATATATAGCACAGGACAGCACATCTCGGGTATATATATTACAGGACAGCACACCTGATTGTTAAACTTTATGGAATACACATATTTCTATTGTGGTGTAAGATCTGGGCCTGCTGTCCCTCCATCCTTCTTTCTTTCCTTCATTCTCTCTTCCTCCCTCCTTATCTCTTTCTTTCTCCCTCTCTTTCTCCCTTTCTCTCTTTTTCTCACTCCCTCTTTCTGCCTTTTTGTCTTTCTTTCTCTTTCCCTCTTTCTCCCTTTTTTCTCTTTCTTTCTCTCCCCCTCTCTTTCTCCCTCTATCCCTCTCTTTCTTCTCCCTCCATCCCTCTTTCATCTCAGAATCGAACCACACACCCTTTAAGCCATGCCCAATATTAAGTATGAACCACACCCATGTTTCGCCACAGTGCGCTACGCGCGCCACATTCTTTCTCGCTGCTAAACCACACCCATAAATGAATGCCCTGCCCCTAATTAAAATAAGACTCCGCCTACATTCCATAAAAGTGTCCCTAATATTTTTTTCAGAATGTTGGCAAATATGTCACGTGTGAACAGGGCCTGAGTGTTTTATGAGCACTTTCTGCTCAAATATCAGTTTTCTACTCCTAATGTCCTCTCCCTCCCGTCCCACTAGTGCTTTCCTTCATTGTATTGCGACTGTACTGTCTGCCCACCTGTTGTTAAAACACTGCGCAAACTGTTGGTGCTCTATAAATCCTGTATTATAATAAGAATAATGATGGCAATCGGATCACTAAAGGCCAGGCAGACTGGATGATTGTTATGTGCCACTCAAATACTTGCTTTTTTTTATCAGGGATGTCGTGCATACCTCCCTTTCAGGGTGCGTTTTGCTACACATTTCAGACACCTTATGGGGTAACCTAAAATCCCTTACATTTCCATAGATAGTGTAGACCTAGAGCTATATATCCTTACCACAAATCCAAGCCTTGTACTGCATATTGTATTGTAGACATAATTTCCAGACACATTTTGGGTTGGAATTCCGCCAAATAATGCAGTATTGACATTGAACTTCACTAGATATAGTTTACATTATAAATGAGTCTTTATTCCTTAAATGTTAATAAAACATGAAAAGAGAAGAATGAGATCTGAATCTAAAATGAAGACAAGTAAAGATTTCATTTTAAAGCCAATCAGTTTGGAAAGGGACCATTTTCAAGGACCAAAACCTCTAGGGCAGTAAATATGCAACCAGCAGTTCTTCAGCCATTGCCATCATGCTCTGCCTTCTGGGAGCATGGCAAGTCTGCTGGCAAGGTATGCTTGGATATGTAGTTCCGCCACCACTGATTGTCTATTATTGCTCTAGGGACAAGTCATCAAATTCTGGGAAGATGTTTGGAAATCGGTGGAAATCAGCAACTAGGCAGTTCAATAATGTCTTTGTGAGGGTACACGGTTATATGCATTTAGTGCTCAATGATTACAATATAGATAGTAAGTTAGTTATATGGTAATTGATATGTAGCCTGATATAGAGTATATAGTCTTACAGTTAACTGCATGCCAAAATATCAGTTTCCTTATTATATAGTTTCATCTTATTCTTTTAAGCTGCTCTAACATGTCACAGACATCAGCACAAAGACAGATCATTAATTACCCTTTGCATCTAATCCTCTCTTTCCAGATGTTCATTATATTTTTAGTCACAATTTAATTTGCTCATGACCAGATGAGGTTTGGTAATGCTGGGGTAATTCTATTTCAATGTTCTGGTAATGTGGCATTGGCTTATGATATAATATTTTATAATACACCATATAAATAGTATACAGACTGAATCTCAAATAAGAGAAAATATTTTTTTTATGTCATAATGGGAATTTAGGGGGTCCTTTCATGAACATCTTACCACGCGTATCTCAGTGTTGAAATGCCCTGTATCCGGGTGATGACATGCAATCAGCTATTGAAAAATGAACACATGAAAAATCTTACTTTTTATTTAATTTTTAAAGTGAATCTGACCTGGCCTAAAATGTTTCTAAGACACCATTAGTGCCTGTGGGTACTTGTGGTGCCTGCAAGTACTCATGCCAGTGCCTAAAGTGTATGTCCAGTGTAGGGTTATCTTCAAACGATGACCTTCCACCATTGGTGAGCAGTAGCACATGGACCCGTGTTTATTCATCACCGTTACATCAAATAAAAAGTTGAAGAGTTTTCCTCACATGGGTTGCTGTCAGTCAATAGAAAACAACAAAATATTCAGTCTCCAGGCTTACTATTTGGGTCTGCATATAGTACTTTTTTCACCACACTCTGCCTGCACACCACCACAAAGCAGTGGGGTGAAGCAGCCACACTGGAGACAAAACATTTCGCCTAGTCTTGTGGTGGGACTGGGCTGGAATAACCACCAAAAGCAGTCCCATCGCACCTGGTGTGAATCACACCAACAACCCTCATCCCAGAGAAACCTCTATTATACCCAACAAGGGCAAAACAGTGTGGCCAGTGATTACCTCCCTGTATTCTACAGCACGGACACACCACCATCACCAGCTTCTCATACAAGTTATTGTGTCTGCAAACTATGGGATATTTTACTGCAATTTTTTTTTTTTACTAGTAATGTCAGCCTTCGGCGATTTTTGGTGGGACTGCGACATTGCGGCGGACAATTCGGACACCTAACTGACACTTTTTTGGGGCCCAGTAACATTATTACAGTGATCAGTGCTAAAAATATGCACTGTTACTGCACTAATGACACTGGCAGGAACACAAAATCTCAAAATCTCTATCTCTCCTGTCAGAACAGCAGTCTGTCTTGTTTACATTGGCAGACCGCCGTTCTGCCTCTCTCAGGAATGATCCCGGATGGCTGGCGAAAATTGGGTCTGCCGGACCCGCTGATTGGCTCCTCCTCTGTCCAATCAGTGACTATTGCATGAAAAAATGTACAGGTACCTGATTTCATGCAATAGAGCCTACCTGCCGCCGTACATGTACATTAGGCAGTCGGCAAGTGGTTAAAAAAGAATGGCGCTACAATTGATAGAAGAAAAGGGGCCCTTGATTAACTACTACAGTTATCCTTGCTGTCTTCTGGGTCCCATGCCAAGTGGCTGCCCTGCTGCATAGTAGCCATACAGGAGCCATTCAGAGAGCACTTTCTTAATGAATGCAAAATGTTCTCTGAATTTACGAGGTGAAGAGGTGCATTGGTTATATCACAATATCCACCTGGTTCGCCTTATCTTCACTGAAAAAAATACAATGCGTTCTCTGAATGGCACCTGTGCCAAGTGAGCAAACAGGCCCCCCAGCTTTAGCATAGCTGGGACCTCAGTGAGCATAGGTAGAATTTCAGCTGGGTTTCCTAGAAGGGCTGGGAATGTTTCCTTCTGAACAAGAACAGGGCTACCCCAGACTCCAGCCTATTTATGCACTCCACAGCCACCTACTGGACACCCTCCCCCAGAGATTTACTGGGACAACAAAAATATTGAGGCTACTGATTTACCTCCTCCCAGCCCACTATATTCTGGAATCCTCCAGAAGACAGGGGGAAGCAGTCAAACCTGTAGCCAATGAAACCCAAAACAACCAAAAGCATTCACAAATTAGTCCACTGATTACTGGGGAGCCAAAAAAACTAAATGTACCTAGCCTATCCAGCAACCTACCAAGGAGGGTGCTACATATATATACATATAGCAATGGCCAGCATAAACTGAAATTACTTGGGTAGCTATGCGCCATCCCTGGTGGTTGTGGCAACGTAGTCTGTGGCCTTGTGAGAAATGTGGTCCTAACAGCATGTAGAAACGACAGTTCACATGTGTTGCATTACTATATTTGCCATTAACATTTGTTTTTGCCACCCTAGAATTTATTCTTGTGTAGATTATTTTAATTTATATATTATCCTTGTTAATGTCCTGTTTTATTAGAAGCTTTGAACTAGCCTATTTGATTGTCACAGTGTTGATTTTTGCCGTGGAGAGTAAACCCATTATAATTGGATATCCTGACAATACTTTGTTACAGTTTGTTATATTTCCTCAGCACTAAAGCAGTGGCAGCAGCCTTCATATTTGTAGGGAAGATTTTCATCAGTGATAAACAGCACAGGCCATTAACCGCGCTCATTACACTGGTTTATGCTGTCGCAGGTAGGCAGACATTAATTCTTGTTTTTGTGGCGAACCGTTGATTATGTAGTTGCTAAAATCAGCAAACATTCAGACGAGTGATTTACTTTTCTTTCCTGCTTTCGGAGGTATGAGTCTCTTGTGAACCGTAGGAGAGACCCTGTGGTAAAGCTGAAGAATTTGATGAGTGGCTTTTCCCAGGTAATGTTATGTTTTAGGATTCTGTGCTAGGAACAGAAGACTTCATCTCTGCGGCAAATATTCTGGCCTGTGCAGCAAAACCGCGGGTAGACATTGTTGTGTGCTCTGCAGATTACCAGTCCTTAGATGTGGTGGTTACATTAGTTTTCTTTTTTTTTTTCCTGGCTTTTTTTCTTTCTTTTATTTTCATCTGTGATCCTCCCAATAACACCCTTCATGGCTACTCCATACCTCCCAACTTTTTGAGATGGGAATGAGGGACACCTATCAGCAAAAGTATGCAGGCATAGGACACACCCCTTGCCACGCCCCCTTAAAGGGGAACTGTACAAAAAAAAACTATCAGCAAAAGTATGCAGGCATAGGACACACCCCTTGCCACGCCTCCTTAAAGGGGAATTGTACAAAAAAACAAGATTGGATAAACTCATGAGGGATTTTTTTTTCTTTTACCACTACTATTCCTTTCTATTGGCTTTTGAAATTTACAAATGCATTTAGAAATCAGATGAAAGGTTTGGCGCTGGAAAACACTTTTTCATAGAGAAAAGGTGCGTTTTATATACAACTATATAAATCAGATCAAAATGAGGGACAAACGAGGAGGAATGAGGGGCAGAGGGACATTGCTCCAAATCAAGGACAGTCCCTCGACATCAGGGACAGTTGGGAGCTATTGATACTCTAGTTCCTCCATTGAATCTATGGAGGGAGCCATCTGAAACAAATAGGTTTATCTTGGTCTCATCAGACCACAGGACATGGTTCCAGTAATCCATGTCCTTAGTCTGCTTGTTTCCAGCAAACTGTTTGTGGGCTTTCTGGTGCATCATCTTTAGAAGAGGCTTCCTTCTGGGAAAACAGCCATGCAGACCAATTTGATGCAGTGTGCGGCGTATGGTCTGAGCACTGACAGCCTGACCCCCCCCCCCCCCCTTCAACCTCTGCAGAAGTGATGGCAGCTTCTGGGAACTCATGCACATAGACACTTGCAGGTGCCCATAGTAATAAATGACTATGCGTTGGCTGTACGCAGGGTCCATGCTTGTGTAAACACGCTCCTGGGCGCAAATACCTAGAGGCACAAAAGCTGCATCCAGGAGCTTACAATTGTGTATGCGCAGGTTTATGCATATATTCACATACAGCCAGCCTTTCTTTATTATGGGCTGCTATAGCCCCTTAGTCGGCATTGGACAGTGTAGAAAGCAAAACTAACCAGAACTAAGAACAAAAAGGAAGGCGTGTATTTGTCTGATTTAATCATTTCAGCTCCAGAAGCTATAAATGATGAAATTCTATACCGCACTGCCCTCATCAGTGGGAAGCAAATCAATAACTGGCACAAAAAGACAGCATAAGCTTAGCCCTGCCCATCCCTTAATTCCATGAGATCAGGTCAATTGTGCAAAATAAACTGAACATCTAAAGAGATGCTTCTTGTTTTCAGACCTGGTGTGCGAATGTATTGCTCTTTGCACCACAACAGTAGGCCGCCCATTTAAAATGGGTGGACAGCAACACACTTATTGTACAAAAAAGTGCTGCAAATAGTTGAATTTTTAAAAGAGAAGTATAGAAAGTTTTTTTTGTAGAATCGTAATTACCTAGCTGGATGCAGAATCAGTTCGAAGCTGCATCTATCCCCCGCCGGCTCTAAGGCCCCTTTCACACGGGACGGATCCGTAATGATCCACCCCGTGATGATCCGCTCGCTCAGCGGGGATCGCTCCATTTATCCCCGCTGCCCCGGCGGATGACAGTGTGCAGGGACCGCCCTGTCAGATCTCCGCTCTCCCCTATGGGGGGATCGGGTGAACACGGACTGTCTGTCCGTGTTCATCTGATCTGCTCTGCAGACGGATAGAAAAATAGGATTTTCCTCCATCTGCAGAATCGGACCTTAGCGGAAACGGACGACATCGGGTTTCAGCGTATGTTCATCTGCAGGCACCCGCTATCCCATAGGAATGCATGTATGTCCGTATTTCATCTGCAAACGCATTTGTGAAAGGGGCCTAAGGCAGGCCATACATGGGTCGAATTTCGAAAGAATTTTCTTGAAAATCATATCTAAGAATTTTCGTTCCTATTTCGCACCATTAGTGGGCTGCAGCAACAGCCGAATTTCGTGCAGCAATCAAATTTGAATAATCGGACATGTTGGAAATTTTTGGAAAAACAAACGATTTTCTAATCAGTGATGGGAGAATCGTGCGAGAAAAGTAATCGAAAAAGAAATGCGCTTGTGCAAGGAAAGAAAATTCCCAGAAAGAAAAGAAGATTCCCAGCCACAAAAATTATTTTCTGTAGCAACATGAGGTGAAATTGAAGGCACCATCAGATCACAAAACGCACAAATTTTATGATTTTCAAAAGAAAATTCTTTTGAAATTCGACTATGTGTGGCCTGCCTAACTGAGAACCGAGTGATCTAACATCACTGATCACTTGGTTCTCAGGGCACCCTGAGCAGAAAGCTGGTGACTGTCAGTCACCGCTGTCGGCTCTGCCCCCCCCACGCTCACTGGAGAGCTGAGCTGTGGAGGGGGCTGGAGTGGCCGGCTCAGCCTCTCAGTGGCTCACTAAGAGGCTGAGACGGATGTTGGTCCAGGCATGTCAGCAGACAGCGGACTTCAGCCCGCTGTCTGCTGAAAATAAAATGGGTCACAGGAATGCTAAACATCGGAGACACAAAAACGTTAATTTAAATATATTTCTCAATAGGCCACAGAGGTGATTCTGTAGATCCAATCCGTGTTCATCAAATGCCTTTGCAAACCTAGTAGCATTAAAATCATCACTGTGCTGTACATAGCCTGTGCAGAGAGCAGAGCAGTGTGGAGGGACCCAGCAAATCCACCCACTCTAGGCTGCCTGCAGACATTTATGGGGGGGGCGGATACATGACCCTTTACCCTGCACAAGGAGAGAGATCAGCAGTGACCAGTCTTTAGTATAGGAAGCTCTTGCACAGAGGAAACATTTCACAAAGGATTACTGCATAGATACACAAAAATACACAAAAGACACCAAGATTCAAGTAGGAATACACTGGCTTCTCCAGGATTCTTCCATTGACGGTCACATGACCAGTAGTCCTTGGTCACCTGATCTCTGCCGCTGGAGAAAATCAACAACTTGAAATTCTGATCCTGCTCTTTAATTGACCGGACAGCTAGCTTTTTTTCTGTTCGGAGCTGGAATGTAAATTTCCCTTTAAATATTTAGCTGGCTCAAGTAGCAACTATGTGACCAGAAAGCCCACTCAGTGCTGGCAACCGATTCCACCGAATAGGAAACCTTTATATGAAGTACAACTCCTGTAAATAACTTTATGTCCCGAAACCAGTTCATTCTAAATGCAGAATTGTGACCTCACTTTATGAATATCTTAATACATTATCTTTGTAATAGAACAAGACTGTTCTTGGCCAGAGCACACACTGATGATGGCATAGATGTACTTCACGTTTCTGAAAGCCCAAAACAGAGTGTTTGAAATCCATTACAGACCTCCTGGCACTTACCTACCTTGTGCTTACAAAGCACAACCTAATTCTGGAGAGTACAGGACAAAAAAATATAAATTAAAATTATAACCTGACTGTAGTGGTAGTTAAATATTCACCTGTGACCTGAGTGTTTATGCCATTCTAATGCCCCATACACACGATCGGACTACCCCGACAACAAAACTGATTTTTGTTCGAAGGATGTTGGCTCCAATTTGTCTTGCATACACACAGTCACACAAATGTCTGCCAACAATATCTAACGTAGTGAAGTACAAGACGTACGTGATATCTGCATTACGAGCGCTAGTTTTACAAGACCGAGTTCTTCTGTCTCGTACTTGATTCCGAGCATGCATGGACTTTTGTGCACACGATTGGAAAGTCCGACATCATTTGTTGGTGGAAAATTTGAGAACCTGCTAGCCAACATTTGTTGGCGGAAAGTCCGACAACAAATGTCCGATGGAGTATACACACGGTCAGACTTACCGCCAACAAGCTCACATGCAACATTTCCCATCGGAAAATCCGATCGTGAGTACGCGGCATAAGAGTGTGATTATTTGTTAACAAGCACAACACAAATGAACACAGTTTTTATTCATATAATGGGGAAAATAGTTAGTTGGTCCCCTGCAGATTTTGTAAATTTGTTGATACAAAGAAATGAAGGGTCTATAATTTTTATCATTGGTGTAATTTAAATGGAGATGTAATAACAACAAAAAATCCTGAAAAAACACATAAAACAAATGCTATAAATTAAATTACAGTTCAGTGAGTAAAATAAGTATTTGATCCCCAAGCAAAACATGATTTAATAATTGGTGGAGAAACCCTTGTTGGCAAGCACAGAGGTGAGACTTTTCTTGTAGTTGGTGATGAGGTTTGCACACATCTCAGGAAGGATTTTGGTTCACTATACTTTACAGATCTTAGCGGACCTTGGGTCATTTTTTCAACTTTCCATCTATTAAATCTTCTGCCCTTGTTGTTTTAACTTTGGATAGTAAAACATTTATTTTCTGCCGGTATATACCTTATACAGCCCACTTCCTGTTTTTTGTCATTTAAAAAGCCTAGGCTTATGACATCATGGACAGCTCTCTCTCTCTCTCTCTCTCTCTAACTCTGATGAGTCATAAGAGGGCCAATGAGAGCTGCAGGGCTGCAGAGCTGGAGGTGTGCCCCTGTGTGTCTGTGTAAATCCAGTTAGTGAACAGGCGGCACCTTCAGCTGCCCACAGTTAAAATGGTTGCAGCTAGACTCAGTGGAGGGAGATTTCTGCAGCATATTTGGCAAGTACAGAATTACAGTATATATAAAATAATATGTAGAGTGATTGGAGGGAAGCTTCAGAATGGCAAAAATGTTTTTATTACAAGTTATATGAGCAGACTGCATTTCCTCTTTAAGGTTTCTTGGCTGTCTCTTGGCAACTCGAAGTTTCAGCTCCCTCCATAAATTTTATATAGGATTAATGTCCATGACCTTAATGTGCTTCTTCTTGACCCACTCCTTTGTTGCCTTGGCAGTATGTTTTGGGTCATTGTCATGCTGGAAGACCTATCCACAAAGCATCTTCAGTATTCAGGCTGAGGGAAGAAGGTTCTTATCCAAGATTTTACAAGACATGGCCCCGTCCATTGGCCCCTCAATGTGGTAATTAGCAGAGAAATAGCCCCAAAGCATCACGTTTCCACCTCGGTGCTTGACTGTAGGGATGGCGTTCTTAGGGCCATGGTTTTAAAAACTTTATAGGTACAAATACGGTAAAACCTTGGTTTGAGAGCGTTTAGCAAGACAAGCTAATTTTGTTATAAATTTTGACTTGATATACAAGTGATGTCTTGATATACCAGTAGCATCATATCACAACTGAGTATAAAAGAGTTATATTTAATGAAGGTACAACATTTAGCAACTCACATGGTCGATGATTAAAACCGGCACATCTAAGTATGCAGGCATCCGGGGTAAAGCTGTCCACATAGACCGTCCGCCTCACCGCCATTGACGTTATCCCTTCCATGCTGCGCTCCATTAGAGCTTCAAGCCTCGCTTTCAGATCGCTCTACTGCAGGGTAGTCTTCCCGGCCACGATTGCAGACTGACATTAGTGACACCTGGAGGTGTGGAGGATAGTCTATGTCAGGGATCTCCAAAGTACGGCCCTCCAGCTGTTGAGGAACTACATGTCCCATGAGGCATTGTAAAACTCTGACATTCACAGACATGACTAGGCATGATGGGAATGGTAGTTCCTGAACAACTGGAGGGCCACAGTTTGGAGATCCCTGGTCTATGTGGACAGCTTTACATGGATACTTAGATGTTCCTCTTTTAGTGCCGGTTCACACTAGCGCGATGCCAGACATCGCATGTAATTCGCAGCGCACGGCTGTTCACATTACATGCGATGTCTGTGCGGGTGCGATGTCAGCCATACAGATAGTATGGCTGATATCGCACCGCATTCGGTCCAAACACGCACAGGACCCTTTTTTCTGTTCGGACCAGAATCGGATCGCGTGTGTGTTCACACATATGCGATCCGATTCATGTCCGAACTGTCAGTTCGCAGTGCGATATGCGAGCTGAAATGGGGGTGTCGTTAACATATAATGACACTCCCCATCAGATCGCATATGGCAGTGTGAACTGCCGTGCGTGTCAAGTGCGATGCGGGAACCCGCAGTTGACAGGCAGGGTTCTCGCATCGCAGCAGTGTGAACCCAGCCTAAATCATCAACCATTTGAGTTGCTAAATGTTGTACCTTCATTAAATGTAACCATATTGCTACACTTAGACACGCCTCTCTTCTCTTTTATACTCTGTAGCTCCTGCTGGATTTTGGTTCTAATCCCCTTGTGGAGGCTTCCATTTCTGGATGAACATTTTATGGTTACACAACCTATCACATTGCTATAATCCTTTTTATACAGACTATAAACTGAAGGACTTATGAATAAATGGTTGTGGAACGAATCATCCGAGTTTCCATTATTTCTCATGGGGAAATTTGCTTTGATATAAGAGTGCTTTGGATTACAAGCATGTGTCCGGAATGAATTATGCTCGTAATCTGAGGTTTTACTGTACAGGAAAAAGGGTGAGTAATGCATATTATTTCTTATGCGTAATAGTATGCTGTCCTGTTTTTTGATTTGCCAGAAGCTGCGCACATCTTTACTTAAAAGTGGCCTGCTTTCACGGGAAAAAAAACTCAGAGATTGCGATCACACCGATGTGCTTTGCCTTCGAAGTCCACGGCACATAACAGTGAAAGTTCAAACCCCAATCATACATTTTGGCAAACGGCGAGATGTTTGTTGAAAAGACAAGGAAATGCTAAAGCATGCTAATGTTTCACAGCTGTGAGCTGAAATGGAAAATATCTTTTGCCTGAAGAAACTTTCTTCAGCTTGGAAAGTTATTTATTATTCATAAGACCTCACTTGTTTTTCTAAAGTTGAGGCACCGCTGTTTAAAGTATAACTTTAAGGAAAGAAATCGCCACGCTGTCTCCATCCCTCAGTTTTATCTCATATGTTGTTCTCCCACCTAGCTGCTGCTTTTTAAGATTTCACATTTATTTGTACTTTTCCTTTCTTAGTGGGGAGCTCTTCTTTATTTCATCAAGAATAGATTTGAGTTATTACTGTAACATTTTCCAGAATTTATTTGTGGGATGTCCTGTATTCAGAGTTGTGTTTTAGACTTCAGAGCCTATGTGTTGAGGTGCAAAATCTCAGGTGCTTTTTGGCTCTTGGGGAGCCACAGGTGCCACATAGAACCACTAATACACATAAAATGCCTGTATGCAGCTGCCCTCGAGCAGTGGC
This sequence comes from Lithobates pipiens, assembly GCF_037356315.1. Classification (NCBI taxonomy): domain Eukaryota; kingdom Metazoa; phylum Chordata; class Amphibia; order Anura; family Ranidae; genus Lithobates; species Lithobates pipiens. The sequence goes on from NW_027507784.1 coordinate 56,109,464, forward strand.
ATCGCTATGGGGGTGCGGGGACCGCCAGAGGGGTGACACAATCAAGTAGTAAGTGATATCCGACCCTGATGGTGTCACCTCCATCAGGGCCGGATTAACATAGGGGCTATTGGAGCTGCAGCTCCAGTAGCCGTTACCTTAATATAGGCCCAGCCGCCCACAAACTTCCCCCCTGGCACCATGGCAACATCACTGGCCACTGCTGCCCATCACTGCCCAGTGTCCACTGCTGTGAACATTATCATTGCCAACCATCAAGATGGTTGGCTATCATTGCCAACCATCAAGTCATCAAGTGGAAGCACAGGCCCTGCTCTGCCCCGCCTCCCGGCTTCCGCCCTGCAGACAACAGAATCAACTAAGGTGAGGGGGGATCGGGATATGGGACTAAGGATATGGTAAAAGAAGTGATCAGCGCAACAAATTAAACTGTACTGAGGTATATATATAAATGAATAACTGAGCAAATATTGCTGACAGAAATAGTGACTGTGCACTGATGTGCAAAATTACAATTGTAGTGAAAAAATTCAATAGTGGTGCAAAAATAAGTAAATCCTGTGCAAAAAATGATCCTGTATGATAACGTATTAAATGCTATATGTATATCCAATAAATGAATAACATAAAAATAAATAAATAATAACAAATCAATAATAATACATTAATCCAGTCCCGAATGATCAAAGTAATATTTGCACAGTTCAGCGCGGTTGTTCTCGTGTGAAACACGTCAACTGATCATCATTGCAATTTCATCTGGCTCATGAGAATAAATAAATCTCGACAGCATCTTTTGGATTCAAGTGTGCGATCAATCTTTTCTTCTCTTCTTGATATTGCATACGGTGACGAGCCAGGATTAACACCTTGGACCATGTATGTTCATTTTTTGCCTGAAGCGGTGTGTGCACCCTTCTTCTGTTTCCTGATTACCAAAAAAATAAAGTATTTTTCATAATTTTCCTTTCCAACATTTTTTGTTTATTTTTACTTGCAATGTGTCTTTGAACTTGCTAGTAAATTTGAATCAATTCCCTAAAACACCCTGTCCCTTCTTGCATATCATGGCCCTCTCCTCTACCAGGAGTGTCTAATGTCTGTGTTGGGTCAGCTCCTCCACATTTCCAGTCACCTACCTACATAACAGTGATGGCGAACCTTGGTACCCCAGATGTTTTGGAACTACATGTCCCATGATGCCCATGCACTCTGCAGTGTAGTTGAGCATCATGTGAAATATAGTTCCAAAACATCTGGGGTGCCAAGGTTCATAAGCTTCTCATAAGCTTCAATGGCCCATCCCATGTAGGCCGATGTAGATGTTTTGTAACTACATGTCCAATGATGCTCTTGCACTCTGAAGTGTAGTTGAGCATCATGTGAAATATAGTTCCAAAACATCTGGGGTGCCAAGGTTCATAAGCTTCTCCTAAGCTTCAATGGCCCATCCGAGGTAGGCCGACGTAGATGTTTTGGAACTACATGTCCCTTGATGCCCACGCACTCTGCAATGTAGTTGAGCATCATGTGAAATATAGTTACAAAACATCTGCGGTGCCAAGGTTCGCCATCACTACTATAGAGTGCCACTTGAGTGACAGCTGTGAGTCTGCTGGGGCTGCTGTCATAACATGCAAGATAGTGGCACCCAACAGCAGTCTCAGGGCTTCCAGATGCCTACACAAGGTAGGCTTTGTAAATAGCAGTCCTAAAATGTGTTAAATACATGTATAACCTTATGAGAAGATTGCTGTTGAATTTAATGGTCTGGCCACATTGTCTCTTTAACAGTAAATGGAAGTCTTTTCCTTGTCAGTAATACCACGTGGAATGTTTATGGAAGTTTATCAGTCTTCTGTATGTTTAAGTGATGGGGAGAGTGGTCCTTACCAATGCTATGCCTAGTTTATACAGAAAGAGACATGAAACAACCTTTCATTGGGAAATTGATTTTAATAAGACCTCTGTGACATTGCCGTAAAATTGTACCTGTTCTTTTGAGACTAGGGCTGGAAAACGCTCTTCCGTAATGCTCCCTAAAGACCATTTTGGAAAACTCTGGCTTATATTAGAATGATTGCCCTTTCTTTGTTAGACTAGCCCCCCCCCATTAAAAGAAGTTTGGAAACTGTGAGCCTCATTCATTCCAGGTGAAGTCAGGCTGTTACCTATCTGCAGTGTTGAAATGGTGCGCTAGCTGTGCCCTGCTTTCTGCATAATTTAAGCAAAACAGACAGGCTGGAGAAATGCGAGTGAATTTAATTGCAAATGTCTGAGATCATATTTTACTAGCAGAGTTTTTTTTTTCTTCAGATTCCGAGACCCAGAAACCTTTCTATAAACAGCTGTAGAATAATAAGATGAATTTCTGCTTAGATGTTGAATCTCAAAAATAAGCAGCAATGTGCAAAGCAGCAAATCGGGCTTCAGCAGCTGTCAAAAGATTGCAGATCACGGTGGTCCTCAGGAGGAAATGATTTTCCAAAATGTGCCATCACAATCATTTATTAAAGACCAACTCCAGAAAAATAAGTCAAACACCTTCTCTTTCATTTGTGTATTCCTTCCAAATTCATTACGTTTTTTTGTAAATGGAGGCAGTGCAATGGATTGGAATTTGCATTTGCCACACATCAGTTTAAAGTTGTAGTTTAACTTTAAGTGGGAATGATTACAGGTGCTTAAAGAATATCTAGACCTTTATTTTATAATGAGAAAAGTTAGAATCTCTGCAAAGTTTGTGAGCCCTTTGAAACCATTCACTTTCTCTATTTGCCCTGGTGACAAGAAGTACTGATACTCCTATTTTCATAGTTGAAAGGAAGAATACAGTTGTGCGACCTTAGACTTGTGCCCCGTAAAAGCCTTCTATAATTGTCATCACAGATGGCCAGTAATGTAACTTCGAAAACTTAAAGTGTTACTAAACCCACAACAGTAAAATCAGTATATGCAGTAAAGCATGTTTGTTATACTCACTGTGGAACCTAAGGCGTTAATCCCACATTGTGTAAAAAGGCTGTTTGATCCTGTCTACTCTGATCCTTCCCTTCTTCCACTATCCTCAATCCATCTCCTAATAAGACAGAGTCTTTTCAGTCACTCTGCACATGCTCAGTTTGGTGTGTATTACTAGAGAGTTTTTTTTTTCTTTGGGAGGGTGCATGTGATCAGCACAGGGCAAATCAGCACTGTCCAGACAGAGGGTCAGGGGACCTGCAGCCTCATAGGACAGTCAGAGTAGAATGAAAATTCCTCCTACAAGCTTTAACCAGACACTGATAGAAGTCACAAGACTGTTATATACTGCTGATGAGAAAAGGTAATTATCAGTTTATATTTACTAAAATAATTGCATTTCCATGTTTTGTGTACTGTGGGAGGCCAGATATAATGAATGCAGGGTCCTGGGTTTAGTAACAATTTAGTGCAACCCTATCATTAAAGATTAAAGTGGTAAACAGGTATGGCACAGGAAGAGACAGAATACTTACCTTTCCTGCTTCCTGCAACACCAGAATGCCTTTCCATTCAGGAACACCATTGAGTATTGCAGGTGATGCTTTTTTTAACTAATTTTCAGGACTAACTTTTGAGGTGTATCCACTTTTTCTACGCTGCAAGCATACTCTTATCATGCAAATAAAATAAGTATCACTAACAGTGCGTTACTCCACTGTGTTGTTGCATTAGCACTCATACAGCTACAATTCCCTTAGATCTGATATCTAGGTATGGCTTGGCCCAATGAAGGTATGTATTGTACGTGCCATGCCCGTGGGATTCCATTGGAAGCTGGAAATCCTTGTAGCATGCACCACTTCCCAATGTACTTTGAAGTCTCCTTTAAAGTTTTAGTCATTGGTTATTTTTGGTCAGTTTTATTTTTTATTTTGAGCAAATGTGTGATGCTTAAGCCATTTCACAATTAACAAAGAACGAAGAACAGTCCAAGTCAACCAATCAGGATTTTGCTTTTTAAGTTACACAACCTGTGCGGAACAGGATTATTAATATGACATTCCCACAACTTTCAGTGAAACTTTGTTGTCTAAGCCAATATGTACTTTCACTACAGTAGATAACCGTGAAGCGCTTCCAGGTGTTCCTAGAGAAAATAATACTCATAAATCCTTGCCCAGGAATTCTGTTTGAAGTACAGAAAGTTAATTTTATGCTGATCTGCACAGTACTCCAGTTTATCTTCTTAATTGTTATTGATGAGTTTTGATGACTTGTGTTCCTGCATACCTATCCAATGCTTATAGTGTTTGTGTGTGTGTGTGTGTATGTATATATATATATATATATATATATATATATACAGTATCTCACAAAAATGAGTACACCCTTCATATTTTTGTAAATATTTTATTATATCTTTTCATGTGACAACACTGAAAAAATGAACTTTGCTACAAAGTAAAGTAGGGAGTGTACAGCTTGTATATCAGTGTACCTTTGCTGTCCCCTCAAAATAACTCAACACACAGCCATTAATGTCTAAACCTCTAGCAACAAAAGTGAGTACACCCCTAAGTGAAAATGTCCAAATTGGGCCCAAAGTGTCAATATTTTGTGTGGCCACCATTATTTTCCAGAATTGTCTTAATCCTCTTGGGCATGGAGTTCACCAGAGCTTCAGAGGTTGCCACTGGAGTCCTCTTCCACTCCTCCATGATGACATCACGGAACTGGTGGATGTTAGAGACCTTGTGCTCCACCACCTTCCGTCTGAGGATGCCCCACAGATGCTCAATAGGGTTTAGGTCTGGAGACATGCTTGGCCAGTCCATCACCTTTACCCTCAGCTTCTTTAGCAAGGCAATTGTCATCTTAAAGGTGTGTTTGGGGTTGTTATCATGTTGGAATACTGCCCTGTAGCCCAGTCTCCGAAGGGAGGGGATCATGCTCTGCTTCAGTATGTCACAGTACATGTTGGCATTCATGGTTCGCTCAATGAACTGTAGCTCCCCAGTGCCGACAGCACTTATGCAGCCCCAGACCATGACACACCCACCACCATGCTTGACTGTAGGCAAGACACACTTGTCTTTGTACTCCTCACCTGGTTGCTGCCACACATGCTTGACACCATCTGAACCAAATACATTTATCTTGGTTTCATCAGACCACAGGACATGGTTCCAGTAATCCATGTCCTTAGTCTGCTTTTCATCAGCAAACTGTTTGCGGGCTTTCTTGTGCATCATCTTTGAAGAGGCTTCCTTCTGGGACAACAGCCATGCAGACCAATTTGATGCAGTGTGCGGCGTATGGTCTGAGCACTGACAGCCTGACCCCCCCCCCCCCCCCTTCAAACTCTGCAAAAGTGATGGCAGCACTCATATGTCTATTTCCCAAAGACAACCTCCGGATATGACGCTGAGCATGTACACCCAACTTCTTTGGTCGGCCATGGCGAGGCCTGTTCTGAGTGGAACCTTTCCATGTTAAACCACTGTATGGTCTTGGCCACCATACTGCAGCTCAGTTTGAAGGTATTGGCAATCTTCTTATAGCCTAGGCCATGAGGTGCCATGTTGAACTTCCAGTGACTAGTATGAGAGAGTAACACTCCTGCTCCCCATTTACACCTGAGACCTTGTAACACTAACGAGTCACATGACACCGGGGAGGAAAAATGGCTAATAGAGCCAAATTTGGACATTTTCACTTAGGGGTGTACTCACTTTTGTTGCCAGCAGTTTAGATATTAATGGCTGTGTGTTGAGTTAATTTGAGGTGACAGCAAATTTACACTGTTATACAAGCTGTACACTCACTACTTTACATAGCAAAGTGTTATTTCTTCAGTGTTGTCACATGAAAAGATATAATAAAATATTTCCAAAAATGTGACGGGTGTACTCACTTTTGTGAGATACTGTATATACATATATATATATACATATATATACATATATATATATATATATACATATATATATATATATATACATATATATATATATATATATATATATATATATATATATATATATACACATAATATTATACAGTGTATACATTATATATACTGTACATTATAATATATTAAAGCTGCTCTCAGTGTAAACTTTTTATGGCCATTTATAGTATCTATAAGAGAATCTCTCCTTGTATAGAAAACAATTGTTCCCTTCCTGTTCTCTATATTTTCCATTTCCTTTCTGGAAAACACTGATACCTTTGCCTGTTCATCCACATGATTATGTTTATAGAGCCATTGTCCACTGTGACATCACGTCTGTTTTGTGCTCGTCAGGAAGTGCTTGTGACTAGTGCTGGGGTTTAAGTGTAACCGTCTACTGCTAAAACCTTATTCGATGCTAAGAATTGTCATGCTAGGGTCAGTAGCCCTCTTCTTAATAAAATAAAAATTTATATTTATATCTCAACTGAACTTTCATTTTAACCATTTAAGCTCCAGAAAATATTACCCCCTTCATTACCAGGCCATTTTCTGCTATTTAGCGGTCATGCAAAGCTGTACCCAAAGAGATTGATATCATTTTTTCCCCACACAAATAGAGGTTTCTTTTTGTAGTATTTGATCACAACTGGGTTTTTTATTACTTGCAATATAAATGAAAAAAAGACCCAAAATTAAAAAACAAACAATATTTTCTACTTTTTGTTATAAAACATCTCCAAAAACAAAATGAAAAATATGAAATTCCTTCAAAAGTTTTGGCCAAAATGTATTCTACTTCTTCTTTGGTAAAAAAAAAAAAAAAAAAAAAAATCCCAATAAGTGTATGTTGATTGTTTTGCATGAAGATTATAGCATTTACAAACTATGGTATAGATACTTGAATTTTTATTTATTTATTTATTTTACTAGTAATGGTGGTGATCAACGATCTATAGTGGGACTGTGATAGTGTGGCGGGAAATCTGACACTAATTGATGCTGGGGGGGAACTGACTAACTGTCACTGACACTGTCATTAGTACAGTGATCGGTGCTAAAAATATACACTGTCACTATACTAATGACACTGGCTGGTAAAGGGTTAACATCAATGGTGATTAAGGGGTAAAAGTGTGCCTTACAATTATTAGTGTGTGTATTGTGTGCTGCTTTTACTAGGCAATGTGCTAGGTTTTTACTCCCTTTGCATGGAGAAAAGAAACAACTCATTGCTGCTGTCTGTAGAGAGCCCTGTATGGTTTACCAACACAGAGCTCTCTTCTATTATTTGCTGAGCTGATCAACAGGTTCCAGCCATAACTCATTGGCCAAGACCTGCTGATCGGCTTGTGCTAAAATTAATGATAGCACATATGTACAGGTATGTGAATATGCTTATACGAGCTGACCTGCCATAGTAAATGTACTGTGGTGAGTTGGCAAGCGGTTAAAGTGATACTAAACACACACACTATTTAATTTACATTATCCCTTCTATTTCTGCGTATGGATGATAGCACTGTAATTATTTTAATAAAAAAAAACTAAACTTTTCAGTACCCTTTTTCTAATCTATATACAGCTGTCACAGGATCCCGATCATTCCCAGCCTGTCTGTTTTGAAACAAAAGCAGGAAGAGCTTCTAGTCCTCTGCTGCTGGTCACATGTTCAAAATTGAAAAAAAAAACAGCCTTTGGGATACAGAGTAAAAATAAATAAATAATATCAATAAGCTGTTTTAAATTGTCATATAAACATATATTTGTAATCAAATGTTTATTATTTTTTGTCAATAACATGGTGTGGGTGGATTTCTGTCAGTCACAGGCTGTGTCACGCCCCTCCAGCCTGTATCTTAGAATAAGAAGGAGGTGAAGCCTCCATTAATCTACATGTAATATCCCGCGCCCATTGTATTTAGCTGGTTAGTGGGCATATAGGAGGAGGTAGGGAGTGGGCTGTCATTTATTACATTCACATGTGTGACTCTATAGTCATATGGACTGCCCAGATGTGATAAGGAGGACACAATCAGCATAGAAACTCACTGAAAACTGAGCATGTGAAGATTTGCCGCCACAGCTGCAATATTCCTAGCTGAATTGGGAGCATGAACAGAAGGTGAAGATAGAGAGCAGCAGGATCAACCAGATTTTTTGCAGAATACAGAAAACGAATCTCTTAGGCTACTTTCACACTGGGGCATCGGCAGTGGCGGCAGTAAAGCGACTCTATTTTTAGCGGCACTTTACCGTCGTTTTTGTGGAGGCTTTTGGCCGATTGCGCCGAAAAAAGGTTAAAATGACCCGCAAAGTGGCACTGCAGTGGCGCTTTGCTGATGGTTTGGTGGCGCTGCCCATTTATTTCAATGGGCAGGAGCGGTGGTGAAGTGGTGTGTACACTGCTCCTTTACCACTCCAAAGATGCTGCTTGCAGGAGTTTTTTTAACGTCCTGCCAGCGCATCGCCTCAGTGTGAATGCACTCGGGCTTTCACACTGAGACTGTAGGGGACTCCTTTTTCAGGCGCTTTATAGGCACTATTTTTAGCCCAAAAGTACCTGAAAATGCCTCAGTGTGAAAGGAGTGCAAAATCTGGTGCAGCTCTGCATAGTAACCAATCAGCTTCCAGGTTTTATTGTGAAAACTTAATTAAACAAGCTGAAGTTAGAAGCTGATTGGCTACCATGCACAGCTGCACCAGATTTTGCACTCTCCTACTTTAGTTAATCAACCCCTTTAAAGTGGATGTAAACCTTCGCCTATATTCACTGAAGTGAACGGCCTCAAATGATACGAAGAGATGAAACAAATCTCCCTACATAAGTTTTACATGTATATCTGCAATCTTCACCTTGCTATTTTCTTTAGAAAGTGCAAGTGGTGTTAGAGATTTCTTCCTGTTTAGCACTGGGAGTGGATTCTTGGCATACACTGTGTGACAGCTGATTGGAGGAAAGGCACACACCACCATATCACATAGGCAGAGGAAGGAAGGAATGTGCCAAGCTGTTCTGTGAATAGACCAGCTCTCTGCTAATCTATTTATAGCACCCACCCCAACACAAATGTCAGGCTGGTTTATCTCGGTTGTCAGATTATTTGTCAGAAGTTATGATGCAGATAACAGAAGAACAAGACATGGGACTTAGGGCTTTGGAGAGAGATAAGAAAACACTACAGATATATGTGCTTAGGTCAAATTTAATGAATCAGGTTTAAGTCAGCTATATACATTCCATTTGCAGCAATGCAAAAGTTGTTTAAAGCTGAACTCCAGGTTAATGCCACATACACACGACCAGACTTTCCGGCAGACTAGGTCTGATGGAATCAGTCCATTGGACAATCCGATGGTGTGTGGGCTAATCCAATTGTTTTTAGAAAAAAAAATCAGACGGACCTAGAAATAGAACATGTTTCAAATCTGTCCGACAGACTCAATTCCTATCGGGAAAACCGATATGACCATGACGGACCAAATACGACGCAAGGGAAGCAATTGGCTACTGGCTATTGAACTTCCTTTTTTAGTCCCGTCATACGTCATCACGTTCAAAAGGAACGGACTTTCGAACGGACTTAGTCCATTCGTGTGGGGCCAAGTCCGTTAGTTCGGAAAAGTCTGTCGGAAACCCGCCGAAAGTCCGTCGGGAAGACCGTCGGACCTAGTCTGCCGGAAAGTCCGGTCATGTGTACACGGCCTCAGAGAATATAGTCTAAATAAAAGAGGCCCGTACATTCCTACTTGAATCCTACTTGACGTAACGACGTGATGACGTAAGACGGGACTAATCCAGTGTGCCATTTTTCCTCTGTGTAGGAGCTTTCTGTTATAAAGACCAATCACTTCTTCTCTCTCTCCTTGTGCAGGGTGGCTGGTCTTGTCTCCGCCCCCTCCTGCAGTTTTCTGGAGATAGTCTGTGGTAGGTGGAGCTTGCTGGACCCCTCCCACAGCTCTGCTTTTTGCACAGTAAAGCACAGTGATGATGTCACAATGTAATATCTGGGTTTCCATGGGCATTTGGTGCAACAAAAATAGGAAGGATATGCCAATGGAAACCCAGATATTACATTGTAAGTGTGTTCATTTTTTTATGCCCAGAGTTCAACTTTAAAGTGTAAAGCCAGATACAGTTGCATTGCAGTAACACACAGCAGTGCACATTTTGCACATTGGTGCTCAGCTGTACCATTTTTCTGAATGAAATTCCAATGGCTCTTTGCCATCACTCCTGTGTTACTAAACCCAGGACCCTGCATTCACTATATCTGGTCTCCCACAGTACACAGAACATGGAAATGCAATTATTTTAGTAAATATAAACTGCTAAATCAGCAGTATATAAGTCTTGTGACTTCTATCAGTGTCTGGTTAAAGCTTGTAGGAGGAGTTTTCATTTTCCTCTGACTGTCCTTTGAGGCTGCAGGACCCCTGACCCTCTGATGTCACGTCACATTCGGCTACCCATCACATTTTGCTACCTGCTGGAGAATGCGTTCCAGTACAGGGCCTCTCTTTGCTCAGCATTGGATGGTGGGGCTTGAACCTGGAGTCAGGGGTGGAACGCATAATGCGGGATCGTGCATGCGCAGTCCAGCGGGTAGCCAAATGTGATGGGTCACCATATGTGACGAAACACTGGTCCTGTGCTGATCACATGCACCCTCCCCCAAAAAAAAAAAAAACACTCTGTAGCAATACACACCAAACTGAGCATGTGCAGAGTGCCCCGATGGCTCTGTACTATCAGGAGATGAATTGGAGAAGGTAAAATAAGGGGAGGATCAGAGAAGACAGGAAAACAGCCTTTTTACACAATGCAGAGGATTAACCCCTTAGGTTCCACAGTGAGTATAACAAGCATGCTTTACTGCATATACATATTGATTTTAATGTGGGTTTAGTAACAATTTAAAGAGGGAAAATATAAACAATATTTTCAGAAGTTAGCAAGTACCCTTTTTGCAGGTAGAGCTATGTAAAACATTAAGGGCGGGTTCACTTTTGTGCAGCCGCGGGTTCGTGCCTGGGGTCCGGTGCGTGACTGTACACCAGTTCAGGTGCGATTCAGGTCTGGAAATTTGCCCGAATTTGCACCCAAACACACACAAGACCCTTTTTGCAATCTGCTCCACGGCTGCCCCGGACCTGTGTGTACTGGCTCCATGGTAGAGTTGCCAACTCATCCCTTTAAACCCGAACACATGTTAATTACACAGGTTGTATGGCTGATTAAGGTGGCAATTAGCAAGTACCTTTTTCAGCATGTACTTGCCCCATCTTCCTCATCATTTGCCTTGGTCTTCCTGAGCTAACGCAAGAAGTGGGCACAGGACTCAGGACAGCTCTACATTGCAAAAGATATTTTTGCTCTTATTGAACAGATATAGCAAGACATTTCCAATGGTATATTTAGAGCAAAAGGGAGCAAATAATAGAAGTTAATTGGATGGGTTTACATTCACTTTAAGTGACCACTTCAGATATAAATAGTTCTTAGCTGAATGTACATGGTAAAATTATTATTTTTTAACCAACTCCTACCTTTCTGAGAAAAATATGATCAACGCTTAAATGTCTTCTAAGGCATGATTCACACCTATGCATTTTTAGTGCTTTTTGCATTTTGCAGATTTGCACTACAGAACATATTCTATAGGAAACCATGTTAAATGGACTGTAGTGCAAATCTGCAAAATGCAAAAAGCACTAAAAATGCGTAAGTGTGAATCTAGCCTCAAGAACTCACTGAAAACAGGTTAGTCTGATAGTGGGGTTGTGTGTAGTTTGCATACATCACCGTCCCCAGTCAGTTCTATGGGTGCTTCCTCCTGCCAAAAACCGTTTGCTGTACAGAAAACCAGCGAAAAATATGAGATGTAACTATGGAGACAGAAGAAATGTTTTTATTGTGACTATATTCAATACAATTTAAAACGTGAATGTTCAGGTTCAATACATTGATTCCTGGATTTGCTGGCTAAGTAATTAAATTGTTCTGGCACCCAAACCTTTACTAAGCACAATTTACTTCGAAACTGACCATACAACAGAATGTCAGTGCAGCATAGAATAACAACTGTTTTCAGTAAAAATAGAAACAGCAATATAGTTTGTGGTGTACCTGAGAGTTACAGTATTTGTTACCCTAAATAAAAGAAAAAAAAATTGATCCTGTTCCTTTAACCACTTAAGGACTGGAAGGATTTGCCCCCTTAATGACCAGGCCATTTTTTGCTATATGGCCCTGCGTCGCTTTAACAGTTGCTCGGTCATGCGATGTTGTACACAAACAAAATTTATGCCCTTTTTTTCCTCAAACAGAGCTTTCTTTTGGTGGTGTTTGATCACCTCTGCAGTTTTTATTTTTTTTGCGCTATAAACCAAAAAGTGTGACAATTTTGAAAGAAAAACAATATTTTTTACTTTAATCATTTTTTTCATTAGTTTAGGCCAATATTTATTTAGGTTACTTATATAGCGCCGTCAATTTATACACATACACATCAGTCCTTACCCTCAAGGTGCTTACAATCTAAAGTCCCTAACTCACATTCATACATACACATACTAGGGCCAATTTAGACAGGATCTAATTAACCTACCAGGATTTGGAGTGTGGGAGGAAACACCACGCAAGCACAGGGAGAACATACAAACTCCAGACAGGTAGTGTTGTGATTGGGATTTGAACCAGCAATCCTTTTGCTGCTAGGTAAAAGTGCTATCCACTACACCACATTTCTGCCTGTATACTCCTACCTATTTTTTTTGCAATAAGCGTATATTTATTGGTTTGCACAAAACTTATAGTGTCTACAAAATAGGGGAAAGATTTATGGCATTTTTATTATAATTTTTTTTTTTTTACTAGTAATGGCTGTGATCAGCAATTTTCATCAGGACTGTGATATTGTGGCAGACATATCTGACACTTTTTTGGGACCATTGACATTTATACAGTGATCAGAGCTAAAAATAGCCACTGATTACTGTATAAATGTCACTGACAGGAAAGGGGATAACACTAGGGGGTGATCAAGAGGTTAAGTGTTCCCTAGGTAGATGTTTCTAACTGTGGGGGGAGTGTAGTCTCTGGAGGAGGAGAGGGATTGCTGTTCCTGATCACTAGGAACAGCAGATCTCTCTCTACTCCTCTGTCAGAATGGGAATCTATCTGTTTACATTGACAATTTCACAGATCCCCATTCTGGCTCTCTGATGAGCGATCGCATGTCGCCAGCAGACATCGCAGCAGCCAAGCATGCACATTGGCTTTGGAGTGGCGCCACGCGTGTGAACGCCCCCTAGAGCTCTTAAAGCTGGCCCTGATGAACCTTCCACAGTATAATGACGGCGGCTGGTTGGCAAGCGGTTAAAGCATGTTATACAGCACAGTGCTTGTGCTGTGTAATTTGGCACCTGAAATACCTGGCTGATCTTACCTCTTTCTGCCCTCCCCTCTCCTCCTCTAAAGTCAGCAGGGGAATCTTGGCTCCTCCTGCTCTACCTGTCAGATCAAGGGGGGTGGCAGAGGCGGCCGGTCACGTGAGCGCTGAGTGACGCTCTAAAATTAGGTATAGCCGGAATTTTTTTTTTCTTATAAAACACATAGGCTGGGGCATTAGGAAACACAGAGGATGATATGTCTGTTAGTAAATCAGTGATACGTGAGGAAACTGATGGGGTGAGATGTGGTGTAGAGAGATAGATTTGGGTGTCATCAGAATAGAAATGGTAATGGAAACCATGGGAAGCTATAAGCTGACCCAATGAAGAAGTTTAAGAGAGGTCTAAGGACAGAACCTTGGGGGACCTAGATGGTTAGCGGAATACGAGAGGAGGTAGTAGAGTTGTAAGTGACACTGAAGGTGCGGTGGGGTAGGTAAGATACGAGCCAACAGAGTGCAGTCACAGAGACCAAGGAAATAGAGTTTCTTGAGGATGAAGGGTTGTTCAATTGTATCAAAGGCAGCAGAGAGGTCCAAAAAGTAAGAGTATGGAATAGTGACCGTTGGTTTTAGCTGTTAGTAAGTTGTTTGTGAGTTCTAAGAGAGCGTTTTCTTCGGAGTATCGCACAGAATGTTCCATGCCTTCCTCTATACTTCGAAGTATGAACTCACTTTTCAGAGGGCTGAACACAGTGGTGGGGGAGTGAAGGAAAGGTTATGTCTGAGGGATTGGGTTTTAAAGGTCCTACTCACACTTCTCTTTTTTTCTTGCAGTCAAAATAACGTAAATGCAAGCAAGCTTACATTACAGCATGTGCTTATTTCTAGAAATGGGTCAACATGATGTATATGCATTTATGTGGTCAGAATGCAGAAAAACAAATGACTTGATGATTTGCTGCAGACTTGGCAGGTCAGATACCTCAATTGTGGTTTCAGCCCGCTGATGTGTTGGAATATTAGCAAACCTACAATATATGTGCAGTTCATGGCGGGACACATAGATCTGCACATATTCAAGAGAAACAGCAAAACACAATTAGGTGTTAGCTGTGTCCAATTCAAAGTCAATCACCAGTCCATTTGCTCATCTCATCGTCGCCCAACTCTATATAGAAAATTGAACTGTTGTTATTTTGTCCCCTTGTAAGCAAAATCATTGTCCTGTCAAGATAATATTGATGCTGGAGAGCATTAGAATAAATGTAATTTCTGGGTAAATCTTCCACAGTCCGAGCCAAAATTTCAGAGAACGGCAGCATGACCTTTCATTTTGATTTCCCGGTGCTGGGATTTGGCTGTTGTTCAGAAAAGGCTAAATTAGGTCGCTCTAACATCCAGTTGTTGAACAGATAACTGAACACTTGATGTCCAGTCAGCTAGAAATGCTGCATTGTGACTATGGTGCCTTTAACATGTTCGTATAATTTCAAATGCAATTTTAAAATCTGCAGCTTTTACTAGAATTATACCTGGCAATGCTGCCATGAAGGTCCTAGTTAAGGTACTTTCTGTTGTAGGGTGACAATGCTCTGTCCCTGGTTTTTCAGTTGTGATCCGGCTTTGCCACCTCTTTATACAGGCTTCCAATGCACACTGCAAGTGGCAACCTAAACACACTTTAAAGAGGATTTTCCCCATCGAAAGAAAAAAATAAAACTTAGCAACTATAAATACTGTAGCTGCTGACTTTTAATAAAAAGGACACTTATCTGTCCACTGATCCAGCGATGTCCTCACCCGGTCTGGTTCTTTGCCGGTGTCTTGTCTAATAACGTCCTCCATCGGATAGTGTCCGCTGTGTACTGCGCATGCGCAGTACACAGCAACACAGATTCCGAAAATTGCCGAGGATGAACGGCGCCTGCGCCGTGAGTCCAGGTTCTAGCCCCACTATCCAAGTGGACATAGAGTAGGAATAAAAAAGAGCCGAGCGCAGCGAGGCCGAGCCCGAAGCGTGGCGAGCAAAGCTCACCCGCGAGGGGCCCTTTAATACTCACAACCCTATGTCCACTTGGATGGTGGGGCTACCACCTCCACTCACGGCGCAGGCGCCGTTCAGCTTCGGAAATTTTCCGAAGCTTCGTCTGCTCCGTACTGCGCATGCGCAGTATGGGGCGGACGCTATATGATGGCCGGACACTATACGGCAGAACACCGGCCTTCGGGTACCTGGCACTGGCATGCTTACTGTGGGAAGCTGGCTGTGGCTATTTGTGCATTTTGAGTGCTTTGTGAATGGTCCTGGGGCAGATTACAAGAGAAGAGGGGCACATGACAAAGAGAGGAGGGAATGAACTTCTTCTCGGATCCCCTAGGCATCCCTTTATGGTGAAGTTCTGCTTTAAGTTGGCATGGTCTGTTGATATCACCATCAGGAAACTCATCCTGAGAGATGCCATGCGGCTATTGTTGGAGTACATGTAGCATAGCTTCCAACTGTCCCTGATTTCGAGGGACTGTCCCTGATTTGGAGCAATGTCCCTCTGCCCCTCTTTCCTCCTCATTTGTCCCCCATTTTGGTCTGATCCAAATGGCTGTATATAAAATGCACTTTTTAGCTTTCAAAAAGTGTTTCCTAGTGCCAAACCTTTCATCCAAATTCTAAATTGCTGCATTTGTACATTTTAAAAGCCGATATAAAGGAATAGTAGTGGTAAAAAAAAGCCCTTGTGGATTTAAGTAACCTTTTTTCTGGGGGTTAATTCTCCTTTAAGGGGGTGTGGCAGGGGGCATGTCCCATGCCTACATACATTTTCTGGTAGGCGTCCCTCATTCCCATTTCTAAATGTTGGGAGGTATGCATGTAGACATATCAGCAGCACTGAGATGAAATGAAGGATGAAAAGCTGAAAACCAAACATATATTATATGTATGCACAGGTTCTAGTTAAACTGGCTGGTGGCCCATAAACTAAGAATAGCTCTTGGCACAAGGTACAGTTCATCCACCACTGTCCTTATTTAACAACTGGGCTGTTTTATAATGAAGTGTAGATATAGCTCTCTGTTGTACAATCTATATATCCTTGCATTCTGCAGCTCATTCATAAAATGTAGGTCGCAGTGTGGAGCCTTCAGTATGCAAAATGTTTCTCTCTGCTTTATGCACCAGATAGAGCCCAGTCTTTGGAAAAGAGAGTTACATGATCATATGACTGGAATCTCCTCCAGTGCTTCCTTTTTGCTAAACTTCCATGATGGCTGAGAAGCATAGGCTCATTTATGACCAACTAATAAACCAATATCTTCCCCCCCCCCCCCCAAAAAAAAAAAAAAGACACGGAAGCGAATTAAGTTGGAAATAGGGCAAGGCCGCAACTTTATTGAACTTTTCAAAAGTACAACTTTCCAAATGTACCAACTAATGCCAGTCACAGTATACCATGAGCACCCATAAATATGAACTCACATAGTCTACAAGGCCTGTCCTTACCATCAGTGCCAGACAGGCTTTAGACTAACCCCAGAATTTACCAAACAACATGCCAGTCATAGTATACCGTGTGCAACCATAAACTCACATAGTCTGAGAGCCCTGTCCTTACCATCTGTGCCAGACAGGCTTTAGACTAACCCCAGAATTTACCAAACAACATGCCAGTCATAGTATACTGTGTGCAGCCATAAACTCACATAGTCTGAGAGCCCTGTCCTTACCATCAGTGCCAGACAGGCATTAGACTGACCCCAGAATTTAACTTGAGGGCATAGCCCATAAAGCAACATCAATTGTTGGCAAGGTCAATACCGCCAATAAAGCTGTGACAAAACATCACAACGGCAGGAGGGTGGGCAACTCTTGTGACAGCTGAATCTCTTCAGAGCAGTTGGATGTGCCTCAGCATAGCCTTTTCCTAGAGTTCAGCCTCTACCCAGTCACCTCAGGTCTTGTAGCCAATCCTAAGGGAGCTACTTAACTTCCCTTTTAGGTTCACACCCACAGTGATGCCATGCTTCCAGCAGTCAAGGCTCCCTTTCCCTAAAGGCGGTTCAATAGGCCTTAATTTGTTTTAGTAGTGCTCTGCTGGCTCTGGAGTCCCAAAGACAGTAGAGCGCTAAATGCCATGGAACTATGCAGGCACCATCATATGGGGAGTCAGTCAGCTACAACTCAAGGAACCCCTATGAACCTCTGGAAGAACTCAAGGAACCCCTATGAACCTCTGGAGGAACTCAAGGAACCCCTATGAACCTCTGGAGGAACTCAAGGAACCCCTATGAACCTCTGGAGGAACTCAAGGAACCCCTATGAACCTCTGGAGGAACTCAAGGAACCCCTATGAACCTCTGGAGGAACTCAAGGAACCCCTATGAACCTCTGGAGGAACTCAAGAAACCCTGATTGAAAATAGCTGCTTTATTGTATAAGCCATTTGAGAAATGGAGCCTAGCCTTTGCCCTCTGTGTCGGGCCACCATTTTGTAAAGATTGGCAGCATTCTCCTTTCTTTCACTTGGTGCAATCGATGATTTCTCGATGCCGTCACTTTTCCTCTGTTATGACAGTCAGTCATAGAGAGACAGTGACGGGCCTTGGCAGCTCTGCGGCCTGCGTTCCACAGATCGCTAACACGTAGCAGATGTACTATGGTAATTTATGGTATGTTGTACGGCAGGGATGTGGTTGACAAGTTAATAGTGCACCCTAAATGTATTGTATTGAATATTAAAATGTATTATGTGGGCGATTAAATTTGTTTAACCCCCTCATGACAACAGGGATGTAACATCCATTCCTATTAAGCTGACTGCAAAGCTTTCACCTAATTGTTTGTCACCCACAGAAAAGAGACATGGAGGTGTTTCCCATAGTAGCCAATCAGAATCTGTTATGAATCCTGGATTTTTTTTACAGTGTGACAACTTGATTAGTTGCTAATGACAGCTGCTCTCTTTTTTTTCTGTTCTGCTCCTGTGTGGATGATCTTTTACATGGAATTCCTGAAAAATCAATTAACAGAGGGGACCCTGCTCTTATAAACCCTCGGCAGCTGTTTGCAGGCCATGGAGCAGATCAAGCATCCCATAAAAACAGAACAGATGGACCTGGTCTCAGTTTCAGGTTGTGGTACAGATCTGATTGTACAATCTTCTTTAGGTTTACCAACAACTATGTAGTATGAGCGGCTGCCTTCTAAGTGATGAGTTGAGTATGTTTTTAAAACTGAACTCCAGGTAGATATAAAAGTCACAAATAAATGCAGCTCCATGCTCATTAATACTTCATTAAATGTATTTGTTAATGCGAGCAGCATATCTGCTTTTTGAAGTCCCCTGTACAGCAGAGCTCAGACTGGAGGAAGGGGAATCAGCATAAGGACTCAATCAGTTGTGCTGCAGTGCTCTTGTTCTAACAAGGGACATATTGTTGCGAGGAGGAAGCAAAGTGACAGAGAAATTAGCTCATAGTATGCTGCTTATCTTTTGTCCAGTCACTGGCTGGGAGAAGGACCAGACTGAGGGGTTGATTTACTAAAGGCAAATAGATTGTGCACATTTGCAAGTGCAGTTGATCCAGAACTTAGTAAAAGGAGGTAAAGCTTCACTTTACAAAGAATACCCAATCACATGCAAGGAAAATTTAATAAAACTGTTTTTTGCTTGCACGTGATTGGATGATGGAAGTCAGCTGAGCTTTTGCTCATTTACTGAGCTATAGAGCAACTGCACTTGCAAAAGAGCATGGCCTATTTGCCTTTTAATAAATCAACCCCTATAAGTGCTCCTTAAAGTCCAATTCTGGGCTGGTGAGGCCTGCCGTTAGAGCTTGGGTTTCTCCAATCCATTCCACCATCTACACTGACCATCAAGGGTGGAGGTATTTACACGATCAGCTCCTGAATTCATGGAGCTGCAGTTTTCACAGCCCATCAATTGCCACCACTGTGCCATCAAATACAGCCACTGTGCCAAATGCAGCCATTGTGCCATCAAATGCAGCCACTGTGCCCATCAAACACAGCTACTGTGCCAAACGCAGCCACTGTGCCCATCAATTTTCACCACTGTGCCATCAAACGCAGCCACTGTGCCATCAAATGCAGTCACTGTGCCCATCAATGGCAGCCACTGTACCCATCAAACGCAGCCAGTGTGCCATCAAACGCACTGCAGCCAGTGTGCCATCAAACGCACTCACTGTGAACATCAAATGCACCCACTGTGCCCATCAAACACAGCCACTGTGCCCATCAAAAACAACCACTGCGCCCATCAAACACAGCCACTGTGCCAAACACAGCCACTGTGCCCATCAAACGCAACCACTGTGCCCATAAAACACAGCCACTGTGCCCACGGCTGCCTGAATACCCAAACAGTGACTGCACCTGATAGGATGCAGTCACTGTTCAGCCAACAATTTTTCACCCAGCTACTTTCGTATTGAAATGGATGGGGCCCCACATGGCATGGCACAAATTTGCTGATTCAGCCATGTTTGGCCAGATCAAGGTGATTTGTCAAAATCGCCAGTGACAGGGTCACTAAGAGGCTGCATGTTTGTCCCTATGGAATTGCTGCCTCTGTAGATGAGGCAGTGAGATGTTACTCTGTCGCTGGCCTGAATGCTACTAAATCCCAATCATTAGTGAGATTCAGCAGCGTTCAGGTCAGCGATGGAGCGATATCTCACCGAATCCGGTTACAAAGTTAGTGATTCCATAGGAATAGACAGGCAGTCTTTTTAGTAATCCTGTTGCTGGTGATTTGTCTCTAGTAGCAGATTTGCCCATGATGTCTTGCCCCTGTGTGGGTTTTCTCCGGGTGCTCCGGTTTCCTCCCACACTCCAAAGACATGCTGGCAGGTTAATTGTCTCCTGTCTAAATTGGCCCTAGTATGTGTATGTATGGATGTGGGTTGAGCCTAGAACACAGAGGCCTAATGTCAGGCGTCAATAAAATTGTTTGGCTGGCTTCTGTCAGAAGAGCATGCTGGCAAGCCAGTAGCCGACCAGCTCCTGATCAGTGCTCTCAGCCAATGGCTGAGAGGGCTGACTGGAATGTTCTGGTGGGGGGCCGTCCCCCTGTTAGAACTAAATAGAGCAGCAGGGGAGATCGCTACACTAACATCACATTGTTAGTACAGCGGCTCCGACCTGAGCTGTTAGTCGAAATAGTCAAAACTAGTAGTGTGTACTAGGCCTTAGGGACCTTAGATTGTAAGGTCCTTTGAGGTCAGGGACTAATGTGAATGTATAATATATATGCAAAATGCTGCATAAATTGAAGGAACTATAAAGTACCTAAAATAATAAATAAATAAATAAAATCTGACAGCTTAGGACGTCATTCAGCTTGCTGTCTCTCACTTAGGTTTACACTACTGCAATGCAAGTTACAATGCATTAATGTGGTGCGACTTTGCGTATTCTGTGGAGCCAGGCTGCACTGTAAATCATACCATAGTAGTGTAGCAACCTTTTCCAAAAATCGCACCATTCTGGGTCACATGAATTTGAATGGGCATCGTTAAAAACAATTTCCCTTGTCGTGCAATTTTGTGCAACTCAAGTCGCATCAGAAGTCGCACTAGTGTGAATCAGGTGTCCAATACAGATGCCAATGTAAGGCCTAAAGACAGCAGAGATTGGCAACATAACGGGCGGGTGTTGTAAGTATTAACCCTTTAGCTTGCAAGAAAACCTTTTAAAAAACATTTTTTTTTTTCAGTTAGCGTCAGAGTCTGGCAGATCATGTTGGGTGAAGTTGGTGTTTACCTTTTGTGTTAACATGAGTGGCTTTACCAGTATACAAATGGTTCCATAATCATTTTAATGGTTCTTTAAATACAGGATCAGCTTTCAGACATGTAGGTGTGTTTTATAGGGCACATTTTTGCAATGTGTTTAATAAATAAATAATATTATGTATTTAATAATGTATTAATACTTACTGTACAAATCAATGCAAATAATAACAACACAACTCTTGGCCTTGTTCTTTGTTACAGTGTGCTGCAAAAGTGATGACATCAGACTGACCACAAGCTGTACAGTAAGTCCTTTTGTTTTTCTCTTTGCAAAACTTACAACAGGAGATTGAATGGTTCTGTATTTGTGTAAAGCCAGAAAGGCATGCTGGGAGCTGTAGTTCCAACAAGTTGCCTTGGCCAGCCGTAAAATGGAGTACAAGCCCATGAAAGGGTGTGGTTGGGGTGCTGGGGCTTATAGTTCCCTAACATCTGGTCAGCTTTGGATTACCTATGTGTGTGTATTTCATAGATTAATGTATCTGACTTGTTAGGATTATACACTCCTAAATTGGTGCGCAAATTATATTGTAACCCTCGCTTCTGAATAATATTTTGTCAGATGATAATGAAAAAAAAGAGAACGTTCACTATAATTTGTCAGTTCTCTATCCTTCAGTGTTTTTGCCTTGCAATGTTGTCTTTTGTGTGAATTTGTGCCAATTCAGTGCTCACTTCATTGTGAGCGGAATAAGACAATCACAAGTCAGGCATGCAACTCTTCTAATGCAAAATAGATAAAGGGGAGTGTTTAGGGAGATCGGATACTTTATACAGCGAAGGGGGCCATCAGCTAACACAATGCAAGGTTAGCCGCTCGTAGACAATGCTGGTTAGAACTGACATCTTTTGTGCCAGAGTAATGATGTTTAAATTGCCAGACCGACTTCCAAATAATATTCCAATATAAAAATAGTGTCCCTGCTATCTAGGGGTATTAGATTATGAGATTGGCTTCAAAATGCAGCAACACTATGCTGGAAGCGAATGGACAAGACCCTCAAATAATTTTATTTCAGTTATGAGTGGATCCTGTGGGTTTATAACAACGGTTGGAGTCTTCCTGATGGAACTTGCCAACCTGTGATGCCAAGCTGAGTCATCTCACATTTTCTGCTGTGTTTCCTGTAATTAGAGTTAACCTAAAGTACATTGTTTAGTCTGTAGAAAAACCTAAAACGTTATCCTAACTTAAAAACAAACACCTACAGAAGCGTGAATGTACCTTTGCAGAGCATTGCAAGGGCCCCAGAAGCTCTAAATTCTAGTTGCCTCTAGAGTGGTGGTCCCAATTACCAATAGAACGTTACTTGCATTACATGTGCCCTAGAAATTCCACACTGCAAAGGTGTTTAACAGCTCCATATTGGTCCTCCCAACCTGAGTGGCGGTCTCAATTACAAAAATGAACCTATTTCTATTATATGTGCCCTGGAAGCTCCAAATTTCAAATGCCGCAACAGTTCCCAATCAGTCCTCTCAATGTGCGTGGTGGTCTCAATGATCAATATTAACTTAGTTGTTTTACAAGTGCCCCCAAAACTACAAATTTCGAAGATCTATAACAGTTCCTTATTGGTTCCTTCAATGTGAGTGCATTACAATTGTACTAGAAACTACAGTTCCCCATCGGTCCTCTCAATGTCAGTAGTGATCTGAATGAGCAGTAGGAAGTTACTTGCATTACATGTGCCCCAGAAACTTCACATTATGAGGGTCTATAATGGTTCCCTACTGGTTCTTTTAACCTGAGGTGTGATTTCAACGATCAATTGAAAGTTACTTGGGTACCTTGACATTTGTATTCTGGTAAAAGTTGAGGTTTGCATATTAGAGCTTAACAAAGTTCAGAGCTCCTGGCACGCAATACTTCAGTTTTTGGCACCAAGAGATGCTTGGTAGGTTCTTTTCTCAACAATGATGAAAATGATTAAACTTAGCACTGCTCCTTTTTAACAAATATCATACTATTATATAAAGTGCCAGAGCAATCATAAAGTTCATAATAGTGCATCATAAGTGAAAATCTATCCGTGAATATAAAGTGTCAAACGTAGTATTCCTGCTTGTGAGGATTCCAGTGCCACTCTGTGCTCCCCTCCTGGGTCCCCACTCACCAGCAATATGCTTTAAATACCCAACATCTTTCTCCTGCTCAGGTTTTCAGTGATATTGGAAAATGTGCAACGCTAGTCTATATCAACCCTTTATACTACACTACTGCCTCCCACCTGTGTCAAGAAATATTGAATTCAATAATGTGCCTAATGCCGCGTACACACGACCGGTTTTCCCATCGGAATAAACTCTGAAGGTTTTTCCAACGGAGTTCCGACGAAGTTCCGACAGAGTTTCGCTGAAACTGTCGTGCGTACACACAATCACACCAAAGTCCGATAGTTAAGAACGCGGTGACGTACGGCACGTACGACGGGAGTAGAAAAAGGAAGTTCAATAGCCAGTAGCCAATAGCTTCCGTCTCATACTTGCTTCAGAGCATGCGTCGTTTTTGGTCCGTCGGAACAGCATACAGACGAACAGTTTTACCGATAGGAATTGGTTCCGTCGAAATATTTAAAACATGTTCTATTTCTAGGTCCGTCCGAATTTTCATAAACAAAAAAAGTCCAATGAGGCATACACAGGATCGGAATATACGATGAAAAGCTTCCGTCTGACTTTTTCTGTCAGACATTCTGCTTGTGTGTACGCGGCATAACAAATTCATACGTAATAAAGTGCAAGTGCAACAACAAATAAATATTTCATAAAATGTACTGTGCAAACAATTACATATACATAAAGTGCTTAATGCAGATATCCTATGTAACAAACACTATTGAAAGTACTAAAAATATATATATATAAATATGTCCCAGAAAAAAGTAGAAAAAAGTCTGTGTTATTTCAAACAAGAAAGCCCCAAGTGGCCAAATGTTGTGCTGTATCAGATGTGATTAAACTCCTCAGAGGTAATTCTCCTGCCACTGTGCACCACACACCCAGTGTAATCCTCCACCGTTCTCGCTAGATCCCCTCCACCAGAAATAAAGGCTGGTCAAATTATAAACCAGCTACTGCGCATTCCACCATCAAACAGGTCCACTCCAGAAGTGGCTCTTAGTAATAATCATTCTCGCATAAATCACCATCATGTATAAGAGGAGGACAGAAAAAGGAAGTTTCCATACTGTAAAATCATTTTAAAACCAAGCTTTTATTAAAAAAAACTTCTATATCCACTCACATTTCAAAGTGCCATCAAGACACTGGTGTAAACAGCTTAATTGCGTAGTCTATCGTCTCTGGGCAGAGCTCCAAACCACGAGTACGATGTCGGCATGCACAGTGACGTCAGCGTTCTTGCTCCAACCTATGCGTTTCGTCTTTCGATGTTTTTTTGACCCTTAGAAAATCTGAATCTAGCGTCCCATTTATTCTTGTTTTTTACCCCGTTCATATGTGACAGTAAATGTACCTTCACTGTGTATCAAAAAGTACAAGATAAGAACTGTCTGTGTTGGTCAACAAATTATATATACTGTATATTTTTTTTAATTGACCATTTTTATTTTAAAAAAAAATTACATAGCAAAGAGGGGAAAAGAAACAACAAACAAAGCACATCATATAAGGTCAACAACAGACCCACATAAAAAACAGAGGTCTGAAGGGAATGCAGAGATTGTATCAGCAAGACATCTTCAAGTGGTAACAACAGTATTTGACCAAAAGTACTTGTTGAACAGTCTAGCGTTATAAACATTAGCAATTGGACTCAATCCCAAAAGGGACCACTTAAAGCATGGGTGCTCAACCTGTGACCCTCCAGCTGTTGCTGAACTACAAATCCCATGAGGCATTGCATGTCTGACAGTTACAAGCATGACTCCCGAAGGCAGAGGCATGATGGCACTTGTAGTTCTGCAACAACTGAAGGGCCACAGGTTGAGCACCCATGACTTAAAGCTTAACAGGGCCCAGGGATGAAGCCCAATGTACTGCTCAATGCCCTTAAAGAGGAAGTAAACCCTGATGGTAAAGCATAATGGACTACTATGCATCGCATAGTAGCCCATTATGTGTCACTTACCTGACACAGGAGCCAGCAATGTCACCACTGTCCCCTCTTCCACGGAGCGTCCATCTTCTTTCCGGTAATCGTGGCTCCGGCGCTGTGATTGGCCGGAGCCGCAATGACGTCACGGGAGCTGCCACTAATGGCATATTGCCATTAGCAGCGCCATGCTCAGTGCGACGTAGACAGTGGTGCCTGTCTGTGGTGCCTGCCTTTTTGCAAATAGCTCCTAAACCGTGTAGGTTTAGGAGATATTTCTTGGACCTACAGGTAAGCTTTAATCTAGGCTTACCTGTAGGTCAAAGTGGTCTGTAAGGGTTTACAACCACTTTAAACAACTTCCAAAAGTAACAACAAAAGAAAAAAGAGAGAAAAGAAAGAGAACAAAAGCAAGTAAGATCCTGAGTTCATCACTCCTGCCGGGGTAGAGTACGCTGCTACCGGGAGAAGTTAGGAATACTAGAGCCTCACAAGGGTTCTTCTCGCTAATGCCAAGACTCTCAGACCACATTATACCGCTCAACTGTGCCAGTGAGGTGAGCTGCAAGGGACTCCATAATCTTCATATCCTTAATCCTGGTGTACAGCTCAGTGGAGGTCGGTGGTGGTTGCCTCTTCCATTGGAGGGCCACAAGGCATCTAGCAGCCATTAGAATATGACGCAATAGCCTCTTAGCTAGCCTAGGCAATCTGGTAGGGAGTAGCCCTAATAAAAAGATTTTGGGACAAAAGTGGAAGTCTTCATCAAACAATCATTGAAGGAGATCCTGAACCGACCTCCAATAGGGTTGCAGACGTGGACATTGCCAGTAGATATGAAGCAAAGTGCCACGATCTCTAAACAAATTACAGACGGTCCCCTAGTTACAAACATCTGACTTACAAACAACTCCTACTTACAAACGGAGGGAAACAACAGGAAGTGAGAGGAAATCTCCCCCTTGGAAGGAAAATTCACT
Organism: Lithobates pipiens; assembly: GCF_037356315.1. NCBI lineage: Eukaryota > Metazoa > Chordata > Amphibia > Anura > Ranidae > Lithobates > Lithobates pipiens. The sequence continues at coordinate 56,135,627 of NW_027507784.1, forward strand.
CCTGTAAGAGGTCTTATGGGAAAAAGATGTCTCCACTGAAGCTTTATCACTAATTCTTGTTTCCACAACAACCCAAAATGTTCAAAATCCAATTGTCATTGGGACAGAAAATTAGGTGAAAACTTCTGAACAGGGGCACAGACAGCAAAGCAAATGTTACAGGGGTGTTAAGCCTTCCCTATGCCAGGGCCGTTTTTAAGGCAGGGCAAAAGGGGCAGCTGCCCTGGGTCCTGTCATTGTTGTGGGGCCCAAAATCAGCTGCCTCATACTTGCCAACTATCCTAGTTTAAATTCCCTTGCCCTTTGAAGTTTTAGTCCGGTGCTGTGCCCTAATATCTCAGTGTGAAGTGCTGGTACTAATACTGCCCAGCCCTGCCTTATTGTTGTGTACAGATGACTCACCTGCAGACCCTGTGTTTACATGTAAATAACAGACATTCATATGTAAATAGTGGTGGCATTCATAAGTAAATAGCTATGGCTGGTGGCATTGATATGTAAATAAAGGCGGCATATGTATATCATGCACCCCTGCATTGAGGAGATGATGTGCTGTAACATCTAGCAACCAATCAGTGAGCAGTAATATTGTATAGTAATCTCTAGCAACCAAGTAACAGACAGAAATCATTTGCTGTAACCTCTAGCAACTAATCATTGAGCCAAAATGTGTGCTGTAACCTCTAGCAACCAGTCAGTAAGCAGTTATATGCTGTAACCACTGGCAACCAATCGCAACTGCTGCCTGATCGATATAGTAAACGAAGTCTAGCTGTTATTTATTGTATGTCTCAGAGCAGGTGGAGAGTGAAATTGAATGGGGGGGGGGGGGGGGTGGCAAGAAAATTTTTGCCCAGGGTCCAATCAATATTAAAGTCGGCCCTGCCCTATGCTATCCAAAAAGCTTAGAAATATTTTTTTGGGATGGAGCTACACTTACATTTTTTTACCTGTTCCGACTTACAAACAGATTCTACTTAAAAACAAACCTACAGACCCTATCTTGTTTGTAACCCGGGGACCCCCTGTATATTTAAAATCTCTATCTTTAGATGTAATTTTCCACTGCAAATTCAAGTTTGACAGTTTTATGTACAAACCCTTTGTAAATTAGATCAGAGTAACTTGTGTCATAGTCACTCCATCTGTAAAAGTATTTCCCCTTTTACATCAATTACTTCCACCCGGCCTAAAAAATGTTAAAAAAAATAGTGCCCTGTTATACGAATATTGAAGACACATGTACTCTGCTCTGCATCTCATCCACTGATGCTGACAAATGTATGCCTGGCTTAGGCAAGGGGCCCATCCTAATAATAGGGAGACTGATTGCTTATTGCTCTCAAATTACTCTCAGGACCTCATAGGCAGCTGCAGAGTTAAAATAATTTTATGTGCAGAAAAAGAAATTCAAAGGCATGCATCTTCTGTAGAAAACGCACACTGTGTACATAAATTGTATACATGTAGAGGACAGACACAAGAGCTCTTAAGCAGAGACCAGTTTCTCGATCTTACACTCCATATCTGAGAATGTTTTGCACATTTTTTTTCATGGCATTATAATGTCACAGAATGGATCTGTACATTTTCTATGCATTGAGAGGCTTTGAAGAGAATACTCAGAACTCGCTTAAACCCTATGGCAGGCATAAGTTGTTCAGAGCTTCTCTGATGTTGTTAAAGTGATACTCAGCTCTGTTCCTGTGTGCTGTGTGAAGGTAAGTATGTCCCTTCCCTCCAATCAGCTCTCAGAGCTCTCCTCACTAAGCTCAGCAATGTGTAACTTCAGTTCTCAACTCCATTTTTTCTGAGCGCTCAGACAAGCATTATTCATTTTTAGACTTTGAACAGAAGTAGAGAAGAGAAGACTGCAGATATACAGATACACCATATATAGGAGGATTTGTTTTATCTCTGTGTATCACCTGAGGCCAGTCCCTTCACTGGGTATATGTAAGGCTTTACAACCACTTTCACCGCTTGCCGACCAGTGCACGACGATATACGTTGGTACAATGGCACGGTTGTGCAAATGGGCGTACAAGTACGCCCCCTTTATGACGTGGCATTGTGGGCGCATGCCCGCCATGTACTCCATGACCGTGCCCATGGGTCCCACAGACTCAATGTCTGCTGGTGTCCCACGATCATGTCAGGAAGCCACAGAACAGGGAGATGACTATGTAAACAAGGCATCTCCCCATTCTACCTAGTGACATGACAGGGATCCACTGTTCCCTGTCATGGGGAGCAGTGATCGCTGTCATGTCAGTGGTAGCCCACCCCCCCCCCACAGTTAGAATCACTCCCTAGGACACACTTAACCCCTTGATCGCCCCCTGGTGTTTAACCACGTCCCTGTCAGTGTAACTTATACAGTAATCAGTGTATTTTTATAGCACTGATCGTTGTATAAATGACAATGATCCCAAAATAGTGTCAAAAGTGTCGGATGTGTTCACCATAATGTCGCAGTCATGATAAAGATTGAAGATCGCTGCCATTACTAATACAAAAATAATTATTAATAAAAATGACATAAATCTATCCCCTATTTTGTAGATGCTATAACTTTTGCACAAACCAATCAATATACTCTTATATGTAGAAGAATACATAACTGAGAAAAAATTTGTTTTTTAATATATTTTTGGGGAATATTTATTATAGAAAAAAGTAAAAAATATATAGTTTTTTTTTTTCAAAATTGTCACTCTTTTTTTGTTTATAGAGCAAAAAATAAAACCGCAAAGGCGATCAAATACCGCCAAAAGAACGCTCTATTTGTGAACGTCAATTTTGCTTGGGTACAGCGTCGCACAACCGCGCAATTGTCAGTTAAAACGACCCGTATCGCAAAAAGTGCTCTGGTCAGAAAGGGGGTAAATTCTTCCGGGGCTGAAGGGGTTAATGAGCATTTAACCCTTGCAGGATGGGGGGGTGTGGGGGTAGATTACTGCAAAAGGGAGTTTTGTAATTCATGAATTTGGACTTTAAAACAGACCTACATTATGCTCAAACAATATCTAATTGCTACTGTCGGCAGTCTTGCCTAAGTGGATAAATGAAGCATGATGGAAAGATCTTTCAATGCTGTTCATGTAAACAAATGCCTAGGCATGCTGAAGGGGAAGATTAACCAACATGAACTCCAATCCTCCCTTCAGGACTGATCACATGACTGCATGAAAGACATTAAACAGAGCAAAAAATCAAGTTTCTGGTATTTGCATACACATTTAACAGTCAGGCTAGGCTAACACCTATCTGTTTTCACAAACTTTTACTGTGTCATAGCTCCCAACTGTCCCTGATTTTGAGGGACTGTCCCTGATTTGGAACAATTTGTCCCTTATTTGGGTCTGATCTATATCGTTGTATATAAAATGCACTTGTTATCTTTCAAAAAGTGTTTCCCAGCATTAAACCTTTCATCCAAATTCTAAATTGCTGCATTTGTACATTTCAAAAGCCAATATAAAGGAATAGTAGTGGTAAAAAAATAAATAAAAAAAAAGCACTCATGGGTTAAACAAATCTTTTCTTTTGTTTAATTCTCCTTTAAGAGGCGTGGCAGGGGGTGTGTGCTATCCCTACATATATTTTCTGATGGGTGTCCGTTCCCATCTCAAAAGGTTGGGAGGTATGCTTTCTTGCCCTCTGTTCTCACCTTCTTCTGTATTGGAGAAACAACATTGATACTATTCTGGTCTGCTGACTTTTTTTAGATTTAGTTCCCTTCTACACGGGCGGCAGACCTTACCACCCTTCTGAAAAGCGATCTGTGGGTGAGTCCTCCTTAGGCCGCGTACACACGCGCGGACTGTTCGCCCAACCTTGTTCGGCAAACAGTTTCATCAAACAGTCCGCTCAAAATTTGCATGAGCGGACTTGCCCACACACGAGCGGACTGTTTGACGAACAAGGTTGGGCAAACAGTTCGCTCAACTTTTGAAATGAACGGACTCGCCCACGTAAGGCGGAGGCAAGTCCGCCCATTTCGAGCGCGTGTACAGGTAGGCGGGGCCCGCGAAGGAGACGTCGCGGGCTCCGCCGCCTGGAATGGGCTTAAAGGGGAACCCCAACGCCGAAAAAAATCGGCGTGGGGGTTCCCCCCAAGTCCACACCAGACCCTTGTCCGAGCACGCTACCCGGCCGGCCAGGAAAGGGGGGCGAGCGAGCGCGCCCCCCCTCCTGAGCCGTACCAGGCCGCGTGCCCTCAACATGGGTGGTGCCTTGGGGAAGGGGGGGCCGCGCGGCCCCCCCACCCCAAAGCACCTTGTCCCCATGTTGATGAGGACAAGGGCCTCTTCCCGACAACCCTGGCCGTTGGTTGTCGGGGTCTGCGGGCGGGGGGCTTATCGGAATCCGGGAGCCCCCTTTAAGAAGGGGGCCCCCGGATACCGGCCCCCCACCCTATGTGAATGAGTATGGGGTACAATGTACCCCTACCCATTCACCTGTGAAATAAAGTACAAATAAAAACACAACACAGGGGGAAAAAATATTTTATTGCACAGCCGGGGGTCTTCCGTCTTCGGGGGTCTTCTCGCCGGACTCCTCCGCTATGTGTGTGTAGCTCTTTTGCCAGCGGAGGAGTCCGGCTTTCTTCCTCCCCGCCGCCGGCCTCTTCTCCCGACTTCGGGGGTCTTGTCCCCCTCTTCGGTTCTTCTGCCGGGCCACCGCGCCTGGTCCGGTGGCCCGGTCTTCTGTCGCCGTCTTCCGTTCTTCTGTCGCCGCCTTCGGTTCTTCTGCCGGGCCACCGCGCCTTCTTGTAGCTCTTTTACAGGCGGTGGCCCGGTCTTCTGTCGCCGTCGCCGCCTTCCGTTCGTGTTCTTCTTCTTGTTCTTCTTGTTCTTCTCCAGGCGATGTTGACACGTCGCTCCCTCCGGCCGGAATGCCAGAGCCGCCCTGCGCTGTGACTTATATAGTGACAATGGGGCGGGGTCACATGGTATATGTCACATGGGTTGATGTCACATGGTGACCCCGCCCCCTTACGATGTCATAGTCCCCATGTGACATCAACCCATGTGACCAACCCATGTGACATATACCATGTGACCCCGCCCCATTGTCACTATATAAGTGACCGCACAGCGCGTCCCCGGCATTCCGGCCGGAGAGCTCGTCGAGTCAACATCTCCAGGAGAAGAACAAGAAGAACAAGAAGAAGAACACGAACGGAAGGCGGCGACGGCGACAGAAGACCGGGCCACCGCCTGTAAAAGAGCTACAAGAAGGCGCGGTGGCCCGGCAGAAGAACCGAAGGCGGCGACAGAAGAACGGAAGACGGCGACAGAAGACCGGGCCACCGGACCAGGCGCGGTGGCCCGGCAGAAGAACCGAAGAGGGGGACAAGACCCCCGAAGTCGGGAGAAGAGGCCGGCGGCGGGGAGGAAGAAAGCCGGACTCCTCCGCTGGCAAAAGAGCTACACACACATAGCGGAGGAGTCCGGCGAGAAGACCCCCGAAGACGGAAGACCCCCGGCTGTGCAATAAAATATTTTTTCCCCCTGTGTTGTGTTTTTATTTGTACTTTATTTCACAGGTGAATGGGTAGGGGTACATTGTACCCCATACTCATTCACATAGGGTGGGGGGCCGGTATCCGGGGGCCCCCTTCTTAAAGGGGGCTCCCGGATTCCGATAAGCCCCCCGCCCGCAGACCCCGACAACCAACGGCCAGGGTTGTCGGGAAGAGGCCCTTGTCCTCATCAACATGGGGACAAGGTGCTTTGGGGTGGGGGGGCCGCGCGGCCCCCCCCTTCCCCAAGGCACCCCCCATGTTGAGGGCACGCGGCCTGGTACGGCTCAGGAGGGGGGGCGCGCTCGCTCGCCCCCCTTTCCTGGCCGGCCGGGTAGCGTGCTCGGACAAGGGTCTGGTGTGGACTTGGGGGGAACCCCCACGCCGATTTTTTTCGGCGTTGGGGTTCCCCTTTAAGCCCATTCCAGGCGGCGGAGCCCGCGACGTCTCCTTCGCGGGCCCCGCCTACCTGTACACGCGCTCGAAATGGGCGGACTTTCCGAGCGGGAACAGTCCGCTCATTTCGAAAGTACAGCGGACAAGCCCACACACGGGCGGACTGTTCGCTCAAACACAGTTTCAGCGGACAGTTTTTCGGAATTTCCGAAAGACTTTGTCCGTCCAACTGTCCGCTGAAACTGTCCGCTGAAAGCCCACACACGAGCGGACTGTCCGCCCAAACACTGTTCAGCGGACAAGGTTGGGCGAACAGTCCGCCCGTGTGTACGCGGCCTTATAGTTTCATATGAATCAAAAATTTGTACGAATTTCCATAAATTCGTACGTTAGGGGGGATCCGAAATACGAATTGCTATGCTTCTGAATTTTGTACGAAATACGAAATTTAGTTTATGAATTTCAGATCCAAATTCCGTTAAAACGGAAACGTGACTGGTGTTTTGTTGACCAATCAGAGGTTTTCTTCTGCTGCTGAGTGAGGGGTGGGAAAATGACCTTTTTTTAATATGGGTGTGGGAGACTGGTACTGGTAATCGATCGGAGATTCAGAATCAGACAAAATAAGAATTTTAGTTAACCGCTACGCGCCCGCCCTATAGCCAAAAGACGGCTACAGAGCGGACGCTATCTGCCGAGAGGCCGTCCCTGGACGTCCTCCTGCTTACTTCCCTAATGTGCGCTGCCGCGGGCGCGCATCCGGGAAGTTCTGTGTTGGCTGTGTCCCTCGGACACAGCCAATCACAGATCGTGCTAAATGGCCAATCACAGTGGCCATTTAGCACTCGATCGGGCTATCCAATGAGCGGCGATCTCATATGTAAACATATGAGATCATCTCTCATCGACGTCTCACAGAGACAGCATGTGAGGAGGGAGAGCTTCCGTGCTGCAGCTGCAGCGACTGACAGTGAGTGTACACACACACACACACACACACACACACACACACACACTGTAAAACACACACACGCATACACACACAGTAAAACACACACACAGTGAAACACACACACATGCCCACCTGTCCCCAGTGCCACCTATCAGTGCCATCTGTCCCCTGTGCCACCTATCAGTGCCATCTGTCCCCAGTGCGACCTGTCCCCAATGCCACCTATCAGTGCCATCTGTCCCCAGTGCCACCTGTCAGTGCCATGTGTCCCCAGTGCCATCTATCAATTCCACCTGTCCCCAGTGCCACCTAACAGTGTCATCTGTTCCCAGTGCCACCTGTCCCCAGTGCCACCTATCCATGCCACCTGTCCCCAGTGCCACGTGCCACCTGTCCCCAGTGCCACGTGTCCCCAGTGCCACCGTCCCTAGTGCTACGTGTCCCCAGTGCCACCTGTCCCTAGTGCCATGTATTCCCAGTCATCAGTGCCACGTATCAGTGCCACCTGTCAGTGTCACGTGTCATCAGTGCCACGTATTAGTGCCAGCTGTCATCAGTGCCACGTATTAGTGCCATCTGTCATCAGTGCCACATCAGTGTCACGTGTCATCAGTGCCACAGATTCGTTCCATCTGTCATCGGTGTCAAGTGTCATCAGTGCCACGTATTAGTGCCACCTGGCGTCAGTGTCACATCAGTGTCACGTGCCATCAGTGCCATGTATCAGTGCCATCTGCCATCAGTGCCATGTCAGTGTCACGTGTCATTGTCCTGGTGCTCCAGGGCCTTCAAAAGTGTAATAGGTAGTCAACAATTTAGATGTGTAATTTATGCTCCTAGAACACGTGATGGCGCTCCCTGCATATTGGGCGTCTCTAAGTGGCCAGGCTGTGAAAAAGTCCCACACATGTGGTATTGTAATACTCAGGACGAGTAGCAGAATTTAATTTGGGGTGTCATTTGTGGTATGCACATGCCATGTGAGAGAAATAACCTATTACAATGACAATTTTGTGAGAAAAAAAAATAAAAAACAAAAAAATCTTCATTTTGCAAAGAATTGTGGGAAAAAATGACAACACCAAAAACCTCACTATGACTCTTACTAAATACCTTGGAATGTCTACTTTCCAAAAAGGGGTCATTTGGGGGGTATTTGTACTTTCCTGACTTGTTCGGGTCGCAAGAAATGAGATAGGCCACCAGTACATCAGATGTGATCAATTTTGTATGATTTGCACCACAGTTTGTAGACGCTCTAACTTTCACAAAGACCAAATAATATCCACTAATTTGGGTTATTTTACCAAAGACATGTAGCAGTATAAATTATGGCCAAAATTTATGAAGAAAAATGTATAATTTGCATAATTTTATCACAGAAACAAAGAAAATGCGTTTTTTTTTTCAAAATTTTCGGTCTTTTTTAATTTATAGCGCAAAAAATAAAATACCCAGAGGTGATCAAATACCACCAAAAGAAAGCTCTATTTGTCGGGGAAAAAAAGACAAAAAATTCATTTGGGTACAGTGTTGCATGACTGAGTAATTGTCATTCAAAGTGTGAGAGCACCGAAAGCTGAAAATTGGTCTGGGCAGAAGGGGTGTTTAAGTGGCCAGTAGGCAAGTGGTTAATTATGATTATTTGTTATGATGAAGTTAAAAACCCAGGAAGTCAGCTCCGCACAGGGATGGTGGGAGCCCCTCATAATGAGCACAGCACAGGGATGGAGGGAGCCCCTCATAATGAGCACAGCACAGGGATGGAGGGAGCCCCTCATAATGATAAATTCATCATAACGAATGTTCCCAATTGTTATGAAAAGTTAGCGAACCTAACGAAAATTACGAATTAACGGCTAATACGAAACGGAACGAAACAAAAAAATTTTTTTGAAGGCTCACATGTCTGCTTCTTATTTCTGTTCTGGAGACAGTTCAAAATTTTGGATATTCCCTTACTTTCATTTCAGGTAAAAAAAAAAAAAAAAAAAAGGTCACCAGGACATAGAGAGAGCATGAATCTCCCTAGACAGCAACATAAACATGATGACCCCTCACCACTCTATCCCAAACTAAAGCCTATGAGTTTTTTTGGGTTGAACAAAAAAACTGTCAGCTTCATTCCGAGGTTAGTACGGCAATCTCCCCCACTTGTGTTCTGACAGTGTGGCGCCCCCCCCCGCCAGAATATTCTGGTCAGTGCTCTTAGCCATTGGCTGAGAGCGCTGATCGGGGAGTCGGTCAGCTGCTGGTTTTCCAGTACGCTTGTCTGACAGAAGGCGGCCAAACAGCCAGTTTCTGTCGGATCGGCTGCCATACATATGGGCTGAATGTCGGCTGTTTTCTGCTGAACTAGCCGATGACGCCCGGCATTCAGCCCGCGTGTATGGGGCTTAAAGAGGAAGTAAACCCATCAGGGTTTACTTCCTCTTTGATTCCCTGCAAAGGTAAAGCATAATGGACTACTATGCATCGCATAGTAGTCCATTATGTGTCACTTACCTGACACAGGAGCCAGCGAAGTCACCGCTGTCCCCTGTAGTTCCGAGCGTCCATCTTCTCGGTCCGGTGCTGTGATTTGCCGGAGCCACGATGACGTCACTCCCGCGCATGCGCATGGGAGCTGACACTCGCAGCATATCGCTGCGATCTGCGGCCTGCCCAGTGCGCCTGCGCGCCGCTGTCTACGGCGCATGCGCCGTAGACAGCGGTGGCTGTCTTCGGATAAATATCTCCTAAACCGTATAGGTTTAGGAGATATTTCTTGGACCTACAGGTAAGCCTTAATCTAGGCTTTCCTGTAGGTCAAAGTGGTTTGTAAGGGTTTACAACCACTTTAAGAAGAGCATTTTGGCTGTAGATCCATTTTACCAAAATCCCACCGCTGATTTACAGGAAGTTATTTTTCCACATACACATTTCTATGTGGTATTTATAACAAATGTTCCGCTATCAGATTTTGTAAACATTCTCTTAAGCCTGAGGATTGTTTGTAAATAGAACCTCCATGTGACAGCACAATATTTGTTTTATATTAATAATCAAAAAAAATGTAAAATGTGATGCAGCGAGTGTTTTATTTATTTACATAATGGCAATTGAAGTTTGTGGGAGAGATCATAATGGTGGATTGTTCATTAACAAGTTATTAGACCAGTGGTGGTCAACTTACCTGATACTGGGGACCTTAAGTGTGGCCCCTTATATCCCCAAAGGGCCAGACTTAGTATTACAGTGTATGTATTGTTAGAAAACACTGTCCAAGACTGACTATGTGGTGCAAGAGATGATCAAAGACTGAGGGTGTGCTGCAAAAGATAGTTAGAGACTCAGGATGTGCTACAAGAGAAAGTCAGGTAGAGAACGTGCTACACGAGATAGTTTAGAAACTGAGGATGTGCTATAAGTGATGGTCATAGGCTAAGAATTTGTTGCTAGAGTGAGAATGTGCTACAAGAGATGGTAAAAGACTGATAGCGTGCTACAAGAGATGGTCAGAGAGTGAGGATGTGCTACAAGAGATAGCCAGAAACTGAGGATGTGATACAAGTATTAGTTAGATACTGAGGATGTTCTACAAGAAATTGTCAAGCATTAAGAATGTGCTACAAGAGATGGTCAAAGACTGAGAATGTGCTACAAGAGATGGTCAGAGATTAAGAATGTGCTAAAATAGATGGTTAGAGACTGAGGTTATGTTATGAGATGGTCAGAAAGTGAGGATGTCCTACAAGAGATGGTCAGAGAGTGAGGATGTGCTACAAGCGATGGTCAGAGAGTGAGGATGTGCTACAAGAAATAGCGAGAAACTGAGGATGTGCTACAAGTATTGGTCAGTTACTGAGGATGTGCTACAGGAAATTGTCAAACATTAAGAATGTGCTACAAGAGATGGTCAAAGATTGAGAATATGCTACAAAAGATGATCAGAGACTAAGAATGTGCTACAAGAGATAGTTAGAGACTGAGGATGTGCTGAAATAGATGGTCAGAGACTGAGAGTATGCTATAAGAGATGGTTAGAAAGTGAGCAGCGTTGCACCAATTCAGACGGCGCCATTGCCGGCAATTGCCTCCAATTTGGCATGCAATTTCACATGTCAAATCTCTCCAATGTGAACCAGGGCCAAATGTTAACATGCAGCATAACAGGTGTCATGATACATTGATGTGCGTCGTGACTCGGGTTGCCTCACATCTTAACACATGCATTGAGATACATTTTGATGCGTTTCCATTGATTTAAATTGAAACAAATCAAGCAGATGCACATATATGTAAATCCAGTCTAAGGGAATTTAGTTTTTTCTAAGGTAATTTTTCACCTAACTACATGCCTCCCAACATTTTGAGATAGGAATGAGGGACACCTGCTTGCAAACATATGTAGGCATAGGACACGACCTCTGACACACCCCCTAAAGGAGAATTAACCAAAAAAGGTTAATCCACAAGGACTTTTTTTTTTATCACTCCTATTCCTTATATTGGCTTTTACATTTACAAATGCAGCAATTTAGAAATTGGATGAAAGGTTTAGCACTGGGAAACACTTTTGAAAGATAAAAAGTGCATTTTATATACATCTATATAGATCAGAACAAAATGGGGGACAGAAGAGGGGCAAAGAGGGACAGAGGGACTTTGCTCCTAATCAAGGACAGCATACCTCACAACTTTTTGAGATGGGAATGAGAGACACCTATCAGCAAAAGTATACAGGCATAGGACACACCCCTTGCTACCCCCCTTAAAGGAGAATTGTAAAAAAATAATAAGATTAGTTAAACCTACAAGGGCTTTTTTCAACCACTACGGTTCCTTTATATTGGCTTTTGGAGATTACAAATGCAGCAATTTAAAAATCAGATTAAGGTTAAGCGCTGGAAAACACAAACACTTTTTGATATATAAAAAGTGCATTTTCTATACATCTATATGGATCAGACCAAAATGAGGGACAAGTGAGGAGGTATGAGGGACAGAGGGATATTGCTCCAAATCAGGGACAGTTGGGAGCTATGGGGACAGTCCCACCAAGTCAGGGACAGTTGGGAGGTATGGGGACAGTCCCACCAAATCAGGGACAGTTTGGAGCTATGGGGACAGTCCCACCAAGTCAGGGACAGTTGGGAGCTATGGGGACAGTCCCACCAAATCAGGGACAGTTGGGAGCTATGTAACTAGGTTAGGTGAAGTTGCGCTGATTTTTTTGTACAACTCCTCCCAAGATCCAGCCCACAGCTTGCATCAGGGCTGAGGTCTCTTGAGTGCAATGCTGAGGCCGGGTGCTGTGCTGTTTTCAGAAAGCTATGACCAACACATTGCAGGCCCCTCCCTCCAGCCACGATCTGCCTGCATTCCATAGAGAAGTGCAGAGACCCAGCGACCTGGAATTACAGAGACCTAGAAGTACACTGGGTCTAAAATAAGGTATGTATTGAAAAAATTATAACTTTTTTTTTTTTTTTTTTTTTAGTATGTTGATAAAAAGCACATTAGGAGTTTGATGTTTTCCCAGTTTCCAATTTTTTTGAACTGTCAGCTGACAAACCCTCATTTATTCCTGTCTGACTTTGATTTATACATAGCTATTAGGGTATAATTCTCACCTTGACCTTGGAAGACATCCGAAATTGGTAATTACTGTAGTAGAGTGCAGTGATTGTATATTTATTTAAAATTGCAGAACTGCACATTATTGAACTAAGAAGGGAACGATATTCAGACTAAATAATTACAAGCTTTCAGCTAAATATTCTTAGCATGGTCCTTTTTAAAGCAGATATTTCATTAGAAAGCTAAAATTATTTCCACAGTGGTGATCAAACTTGGCATGCGTTTATTGTCTGTTTGTAAATAATGTGGAAAGAAAAATGACCGTGCGCTAATGTGCGAGTCAGTATGAACCAGAAATAGCATAAAAGCTTCCCTTATTGTGATCTAGTGTGTGCGCTCTGCTGTCAATCATAAGGGGGGGGGGGGGGGGAACCAATCACTGAGCTTTTCAGGGTGTCAGACTCTGGGCTAGTGATGGCCGAACGGTTCGCCCGGCGGTCGTTTCGCGGCGAATTTCCGACATTCGCGGTCCGCACGTTCGAACGCCTTTTTCCGTCGTTCGCCGCGGCGGACTTACGTGTTTAATGTATACAAGAACTTTAACCTTTGGTGACACGTTTATCATGTGATACAGGACAGCCAATTGAGACATGACAGCACATGGACACTTGTACATTCCCCCTAACCTATAAATACACCCGATCCGGTGGCCATTTTACATTCTTTCTTCTGTTACGATAGGGACAGGTTCCTGTGTGGAGTAGGGAGAGATAAACCACTAGCTATTTGGTACACAAAAGTTCTTTTCAGGACTGGTATAGGTGTTAGGTGTTGATAGGTTTGCTGTGCTGCTGATTCTTGCAGCAGCCTGAGTGTCTTTTGTTAGTTTAGAGAAAGGGAAAGGACGGTGTATGCTACAGGGACAGCCAGATTAGTCTTTCATCATCATCATCATCATCATCATCATTAGCTGTTACTATCAAGGTCCACAAAAGAGCTGTTCCAGTAACCACTAATCGTTCTCTTTTTTTGCCAATTTGTATAGGGACAGGAAGGAAGCAGTGTTGTCAGGCAGTGAGGGTAATTTTAAAGACTTGCTGTTATTATTAGTTCCACAAAGGTTCTTTTCAGGACTGGTATCAGTGGTACAGTAATAGGCTTGTACATGTATAATATTCTTTCTTCCAAATATAGAAAGGATATTATACTTGACTGCTGCCCTTCTGCTGCAGTCTGCTAAACATTCACAACTCACTTGTTCCACAAAAGTTCTTATAAGGACTGGTAACTTGGTATAGGGTGCTACGGTACATAGGCTTGAGTGCGGTACAGTCTGCTGTTCTGTAAGGACCGCTATAGGTCCACAATAGATAGGGTTGACGTGCACCACTGCTGACCGCTCACCTATACTGCAGCAGTCCTTCAGCGGTATAGGGACTGACGTACAGTCTGCTAATCACTAACACACAACCTGCTTGTTCCACAAAAGTTCTTATAAGGACTGGTAACTTGGTATAGGGTGCTACGGTACATAGGCTTGAGTGCGGTACAGTCTGCTGTTCTGTAAGGACCGCTATCGGTCCACAATAGATAGGGTTGACGTGCACCACTGCTGACCGCTGCCCTATACTGCAGCAGTCCTTCAGCGGTATAGGGACTGACGTACAGTCTGCTAAACACTAATACACAACCTGCTTGGTCCACAAAAGTTCTTATAAGGACTGGTAACTTGGTATAGGGTGCTACGGTACATAGGCTTGAGTGCGGTACAGTCTGCTGTTCTGTAAGGACCGCTATAGGTCCACAATAGATAGGGTTGACGTGCACCACTGCTGACCGCTCACCTATACTGCAGCAGTCCTTCAGCGGTATAGGGACTGACGTACAGTCTGCTAATCACTAACACACAACCTGCTTGTTCCACAAAAGTTCTTATAAGGACTGGTAACTTGGTATAGGGTGCTACGGTACATAGGCTTGAGTGCGGTACAGTCTGCTGTTCTGTAAGGACCGCTATCGGTCCACAATAGATAGGGTTGACGTGCACCACTGCTGACCGCTGCCCTATACTGCAGCAGTCCTTCAGCGGTATAGGGACTGACGTACAGTCTGCTAAACACTAATACACAACCTGCTTGGTCCACAAAAGTTCTTATAAGGACTGGTAACTTGGTATAGGGTGCTACGGTACATAGGCTTGAGTGCGGTACAGTCTGCTGTTCTGTAAGGACCGCTATAGGTCCACAATAGATAGGGTTGACGTGCACCACTGCTGACCGCTCACCTATACTGCAGCAGTCCTTCAGCGGTATAGGGACTGACGTACAGTCTGCTAATCACTAACACACAACCTGCTTGTTCCACAAAAGTTCTTATAAGGACTGGTAACTTGGTATAGGGTGCTACGGTACATAGGCTTGAGTGCGGTACAGTCTGCTGTTCTGTAAGGACCGCTATCGGTCCACAATAGATAGGGTTGACGTGCACCACTGCTGACCGCTGCCCTATACTGCAGCAGTCCTTCAGCGGTATAGGGACTGACGTACAGTCTGCTAAACACTAATACACAACCTGCTTGGTCCACAAAAGTTCTTATAAGGACTGGTAACTTGGTATAGGGTGCTACGGTACATAGGCTTGAGTGCGGTACAGTCTGCTGTTCTGTAAGGACCGCTATCGGTCCACAATAGATAGGGTTGACGTGCACCACTGCTGACCGCTCACCTATACTGCAGCAGTCCTTCAGCGGTATAGGGACTGACGTACAGTCTGCTAATCACTAACACACAACCTGCTTGTTCCACAAAAGTTCTTATAAGGACTGGTAACTTGGTATAGGGTGCTACGGTACATAGGCTTGAGTGCGGTACAGTCTGCTGTTCTGTAAGGACCGCTATCGGTCCACAATAGATAGGGTTGACGTGCACCACTGCTGACCGCTCACCTATACTGCAGCAGTCCTTCAGCGGTATAGGGACTGACGTACAGTCTGCTAATCACTAACACACAACCTGCTTGTTCCACAAAAGTTCTTATAAGGACTGGTAACTTGGTATAGGGTGCTACGGTACATAGGCTTGAGTGCGGTACAGTCTGCTGTTCTGTAAGGACCGCTATCGGTCCACAATAGATAGGGTTGACGTGCACCACTGCTGACCGCTGCCCTATACTGCAGCAGTCCTTCATCGGTATAGGGACTAAGAGTTTTGTCACAGGGTCATTTAAAAAATGACAGGCAGAGGAAGAGGCAGGCCCTTCCGCAGGGGTGGTAGGGGTAGGGCAGGAGCAACAGGCTTGAGCCAAAGTGGGAAGTTGCAGAAGGTGCGTTCAATTACTTTAAAGGATGCACCAGACTTGGTTGAGTGGCTCGCTCAGCCTTACTCTTCTGCACCCTCCTCATCCTCTCGATCTGCACCCTCTTCTTCACTCTCTGCTATGTGCACCCCCAAAGACACTACCACCAACAACACGACCACCACCACCACCACCACATACCTTCCGCTTGAGTCACTGGAATTATTTTCCGATCCATATCAAGAGGACATTTCTGATGCGCAGCCACTCTTGGTATTGGATCAGGAAGAGGAGGTAGCAACAAGCGCTACTCAGCAGTCTGACGCCAGTACCCAGATCAGCCCAAGGAGGAGGTTGGTCCCCGGTGTTGCTGCCTACTCCGAGATCTCTACTTATAGCGGTGGGGAAGGTGACGTTGATGATGACGTGTCTAGTGATGTCACGTGGGTGCCCACAAGAGAGGAAGAGGAGGGGAGTTCAGAGGGAGATATGGACCAGCAGATAGGGAGGAGAAGCAGCAATGACTTACATTGCACAGCAGGGACAAAGCAGACTGCAAATGTATCAGGAGCGAGTCATCGACCATGTACGGTCACATCTGGCGCTCCCAGGACACCGGCACATGGCTCCGCAGTGTGGGCTTTTTTTAACGTGTCCGCTGCTGACAATAGCGTTGCCATCTGCAATCTTTGCAGTCAACGCGTTAGTCGCGGTAAGCCCAATACTCACCTAGGGACGACCGCCTTAAGAAGGCACATGAGCAGCCATCACCGAGCCCAGTGGGAGCAACGGAACACACAAAGCCACACTGCAGGCTCTCACCGTCCAGCCTCGTCTTCTACTTCTCCTTCTCCTCTCTCCTCACAATTGTCCTCCACTCCACCTTCCATCACGCCAAGCTCACATTTTTCTGCAAAAAGGCAGGCTTCCGTGGGCCTAATGTTTGAGCGTAAAAAAATGATGACGCCGGATAACCCTCTTGCCCAACGGTTGGCGGCTGGCTTGTCAGAACTCATAGCCCGCCAACTACTGCCATATAAACTGGTGGACTCGGAGGCCTTTCGCAAATTTGTGGCCATTGGAACACCACAATGGAAGGTCCCAGGAAGGAAGTATTTCTCAGAGAAGGGCATCCCAGAGCTATATGGCCATGTTCAGCGGCAAGTGAATGTATCTCTGGCACACAGTGTCGGTGCCAAGATACATCTGACCACAGACACGTGGTCTAGCAAACACGGGCAGGGAAGGTATATCAGTTTTACTGCCCACTGGGTGAACCTTCTGACGGCCGTCAAGCATGTAACCCGTGGCACCCGTGTAGATTTGGTTTTACCGCCACGGATTGCATGCAGGCCTGACTCTTCTTCTCCTCCTCCTACTCCATCCTCCTCCCTCTCCTCCTCAGCTGCCTCCTCCTTTTCCGCTGCTAGCGTCTCTTCCACTGCACCGCCCAAGCTCCCCAGAACCTATTCCACATGCCAGGTGAGACGTTGCCATGCCGTGCTGCGTCTGTTGTGCCTGGAAGCAAAGAGCCACACTGGCCCGGCACTCCTTTCAGCTTTGCGTTCACAGGCAGATGAGTGGCTAACACCGCTCAATTTGACAGTTGGTAAAGTGGTGTGTGACAACGGTGCCAATCTGCTTAGCGCATTGAAACAGGGCAAAATCACGCACGTGCCGTGCATGGCACACGTCTTAAACTTGGTCGTGCAGCGATTCCTTGTCAAATACCCTGGGGTCCAGGACATCTTGCGGCAGGCAAGGAAAATCTCGGCCCATTTCAGAAGATCTTACACGGCCATGGCTCGCCTTGCTGACATTCAGCGGCGACACCATCTGCCGGTCAGACGTCTTATTTGCGATTGCCCGACGCGATGGAACTCAACCTTCTATATGCTTGATAGGCTGCTCCAGCAGAAACGTGCAGTTAACGTCTACCTGTATGAACTCTGCGAAAGAAACGGTTCTGGGGAGCTGGGTTTTTTTTCACCGCGCCAGTGGCTGCTCATGCACGACACATGCAGACTTCTGCGGCCATTTGAGGAGATCACCAAACTGGTCAGTCGCAGCCATGGCGCCATCAGTGACATGGTACCTTATGCCTTCTTTCTGGAGCGTGCATTGCGTCGTGTCATTGATCAGGCTGTGGAGGAGCAGGAGCGGGAAGATGAGGAAGTCGCAATGCTGGATGAATTCCCAGGGGGGGGCTACTCTATCTGAGACAAGTCAACAACAGGAGTCTGATGAGGAGTCAGAGGAGGATGGTGCCGGGGCGGATGAGCAGGAGCAAGAAGAGCATGCTTTAAACCTTTCTGGGATCCCTGTTGTGCGAGGATGGGGAGAGGAGAATGAAGAGGACGACATTATCCTGGATGATGAGCAGGAGCCAGGCCACCACACCGCTTCCACTTTAGTGCAAATGGGGGCCTTCATGCTCCAGTGTTTTAATAGGGACCCCCGTATAAAAAGCATGAGGGTCAAGGACCAGTACTGGGTGGCAACGTACTTAGACCCCCGGTACAAACACAAAATGGCGGAAATGTTACCGCCGTCGCAGAGGGCTGTCAGAATGCAGCACTTCCAGGCCTTGCTTCGAGAAATGCTGCATTCTGCTTTTGCGTGCGCTGGCAGAGGAGCAATTCCCACTCCCAGAGAAGGATTTGCGGGTACCAATCCAACAGCGCCTGCAAGAAGAGGCCGGTTTGAAGATGTGTTGGTGACTTCGGATATGAGGTCATTCTTTCAGCCGACCCATCGACAGGTGTCATCCGGATCCAGCATCAGGGAACGCCTAGACCGTCAGGTGTCCGACTACATTGGGTTAACGGCCGATGTGGACGCTCTGAGGAGTGATGAACCCCTAGACTACTGGGTGGGCAGGCTTGACCTCTGGCCAGAGCTTGCCCAATTTGCAATCGAACTGTTGGCTTGCCCCTCATCCAGTGTCCTGTCCGAAAGGACGTTCAGCGCAGCAGGGGGGATTGTGACCGATAAGCGTACTCGCCTAGCTCACCACAGTGTTAACTACCTCACATTTCTAAAAATGAATGAGGCATGGATCTCGGAGGAATTCAACACATGTGACCAGTAGACCATGTATATGTCTATAAACTATTTTTTTAATCAAGCACACAGACCTTCTTAATTCATTTGGCTCACTTCCTTGACCCAAAAAAGCACACCGTACTATATGCCCCTACCCTCCTCTTTGAAGAGGTTGAGCGGTGTCATATTTCTACTGGGGCTGCTTATGATATCCCTGTGCTGTGCTGACTTCCTCCTGGGGGTTCTTATTATGAAGGGATCACACTATCCCTGTGCTGTGCTGACTTCCTCCTGGGGGTTCTTATTATGAGGGGATCACACCATCCCTGTGCTGTGCTGACTTCCTCCTGGGGCTGCTTACGGTGCTGCTGTCAGTGCTGTATGTCACGGTGCTGCTGTCAGCGCTGTATGTCACGGTGCTGCTGTCAGCGCTGTATGTCACGGTGCTGCTGTCAGCGCTGTATGTCACGGTGCTGCTGTCAGCGCTGTATGTCACGGTGCTGCTGTCAGCGCTGTATGTCACGGTGCTGCTGTCAGCGCTGTATGTCACGGTGCTGCTGTCAGCGCTGTATGTCACGGTGCTGCTGTCAGCGCTGTATGTCACGGTGCTGCTGTCAGCGCTGTATGTCACGGTGCTGCTGTCAGCGCTGTATGTCACGGTGCTGCTGTCAGCGCTGTATGTCACGGTGCTGCTGTCAGTGCTCTGTATTACGGTGCTGCTGTCAGATGCCTCTATCACGGTGCATGTGTCATTCCGGTATGTCACGCTGCTGGTGATCATCTCCTGCACCCTCTTCTTTGCCTACCCTGGTCCCTGACCTTCCCTCTCCTCCATTGCCTTCATTAGCTCCATAGTCCTGAATTGTTAGAACAATTTCCCAAATAAAATAAAAATGCTTGTAGTTATCGATCCCAAATTCACCTCATACATGTATTATGTCATTGTCCAGATGGTGGGACTACGTTTTACCCCCTAATAATTACCACGTGGCCGCAAATTCGACATGAAGGTTTGCAAAGTTCGCCTCCCATTGAAGTCAATGGGGCCCGCGGCGAACGTTCGGTTTCGCGAACGTTTGGGTCCGTTCGCATTTCGCGTTCGCGAAACGTCCCGTCGGAAGTTCGTCCATCACTACTCTGGGCTATGTACCTCCTCACCCCCGCCATACCTAGGAAAGGAGGTAAAAGTGTTAATTGCTTATACTTGGTGACTTAAATTGCTTGTAATTTTATAGCAAACTCATGCCTTCCCATTAGCCGTATTTCTCAATAGGCACAGCGGGTGGTGCTTAATTGGTACAGGAGGCATGTATGGAAACTGGCAGGACAGAGATCTGAAAACTAACATTGCTGACTGATTGTTCTTTTAAAGGTACAGGCTCTAGAGATGTCATCCCCATCCTTACTAGAGGCGGGGTGTACACCGTTGCGCTGCAGCAATGTGTGCATTAGTGCCTTGCGGTGCCATTCACTCATAAAGTATAACTAAAGCCTACACTTTTTCTTTTTTTTTTCTTTTCGGATAGAGTGGATGGGGATTAGAACACCTGTCAGGTTTTTATTGTTGTCTGTGTCCCCCTCAATATTAGACATCACCAATGTGCTGTACATAGTCTGTGCATACAGCAGAGCTATGGGAGGACCCAGCAGGCTCCGACCACTACAAGCTGCTGGCAGAAAACGACAGGAGGGGCGGATACAAGACCAGTATCCTGTACATTTAGAGAGAGCAGCAGTGACCGGTCTTTAGTACAGAAAGCTCCTACACAATGTTCCACACTGAATTACTACACAAATCTGGATGAAAGTAACAAATTATGGGTCACCTATACACTTACTTTTTCCAGATCAGTGCCCCTTACTTAGTGTTGAAATAAGGATCAGGATGACAGACTTGATTTTTGTACCTTATAAAGAGTTGGCAGTAGCAGCTCCCTTTTTATATATACATATATAATATATACAATATATATATATATATATATATATATATATATATATATATATATATATATACACAGTATATAATGTGTGTGTGTATATATATATATATATAGATAGATAGATAGATAGATAGATAGATAGATAGATAGATAGATAGATAGATAGATAGATAGATAGATAGATAGATAGATAGATAGATTTATATATTTAGACGCCTGTAATAAATATGTAATGTGTGTTTCCCATTTGCTATGTTTGTTTGCTCTGCATTTTATTTCTTGTTACTGCCCTTGTTATTTTCACACATTTGAGCACTGTGTTTATCATTCCTGTACTGCTATCCAATGGGTTAAGAATTCTTTTTTTTTTTTTTTTCTGCTTGCAAGATTTCAGTAATCGGTGTCAAAGCAAATGACTTTATTTTGCATCCTGCCTGCACAAACATATATACATAAATTGCGATTTTAATTAGCACAGCTAATTACTTGTGACTATCAGGCCGGCTCATAGATCAGCCGTCAAGGGCGTGAGAGGCGGACGGAATTCGTGGTGACATCAGTTAGACAGCTTTTGCTGGCGAGTAAATCGTTTATCAAGCTTACTGTACAGATGGTGAACCGAGGGGCTTAGATGCAAAAATAATTTTCTTTTGTCTGTTATAACATTAATAAGATCCCTAAATCTCATGTACTGTTCAAAATGAATTGCTGTTTCCTCCCCAGCTACATTTACATAAATATAGATCCTACATTTTTTGCATAGGCGCTTATAATTGAATTGAAATACATTGAGTGTGTTTGTATATATACGTGGTATACGTAGTTGCCAGCTGTCCTTGGCTTCCAGGGACACTCTTCAATTTTTGATTATTTTTTTCTTTTGAAAAATTATATCTATAGCTTTTAAAATTGGTCAGAGATTTAATAAAATATTTTTTTTTTTGGCGCTAACTAAATGCAGTTTTGATAAACAGATAGATAGATAGATAGATAGATAGATAGATAGATAGATAGATAGATAGATAGTAGATAGGTAGATCATACATTGCTAAAAACATGTTTGCAATAATAGTAATAATAATAAATGTAACTTTTCTTTAAAAAAAAAAATAGATAGATGATAGAGTACATCATTAGTCAAAGAAAACATTTAAAATTATTAAATACATAATAATAATAATAATTATTATTATTAATAATAACAATAAGAATAAGAATATTAATAATAATAATATTTTTTCTGTAAATAAATTCAGTTTTTAGATAGATAGATAGATGATAGACTACATCATTAGTCAAAGAAAACGGTTAACATTATTACATAAATAATAATTATTATTTATAATAATAATAATAATAATAATAATATTTTTTTCTGTAAATAAATTCAGTTTTTAGATAGATAGATAGAATACATCATTAGTCAAAGAAAATATTTAAAATTATTAAATAGATTATTATTTTATTACTAATATTATTATTATTATTATTATTATTATTATTATTATTATTATTAATAATAATAATAATAATAATAATAATAATAATAATAATAATTGCTATTTATCTGTAAATAAATTAAATTTTAGATAGATAGAATACATCATTAGTCAAAGAAAACATTTTAAATATTAAATACATTATTATAATAATAATAATAATTGCTATTTTTCTGTAAATAAATTAAGTTTTTAGATAGATAGATAGATAGATACATACATACATACCAGTAGATAGCTAGGTATAGAAATATAGAATACATCACTGGCTAAAGATTTTTGGCATAAAATAAACCACAATTATTATTATTATTATTATTATTAGTTGTAGCTGTAGTAGTATTAATAATAATACATGTTTTTTTTTTAATTCATAAATAAATAGAATACATTATTAGTCAAAGAAACACTTTCCTCATAATGAAACATAATGACTTCAGTGTTTTGCTCAGTTTGTGTATTTTTGTTACTATAGCAAAGTTTAATTGCTCATTTGCTCTACGCTAACAGATATGCAGCTGCACAAATGCACAAACCACCATATGTACTGTATTATCTATTTGTTATTTGTGTGTTTGCTTTTTTTTTTATAGTAATGTTTTGCAGTTGTTTCCTGTTTTTAGGACAAGCTGCTGAAAAACATATCATATGTACATTTCAGACCCATGGTTGCGATGTAAACATTAATTTGGTAAAAGTCTATTTATGTGTGTATTTATATCATAGCTGTGTAATGATCACATGGCACGTATGCCTGGTAATCTCTTTAAAGTGGAAGGTGATCTAAAGCCTTGACGTATTTTGTTTACTGGAAAGTCTTAAAGAGCAACTCCGGGCACTGGATTAAAGTCAGTCATCGATGTTCGGATTCAGTATAAGAAAGTATAATTGTGCTCAAGTCACAAACTCCTGACTGTGATTCTCAAAGTGCAGCCTTCGGTAGGACTGAAGAACTACTGGTGTAGAGTTGGAGGTCAGCTACTAGCAGGGATAGAATAGATGGCTAAGCATGCATAGGAGGAGGGGAGGAGAGTGCTGTGGGAATAGGACACTGGGCAACACAGTAGCTTAGTGGTTAGCACTTGAGTCCTCAGTTTGAGTCCTGATCAGGACACAAAAATCATGTTGGTAGGTTCATTGGATCCTCTCAAAGACTGACCCTAGTAAACTAACCCTAGTATGATTTTATATGGGCGCACACAAGATGTCGCCTTGCCATTAAAAAAAGTGTCTCTTTTATTAAAATGTGTCATAGGAAGCAATATTTTGCCTGCATACATGCTTTACATTTGGTAGATTGTATCATTTGCAAACAAAATTTGGTGGCTCAACTGAACCGTACATAGTGTGCTTTTTCCTTAAAATGGAACTTTAGATAGAAAATTAAGTCCTGCTAGATGACTTCAGACTGGTCTCTTTTGCAGGTATAGCTATGTACAACATTAAATATAAGTGCCTATACTGTTAAAAAAAACAAGTAATACACTGTATCTCCCTGCTCCGCACATGCTCAGTTGCTCTCCATTTTTAGGCATTTTTAGGCACTGCTTAATTTGTAGAGGCTGATCCGCGGAGTTCCACACAAAAGTGGAAGCTCCGCTTATCTGCCTCCTCCCCCCCTCCGGTGCTACATTTGGCACATTTCAGGGAGAAAAGGGGAGCAGGTATCTGTCTTTGACAGGTACCTGTCCCCACTTCCGGGAGACCTTGCCACAGACCTTGCTGCAGGAAGTTCAGCCCCCCTTCTCCTTTCCCCTTCGCCGGCCCATTCAGAAAGTGCATGAGCAGGAGGGAACCAGCTGAAAGGCTTCACTGCCGGTTTCCCTTACAAGGAAGGGCAGCAGCGGCACCTGAGAGCTAATTAAAAATCCCTGAACAGGTAAGTGCCCTAATATTAAAAGTCAGCAGCTACAGTATATTTGGAAGGAGGGGCTGGAACTCCGCTTTAAAGTTCCAGCCCCCCCTGGGTTAAGACGGGTATATTCCCAGAATGCTAACTGTCAGATTTGCTTGTGCTTTCAACCATATTGTCCAACCATCAAATGGCTGGTGTCATAAGTGATCGCATGTGCAGCATCATGGCAGTTGAAAGTTGAAAAACTGAGGCTAAGATGGCAGCTTACTTGGCTGAAAAGAACGGGGGGGGGGGGGGTTTAGTTCCACTTTGAAGCAGAATTAAGCCCTCCTATCCTTTGCAGCCAAGGAAGCTGTGTAATCAGCTATGACACCAACCATTTGATGGTTTGACAGTTTGGTTGAGGACATAATCAAATGTGGCATTCCAGGAATGTAACACTTTTTTTAAATCAATGGCTTTAGTTCCACTTTATGATTTACTGCTGTTCAGGGGCTCAGGGCTTCAGAAAAATGGTGGCCTCCAGGAAGAAGAAGCAGGAACAATGCTGGAGGCAATTTACAGCACAAACAAATTTTGGTAGCATAATTATCAATGTGTAATGTATGTTCCTTGCTAAAGAAACATTATTTTTTTTATCAAGCTGTTATGGGTGAAGTTCTGCTTCAAGGAAGGTAGCCTACAACTGCATGTGCACGTGAATGTGTGACCACATATGTAGACATTTATTTTAATGCTTTTCTGTCATTGAGAAAGTAAAGTAACTCCTTAGTTATTGAGTCGTTTAGTAAGAAAAGTCAATTACCAAGAAAAGTTTGTATAGAGGTGGGTCTAGTAAGCACCATCTATCCTTGTGATATCATCAAGGTGATAGCACAACATCTGGATCTTTTACATTCTATAAGACTATATGGATGGGGGTAGTATTCCCCAAACACCGGAAGCAAGACAACTTCAAACATTAGTGTGACGTGATAAACTACAGCAAGTCTTGGATGAAAACCAGAATTCCTTCTCTTAGATCCATCTGTAGGCTTAATTTGCACTTCTTAATACTGCAGATTGCTGTAGAATCTTTTTTAAATCAACATTTGCCAAAATCCCTACTTTGCATGTTACAGAAGACATGGCATTTCTATGAATCAATAACAATTATTATGCCAATTATAATATTTTGGTTTTAGGCCACTTGTGAGTTCTGTGACTTTTTGAAAATGACTGGACAGATTTTAGTATTGTCTGCAATGTTGTTTGTGAATAGTCCATTAAAACATAAAATAACAAAATCAGCTTTGCTGCAATGTAAATCTTCACTCCAGAGATTTCCCCCACAGTACCTTTTTATGCCACTAGATGTCCTCATTCAGATTGCCAGCATCCTTCAAACCACTTACCATGTCCTGGACCTGCCCCGCCTGTGATTGGACTGAACCTCTGCTTCCTCTGGATCCTTTGTGCTGCTAGACCAGTCCCTGCAACCTCTTCTCCCCTCTCTTCTCTGGTGGTCTAAGGTCCTCTGACATCATCAAGACTGGTGCAGGACACATAGCCCTCCACTAGACCCTAGGATGCCAAAGAACAGTCCACTACCAAGGCATAGGAGAGCAGAGGATCAAATAAGTTAAAATTCTTTTAACATCCCCCAGATAGAAATGAGCAGTTAAATTGATTGTAAAGTCTCGTGTTTTTTTGTTTTAAATAACAAACATGTTACTTACCTGCTCTGTGCAGTGGTTTTACGCATTGCAGCCCAGATCCTCCTCTTCTTGGGTCCCTCTTCGCTGCTCCTGGCCCCTCTTTCTTGTTGAGTGCCCCAAGAGCAAGCAGCTTGCTATGAGAGCACCCAAGCCAAGCTTCAGCTCTGCATGTCTATTCAGACAAGGAGCTGCCATTCGGCCCTGCCTCCTTTCTCTCCTGATTGGATAACTGACTTTTATTGACAGCAGCAGGAGCCAATGGCACTGCTGCTGTGTCTCAACCAATCAGGAGGGAGAGTCCCGGAACAACTGAGGGACTTGTGGACATCGCTGAATTGAGATGGGGCTCAGGTAAGTATTAGGGAGGGTTGGGGTGGCTGCTACACACAGAAGGATTTTTATCTCAATGCATAGAATGCATTAAGATAAAAAAAACCTTCTGCCTTTACAACTCCTTTATTTTTTTCCCCCTAAAATAATAAACATGTTTTACTTACCTGCTCTGTGCGATGGTATTGCACAGAGTGACCCCAAACCTTCTCTTTTGAGGTCACCCACGGGAGCTCTCAGCTACTCCTCTTCTGCTATGGGGGCACACAAATGGGGGTGTGCTCCTGAGCCCTGCTGTGTGCATCTATAGACATACATAGTGTGCCTCTGCCCCTCTTCACAGAGTTTGATTGACAGCAGCATCAGCCAATGGCTCCCGCTGCTGCCTCTGTGCGCTGCATTGATATAGGACTCAGCTAAGTATATAAGGAGGTGGGGGGCTGCAATACAACTACTGGGATATTTATTTTACCTTAATGCAGGAAATGCATTCAGGTAAAAAAATGTCTTGCCTTTAGAACCACTTCACATCAAGGAGCAGGTGCAACTCCCACTGCAAGGAAGAACTATCAATTCCCAACGTTTCACTTTAAGTTCAGTCATAAATAAAATGTACCCAAAGATCAGGCTTTTCTAGATAAATTTGTGAGGTTTGTGCTTAGTGGATCGGTTTTTAGCCATTAATGCCAGAATTTTTTAATCTGCTGTTTCTTTTATTTTGAAAATGATAGTTTAGCCAGTTTAGTGACCATTTTTTTTATATACGCATTTTGATAAATTAGCTATGATAATTAACATATATGCAAATATTTATAAAGTACTCCATAACAATTATAGGTTCTGAGACAGTTCTAAGGTTGCATTGTCCCTAAATGGGTTCTCGCAATTGCAATACAACAGAGAAATGTACAAAACTAACTGTTGCTTTAGTCGCAAAATAGACCCAAAGATTTCTGCAAACATATTTAGACATTAAATGCACATGGGATCTGGTAATTGCAGTTGCATTAATAAACGTTCCTCAAGGTTTTCTGTTCTATACAGGCTCTTCCTCCCCACCATAAGCATTGGCAGTGCCAGCGGGAAACACTATAGACATTAGTACATTGCTTGATCCAATAGGGGTAGTCAGCTAATGTCTAGAAGTACAACTACATGCTTTAATAATTACAGTTTTCTTTGATGTATCTAACACATGGGCTGGCAAAATGTACAAAAATCTTATCTAGTGCCTGGACAAGGTTCTTTAGCACCCAAGGTGAAAAGACCAAGGTGTGCCCTCCATGAGCTATGAACTTCTTCAGCAGCATAGGTTGCAAGTTTTGCCATTTTTGTACCCTGCTTAACCACCTAAGAGAGCCACCTCTCCTACCTACCCTTTGGTCTGTCTCTGATGCCACCAATCACTGCTTTTGTCCTAAGGTTTATGTGACACACACTGTCATAGGCTTGATTGACAGTTCAGATTATTTCAGTGGCTAGTATTAATGACATTCAACTGGACACATTCTGTAATGTTAAAGACATTTCTTAGCTTATCAAAGCCACTTTGTCATTTCTAATGAGTGTCAGGAAGATACTCCAGCATTTATAGCCACACAGGTAGCACAGACACCTTAACTAAGCCTTTCTCAACCAGGGTCCTTTGCAACACTAGGGTTCTTCCAAAGGTTTCTAGGGGTTCCTAGAGCAATGAGCAATTTATACCTCTCAGATATATAACCACTAACACCAATGATCCTTTAACTATTTGTATGGAAGACATTCCTCTCACAGGCCTCCAGTGTTAGAGGCATTCTTCTCCCTGACCATCACACCATTAGTTGTGGATATAGTAATTATTGACAAGGGTTCATTGAGATCTGAAATTTATTTTAAGGGTTCCTCCATGTTAAAAAAGGTTGAAAAAGGCTGCCTTACCCAATCAACAAAGTACAAAGGCATAATAACATTTGCCTTTCCATGGTGATTGGATCAACGTGTTGATGCCACCTATGTGGATGTCAGGTTCTTATGGTAGTGAGCCCTTGTAGAAGGCCAATTCGGGGGTACCCCGGGCTGTGAAGTCTAAGCCCCAGCCTGCTTCTTCACCAAGGCCCCTTATGGTAGAGATGGACTTGCAGCAGACTGGAACCAGGTTTACGGCCCCCCGGTATACCCAGCTGAAGATACAGAGACCACTTGTGTGTGCAGAGTACAGATGGCAGGAGAGAGAAGAGGGTCCAGGAAAAAAATTGAGGTCAGGACACGCGGCAGACAGGCAAAAACAGTAGACGAAGTCGGGGTCAGTCACAGAAGTCAGACACAGAATACAAGTGATACGTGGGAGGGCAGAAACACAGAGAAACTAGGAAGTTGCTCAGGCAATTCGAGCTGTACTGAGCATATCTATATAAAGAGAATCAGATTGGGAAATGGGGAAGGCAGTGATAGAAGGAAAAGGCATATAAATCCTCAGTAGATCATGCGACACCCATAGGTGAACACAGAAGCCAGCAGCATGTGGAGAGGTGCAGCATGGTGCTGTGGCAGTAATTACACAGACTCTGGTTGTAAGGAACAAAACTTTTATTTATGCAGCATACAGTCATTTACAACACTTGACTGGGAACACTCATGGCAAGTAACAGCAGTGTGTAGCAGAGCAGGTTTCAGATGTGCCAACAGAACCTTTATTGAGGGGCAAAATAGGGCCTGACCGGTCTGGACCCAAATGGGGAGGTCTCCAGGTTCAAAAGCATAATAGCAATTACTTTTCCATGATGATTGGATCAAAGCGTTGGTGCTACCTGTGTGGATGTCAGGTTCCTATGGTAGTGAGCCCTTGTAGAAAACCAACTCCGGGGTGTGGAGTCTCCAAGTAGGATGGCATGTCCCTATCTTTTCCCTACTCATCTGGAAACTTTCCCTGATGTGAAATGCGTGCCAAGCTATGGAGTCATTGCCTTAAATAGTCTCTGCCTGACCAAAGATGGCTGCTAGAGACACATGGGATGGCAACATCCAATTGCAATCTCCTCCTGTCCTGATAGGCATCCAATCACAGCGCCTGTGATTTCAGCTAATCAATGGGTAACCGACCCAAGCACCTGATTGGCAGAGAGGTGGTTCAGTGTTAGGAAAGCGAATGTTCATTCGCTTTTCTAACAGCTGGATGAACTGCGAGCACCAAGCATGGTGCTCGCTGTTTACCTTTTTTGACACCTGTTAGAGCCTAGGGCTCTAATCAGGTGCTTCAAACCTCCTCACCCACCCCCCGCTGTAATTCAGGTTCCTGGTGCCCGAAAAGGGCACTTGAATAGGGGGTGGCAGCGGTGGCCATGTATAGATGCATGCACTGAATGCATCTATCTATTGGTGATAGAGGGGGTGTCCAGAGAGAGGGGGTGGCGCCCATGCACCCTTATGGACACACTGACCACAGGTCCAGCAAACCCACTGCAGCAAGGAGGTAAGAATTTCACAAGCATGAAACTGCAAGCTAAACCGTGACTTTAGACATTAATGCTGGAGTATTTCTTGACACTCATTAGAACCAAAGAAGTGACTTCGATAAGCTCTGAAATGTCTTCGACATTACAGAACAAGTCCAATTCCTTGTGATTAACTACTACTAGATAAACCATGACCTGGATAGCAGGGAACCTTCAAAGGCAGTCGTGGCTGTTTTGTTTGATATCCTTGTGTCAAGAGATCGCTTATGGTAAGCATCAAGAATTGAACTGAAGGCCACAATGGCGTGAAAAAAAAAAAAAGCAGAAAGAAATGTAATTACATTTAATGGAGAACACACAGAAAAGATGTTGCAGGTGGAAAATTTAATAAAGGTGAACTTGAGCTTTAAGGTTTCTGTGTATAAATCATATATCACACTGAAATCCTCTGCTGCAGAAAGCCTGTTCCGGCAGCTTGCTGTGTAGCCTCTGCTTTCTCTGTATTTCAGAGGTGATGTCAAGGTGAAAGCAGACTAGCAGAATGCTTGGATATCATTGATATTCTGACTCAGAGGCTACAAATGAATCGGTGGCAGATGGAGTCTGTGTCGAGGAAGAAAAATGGCAGCTTTGGAGCATCATCAGTGTGTTTGCTAGCAGCTCCGCTCACAGGCTGTGACCTTCCAGCATTCTAGAGATCTCCTGTGCTTTAATAAATCGTCCTTCCTTTCTATCACCTAAAAGTAGAGAAATGGCAGTGCCATAATTCAATACAAATTGAGTTGTTTCATTACAAAGCAGCATAAACATGTTTTACAGCCACCATTTTAAGAGTGATCTTTTACCGTGGCTGGGATTTGTAAAAATACCTAGCAGAGCCTCTTAATAGGCATTTTCTTATAAAAAGAAATATTAGTCGGAATAAATGAGTTATATACACATAATATACAGGTTCAATCAAGTGACTTTTTTTTTTCTGTCATGGAAACATTTCGGCTATTTATGATAACATGATTTTTTTTTTTCTTACTGTAAAATCGTGGTGGGCTTTAATTTTTCCCTAGAAGAAATGTCTGATGGGATTATGGGTGTAATTATAAGTACAGTGAGGGAAAAAGTATTTGATCCCCTGCTGATTTCATACATTTGCCCACTGACAAAGAAATGATCAGTCTTTAGTTTTTATGGTAGGTTTATTTTAACAGTAAGAGACAGAATAACAACAAAAATATCCAGAAAAACACATTTCAGAAAAGTTATGAATTGATATGCATTTTAATGAGTTTAATAAGTATTTGATCCCCTATCAATCAGATTTCTGGCTCCCAGGTATCTCCTATACAGGTAACGAGCTGAGATTAGGAGCACTCCCTTTTAAGAGAGTGCTCCTGATCTCAGCTTGTTACCTGTATAAAAGACACCTGTCTATAGAAGCAATCAATCAATATGATTACAATCTCTTCACCATGGCTAAACCCAAAGAACTGCCCAAGGATGTCAGGGACAAGATTGTAGACCTACACAAGGCTGGAATGAGCTACAAGTCCATTGCCAAGAAGCTTGGTGAGAGGGTGACAACAGTTGGTGCGATTATTTGCAAATGGAAGAAACACAAAATGGAAGAAGCACAAAATAACTCTCAATCTCCCTCGGTTTGGCGCTCTTTGCAAGACCTCAGTTTCAATGATCATGAGAACGGTGAGGAATCAGCCCAGAACTACACAGGGGAATCTTGTCAATGATCTTAAGGCAGCTGGGACCATAGTCACCAAGAAAACAACTGGTAACACACTACGCCGTGAAGGACTAAAATCCTGCAGCTCCCGCAAGGTCCCTCTGCTCAAGAAAGCACATGTACAGGCCCGTCTGAAGTTTGTTAATGAACATGGAGGATAGGAGAACTGGGTGAAAGTGTTGTGGTCGGATGAGACCAAAATCGAGCTCTTTGGCATCGCATCAACTCAACTCACCATGTTTGGTGTTCTATGACCCCAAGAACACCATTCCCACCATCAAACATGGAGGTGGAAACATAATGCTTTGGGGGTGTTTTTTTACTAAGGGGACAGGACAACTTCAACGCATCAAAGGGACGATGGACGGGGCCATGTACCATCAAATCTTGGGTGAGAACCTCCTTCCCTCAGCCAGGGCATTGAAAATGGGTTGTGGATGGGTATTCCAGCCTGACATTGACTCAAAACACGCAGCCAAAGCAAGAAAGGAGTGGCTCAAGAAGACGCACATTAAGGTCCTGGAGTGGCCTAGCCAGGCTCCAGACCTAAATCCCATAGAAAATATGTGGAGGGAGCTGACGGTTAAAGTTACCAAACATCAGCCTCAAAACCTAATGACTGGAGAGGATCTGCAAAGAGGAGTGGGACAAAATCCCTCCTGAGATGTGTGCAAACCTGGTGGCCAACTACAAGACACGTCTGACCTCTGTGATTGCCAACAAGGGTTTTGCCACCAAGTACTAAGTCATGTTTTATGAAGGGGTCAAATTATTATTTCACTTATTAATATGCAAATCAATTTATAACCTTTTTGAAATGCGGTTTTTAATGATTTTTTGTTGTTGTTATTCTGTCTCTCACTGTTAAAATAAACCTACCTTTAAAATGATAGACTGATCATTTGTCAGTGGGCAAATGTAGAAAATCCAGTAGGGGATCAAATACTTTTTTCCCTTACTGTCAACTTTTTCGGTGAAACTCTAAAAGACCATCTTTTGGTGAGACAGCCCCTCTTTTGGACACAGAATTCCCCCCTCTCCTAACAAAGTCAGTCATTTGAAGCCTAAGTTTTGGTATTTTCTTTAAACTCAGCATAAGGGACAGTACTTACATTTAATGAGAAGAGTTCCTTGTGCTGGTGTCAGCTTTCATAGTTGAAATCCGATGTCACTGGAAGATTATGGCTGTGGGGGGTATGGGGGGGGGGGGGGACTTTGAATTCTAACTAGCACTCTCAGCACCACTACAAGGGACACTTCTCATGTAAGTACCATCCCTTGCACTGATTTAAAAAAATGTTACCTAAACCTAGGCAAATGTAAACCCTAACTGAAGTGCATTTGTTTCCTAAAGCACCATGTATCTTGAGACTCATTAGCAGTGACGGACACTCATAAGTGGCACAGGGGTGTCGCCCCCCTAATCTCCATGCAGGGCACCAGATGCATGGATTTCTATGGGTTTTTTATTTTGAAGGACATGATTAGAGCCTGGGGCTCTAATTGGCTTCAAAAAGGGTGGGCTCAGGGCGCAGCATGGCATGTATGGCATTTCTCAGAGCTGGTTTCCAGACGGTGACAACAGTAGAACATACCTACATAATGTATGGTAAAATAGTCACTTGAGGTCTACATTAGAGGTCAGAGTGACAAAGCAGGAGAACAGTTAGGCAACAGGGACAAAGTGTTGTCACCCTAAAAACAGGTAAAGGTAAGAACCTTTATGGCAGGATCATCAGGTATTTGTTTAACAAAAGCTGCAGATTTATAAATATTGAAAATGACTTTTGAAATTACATGAACATAGTAAAACGTATATATGAGGTTTTAGTAAATGGATTTACATATGCTAAGTATGACTTGCAAAATAATGCTCCTTGCTTGAGCAGGATGTTTTAAAAGGAAGGTGTGCAATGGACAGAGGGTAGAGTGGCCATATCCAACTGAGAAGCATTTGAGCGTTCACATGAGATAAGTGCATAATTACTCATTTCATGAATATTCATTAAATGCAACCTCAAATCCAGCCTCCCTCCCCCCAAATCATGATTTTTTTTTTCTACATCCCATGTGCCTTCCAAGTATTCAAGGTCTGCAAGCATGCACACAAGGAAATGTGCTGACAGGAAGAGGAGGACACAGGGGTATCTGAGAGAAGGCATCCCCAAAACTCTTTTAGCTCTGCCAACCTCTTCTAAGGCTCCTTTATTACCTATGCAGTTCCTTCTGCTTCACTTCTTTTCACCTCTGTTATGCTCAGCAGAATTTTTTTTTACAGGCAGTGATATTTGCAATGTTCTTCACATATCTAGAAAAAATGTGTTCAGTAGGGGTGTTTAAGAAAATATATACAGTGGAACCTTGGATTACGAGCATAATCCGTTCCAGGAGAATGCTTGTAAACCAAAGCACTCGCATGGAGGGTTTCCCCATAGAAGTCAATGGAAACGAAGATAATTTGTTCCGCATTGACTTCTATTACATGCAATACCGCATGTGGCCACAGGTGGGTGGGGGCACTGGAGAGCCTTGGAAATACTCTGGGACAGCTCGGCTGAACTCGGAAAACCTCAGAAAGGCTCGGAAACTCTCAGGAAGGGAGTATTTTTGAATGTCTCAGAACGGCTCCAAACTGTTCCGAGTGTCCCCGCACCTCTGGCCAAATGTGGTACTGCACCGCCCATTAGCTTGAATTCTGCTCATTTGTGAGACAACATTCCCAAACCGAGTCAGAATAAAAAAAAAAACAGTTGCTCATCTTTCAAAGCGCTCGTTAACCACGTTACTCCTAAACCAAAGTTCCATTGTAAAAGTAATCAATTGACATACAATGAAATAAGCATTACTACAAATCATGTGCTGTTTTGTTTGTTACTATTATTTCTCATGGGCCCAACGCTGTATCCTGGCCTAGGCCAACAAGGCCCAGGTCTAGTGCAGCACTTTGTAGGGGGACAGCACAGACAGAGTCCCCGCTGGCTTGCGTTACACTGTTAGTGTAGCGCCAGTCTTATGGGGAGGACTGGGCTGAGAGGCAAATTAGTCTAGCGCCCCCATAAAGCGACCTCATTGCTTCCGGTATGTGGGTGGCTGGCATTCCGCAGCTGTGGGGGGTAGGGGCTCTTAATTTTTTCTGTTCTCTCATCCTGGACCACAAACCTTCCTCACTGTGCTATATGTTTTCTGCTGCACCATGCCAACACCATGCACCATGTTTATTTCTTCTTAGTCCTCTCCATAAAATTATCAGAAATTTGTGCTTAAAGTAGAACTATAGGCAACACATTTTTATCCATTTTGGATAGAGGTTATATCCATTTTTCTTTTTATTCCTTTTTATCCAGGTTTTATCCATTTTTATCCATTTTGGATAGAGGTTAAAAACCCTGTCAGTTTATTTTTTACCATCCCTGTCCCATTGCAGAGATTTCCCTTCACTTTCTGCCCCATAGCCAAGCAGGAAGTCAGAGGAAATCTATGTAATTTAAGGGAATCCACTGCCCCCCCCCCCCCCCCCCGAACTAGTGTCCCCACTCAAAAATTTGAGGGTGGGTCTTAAACAGCAAGGGGTGTAGCCATAACAGGAAGGGGTGGGTCATATTTAAATTAGGGGGTGCACGAGTTTAGTCAGGCTTAGGCTCGGTTCACACAGGGGGCGACGCGAGGCGACACGACTTGCCGCGCCACGACCTGCCGCGACCTCAGCGGCGACTTGCAAATGACTGTATAGAAGTCAATGCAAGTCGCCCGAGGTCGCCCAAAAGTAGTACAGGAACCTTTTTTCTAAGTCAGAGCGACTCGAATCGCTCCTCTTAGAACGGTTCCGTAGTACAGAACGGGGGCGACTTGTCAGGTCGCGGCACGGCAAGTCGTGTCGCCTCGCGTCGCCCCCTGTGTGAACGGAGCCTTAGGGCAGCACAAAACCTAAATACACCACTGCATGGGCCACTAATGGTTAGCTAGCAGCTAAAACTCTTGTAAGTTTGGAGAGAGGTGGGAAGGGTTCCTCACAGTAATATAGGCATTATTTCTTTTAACAAAGTAGAGACAGGGCATATCCTTTTAATGTATATGTTGCTATGGGGTTGATTTACTAATGGCAAATAGGCTATGCAGTTGCACTCTGCAGCTGCAGTTGCTCCAGAGCTTGGGAAATTAGGCAAATCTTCACTTTTAAAAGAACACCCAATCACATACAAGGAGAATAAAAAAAAAAGAATTTTTGCTTGCAATTCATGTGATTGGATGATGGAAGGCAGCAGAGCTTCCTTTCATTTACTGAGCTCTGGTACAACTGCACTTACCAAATGCACAGTCATTCTGTGTCAGTCATTTGATTCTATGTCAGGGACATAGAATCAAAACAAATCCGTTCCTTTATCCACAGCATCCCTCCATTCCTGCGCCTTCCGCTGTCTGCAGGCACCCAGGGTGCTGGTTCAGAAAGCCTCTCCGTTCATCGTCAAAAGGTATAGATAAAAGCCGCACCCCAGTATCTGTCATTTTGAAAGCTTAATTTGGTGGTCAACAGTACTACTGTACCCATAGAGTCCCACCCGTGGACCACTCCTTAACACCTATTTGTCCTTAACATCTATTTGTTCGTTCTGCTGTTTCAGGGAGAAGAAAGAAAGATTGTTTCCCCTGTACAGAGCCCTGTGTTGTTTGTCAACACAGTGCTCTGGGCTGTGATTGGACCCAGCTGATCAGCAGGTCTTGGCCATGAATCATTGGCCAGGACCTGCTGATGAAATTCTGCTGTTGTGTCTAATCACAGCGGGAGTCGGCGGGGATGGGAGGGGAGGTGCATTGAACTCGGAAGAAGGCAGGATTTAAAGCGAAGTTCCCACAAAAAAAAAAGAAAAGTCAGCAGTTACAAATAAAAGCACAAATACTGCAGCTGCTGACTTTTAATAATTGGACACTTACCTGTCCCAGGGTCCAATGATGTGGGGGATCAAAGCCCCGCTTGTCTCCCCCTTCGCTGGGCGGCGCCAGCATTTTAACCGTGGGCGCAGGCTGTGGCTTCACATCCGGGCACCCACTCTGCATGCGCGAGCCGCATCACACGCCGTGACTGGCCGCGCAATCATCTGGGACCTGTCACGTGCCCCAGATGATCACCAGGGGCAGAGCTGATCTCCCTTAATGCGCCGAGGGAAGTGACGTCAGGAGCCCAGGCGCCGCAGGAGGCAGATTAAGAGGGACCCCCTAGCAACAAGCATTAAAGAAGTGAGTAAAAAAAAAAAACTATTTACTCCAAATGTTTTTTTATTTATTTTTTCATGCACATTAATGATTTTGACTTTTTTTGGGTGGAAGATATTTTAAAGGATGCCACAACTGAAAAAAGGATGAGAAACAATGCTCTGCTCCTTTATTAGGTCTACCGCGCTGTCTGGTAGTTTGATGGTGCCGCCGCCTAAATGAACAATTGTGCCCCCTGATGAACTGTAGGTGGGCAACGTATAATTATCCTTTGTCTCTTGATACCTTTAGCCTAAAAGCAGTTGATACATAAAGCCATAAGATGCAATCAGTTTCAGTGTAATTATTAACAGTTTAATTAATGTATTACATCAGTATTTCGTTCTCAGGTTTCTTTCAAAGCATGGGATGTTCCCCATGAATAGATGTGAGTGTTAGAAGCAACGTGTTATTGTAAGGGGG
The DNA here is from genome assembly GCF_037356315.1 of Lithobates pipiens. NCBI lineage: Eukaryota > Metazoa > Chordata > Amphibia > Anura > Ranidae > Lithobates > Lithobates pipiens. The sequence goes on from NW_027507784.1 coordinate 56,172,569, forward strand.
GATGCATATATTTTAGGTTTAAAGTCCCTTTCAGTAAATTGAACCTAGGAGTTCTTGTTGACGAACAGGCCCTGCAACCAGAAAACAGTACAGCCATTAGCAGGGCACTGAAATTGGCTTGACTTTATTCTGAGACTCCCGAGGGACACAGACGAAGAATATGTTTTGCTTCAATATGGCTGAGGTTGTGTTCACTGATAGTGTGTATTCTAACAAAGCGTCTTGGACATATGGATTTTCAAGCTCGAACATATGGACTTTGAGGGGATGAACAGGCTACTTTTGTTGCAGCAGCAAACCTGTAATGACCTAGTTCCTGTGCTTGGATTTATTGTGGGCCATTTGCAGATGGAATGCATTTGTTTTAGAGAAATGCCACAATTGGTTTGCATGTCGTGTCTAACTGCTGTATATTATTCTTGCAGCGCAGTGAACAATACAGAGGGAAAAAACGCTGGGATGGAGTGATCTGCAGTCTTATTCGGTGCCGCTTTGTAAAATGTGGAAGTGTTGTTCTTAACAGATTGCTAACGCTTTGTGAAAATCGGAATGCATAAGCACAGGGACCTGTGAGCCTATTGTATTCTTGCATGGCCATAGAACAGTGATGGCGATTGGGTTAAGGTCAGGGTTAAGTTTGGGTTCTATTGGTTTAAGGTCAGAACTCTGTGCAGGCAAGTTAAGTTCCTCCACCCCAAACTCGCTCATCCGTGTCTTTATGGACCTTGCTTTGTGCACAGGCAGGTGCAGGCGTCCTGATACTTTTTGCTTTTTTTGTCTGAATCTGGAGCCTTTTTTTCAAAAATTTATAGCAGACTAGTCCTGACCTTAACCCAATAGAACACCTTTGGGATGAATTAGAGCGGAGACTGTGAGCCAGGCCTTCTCATCCTGACCTCACAAATGAATGGTCAAACATTCCCATAGACACACTCTTAAACCTTGTGGGCAGCCTTCCCAGAAGAATTGAAGCTCTTATAGCTGCAAAAGGTGGGCCAACTCATTATTGAACCCTACAGACTAAGACTGGGATGCCATTAAAGCTCATGCACCTGTAAGGGCAGGCATCCCACTACTTTTGATAATATACTGTATGTGTTAATATATTGTAATACTTTTTTTAAAACCTGGCACGAGTTGCCAAGGACTAGTTTGCACTTTTCTATTTCAAAATTAATTTATTTTTAATTGGGTTTACGCGTTTCCAGAGCGAGATCATGCCTATTTTATTAGGAAATCTGCATCATTAATGCATTTATCCTGGACTTCAGCAATATTCACTCTGTTATCTGTCCAACACTGCAAAGTTTTCTTTTTCTTTATAATTTCCCCTGCCAGTAAATGTGCCCCTTCACTTCTAAATCAATGACTCCCGCATTGCAGTTGAAGGCCAGTCTCTTTTATGGATGGGCTGTAAATGAATGGAATCAGTGACATGTGTCCATTGGGTGCACTGGATGGCTTGGTGGATCGGCAGGCCACACAATGAGTATCCCGCCAGTTTAGGTAAGTATGTGGTATTTGTGGGGAGCTCAGTTTGGGGGAACCGAAGGATAAAAGTGCAGTTATGCTTAAAAATGCATGTAAATATCTATGTATTGGGATTTATTTTCAATTCCATTTACATCTATGGCACATGATTTTTTGTCAAAATGCTGTAAAATAGTTGTTTACAAGGATTAAAACATATTCAATGATAGAAGAAAATGCAGATGTGAATGGTGCACTTGACTATAATGCCACAGTTCTTATGCTTTATGTTAAGGTGTGAACAGGATCTAAAGCCCCGTACACACGATCCGAAATCCCGCCAACAAAAGTCTGATGTGAGCTTTTGGTCAGAACTTCTGACCGTGTGTATGCTCCATCGGACTTTTGCTGGCAGAATTCCTGCCAGCAAAAGAGTGAGAGCATGTTCTCTATTTTTCTGATGGAAAAAGTTCAGATTGGAAATTCCGATTGTCTGTAGCAATTCCGAAGCGCAAAATTCCTACGCATGCTCGGAAACACTGAACTTCATTTTCTTGGCTCGTCGTAGTGTTGTACGTCACCGCGTTCTTGACGGTTGAAAATTCAGAGAACTTTTGTGTGACCGTGTGTATGCAAGCCAAGCTTGAGCGGAATTCCATCGGAAAAACCATCCAAAATTTTTCCGTCGAAAACTCTGATTGTGTGTACGGGCATAAGGCACATATTCACACACAATTCAGTAACAGTTCATCCTGGCATTTTTATTGGATCTGCATTATAGGGTCCTTTAGATTTAAAGGGGAGCTCTAAGTTGGATAATGATCTCCTATGAGTGAGAATTTGGTATGAAAATCCAGTTATGTGTGTACGTAGTCCGACTCAAATACCATTATACCCATAAGACTGCTTGCTTCACTCTGGTTGGCCTCCTTGTAATTACCTAGCTACTGTTTGCAGTTTGGAATTGTCGAGAATAAACCCTGCCTGCCCATGCTTAAACCATTACTTCTCTCTACATTTAGGCTTGGTTCACACCTATGGCTGTGGAAATCGCAGGGAAACCTTGGAATTTCCCTGCGGGCCGTGTTTTGAAAAAGGTGCATGCACCTTTTTTTGCAGGAAACGCAGGCACGGCAACCCATGGAAATGAATAGGCTGCTGTGCCCACACAAAAACGTCCCGCAATAAACGCATAGATGTGAACCTAGGATTAGAGATCGTTATGCTATTGCAGGAAAAGCTATGGGTTTGTGAAAGAGCCAGTGATTACAAACAGTATTAATGAGGCATTTCTAGGTTATGACCAGTGGTGGCTGGTGCTCAATTTTTTGAAAAGATGGGTTCGTGAAAGAGCCAGTGCTTGCAAACAGCATAAATAAGGCCTAGAAAGGTTATGACCAGTAGTGGCTGGTGCTCAATTTTTTGGGGGAGTGGGGGGTTGGCGACAAACAAGCCTCAAGGTCGCTACCCCCGCACTCCCCCAAAAAATTGAGCACCAGCCACTACTGGTCATAACCTTTCTAGACCTCATTTATGCTGTTTGCAAGCAATAGAATAACGAATGACTGATTGGTTGATCGTCCTGCACTACTTACCCCATAGTCCACCCTTTTTGAAGCCAATTAGAGCCTTAGGCTCTGATCACGTGCTTCTAAAAAACAAAAAACCCATAGAAATCCATGCATGGAGATTAGCGCCCCTTATGCTCGACCCGCCACTGGATATGACAATAACAGACTTACACATCTTGTAAATTGCCAATGGCACATATGAATATAGTAAAACCCAGCAAGTTTAGGCTGTGGAATGGGAGGTTATCCTCAGAATGTGTCCTTGTGACCCTTTACTGATGGATGTGGATGGAGCCAGAGGTGGGAGCACTATATGCTGGGCTGGTGATCTTATCAGCTGTATTTGCATTTTTTTCTGTGTGGATAATGAAGTGCATTTACCAGCTGTTGCCCACAGCAGGATGAGGGCTTTTGAGAAGGCCTGTGTCCTTCTAATCAGCATTTTCACACCATCTTTTGTAATTTTGTTTCCTTTTTATTCTTTATAAATTGTTACT